>NC_138544.1:16799589-17413633 GCF_964234715.1 Podarcis melisellensis
ATAGAGCTTTAGGCTGGTGCAGGAATTGGGCCCAGATCACACCCATGACTGGCCAGCACAGGCTAAGATTCCAAGCTGGCTCAGTCCTATCCTTGGAACACCCTATTCAGAACTTTCTTCCAGACTGATGAGAAATCAGTGGGTGGAATACTTTCAATGTGCAGAAGAGGGAGGTCTGTGCTGGCAGAATAGCAGAACCACCACCCCACTGGCATCAGTCAGCAGGAGATGAGATGAACCGTCAGAGGCGAGGACAGGAAATGTCTTCCCTCCCTACAAATCCCCCCAGTCCAGCATAAGGGGTGATGGTGGAGGTTTCCAATCTTAATCCCTTATATTTCCCATCAAACCTAACTAAGGCTTCTTTCTAATAATAATAATAATAATTGTATTATTTATATGCTGTCCATCTGACTGTCCTATCCACTCTGGGTGGCTCTCAACAATATATTAAAAGAACGACAAAACATCAACCATTAAGAACTTCCCTGAACAGGGCTGCCTTCAGGTGTCTTCTAAAAGTCAAATATTTATTCATTTCAGGTAGGTAGCAATGTTTGTCTAATGCAGTAGAAATAGATAACAAGTTGTCCAGGAGCACCTTAGAGACCAACTGAGTTTGTTCTGGATATAAGCTTTCATGTGGATGCACACTTCTTCAGATACACTGAAACAGAAGGACTTCAGACACACTGAAACACTGGACTTCTGTTTCAGTGTATCTGAAGAAGTGTGCATGCACACAGAAGCTTATACAGTGGTACCTCGGGTTACATACGCTTCAGGTTACAGACTCCGCTAACCCAGAAATAGTACCCCGGGTTGAGAACTTTGCTTCAGGATGAGAACAGAAATCGTGCTCCGGTGGTGCGGCAGCAGCTGGAGGCCCCATTAGTGGTGCTTCAGGTTAAGAACAGTTTTAGGTTAAGAACGGACCTCCAGAACGAATTAAGTACTTAACCCGAGATACCACTGTACCCAGAACAAACTTAGTTGGTCTCTAAGGTTCTACTGGACAATTTTTTAGTTGTTCATTTGTGTGACATCTGATCGGAGGGCGTTCCACAGGACGGGTGCCACTACCGAGAAGGCCCTCTGCCCGGTTCCCTGTAGCTTCATGTCTCACAGTGAGGGAAGCGCCCAAAGGCCCTTGGAGCCGGACCTCAGGCAGGACAATGGAGGTGGAAACACTCCTTCAGCTATACGGGGCTAAGGCCATTTAGGGCTTTATGCATACTTACTTGGAAGCAGGCACCATCAAACTCATTAGTCTGGTTCACACTAGAATAATAGAATTGTAGAGTTGGAAGAGATCCCGAGACTCAACACCTGTGATGCAGGAATCTCAGCTAGCTCAAGAATGACAGAGAAGTCACCCAACCTCTGCTTCAAAACCTCTAAAGAAGGAGAGTCCTGAGGGAGTCTGTTCCACTGTTGAACAGCTCTTACTGTCAGAAAGTTATTCCTGATGTTTAGTCGGAATCTACTTTCTTGTAACTTGAAGCCATTGGTTTGGGGCCTAGCCTCCAGAGCAGGAGAAAACAAGCTTGCTACGTCTTCCCTGCGGCAGCCCTTTATATATTTGAAGATGGCTATCAAAACTCCTCTCAGTACTTTACTAGGCTAAACATACCAAATTCCTTCAACTGTTCCTCATAAGGCTTGGTTTCCAGATCACAGACTCCCCTTGGCCTCACATGTTCTCATCTCTTCCTGCACGGCCAGGATGACTTCAGAAACCTCTGCTTTAGTTTCCCCTTAAACACAGCTTGTCACATCACACTTAAATTGGGGTTTGTAGTTTATATCAACTATGGTTAGTTTAAACAAGACAGCTTCATAAACCATGGTTTGAAGTTTGATAGTTCTGAAATTGGCCAGAGTTACTGTTCTAGCGTAAACCCTAATCCAGATGCTACAAGCCTTGCTTAAAGAAAATTAAGTAAAACTTTATGGTGTCCTCCAACTCACAGAGGAGAAAGGGAATGTGCATTGTACTGAATCCTGGTTCAGTATCAGATGCTAACATGATAACCTGGTTGAGTTTAGGTATCATAGTTGTACCGTAGGTTTGGCCATCGGGAACATGCTATGAGTTTCCATGCTTTCTTCTCACCATCCCTCATGCTAATCCATAATCAGTTTCTTCATTTATGGTATCCTGCAATTTGGAAGTCACAGGAAACAATGGTTACCACAAATCAGGGAGTAAGAAGATGGAATTAGCTTGTATGAGGGAGAGACAGGAAAATCCACAGCTTCCTCCTGACAGTCAACTATGGTTTGGCCATAATGTGAGCCATGAGCCATTGAAGTTCTCTTGAGTAAAAATGCTTTGCCTGAGCATTAAGAAAAACCACTGCAGGAACTGATAATTTAAAAACGATGCATTATACCCAAATGTGTTTTTTCTTAACTTAAAGAGGACATTTATTGCAAGTTCCGCGATCTCCAAGATACAAAACTAAAGTAGGCATTTCCACCGTAGCAGGAAGTTACAACGAATGCAAAGAACTGTGGGGGAAAAGAAAACAGCTGTTAGAAAATAGTAATAATAATAATAATTTTTTATTTATATCCCGCCCTCCCCTGCCGAAGCCGGGCTCAGGGCGGCTGACAACAATAAAATAATACAACATTCTAAAAACCATTTAGCAGATTTATTTGTATTCCCAGATCACTCATGGGGTAAAAGAAAAAGGTTTTAAAATAAACACTCCTTGTTTTATTGTCCTTCGGGACCAGCACCCCTGTTCTGTTCAGCTTGCCATGTAAGGAATTCTTTTGGTTTCAGTTCACATGTGGTTAAAATGTGCTAGTAGTTCAGCATCCTTCACTGCTTTAATGGTCTCAGTTTAATTAAACCTCTTGGTTTCATATCCTGGTTTGTAAGCAGAGCTTAAACCACAATTTCCCTCTTTGGATGTAGCAAGAAAATTGGCACCTGTCTGTCTTGGGAGACAATGTAGGGGATGTCTTCAGGGGTGAATAAAAGTGTGTTTTAATAAACCCATGAGGTTTTGAATTCTAGTGTAGAAGAAATAAATAAATAAAAATAAGGAAGATGCTGCGCCAGACTCTTTATATGGTCTCAACAATTACATATCTAGATTACCCCTCTTTCAACCTGCACCAATTTAATACCTCGTTCCTGAATATTTGTTGGAACACATAAACAACTTCCTCCACCCACTTCCATATTTTGAGTACTATTCATGATTCAAAGATTAAAAATTAACTTACTGAAGAAGCCGCCCAGCTGTTGTAGTTGTGGCTGTCCAATTCCTTGGTGACGGCACATGCGTCTACAATGGCAGCAATGAAGTACAAAAGAAAGGCACTCCCGTTAAAACACAGGCCCTGTGGGGAGGGCAAAGAAAGACAAAAGGGTAGTTTTTTTAAAGCTAGAACTCACAGGAACTCAGTTCCAGCACCTCTCAGCTGCGATCAATTGCCATTAAAAGAGAACAAGGGAAGCGTTCATGGTGAGTTCTGGCATCTCTTTTTCGAGCAAAATAGCACAGAATAAACCCATGTCCTTTTTTCAGTGCAGGACTACTCCTTTGTTTCTATCCTTTGTCTGTTCTCACCAAACTTGTTATTGCCTCGGCCCAGTATACCTGAAGGAACGTCTCTAATCCCATCGCTCTTTCCAGACACTGAGGTCCAGCTCTGAGGGCCTTCTGGCAGTTCCCTCCCTGCAAGAAGTGAGGTTACAGGGAACCAGGCAAAGGGCCTTCTCAGTAGTGGCACCCGCCCTGTGGAATGCCCCCCTGTGAGATGTCAAGGAAATAAACAACTATCTGACTTTTAGAAGACATCTGAAAGCAGCCCTGTTTAGGGAAGTTTTTAATCTTTGATGTTTTATCCTGTTTTTAATATTTTATTGGGAGCTGTCCGGAGTGGCTAGGGAAACCCAGCCAGATGGGCGAGATATAAATAATAAATAATTATTATTGTTGTTGTTGTTGTTGTTGTTGTTGTTGTATGCCCCACAGAGGACCTTATGGTCTGCAAATAATAACATCCTGGAGATCCTGGGCCTCAGGGAGATTAGGCTGGCCTTTTTGGCCTTCGCCCTGGCCTGGTGGAACGCTCTGCCTCAAGAGATAAGGACCCTGCGGGATTTGATATCTTTCCACAGGGCCTGTAAGACAGAGTTGTTCTGCCAGGCCTTTGGTCAGGGCTCAGCCTGACTCCCCTTCCCTTTTTGTATAAGAACTAGTACGAAAGAGGCCTCCCAGCATTCTCAAAGGTCCTTGTAAGATCAACGTACACAGTTGGGCCTGATGAGCATTTACTGTTCCCATCCCAAATCCTGCGGAAAGCCATCTAATTCAGATTTTAATTTTATCCTGACTTGTTTTTAAGAGGTGATTTAATTATTGTTTGATTTTATATCAATGTTTATATCTGATGTTAGCCGCCCTGATCCCGGTCTCGGCCGGGATACAAATAAAAGATGATGGTGATGTTGATGATGATTATCATTATTACGGTCCAATACTTAAAAATTGAAGGGATTCTTGTAAAAAGAGAACTTCGACATGTGTATAGGGGCTCAAGCACCTGTCGCAGTGGCAGAAATAGTGACTCTTTCTGGCTTTTGGACTTTTTAAAGGAAAGAGGTCGAGGTCGAGGCCGAGAGGTTGAGGAGAAAACCCTGCGTGGCCCTCAGTATTCTGTAACAATAGGCCCTCCAATGAAATGAATAGAAAGTTCTTTTGAGGGTGGGGAGCTTGGTGCACCCACAGGAATTTCCTAAATGCACAAGGACACAGTGGTACCTCAGGTTAAGTACTTAATTCGTTCCGGAGTCCGTACTTAACTTGAAACTGTTCTTAACCTGAAGCACCACTTTAGCTAATGGGGCCTCCTGCTGTTGCTGCGCCGCCGGAGCACGATTTCTGTTCTCATCCTGAAGCAAAGTTCTTAACCTGAAGCACTATTTCTGGGTTAGCAGAGTCTTTAACCTGAAGCGTATGTAACCTGAGGTACCACTGTATGCTGTTATCATGACATTCCCATGTTCCGAATTAGATGAAAGCTGATACTCACTACAGTGGTCCATGGCACTTGGGGAATCCGAGTGTACGTCATTGTCATGTAGATGATTAGGAAGAACAGCGTAAGGACCCAGTAAAACACAGCTACAAACATTACCCAGCCGAAGACAGGATACAGGAAATATTCTGTTCCAGCAATCAGCGTCCATACCAACAACCCCAAGACCTGCAAATATGCAAAGAAAACAGAATAGTGTTACCCATGATATGTACATGCACAAAGTATTGTTCTGCTTCATGAAAATGGGTTACTGAAATAGAAGGCCAACTCTAAGCATTTATTTGCTGGCACAGAAATCACAGAACGGGATAGAGCTCCTATCCTATCACAGTTAATGGGAATAAGGTTTGACTTTGACGTAGTGAGGATTTTAACACATCTAGGTCTGTCATAAGAGGCATTTCTATACGAAAAGGATTTGTACAAATGTTAGCGCAACAGATTTGTTTCCAAAGCAATTTAAATAATATTTCACAGCCCAAAAACATCCATGGTTAAACAAGAGGCAATTTCAGTAGACAGACGGCTTGTATAATCTAAAAGAATGAAAGCTAGGCAAAATGTATAACATCAGGTAAACAGCTCTATAGTAAGGTAGGATGACAAAAAAAGTTTGGAATCCTTTAGTGAGAGTTTCATTTTGTCAACTCAGCAGAGACTCTACATTCAAAGTAATGTATGGAATTGTCTACTCTCTCCCTGGCTATGACCTTGAGGAAAATGTAAGTCTGAATAGCTTTAATCTATCTTTCCAAATCATTAGGATTATATCAGTTCTGAATGCCCATATTTAACAGGCCTTAAAACCAAAAATTTCATACACTTTCATATTATAGAAAGAGGGTAAGCCGTTTTACTTTGGCTTTTTTAAGGACCTATTATTATATTCTTCTTTGAGCGTTGCTCAGGATATATCCAAATGCAATGCTAACTTACACTGCAATAATAGAATTTTAGGAATATTTCACATCCTACATACACGTTCATTTTTCTTAATTCTAATTAACACTTAAGAGGAACAACAGAAAGGGGCTACTATAATTTCGGGCATGCTTATCCAAACCCTTAAATCTTATATTTGTTCATTTGTATGTAGGAGTATTTTATGCAAATGAAAAGCGTGTTAAATAATTGACGGGTGATTTATTTAATTTAGTAACAGGCCATATTAATATTCATTGTTATATTTTTATATAGGTTGTCATCAGTTGCTGACTATCATTTCTAGTACCAGTAAGCTTCTTCTGCCACTGGAGGTCACCGTTGTTCTACACAGAAATGTGTCTTCTGCGGTATAAAAGCAGTTTCTAAAAAACAGGGGATAGAATTTGGTTGTAATTTTTGCCTTGATCAAACCTCCAGTTCTGAAATAACCAGTGGTAACCATTGAGTTATCCAATTCTTCAAATCTCCATTAATGATCAATAACTATAATTTCTAATTGATCTATAATAAAGGTAAAGGTACCCCTGACCGTTAGGTCCAGTCACGGACAACTCTGGGATTGTGCGCTCATCTCGCTCTACAGGTTGAGGGAGCCAGCTTCCAGGTCATGTGGCCAGCATCTGGCGAAACCAGAGCAGCACACGGAAACGCCATTTACCTTCCCACCGGAGCAGTACCTATTTATCTACTTGCACTCTGATGTGCTTTCGAACTGCTAGGAGTTGGGACCAAACAATGGGAGCTCACCCCATCGCGGGGATTTGAACCGCCCACCTTCTGATCAGCAAGCCCTAGGCTCTGTGGTTTAGACCACAGCGCCACCCGCGTCCATAATTAATCTGTAATAGTATCTAGTTAAAGTAGTTCTAACTGCCACAGCCACATGAGGGTGCAACAGCTTTTCTTTTTTCTTTTCTCTTGCATTAAAAACAGTTGTGAGCTTTATGGTAGCTTTTCCTTTCCCAAGATGCTAGCTTTGCTGTCACTGGTCTAGTTTTCTCATTGGTCCAGTTGCAGATTTTAAGATTGGCTTCCTAAATAAAAAAAAAATGATGCTTTGCAAGTTGGCAGCCAGACTCCTATCTTGGTACACGTTTTGCGCTCCCTTCCGCTGTTTATCTTAACCATTGCTTAGAGGTAACCTGTCCACATAGGCTAATAACTGTTCATTATTTATTTTAGGCTTGAGTGTTCAGCAAGTAAAGCGACAAGAAGAAATCACAACATATTCTACAAACCACAATAGGGGCAAAGGGCTTGTAACACAGTGGACAAGCAGGATATTATGAGGCAGGCTTGCCTAATTGTGGTAGTCAACTTTTTTGACATACCAAACTAGCAAATAATGGGTTGTTCTGATAAGTCCCCTAGATCAGTGTTTCCCAACCTTGGGCCTCCAGCTGTTTTTGAACTACAATTCCCATCATCCCTGACCACTGGTCTTGCTAGCTAGGGATGATGGGAGTTATAGTCCAAAACCAGCTGGAGGCCCAAGGTTGGGAAACACTGTTCATGGGTGGGTGGGTGTGCATGTTACAGCCTCATATATTTTCTTAGCTGGCTGGGCCTGTGAATATTTAAATCAATTTGCAAGAGACATTTTTAACACTGTGGAAATGCTGTATTTCACACAAGTATACAGATATGGATTGAGCATAAGTCATCAGCCAACAGCCAGCCTGACCTTTTCGAAATTCTAATCAAGAAATGTGTAATGTTGTTTTGGAGTTTTGTCAGGCTCAATAAAATACAGTGTTCAGCTTTCCTGAAACAGCTGAAAATGTCAAACACCCCTGAACCCATTATATCTCAAAGCTGAGACCAAAATTAATGAAGTGTGCCCCTCAAAGTTCACACGGTGCCTAGAACATCTTGTTGATCATCTTTATCAGGAAAAAAATGTTTTTGTTATGGATGAGGACTAGAAACATTCCTTCTTTATTTCAGGGAATCACAGAATGGTAGAGTTGGAAGGGACCTGTGTGCAATGCAGGAATCGTTTGCCCAACATGGGGCTTGAACCCACAGCCTTGAGATTAAGAGCCTCACGTTCTACCAACTGAGCTATCTCAGAGCCTTTATGAATCTTTTCCCATAAGGCATCTCAAAGTAATTTGCAATGTAACTGAAAGAGCAATCTTACATGGAAGGGGGGTGGCATAGCCATGTCAGGTGAAACATCAATCCAAAGCACTTCCAGCATCATACATGGGGGAGGAATCTTTCCTTTCTTCTCCCTTTTAAAGAGACATCGGTCACCATTTGTAAGTATTGAAAGTAAGTATGTCAACTGGAGTACTGTGTCCAGTTCTGGGCACCACAGTTCAAGAAGGACACTGACAAACTGGAACGTGTCCAGAGGAGGGCAACCAAAATGGTCAAAGGCCTGGAAACGATGCCTTATGAGGAACGGCTAAGGGAGCTGGGCATGTTTAGCCTGGAGAAGAGGAGGTTAAGGGGTGATATGATAGCCATGTTCAAATATATAAAAGGATGTCACACAGAGGAGGGAGAAAGGTTGTTTTCTGCTGCTCCAGAGAAGCGGACACGGAGCAATGGATCCAAACTACAACAAAGAAGATTCCACCTAAACATTAGGAAGAACTTCCTGACAGTAAGAGCTGTTTGACAGTGGAATTTGCTGCCAAGGAGTGTGGTGGAGTCTCCTTCTTTGGAGGTCTTTAAGCAGAGGCTTGACAACCATATGTCAGGAGTGCTCTGATGGTGTTTCCTGCTTGGCAGGGGGGTTGGACTCGATGGCCCTTGTGGTCTCTTCCAACTCTATGATTCTATGAACTGGTGTATCCTTTTCATGGTGTGATGTCAGGAGAATAGAGGAAGGGTTTTGCATTCTGCCTATCCAGAGCCCCTCCTGCTGATTTGCCCATAGATCATAGATTTTTTGCCTGGTCCAATAGAAAGTGTTCTCTCATTCACATAATGGCCTGGTACAGATTTCAAATGTTCCCAGTTCAATAATTGTGGTTTGTTGGAGTGGGAGTGAGTCATGAGCTGAGGTGCTCCCCCTTCTCTCACACACCTGCCTTGAGAGGATACTTTCTGGTTGGTTAAACTACAATTTCCCATGGTTGCTGCAAACCATGGTTTGCAGTCCTGGGTTTTGGACATCACCATTTGTTGGGCCAAGTACATTTCAGACGCACCAGGTCACTGCATCTATGAAAGACCCTGCCTTCAGAAGCAACAAGATGCAAGTTGCTATCTCTTGATCTAGTCTGCTTCATAAAGCTACTACAATGATAAAATGGGAATACATCTTATAGGCTCCTCTGCAATTTCTTAGGTGGAGGGATGAACAGTCAAGCCAAGTTTGTTTACTGAACAATCTCAGAAGTCATCACAATAACAAGTAGGAGAGAAAGTTAGTAACACAATAAAGAACTTTCGTGTCCATAAACCTGCAATTCTTGAACCTCTGCCGAGATACTTCTTTATGAAGGAAAGAGCAAGTCTGTAGCCGCGTATAAAGGATATTATGCATACAAATCTATTGCTGGTGTGATAGCTTCTAAACCTTGATTTGTTATAGCAGTGTTGGATCGTGTTAAGACATAACTCTCCCCTGCAAAAAAAAACATAAACACCCCTAAAAGGTTTATGTTTTCAGACTCTAACATAGAACTTGGATAATCAAATACATGTGGACTATATTTCAGAGATCCATTGTGAAAAATAGCTCTGTGCGATCACTTTGTTGCCAGCAATGCACATATTGATGAAATAGGAACATCTTTGTGCAACAGAATAAATGGACAAAAATCAGGCATGACATATGGCAAAGCTCAAAAACCTAGTGGCGCAGCAATAAAACTGCTAGCACATTTGCAGAGCTAAGCAGGGTTCAGTATGGATTCAAACTGGATGGGGGACCATGGGTTGAGACTCCAGCGTTGCAGAGGTTTGGACTAGATGACCCGCGGTGCCCTTTCCAACTCTACAATTCTATGACATGCTGTAACAGACTTGAAAGCAGCTGTGCTTCAACACAAGGGTATTTAACGAAGATAAGCTCCAAAGTTGGAATTCATGTGCACTATCAGACTTAGGCTCAATGCAGGGAGCAGCTGGCTGGCTACAGGAAGCAATTGTCTCAATCTAGACTTGTTCACACAATATTCTTCTGGCTTTGCAAATTCATCGCTGGTTGGATGGTGGGTTGCACCAAGTCGGCTTGGATCTTCTATTCATTTTGACTAGTTCTCCTTATCATTTATGCCCTGCATAAAAAAGTGACAGACACATGCACCTCATTGTCTTGCTGGGCCTCCTGGCTTGTAATAATTTATCCCCACCTTCTGCTCTGCTTTGCTTAGTACTCATGAATATACTGTACTTAACCCGTCAACTAAGAACATGTCATGTAACTGTCAAAGTGGGCACTGGCCCAGGATCGCATGTGCAACAATAAGACTGTTAAGTCTTTTAGATGTCATAGACTATATAGAGTTGGAACGGACCCCAAGGGCCATCTAGTCCAACCCCCTGCAATGCAGGAATCTCAGCTAAAGCATCCACAACAGATGGCCATCCAACCTCTGCTTAAAAACTTCCAAGGAAGGTTCTTCCTTCTCAAAGAAGACTCTTCATTGGTTTAACCTGCACCCTTCTAAACTAGAATAAACAGATTCCTATTTCTCAATGGAGAAATTTTCCCCCAGTAGTGATGTATGGAAGTGAAAGCTGGACCATAAAGAAGGCTGATCGCTGAAGAATTGATGCTTTTGAATTATGGTGCTGGAGGAGACACTTGAGAGTCCCATGGACTGCAAGAAGATCAAACCTCTCCATTCTGAAGGAAATCAGCCCTGAGTGCTCACTGGAAGGACAGATCATGAAGCTGAGGCTCCAATACTTTGGCCACCTCATGAGAAGAGAAGACTCCCTGGAAGAGACCCTGATGTTGGGGAAGATTGAGAGCACAAGGAGAAGGGGACGACAGAGCACAAGATGGTCAGACAGTGTTCTCGAAGCTACCAACATGAGTTTGACCAAACTGTGGGAGGCAGTGGAAGACAGGAGTGCCTAGCGTGCTCTGGTCCATGGGGTCACGAAGAGTCGGACACAACTAAACAACAAAATTTCTCAATGGAAAGCTGTGACACATTAGTGTTTTTTTGTAATGTTCCAGTACTTTTCCCACCCAATTAAGAATGTCCGTTTCCTACAGTGGAGTACAATGCAACAGGATCTCACAGATCCACTGGGGAGAAAAGACCCTGGTTTTCCTTTTTCAAGCCTTGTCCTAGTTTGCTTCCGGCAGAATATCAGAAAGCCAAGGCCTCCATCCTTGCAAGGATCTCAGCTTGACCTTACACAAAAGGGACTGTCTGCTCCGCTCTCTTACAGTTGTGACATAATCAGATCAAAGAAACACAGCTTTCCTCCTTTCCCCCCTCTTCCGTCCTCCTTGCTGAAATGAATCTCCTTGAAATCTTCACTGGCACCAGTATTGTTCTTCAGCACACACCAAAGCATACTTAGGTTTCACAAGAACAAATGGGTCTGAATTTCACTGAACTGCAGATAAAATCTGGACTCCCTAAGTAGCAGCGCCTAGTGCAAAATGCAAATAGATGGCAGCTCGCTTGGGCAAAGGTACCCTGAGTATCTCCAGCTGTTAGGCTGCTGACATGTCCAGATACAACTGAGTTCACCAGCAGTTAATACAGCTAAAACTCTACTGCAGGGTCAGGAAGTGTGTGTGTGTGTGTGTGTGTGTGTGTGTGTGTGTATTTCTGCTGAGGGCTACATTCCCTCAAGAGTAATCTGTTAGGGGATGCATATTGGCAATGGGAATAGCTACAGGCAAAGGTGTTATGGATTAAACTAATTCAAAATAAAGGATGCCCGGCTTCAATCTTCATCATGACAACTTCAAATTAAAATTCCCAGGCTTATGCAAGTTTATTCAGAAGCAAGCCCCACCAGATTTGGTAGATTTGCTCTCAAATGGGTAGATAAAAGATTATTTCAGTATCAGAGACCAATACAGCTATTGTTGTGGAAAGCAAGCGAAAGTAATTCCGCTCCGACTTTGATGTGTTTACAGTGGTACCTCGGGTTACATATGCTTCAGGTTACATACGCTTCAGGTTACAGACTCCACTAACCCAGAAATAGTACCTTGGGTTAAGAATTTTGCTTCAGGATGATAACAGAAATCGTGCTCCGGCAGCGCAGCAGCAGCAGCAGGAGGCCCCATTAGCTAAAGTGGTGCTTCAGGTTAAGAACAGTTTCAGGTTAAGAACAGACCTCCAGAACAAATGAAGTACTTAACCCGGGGTACCACTGTATATATCTACAAACACATACATACATGGCAGGAACCTACAAGTCTGTTCTCAGAGATCTGGCAAAAGCCTCTTTTACCCAAACCATACAACCAGGGAAATGTTGTGGGTTTTTTTAAGAGCAATTATTATTTTTAAATGAAATACTGTCCCTTGCAATTTTTCTGAAACAAAGAGGCGGAAGAGACACTTTCATGAGCCAGATCTTTTAATAGGAAAGCTAACAAAATGTGGGTCACAGCTGTGGGAACTCTTATGGTATAAACCAGAGGTTTTCAACCTTTTTGAGTCCACGGCTCCTTTGACCAACTACATTCTTTCTGCGGCACCCCAGTGGGTCTCAGGAGCTGGCAGCCTCTCACCCTTTTCTGAGCACGCTCCCTTGTGGTCCCTCAGCCTCCTCTCCCCTTTCCTTGGGAGTCCTCTGGGCAGCCGCTGCTGCAATGAACAGCTGTCCAAGCCTTTGGGAGGCAGAGACAGGAGAGGGCATCAGAGGAGGGAGGGAAGGAAAGACGCAGAGAGGCTAGCACTGCCCAGGGCACCCCAGACCATCATTCAAGGCACCCCAGGGTGCCATGCTACACTGGTTGAAAAGCCCTGGTATGAACCAACAACTCTGGTGCCACATTTCTTTCCTCAACTAAATCTAATTTTAAAATATGGAATAACTTTTCTCAGAAGCTGGCGCCAGATTTATCCCCCTCGTCTTCCACACTAACAAAGGAGCTTGCAGAGAACCAGCTATATTCCACCATAAACTTATCAATTAGGCTGTATCTTGTCAACTGGCTCAAGGTTGGGTACATAACTTCATAAAGCCAGGGAACAGTCTTATAAAAACAAATGAAGACCTTCACTGTTTCAACTTGCTTCTACTTTGTTTTCCAACGTACCATATTTTTCCATGAATAAGACGGTTTTTAAAAATTATTCATTATTATTATTTTTGGTGGCTGTTTGCGTCAAGCGGGCAGACGATGGGTCAACAACTCTGGGCAATCTCCCCCCCAAAAAGCTCCACAACTCTGGGCAATCTCCCCCCATTTCCTTAATTTGGTATTCCAAAAAATAGGGGTCGTCTTATACACGGGGGCAAAAAATACAGTATTTCATATCAATAAAAAATTTGGTGAGGTGCGATCAGATTTTTATTCTGAAACTGTGGCCTTGAGAAGCAAGTTTGAGAACTACTGTGCTAGAAAGATGTCCGGTCATCAGCGGCGTAGCATGGGCTGTCAGCACCTGGGCAAGGCAAGTAATTTGTGCCCCCTAACCCGGGGCAAGGCAAGTAATTTGCGCCCCCTAACCCGGGGCAAGGCAAGTAATTTGCGCCCCCTAATCCCTAACCTGCCGCCACTGCCAGCGTCTTCTTCCTGCTGCCTGGGCTGGGGTATTTACGATAAGGTAGCCATGGCGGCAGCAGCGGGTCCGTGTCAGGTGTTCTGAGGCGAGTTGCCGCTGGCGCTGCCGCCCAAACGACGCCGCTTGCCCGGAGGAGGAGGGCAGAGAGGCGAGGAAAATGCAACATGGCCCAGCAGCTGCAGCAGCGGCGGCGGCGGGGCTGTGAGGAGGGGCTGCCTGGCGCGCCCTCCGCGGTCCTGACGCGCGGGGACCGCGGCGAACGCTGAGAGCCACTGCCTGCCGGACGCCTTCAGCCCGGACGTGCGCACAGCTCGTCGGTTCCGTGAGACATGGGGCTCTGCTACAGCCTGCGCCCGAGGCTCTTCGGCGACTCTGGAAGCGGCGAGCGTGCCCTCCCCAGATGTTGCGCCCGGTGCGGCCGCCCCCCCCCTGCACCCCCACGCTACGCCACTGCCGGTCATACAGAAGCTTCTTTCTGATCTCACCTCCAAGTACACTTACTTGGATGCATGTCTCATCCTGTTTCTCGGTTTCATTGTATTTTGATTGTTTTCATTCTACAGTATTTCCCTTTTGCTTTTAAATGAGCTGCTTTAGGGTCCCCTTTGTAAGAGCCAAAAAGCAGTACAGTATATATATAAAAGTTTATAAATAAATGAATTCCAATTCATGGGACTTACACTTTCAACTAAACAGGATGAGGATCATCAACCTATGAGAGACTTTTAACATTTCATATTTCACATGGTGAAAAAATGTGTGGAATGTAAAATACTAGACTAAAGTATGTCCTTTGTATAAGCAATTGCATAAAATATTCCCTTTGGAAAAGAAACTTGGGACTTTTTTTTTTTACTTCAGTCCTAAAATTTGCCCTTTAATATTAAAAGGTTTTATTTACATTGATATTGTTTAAATGCAAATACACTGTAATGAAGAGTTGTCTGTTTAACAGCGGCAGATTTAATATCCCATTGTATTACTGAGTCAGTGCTATGCCTAAATAATATCTGAGTGACGTCCCCCCCCCCCCGATTTCTTTTCTGTTGAGGAATGTCTAACAGTGGCTGTTAACAACTCCGGACCAAAGATTTATTTACATTGGTTGGTTTGTTTAAGGAGTTTCAAACCACTGCAAAAGAACAATGCTGTATACATCTGCTTCATTAATTGTGGCAAGCTTTTTCTGTTGTTTTTTGAATCTCCACCTTCCTGCTACGCCATCTATATATAGCTGGCACCATCATTGTTCTGTGAATCTGTTTTTAACATGAGAAAAAGCTTTTCCTAACACTTGTTAGAAACAAGATTTGAATTGACTCCTGTTGCAATAAAAGCTGAACATCTAAACAAGGCAGAGACAAAGTGGAAACATGGTCCAACCAGACAACAGATCCATTAACATATTCTCAAAGAAACCATTTAAGAACAAGTCTAAATTTTTGTGCTGTACGTCTTATTTATGACATCTGCATGCTGCACCACAAGTTCTCTTGGCAGCTTACAAGAAACAAGTATGAAAACAATTTGAATGCAAAATGAAACATGAATACATAAACTGAAAAGTGAGATAAATGCAACAAGAAAACAAAACTCAATCCATAGCCTCAAAGTGAAAAACAAAACAAAATTCTAAATCCCTTCTGCAAGACTATTCATGTTTTTAAATCAGAAGACTGGAACCTTCATTTATGCTTGTGAAGTAAAGTACTTTCAGCTACTCTGCATAATCCAACAGAAGCGTGAACATTCTCCTCTGGACAATTTGCAGCAAAACACATTCAGGGTATAGATCAAGCAGTGCAAACATTAACTTCTAAAACTCCATAGAATCGTAGCATTTGAAGGGACCCAAGGGTCATCTAGTCCAACCCCCTGCAAGGCAGGAATCTCAGCTAAAGCATCCATGACAGATGGCCATCCAACCTCTGTTTAAAAACCTCCAAGGAAGGAGAGCACACCACCTCTCATGGGAGTCTGTTCCACTGCCGAACAGCTCTTACTGTCAGAAAGTTTTCCCAAATGTTTAGTTGGAATCTGCTTTCTTGTAACATGAAGCCACTGGTTCGAGTCCTACCCTCCAGAGCAGGAGAAAAGAAGCATGCTGCCTCCTCCATGTGGCAGCCCTGAAGATATTTGAAGATGGCTACCATATCTCCTTTCAAGTCTCCTCTTTTCCAGGCTAAACATACCCAGCTCCTTCAAGCGCTCTTCATAAGGCTTCGTTTTCAGACCCTTGATCATCTTGGTTGCATACGTTCCAGCTTGTCAACATCCTTCTTAAATTATGGTGCCCAGAACTGGACACAGTATTCCAAGTATGGTCTGAGTAAGGCAGAATAGAGTGGTACTATTATTTCCCTTGATCTGGACGCTATCCTTCTGTTGGTGCCGTCTAGAATAGCATTAGCTTTTTTGCTGCTGCATCAGAACTGTTATTCCAAATAACCCAATGGGCAAATTTGGAAACAGTTTATTTAGATTCTTAGTATAAGACTTATACAACAGAAAATAATATTCAGAGTCCACTGGACTCCAGCAAAACTATACCAGAAGAAAATAACAAGTGCAGACAACTGCTGGAGATGTGGGAGTAAAAATGCGAACTTAGTACATATGATGATTAAATGTCCAATGATAAAATCATTTTGGTGCAAGGTGAAGATAGTTATAGCAAGAGTAATAAAAAGAAATTGTTATTTAGGGGAATTGAATTTAATTCTAAATTATATTCCTGAAATGCGGGAGATTAGAAAAGGTAAAGGTACCCCTGCCCGTACAGGCCAGTCTTGCCAGACTCTGGGGTTGTGCGCCCATCTCACTCAAGAGGCCAGGGGCCAGCACTGTCCGGAGACACTTCCGGGTCACATGGCCAGCATGACAAAGCTGCATCTGGCGAGCCAGAGCCGCACACGGAAACGCCGTTTACCTTCCCGCTGGTAAGCGGTCCCTATTTATCTACTTGCACCCGGAGGTGCTTTCGAACTGCTAGGTTGGCAGGCGCTGGGACCGAGCAGCGGGAGCGCACCCCGCAGCAGGGATTCGAACCGCCGACCTTTCGATCGGCAAGTCCTAGGCGCTGAGGCTTTAACCCACAGCGCCACCTGCGTCCCCGGAACGCGGGAGATTACAAGGGGTCAAAAAAATGTATGTACCGTGCCATATCAGAAGCAAAAAAACTTGTTTTGATGAATTGGAAGAGTCGCAAAAAGATTCCATTGAGCACATGGACTGATAATATGGACAGAGTAGCTACCTATGAACAAATTGCCTGTCGACACAAATTAAGAATGGATAAATATGAAGAAATCTGGAAGGAATATTTAAGGAACAAGGCGGATAATGGTGGGAAGTAGGGGGAGGAGAGTTGGGGAAATATTGTTAAAAAGGTGTAGTCATAGGTGTATCAGTATTCAAAGTTGAATTGTCAAATTGTGTTAGTAATGTTATTATGGTTTTTGTTGTATGTGTCTTTTGCGGTTGTTGAAAAAATGATTAAATAAATTAAAAACTAATAAATTATTTAGATTCTTTGCCTATGGAAAAAGCAGCGTGCATTTGGGCACTGCCGGTCAGACAAGACCCCCAATCTATGTCCAGCTCTCCTGTTTTCCTCAACTCAGATTTCCAGGCAATTCCGATGAACCCTAAAAATTATGGACTTCATATTGTTCTAGGATACACGTAAGAAAAGCCTGCTGATAAGGCCAACCACATGCCTATGGGAAGCCCACAATCATTACTCAAGCAGGACAGCATTATTCCCATCTACAATTCCCAGAAAATGGTGTTCAGGGGCCAACTGCCTCAGGTAGCAGAGGTAAAGCATAGCCATCAGTTAGAAGCCCTGATACACATATCCTTCATGAATTTGTCTAATCCTCTTCTATTTTATTTTTTTAATTTATTGGAAATTTCAACACAATAGTTTTATCAAAAATACATCATCCACATTATTATTTCTCCCTCCATTTCCCCCCTCCCCCCCAAACAACCCCCCCAACCTCCCACCCCACCCCCAGACTTCCCTCAGCTCCTTTCTCTGGTTTCTCAACACATATTTCTATCTGCATGTTATAAAATTGTAAAAATCCCCAAGTTGTCTATCTATATATTACAATAAACAGTTTGTGAATGTTTATTCAAAACCTGCCAAAGAGACCAGTTAATTTTGTTGCTTCTTCAAATATTTCATAAAAGGTTCCCATTCGTTTTTGAGGTGACAGTTAACCTTATCACGTAGTTTGTGTGTCAGTTTTGCCAATTCCGCATAATCCATCAGTTTTTCTTGCCACAGTTCTTCCGTTGGGATTTCCTCATTCTTCCATCCTTGTGCTATTAAGACTCTTGCCGCTGTTGTCGCATACATAAAAATATTTTTTATAGGTCTTTACCCACTATCCCTGTCTAATCCTCTTCTAAACCCAGCCAAGATGGTGGACATTGTTGCCTCTTCTGGGAGCAAATGCCATAGTTCAACTATGTCCTGTGCATCTTTCATCTGTCCCGAGTCTTCCAAAGTTTAGCTTCGTTTAATGCCACCGAGTTTCAGTATTTTGAGAGGAACAAACACTTTTCCCCATCCGCTTTCCCAGCACTGTTTGTCATTTTATTGCACAGTCCTTGGAGAGGTAAAACGCATTCCTTGAAGGTCAAAAGAGGAGCCATAATTGAGGCCTGTGCACAGAGCTCTCTCTCTTGATACACACCCACACAGGATTCTCTGTTTCTTTTTTCAGTTTCAGTCCCACCAGAAGGTGCTCAAGGTGGCTGACGACAGTAAAAGAGAGACCAAAATACCAAGCGAGAATTAAACACCTAAAATCAGGCAGGTAGAAAAATCCCTAACAACAGCCATCAAGCAATCTGCTTGAACAAATGGCAACATATTGGCTGCGGCCAAAACATCGTTCATTAATTCATTCATTCAGCTTTTTATAAGGCCAGGTGCCTGCCTGCCTGCCTGCCTCCATAAATACATATTTGCTTGATCATCAGAGAATGAGTGGTTGCCAGGGCTGAATAATACCAGTCCTACATTGGTTCCCAGTATGCTTCTGAGCACAATTCAAAGTGTTGGTGCTGACCTTTACAGCCCTGAACAGCCTTGGCCCAGTATATGTGAAGGAGCGTCTCCACCCCCATCCTTCAGCCCAGACACTGAGGTCCAGCTCTGAGGGCCTTCTGGCGGTTCCCTCATTGTGAAAAATGAGGTTACAGGGAACCAGGCAGAGGGCCTTCTCGGTAGTCATGTGGAATGCCCTCCCATCAGACGTCAAGGAAATTAACAACTATCTGATTTTTAGAAGACATCTGAAGGCAGCCCTGTATATGGAAGTTTTTAATGTTTGATATTTTACTGTATTTAATGTTTTAATTGCTGGAAGTCACCCAGAGTGGCTGGAGAAATCCAGTTAGGCGGAATATTAATAATAATAATAATAATAATAATAATAATAATACACCCACAAAAAGTTATGTTCTCCACAGCGTGCCCAAAAGCTGTTTGGCAAACTGGAGAAATGTAATTTTTCAAGAGAGAATGGTACACAAATGAGGAGGTATGCCTATATGAATGTCTATGAATTTACCCCCCCTCCACACCAGTTCAAGTCCCACCCACCATCACATATGGCTTCACGGAATGAAATTGTTGCCCACCTCTATTCCACTGCCATGAACAATGTAAAACTGGTGGATGAGCTTCTTAGAACTTTAATCGGCTAGACGCCCTGTTTCACTGGACATCCTGTTCAGCCAAGGAGATCTGCAAAATAGCGTATTTTTCGCTCTATAGGACGCACCAGACCATAGGTCGCACCGGACCATAGGAGGGGGAGAACAGGAAAAAAAAAATCTCCCCCTCTCTGTCAGCGCCCCTTCAGCAAAGCGGCAGGAGAAACGGAGCCCCTTCCATTTTCTCCTCCCGCTTCGCTGAAGGGGCGCTACGCAGAGAGGGAAAGCTGCGCAGCACCTCTCCAATGAAGCGAAGCCTGGAGAGCAAGAGGGATCGGCGTGCACCGACCCCTCTCGCTCTCCAGGCTTCTGGCGGCTATCTGCAAGCCTTTGGAGCGCAGTGGGGGAGCTCTCCCTCTGCACTTCGGAGGCTTCACGTTGCTATCACTGAATCCAAGGAGCCTGCATTTGCTCCATAAGACGCACACACATTTCCCCTTAATTTCTGAAGGGGAAAAGGTGCGTCTTATAGAGCGAAAAATACGGTAGCACATATCCTCCTTTGTTTCCCTGTGTTACACTGTTCATGTGAGGAGTTAAATGCACAAGGGAGCTAGCAACAACACCCCAAAACAGCTCTTAAGTAGAATAACATGATAAGTTAGTTCCGACCTGAACACGTCATAAATTAGCATTGTTGTTTGTATGGAAATGCTTCCAGCGGACCTTGTGAATATGTAGAGCTAAAGAAGCGCCCCATAGGAGCAGGTTTCCAGTGCCGAGGTAGGAAAATTGCAAAAGGCAATTGCAAGGCAAGAGAATCTAAAGGCAATTCCATTGACTGCAAGACCTGCAGACCTTTTCTGGCATTTAAAAGCCACTATATGTCAAGACTGTCAAGTCCAATATTGTTCAGCACAGTACACTATGCAGAGCCTGAATTATTTCTTCTCTTATCCCACAGTTATTGTGATTGTTGGGTGGGTGGGTGTGCTTTTTTTTGGGGGGGGGAGAGGCACTGGCCTTCAAATGCACTGTAATATAAACCAAGCAACCTGTACTTGCTCAAAATCAGTGCTCACCACCTCTGCATATAGTTTAGACAGCCAAGCTCGCAAACCATGGCATACAAACATTTTCTGTTGTAAAGTGTTTGGGCGGTGCAGTCTAAAATAAAGAAACAGCATTGCTGGAAAAGGGTGGTTTTATTGCCCAGCCTGTTTTCTTTCTACCAAGAATCTCAGGTTCCAAAGATGCTTTGCAGTATATAACTGCTGGCAAAAATACTGTATCAACATGCGAACCGGTGAAGATTTCTCTTTTCACTGTGCTGCAGTTCCAAATCCAGAATAAGAAGCTTGAGTTCTTGTTACATTTAATCTTCCTATAGTGCGGGACTCGGGAACATCTGACCCATGGGCCAAATGTAGCCTTCAAACACACACACACACACACACACACACACACACACGATGTCACAAAGGCACCAGGTGTGGGAAAGGCAAGCGTGGGATTTCAAAGTTGTTCCATTGATCAAGAAAGGCATGCTGCTGCCTCCAGCCTCACTCCCTGCTTCTTCTTTGAACTGTAGAGGGTGTTTTAAGGAACACTTCTTTAAAGGGTAAAAGGACCCCTGACCATTAGGTCCAGTCGTGGCCAACTCTGGGGTTGCAGCGCTCATCTCAGTTTATTGGCTGAGGGAGCCGGCGTACAGCTTCCGGGTCACGTGGCCAGCATGACTAAGCCGCTTCTGGCGAACCAGAGCAGCGCATGGAAACGCCGTTTACCTTCCCACTGGAGCGGTACCTATTTATCTACTTGCACTTTGACGTGCTTTCGAACTGCTAGGTTGGCAGGGACCCAGCAAAGGGAGCTCATCCCATCGCGCAGATTCGAACCGCCGACCTTCTGATTGGCAAGTCCTAGGCTCTGTGGTTTAACCCACAGCGCCACCCGCGTCCCTCTTCTTAAAATACCCATGGTTTAAATAAGCAATGTGGGGCCCTTCTTTGTAAACTTCCCTGTGCTGGTATGCTCTCAAAGGGCTGCTTGACAGTCCTGCTGTTGGCTTTTGAAGTCCTGACAACCGGGTAGCATCACCGGGGTGATGTCACTATGATGTCAGTTGACTGGCAGGTAGGCAGCCCTGCCCACCTGTCAACTTTGGCCTATCATGGGTGAGGGGAATAAAGACATGGCCCTCTAGCCAGATCAGAGAAAAGGTTCCCCACACATTTGTGGTGCCACACAAACACGTTCTCTGCTGTGAGCCAGCATAAGGATGGGGGAAAGTGACAGAAGAGCACCTGCCTCCCCCTGTTTAATCCATCCTGTTAGTTATTGATGTAGATGACAAATAGACATACCATACTTTTCGCTCCATAAGACGCACCTAGTTTTTAGAGGAGGAAAACAAGGGGAAAAAATATTCTGAACGAAACAGTGGATGTATGATTTTTGTGGTTCATGCTGTGGCCACAGACATGTGATTTGACGGTGAGTTTGGGGTAGCCCAATGCAAAAAGCCTGAGAATCCATGTGGATCCGTGCTTTGTAACCACGTTTTTGCACCATTGCGGCCCCACACAACAGTAGGTGCGTGGTTTTTTTGGTGCAGGCTGTAGCCATGGACATGCTATGTGTTCTGATGGTGAATTTGGGGTGACCCAATGTAAAAATCCTGAGGATCCATGGGGTTTTACCTCCTACCTCTCCCAATCCCACCGATCAGCTGCTTCCTTTCAACACTCCCTTCCCTCTTGTTTCCCTTAGTGTCTTTTACTTAGCTGAGCAGTTTTTTGGCTCCTCATTTTCTTCTAATTTCTCTCCTTTATTGCTTTAGTCTTCCTGTTTCTCCCCTTTGCAAGTTTGCTGTCTTTACCTCCCCCCTCCCAGGCAACCTCCTTTATCTCTAGCGTCCATTTCCCCTTACTTCTTAGGAAGAAAAAAGTGCGTCTTATGGAGCGAAAAATACGGAAAGTCAACTCACAGGAGGTTTCCTCTAGCAATACAGTACAGCTCAGATGTTGCATAAAGCAACATGGTGCATCTTTGCTGGTTCCTGACATTTCATCTGCCTCATCTGGATTTGGGTCTGAAAGGCCAAGGAAAAGTTGTTGTGGAAGGTTAAGTTGTAATTAAGCACAGCTTGTGATTATAACGTTGCAAGATATATTTGCATTTGCGTTAAGACATCATCAGCCTTTGCTTCCCATTTCCTGGCTTTGTAGATCTTCGGCTGAGATGGCCACCAGGGTTTTCTCTAATCATTGCATTGAAATTGCAATGCTGATCAAATAGGATTTAGTTATACCAACTATGACCAAAAGCCCATCCCTTTTTTAAAAAGTGTACTTCGGCATTAACCACCATGCAAACATTACCTGCCTTCCCAAGTCGTGGCAGGAGGACAACCTCTATCTCCCCACTATGACCAGTGAGAAGATGCAAGGATTTCCCCAATTTCCAACCTTTAAAGCTTTCAAAGATAAACCAGGTTTTTGGGAACATTTGGAAGTCCACAATGTGTGTTGGCTATAGTAAGGTAAAGGTGAAGGGACCCCTGACCATTAGGTCCAGTCATGGCCGACTCTGGGGTTGCGGCACTCATCTCGCTTTATTGGCCAAGGGAGCCGGCGTATAGCTTCCGGGTCATGTGGCAAGCATGACTAAGCCGCTTCTGGCGAATCAGAGCAGCACACAGAAATGCCGTTTACCTTCCTGCCTGAGTGGTACCTATTTATCTACTTGCAATTTGATGTGCTTTCGAACTGCTAGGTTGGCAGGAGCAGGGACCGAACAATGGGAGCTCACCCTGTTGCCAACCTTCCAATCGGCAAGTCCTAGGCTCTGTGGTTTAACCCACAGCGCCACCCGCGTCCAGTTGGCTATAGTACCTCTGAAATATTTACGGGAGCTTTAGAACATGGGGGTCTCTTTCCTTCATGATCCCATCTTTCCTAGAACTCAGACTCTACTGTGCATTCCTGGAGAAGGTTTGGAACAGCCATGAGAAAGGGGCTCTCCCCTAATTCATCTCTCCTCATTAAGTTTTCCTTATGTTCCGATACAGCAAAGTAAGACTTTCTATTACTATTTCAATTTGAAACCATGAAAATTTATCTGCTTGCTTATTTTCAGATCTAGTTTCTGCACCAAAGAGTCCAAAATTGTGAAAATAAGAACTGAATTCTACAAGTTTTAGAAACCAAGGACACAATTCATGCAAAGTTAAAAGTTTAAAAGCCTGTGGGAAATTGAAGGATGTGCTTAATGCTCTGTTGAAACCACAAGGTCTTAGAAGTGCTTAACTTTCCCTGGGACAAATTGCCTAATTTATTCTGCCTTTTACACTGTTTTGCCTAATTTAGCCTACTGCTAGAAAGACCCAATATGCTGCATGAACACTGTGATCCTTTCAAACTACTCCAAAACTGCTCCAGAAATTCCTATGGCTTCTGAGATCTTACCAAGCATTGAAACAAA
The DNA here is from genome assembly GCF_964234715.1 of Podarcis melisellensis. Classification (NCBI taxonomy): domain Eukaryota; kingdom Metazoa; phylum Chordata; class Lepidosauria; order Squamata; family Lacertidae; genus Podarcis; species Podarcis melisellensis. The sequence continues at coordinate 16,823,436 of NC_138544.1, forward strand.
AGACAGTAAATAGTCATATCACCTCTGTAACTCTACTTCTTCACGTAATCTTATAAGGAGAACATAAATGCCAACCTGTAACTAACTTAAAGAATTTGGCTTCATTAATCACTTGTGAGTGATGAAGTGAGTTTTGACTGGTCTCAACAAGGGCACTTTCTAAAGGAGGGCCATTACCTCCCCGAGATTATCTTGCTCTGCAAATATTTGCCCCTACAGCCCTTTTCCGTTGGACAAAGAGACAAGCCAATGGGTTTTGTACAATGCGTCTGGTCATGTCTGATGATAACCAGATTCTAGAAATAAATCCCCAACAAGCTCATTAAAGTATTGTGTGACTCACTGCACATTGTCTGGTTTGATCATTCCCAACAGGTGAAAGAATCAACGACTTCTTGCTCTTAGACATTTCTACTATTAAGAGAAAGGGAAAATAAGCTTTAGACGTGCATCAATTGATATAATCTGTAATGGCAATTTGTCCTTATAAAAATGGGGGTGGCAGGCGGAGGGCAGCCCCCTATTTCTGCCCCCACCTTCTCTCTCAATCCCTATCTCACCATTTTCATCCCGCTTTGCCACCCCAACAAAACTACCCTTCCACCCCTTTTATATAAAATATCATGGGGTTAACAGCTGATGTTTTATATCCTTGTCCTTAGTGCTCTAAATAATACAAACCCAGAAAAATAAATAAATAAATAAATAAATAATACTTTGACACATCTGCTACTAACTCTAGGGTTACAGTACTAGGCCCTCTGGTCTCGCTTTGTGATAACATTTTGCTCCCTATTCCATCATTCTTCCATGCAGACGATCTGCTGACTGAGGGCAAGACTTTAGTGTGTTTAATGAAGTGGGCTATGGCACATGGAAGCCCATCCTACAAGATTTTTTAAAAAAATAAAAATAAAATAAAATTTCCAGGTGTCAAAAGACTTCCTGTGCTTTTGTTGCATATCATAAATGTTAGCCACTGGAATAACGAATTTGTATCAAGTTGTTGTTGTAGAGCAATGTTGCCTTATGACAGATCAAACAACCAAATAAAGTTTCGTAAGGATATTACACTATACATCAATATCAGATTACATGCCAGTAATCTTGGCTGCTCACCCACTGAGTGGGGTAGAGGAGTTGCTAGATAGGTGAAGGAGTTGGGGCACACAGCCCATGATGCTATTTTGCTTTTGTATGTACAAATTTATATGAATAGATACCTCTGGTACCTATGCATTTAATGCATAGGTGGATGGCTGGAATCTCACAAACTGTGCACTTTGAAGCAATTTGTTTAATAACAATAATAATAATAATTTGCATGTATTAAAAATTTGTAAGTACAAATTTATATGCATAGGTACCTCTAGTACATTTAATGCAAAGGTGGATGGCTTGAATCTAATAAAAACTGTGCAATTGCAGCTAATAATAATAATAATAATAATAATGGCACAGAAGGGCCAAGAGATCTGGCCACTTTAAAAGTCTCCTGCTTATGAGTATCTCTAAAGAGGTAGATAAGTTTTACCTTTGGCTAAAATGTCTTGACTAATCAGCAGACTGGAATTCAGAAACGTCTTTCTCAGGGATCAAGACAAGGAGCAACTTTGTGAGATTTGTAACCCTAACTGCTGTACAATTCCGTTGACTGAGCAAGTTATGCACCCAGTTATACAAGCACAGTTATACGTAGCAACATGTTTTGCGGTTATATGTCCTTTAATAATTAAACAAGTCATTCACAATTATGTGGCACCGATTGTTCAACAGAAGGCCTGAGGCGGGCAAACAATCACAGGTGCCGATTCACAAAATGTATTAAGAACAACTGTTCATTTCTTTCTGCTGTCTGTCTCTATGGTCTCAGTCATGCGTATCAAAAGATGGATTATCCATCACACTAACTGACATTTGCTGGTTTCAGTTATAGCAGCCTCTACCTGCATATGACGGAAGCCGAAAACTAAATAGGAAGAATACTTTAAGACTACACATTTACTTAGCAGCAGGGCTTCTTTTTTCAGCCGAAACTCACTGGAACTGAGTTCCCGCACCTCTCAGGTGGGCGCCATTGCTATTATAAGAGAACAAGGGAGGCATTCATGGTGAGTTCTGGTGCCTCTTTTTTGAGAAAAACAGCACTGCTTAGGAGTAAATCTCACTGAACACACTGGGGCTTACCTTTAAGTAAGCTTGCATAGTTGGGCGCTGCAAGTCAGGGATTGTTCACACACACACACTTTTTTTAAAAGACCAGAGAATTTCCTCCATATGAGCACTGAGTACACATTGCTGTCTTGGTGTTTTTTGTTTCATTAGCCCTTCATTCAATCCAAATGTGAACTACATTCATTCCCTTGTCAATCTCTCCATCATTTTCTTGATGTGCTGGGCTCATTCCATGTCTCACCTTTCATTTTTTTCCTGTTTTTGACACCACCAACCTCCCACTTTTATCACACACCCCACCAAAAAACACACACCAAAAAACCAGCCCACAATAATGAACAGCAAATTATATTTCTCAAGGAAACATACTGGACACTTGTAGGCCTGTCAGGAGACAGAGTTTAAAAGAATGGTACATTTTCAAAGCAACCTAACATGTATGCACACATGCACACACAAACACAACATGGAACACGCTCATGCAGAGTTCTGATTATTCCTTATGAATAAAAGATAATAACAATGTAACTTATTTTAAAAGACCGCCCAATAGCCACCTTGCTAAGAAAAGAAACAAACAACTCACCCAAAATTTACAGATCTGCTACCTTCTGAAATTTGACTACACTGGGAATTTTACCTGAACAGGAAGAGTAGGTGCTAAGTCAAATATTCACGGAGTACTTTGCTCCCCTCCCTACTTTTAGTGTATATAAAACAAAGATTTCAAAAATGAAGTGACCTTAAGTGTACAGGACAGATGCAATCAGGAGGTTGATGTCCTCAACACTCTGTTGCTAGATCTTCTTGGAAAGATTTTACTTCTTAAAATCTGCAGTTCACATTCAGCAATAAAACTGGTTTGGGGGTGAAACACTAGTGTGGCTGAAACACTAGACTCACTGCTGGAAGAGCTGCAGCTATTTGCTCTTTTGGGTCAAGTGAAGTAGTTCAGATGCCCTCACGCATCCCCCTTGGTAAAGGTAAAGGGACCCCTGATCATTAGGTCCAGTCGTGGCCGACTCTGGGGTTGCAGCGCTCATCTCGCTTTACTGGCCGAGGGAGCCGCCATACAGCTTCTGGGTCATGTGGCCAGCATGACTAAACCACTTCTGCCAAACCAGAGCAGCGCACGGAAATGCCGTTTACCTTTCCGCCGGAGCGGTACCTATTTACCGTATCTACTTGCACTTTGAAGTGCTTTTGAACTGCTAGGTTGGCAAGAGCAGGGACCAAGCAACGGGAGCTCACCCCGTTGCGATGATTCGAACCGCCGACCTTCTGATCGGCAAGCCATAGGCTCTGTGGTTTAACCCACAGCACCACCCGTGTCTCCACAGTGCACCCCCTTGAGAGGTCCACAAAAACCAGATAGGCCAGGATTTGCAAAAGGCACATGATTTCACCCAAAATGCCATTACAGTGGTACCTCGGGTTACATACACTTCAGGTTACAGACTCCGCTAACCCAGAAATAGTACCTCGGGTTAAGAACTTTGCTTCAGGATGAGAACAGAAATCGCACGGCGGTGGCGCGGCGGGAGGCCCCATTAGCTAAAGTGGTACTTCAGGTTAAGAACAGTTTCAGGTTAAGAACGAAGCTCTGGAACAAATTAAGTACGTAACCAGAGGTACCACTGTAAATATTTCCCCTTTTGAGATAAGAAGAAAAATTCATCTTAAAATTCCACATTAATAAGGGTAGCAGTGGAACTCCAGTGCAATCTTTGGCAAGAAATTAGTCAAGCTTCAGCTTTATCCTGCATCAATTCTACAGTCAGGTTTTGGTAGCCTCTGAACATTCAGCTTACTAGTAAAACGTGTGTCCTCTCAAACTTCCTGTACAGAAAGTAAACACATGGACCACATCCTTGGCAACCTGAACGTTCTGCAACATGATCTGTAACAGCTTGGAAGTGTCTCATCATTTAATCATAAGATTACTGGAAAGACAAACATAATGCCTTATGAGAGGCACCACCTTCATCATAGGAAAAAATAAACAAGGGAAGCTTTATGGGAACAGACAGAGGGATAGAGAGAGCTTGCCCTATATAGTATTCAAATCATTTATCCAAAAGGCCCCCAGAGTTTATTACAAAAATCAGGAGTAAAACAGTCCCTGCCCTCAGAATAATCCCTAGTTTGTGTTCAGTAGCAATGATCCAATTTTTTAAAAACAAAATAAAATACAGTATTTTTACACTTAGCCAGTGTTAGAAACTCAGATATGTAAGCTAGGTGCCAAATGGCCGCGTAAACTGTTAGAATTCCTGCTCCGTGATTGCAGACATAGGATTGTTGTGTATCACATGATGGTGTATGTTTTGATTCCACAGAGTGGGAAGTGACAGAGACAGGATGTTTGTGTTACTGTGTTCCGTGAAGTGGGACTATTGTCCTTTGTCCTTTCTCTTTGCTGTCTGATGCTAGAGAGAGAGGGAGCCATGTTGCAGTGCTCCGTGTGTGTTTATATGTAAATAAAGTGGATTAGCCAAAATGCTGGGTTGCTGAGGTCTGTTACGCAAGCTGCGAGGACTCTGCGGATCCCCAAGTGTGCCGCTGTCTGTTGGCATCGGTCGCTGTGATGTTCGGGCTGAAGAAAGCTTTTGAAGGAAGACCAGGAGGGAGAGAACATGCCAGTCAGGCATGTGTCTCTGCCAGGGTCCTACTCAAGTGTAGGAAGAGGGTTGCAGCCACCAAAACGGAAATGCCTACTTGCCATTTTGGGATCAGGCGGCTAGAAAGCCATATTGAAAAACACAACTTTTTGGTTCCTGAAATTCATTCTGATTTTGCAGATAAAATATAGAATTCTACAGGATGGGGTATTAGTGTGTTAAAACAGTCCGGATCCAAGGATCCTCAGCTATAACACCTCCAGAAGGTGGAGCGTCCGGTGACATCCTGATGCCCAGACATCTTCACTTGGCTGCGAGTGGCCGATAGCCAGATGCAAAAAGTAACTGGCACCTGGCGAATTTTGAACGCTACTCTTAGCTCTATATTAACTTTCACTCTTTTAACTAAGAAGATAACAACATGTTACTAAAGGTACAATAATGGTACCAAACAAGACATCCCTCAAGGACTGTTTTGGTGCCCTCAGCAACATTTGAAACCCCCTTCCCCACCTGGGCTTTGAGAAGGTGACATGAGGGTCTCTAACACGGTCCCAGAGTCATCCTGTCTCCTTGCCAAAGTTTAGAACTTTCCCAGCTTTGGGAAGAAGGTAGGAGGGCTCTAGGACCCTGCCAGAGCCTCACACCTACTTCCCTTTGGGCTTCACTATAAGGCACTATTTTAAAGGTGTACTTGACAAGGAAGACACACAGCCCCGGCTATGAATTCCATGTTGAAGTACTCTTGCAGTCCACTTGGTATGAAAAGTTGGACTGGCCTGACCTAGAGGAATGCTGCTGCTGAAGGTGGCTTGGTATATGGTTCCATCCTTTACAAGAGATAGGCAATAACTGCAAGAGAGAGCATAGGGAAGGTGACCACAAACACTGGCATGGAATCATAGAATTGTAGAGTTGGGAGGGACCACGAGGGCTATCTAGTCCAATCCCCTGCAATGCCAGATCCCCCCCCAACTTGTGACTCAAACCCATGATCCTGAGTCACATGATCTATCAACTGAGCTATCTCAAAATTTCAGAGCAACTGTCCCTCTTAACTCTCTGTGACTGTTTTATATTTTGCTGCAACGAATCAAATGTGTGTTGTTATTATTATTATTATTATTATTATTATTATTATTATTATTATTTGTTGTTGTTGCCGTAATTATCATGGAGAATCTTTACCCATCCATTTCTTATGATTTCCTTTCAAGCAGCTAACTAAATCAGCGAAGATGGGACTCCTGCTCCAAAAGAATCCCACAGACTTAAATCAAAATATTGCAAACAATTCCTATATATTGCAGCCATTAGGTGCTGCAAATATGAATAATAACTACCTGCAAACAACAACAACAGTTTTATGAAAGGAGAGCAAAGCAACTTTGAGAATTCAGCCGCAAGTTAGGAGAACACTTTGAAGGAGAGTGCTTTGGGGAATACAAAACAACAAAGCTTGGTATCTGAACTATTTTAAACTATTTTAAAGGTGTACTTGACGAGGAAGAGGGACACACACACACACACACACACACACACACACACACACACAGAGCCCTGGCTATGAATACTCCTTACAGTTAATACCACATATTATAGTGCAATCGGGTTCATGCCTACTCAGAAGTAAATTCTGTCAAGACTTATTCCCTGGTTGTGTGGCATAAGAATTGCAGCTTTAGTCAACATTTTGTTAAATCGTTCTTTACCTGTCCTATTCCCAAAGTTCTAAAATGCCTCTGTTTCCTATCAGGACACTTCTGTTTCAGAAGCCATGAGGAAGTGAGTTGAGCCCTCCACCAATCCATTGTTTTATCTGCAAAGCCAACAGCAACTTTCCACCCCCAAGGCATCAAGGTATATGTGATCAAGCAAACAGCCTATTTACATCATCAAAGCCAAACAGTCAAATAGAACAATTCATAAAAGGTTTAAAGGAGGACTTGCAAAAAAAGAGAGAGGAGCAGAATAAAGGCTTTTAGATCCCCTAATCATTAACCACTTAAAATTAATTTGTGCTAGGGGTGAGCACCCAAAACCCACACAGCTGAAGCACCAATGGTCAAGATCATAGCAGGAATGTTTCCGACTTTATATTTACAAAGCCTGACTTAACTAGCTTATGGACCGCTGTTTGCAAATAACAGCATTTTCTGCTATTTTGAATATTTCCGTTTTGCGTAGCGAGATGTCAGAAGTATATGCTGAAAACATTCGAACAAAAAGCACTCTGGTCTCTCTAATAACTTTCAGGAACTTTGGCAGAACGCAGAACTGAAGGCATGGCAGCTAATAAGTGTGGCAGGAGAGAGAGAGAGCTACCTCTTGAGTACACTATGGAACAGGCTTTAGAAGAGAGGCTCTGAATGTGTAAATAACCTGTTCAACAAAGGCCCAGGACGAAAACAAAACAGAACAGTTACAGTTACTCCTTGATCTATGTGGGCAGATCTTCAGTCTCACACTGCGTTCCCATGAAGTAACATTTCCCCCGCAGGAGCATTCTTGATACCATTGCAGATAAATTTAAATGCCTTTATGTATTTTCTAAAGAAATAAAACATTGGGCTTTAAGCAGCCCTTTTCCCATGCCATCAGGCATGCCGAAACCAAACCAAAAGTTATTCTGCCTTCAACGTGGTCCTCAAAAAAGATACTGTGCTTCAACCTTTTGCACCCACTACTGGGAAAGGTAAAGGTGAAGGGACCCCTGACCATTAGGTCCAGTCGTGGCCGACTCTGGGGTTGCAGCGCTCATCTTGGTTTATTGGCCGAGGGAGCCGGCGTACAGCTTCCGAGTCATGTGGCCAGCATGACTAAGCTGCTTCTGGCGAACCAGAGCAGTGCACGGAAACGCCGTTCACCTTCCCACCGGATCAGTACCTATTTATCTACTTGCACTTTGACGTACTTTTGAACTGCTAGGTTGGCAGGAGCAGGGACCAAGCAACGGGAGCTCACCCCATTGCAGGGATTCGAACCGCCAACCTTCTGATCGGCAAGTCCTAGGCTCTGTGGTTTAACCCACAGCGCCACCCGTGCCGATCAGAAGGTTGGCAGTTCGAATCCCTGCAATGCTTTGGTTTAAGAATGAACTTCCGGAACGGATTAAGTTTGTAAACCAAGGTACCACTATATTACAATTTAAAAACCTTTCTATTGTTGGGTTGTGCTTCAGGCTACCTGCTCAATACAGAAAGGCAGCGTATAAATATTTTTCTTTAAAAAATAAAATAAAGAAAAGATGGGTAACATAAACACCTGCTGCTGTAGTCTACTTCCAATTCACTATACTATACTAAGGTAAAAGGTAAAGGACTCCTGGATCGTTATGTCCAGTCAAAGGCAACTATGGGGTTGCAGCGCTTATCTCGCTTTCAGGCCGAGGGAGTCGGCGTTTGTCCACAGCTTTCTGGGTCATGTGGCCAGTGTGACTAAACCACTTCTGGTGCAACAGGACATCGTGACAGAAGCCAGAGTGCACGGAAATGCCATTTACCTTCTCACTGCAGCAGTACCTATTTATCTACTTGCACAGGTTTGCTTTCAAACTGCTAGGTTGGCAGGAGCAGGGACAAAGTAACGGGAGCTCACCCCATTGCAGGGATTTGAACCATCAACATTCCAATCGCCAAGCCCAAGGGGCTCAGTGGATTAGACTACAGTATAGTATATAAGGTATGTAAGTATATAAAGAACGAGGGCTTGCCGATCAGAAGGTCAGCGGTTCGAATCCCCGCAATGGGGTGAGCTCCCATTGCTTGGTCCCTGCTGCTGCCAACCTAGCAGTTCGGAAGCACGTCAAAGTGCAAGTAGATAAATAGGTACCACTCCGGCGGGAAGGTAAACAGCATTTCCGTGTGCTGCTCTGGTTCACCAGAAGCAGCTTAGTCAAGCTGGCCACATGACCCGGAAGCTGTACGCTGGCTCCCTCGGCCAATAAAGCAAGATGAGTGCCCCAGCCCCAGAGTCGTCCGCGACTGGACCTAATGGTCAGGGGTCCCTTTATCTTTACCTTTATAGTATAATACTTTACCTTGATCATGGGAGTTGTTCAAGACACCTCTGGGCTCCCATCTCTGGGCTCTGCTACAGCACACATTCTTGGGAGTGGATATCTAGGCTGTTACGCACATTCCTGGGCAGTTTTCTTCCTCTTCACTACCAAAGGCTTACTGACCATAGGTACTGAAGTGCTTACAGGAGATAAAAGACTGTTGTGAATGAGCCCAGCTTGAGTTATTCAGGATTCACCTGACACCAGGATTCTAATCTCTCCTCAGGTGACCTATTAAGGGCAACAATAACCTGTCCAGCCTACAACCACTTTAGCGCCTCCATTTCAACAAAGCAAAAAAACAACAACCAGAGGAAATGGCCCCAAGGAGCTTCCGAAAAAGCCTATTATTCAGATAGCTGGAAAAAAGGAGCCCCCCCCTACTCCAGGGCATAGGTTCTTTGTCTAACTCTCTGCTGTCCAAGTGATCTGTTAAGCTCGAATGAATTTGCAACAAGCTGGGAGAGATGTGTTAAGAAGCCAGTGGAGAACAAGCACAGAACAAAGCTCAGGTAAGAAACAAAAATGGAGAGAGGAAACTGTTCTTTGGTAGATTTGAAAGCAACCATCTGTATTACTCCTGCATCTTCCAGATCTCTCCTAACAAAATAAAGGAATTGAGGTCCCTTAGCAGTTAAAATGATCTTAATGCATGACTCCCTCTCCTTCTCCCACCCCTGCTTTCTTCTTTCCTTTAGGAGGTTGCTCACAGCATGGAGTTACAATGAAGAAACGCCCAAGGAGTCGTATCCTATTTCCACATCGCAAATGGTATCTCCAAAGGAGCGTTACACCTGTTCCGTTACATCTAAATCAGTTCTTATTAATTGGTGCAGGGTTTTTGACTAGCTTACAATGCTCAAGTCTTGGCACTTTTAAAGCAATGGGCATGCCTCTGAGCATGTACAAAGTCATTTTCTTCTCTCTTCCCCCATCCACTACAAGTCACACACGTGGATAGCTCAGTTGGCTGAGCATGAAACTCTTAATCTCAGGGTTATGGGTTCCAGCCCCACATTGGGCGAAAAGATTCCTGCGTTGCAAGGGGTTGGACTAGATGACCTTCAGAGATCCCTTCCCACTCAGATTCTATGAAATATTCCAAGTTCCAGAGGAGTGCAGGGGTGGATCTCTCTCCCTCGCACCCCAGCTTTATTTTATAAACACATCCTGTTCCAAAACACTTCGGGGGCTGAGCCAATTCCAAGCGAGAGAGGCTTCAGATATTTGATTTTATTGCATTTTCTACTTTACACCTGCCCTGGGATCTGAACCCTTGTGCCTGGGGGCGGGGGAAGAGCTATGCATTGGCCAGAAGACTGAAGTGGCAACATCAGGAAGCATTTGTAACAGGAGCGGAAACTTAATTATATATATATTTTTAAAAATGTATAAAATTTAATAATTTGGACAGTTTTGTTAAAATTTGGAAAGCTAATAAAAATATTTTTTTAAAAAAAAAGAGAGAGAGAAATGCAGTGGCGAGGGGGATGCGGGCAAGAAGAAGAGCGGAAATCGGAACCGTGTCTACTCGGAAGTAAGCGCTATTGAACTCAATGGGGCTCCCTCCCGGATAAACGGGGAGGTCCGGGTTGCGATCGGTCCCAGCGAGCGCGGGATGTGGCGGCGGCGGCAGCTTCTCCTGCGCAGCGCACGTTTCCTGGGGAGCAAGCGAGACGCGCTGCTGCTGCTCCTCTTCAGCTTGGGCTACTTACAATCTCGGCCACCATGAGGATCCCGGGCAGCGTCCTCAGGAACTCTCGGTCGTAGGCGAGCGTGCTGGAAGCGGACGACCAGTTGGCCGTGAAGGAGCTGCTGGCGGTGGTGGTGACGGTGTGCGAGCGCGAGCGCTCCTGCGCCGGGTGGCGGTGCGGCTCGTGGTTCGGCTGCTGCTGCTGGTCCATCGTCGCTTCGGCTCCCGGAGGAGGGCCGACGCCCCAGCCAGGGCGCCTCCGCTCCCCGCAAAGTCAGGCCAGACTCGGTGCTGCCCGCCTGAGGCGAATTGCGCGCGGCGAAGGCGGCGCAACAGCCCGAGGGACGAAGCGCCTGAGGGGGAAGCGGCGGCTTTTGTGCGGCGCCTGTGAGGAAGCCCGTCGCCGGGACTCCAGGGGGCAGAGCTAAGGAGCCGGGCGCGCGGGGAGGGGGCGAGGCCTGAGGCTGCAGCCGGGTCCCTGGAGGGGGGCGCGGGGCGCGCGGGCTGGCTGGGGAGAAGGGAAGGAGGCACACGGTAGCGCGCGCGCGCCAAGCCCTGAAGTGGCGTCCTCTGCTCCCAATTCGCCTCAGGTTTTTGCCCCCGATTACTAGGGGGCGAGTTCCCTTATGGAATATTTTGGAAACCCCCCGCCCCGCCCCCAAAAAAGTTGATAAGCATTGCCCCCCTAGGTAGTCGAAATCTTGCAAATGGCCTTCTTTTTAAAAGCCGGGTCCCCCAATTTTTTTAATTGATTTTCGACATTTATCACAAAAATGACATAACAAACACACAAAGTAAAACACATTACACTACACTAAACACAAAGAAAAATTGTTTCTTCAAATTCCTGATTAAACCCTGTGGTACTCGAAATCTTGCAAATGGTCTCCTTTTTAAAATAAATTTATTTATTTGATTTTTTTTCAGATTAAAATTTTATAGTCACATATCCGGCATGCCACATAAAAAACAAGATTCCAAAGAATGGCATGGACTTCCCTCTTCCTCTCTGTGGGTCCAATTGTTAAGCATTTCCTCCTACATCTTTTATGGTAGTCCAAAATCTTTTTACCTCTTCAAAATTTGCCGTTAAACAACAAGTGACATTACAATCTTACTAAGGACTTTTAACTGTTTACAATGGTTGTTAAGATGTTACAATTTTTCCCCATTCCTTATTAAAATTTTGTTCTTTCTGATTCTTCTGATCATTTTGGCCATTTCGGCATAATCCATCAATTGATCTGCCTTTCTTCTCTGGTAGGGACTTTATCTTCTTTCCATCTCAGGGCCAAAAACATCCTCGCAGCTGTGGTCACATACATAAATAATATTTTTTGCTCTTTTGGGATTTTGGCACCTAGAATTCCTAAAAGAAATGCTTTGGGGTTTTGTGTTTTTTAAGAAAATATTATTTTAAACATTTTTTCCAGCTCATTATATATCATTTCCCAAAATTCTTTTACTACCTTACAGTCCCACCACATATGACAAAAGGTGCCTTCTTTTTCCTTACATTTCCAGCATACATTTGACCCCGTTTTATCCTTTTTTGCTAATTTACTAGGAGTTAAATACCAACGGTACATCATTCAATGTGTAATTTAAAATGCACAGCATGTTACCTGCAAATGATCTCCTAATACGTTTTTGATTTTTACCAACCCAACAATTTTAACTCACCAATTTTATTACACAATATTATTTTGATCCGTTTTGAGGGGCCCCTGAAAGGCATGGGGCCCATAGGCCGATGCCTACTCTGCCTATTTGGTTAATCTGGCACTGCCTACCACTCCCCACCGCCACCCCATAATTTATTCAAGTTGGCACCCCTGGCCTGACGTGGCAGGAAATGTTGCTCTGAGCCTGTCAGTTAAAGAGCTGCTTAGGCTGCAGATATTGACTGAGAGCAAGTGTGGTGTAGTGGTTAAGAGCGGTGGACTCGTAATCTGGGGAACCGGGTTCGCTTCCCCGCTCCTCCACATGCAGCTGCTGGGTGACCTTGGGCCAGTCACCCTTCTCTGAAGTCTCTCAGCCTCAATCACCTCACAGAGTGCTTGTTGTGGGAGAGGAAGGGAAAAGGAGATTGTTAGCCACTTTGAGACTCCTTAAGGGGAATGAAAGGCGGGATATCAAGTCCAAACTACTACTCCTCCTCCTCTTCTTCTTCTTCTTCAATGGGACTTGCTTTTGAGGGGACATGAAGGCCACACTCCTATGCGCACACCACCCAGGAGTAAAGTCCCACTGAGGCCAGTTGGCATTACTTCAAAGTAAAACGAAGAAACATTAAAATTAATAGATTTGGAAGGGACCATGGAGGGTCACCAAGTCCAATCCCAATGAACCTACAACCCTGAAACTGAGAGCCTTGTGCTCTACTGGCTGAGCTTACAGAACCTCCCTGTAATGAGCAAAACCAAGCAAATATAAATATTATTTTTAAAGGGGCTTTTTTTCCCAGACAGAGCTCAGCTCCTGCACCTCTTAGGTGGGCACCATTGCCATTCTAAGAGAACAAGGGAGATGAGCTCCAACACCTTGTTTTGTTTTTCTAGAAAAGAACAGCACTGGTTAAAAAGCAGCGTGTTTCAGATGTGCAGACGCCATGCATGAGTTTGCGCAGTTTAGCATGTGTTAGAGAAAGCAATAATGTCTAGATGCACTTGCAAAGTGCCTATTTTTGGTGACAGGTTAAAAGAATAACACAGCTGCTTCTCAGTGCCGTGTTTAAGTTTTACTTGGTTAATAGTACAATTCTGTATGCCCCCCTGACTTCAATGGGATTTGTTTCTAGCTAACCCCTCATTTGGGCTATGGGTGTGCTTCATGCCACTCTAGTGATTCTGGCAGCGGCAACCTTTTTTTAAAAAGTGCATAAAATTCTGGGGTGGGCAAAGCACATAATCCTGATCTAGATGCATACATAATTTTATTTGTACGCCGCCTTTCCATAGTTAAAACCATTCTTAAGGCAGATTACAACAGGAATTTTTTTTTTTGCATAATTACAAATGTACCTAAAGTAGTCATAAGCAATAAATAAAACAGCCAAAAGTACACAACCACATTAAACAATTTCCACATAAATTGTAATCTAAAGATCTGAACAATTTCAAAAATGGCAGCAACCCCGCTCCTCCAATCAACACCCCAGCCCAAGAATCTGTTCAGCAACCTCAGCTTTTGTAGCTGGAGTCAGTCAGAGCCCAACCCTCCCAGGCCAGGTGGGAAAAGGCCTGCAAGGCAGGGAGCAGTTCTTGATCTTCCTGGTCATAAGATTGAGCATTTGATTAGCTCAGAGGTGGCAATTATCCCCCACCCCTCCTTGCTGTCTGCCTATGTGCTGATGACATCTGGTGTGCGTATGTGAGAGTGTGTGCATGATTGTAGAACAACCCGATCCACTTCTGGGTTGGCCAAGGATTAATGCAGCACTTGCTTGGAAAACACTAACCACTTCTCATTTTTAGGAAACTGCAGCCCTTTTTTATCAGATTGTATTAGTTTAAAAGAATCTGAACCATTTCGAACCTATTTAGTTTCTTTCTTTTGAAAGGTAGGTTGCACATTTCAATACAGTGGTACCTCGGGTTACATACGCTTCAGGTTACACACTCCACTAACCCAGAAATAGTGCTTCAGGTTAAGAACTTTGCTTCAGGATGAGAACAGAAATCGTGCTCCGGCGGCACAGCAGCAGCAGGAGGCCCCATTAGCTAAAGTGGTGCTTCAGGGTAAGAACAGTTTCAGGTTAAGAACGGATCTCCGGAACGAATTAAGTACTTAACCTGAGGTACCACTGTATAAGAAACTGGAGCACGTCACTGACTTTTTAACATGCAAGTTTGAATGGTAGGGAGCACCCACATGCAAAACGGCAACTGCGGACGTCATCATGTTTTGCATGAAAAACACACTTCCAAAGCCAGCAAAATAACAGTACGTGCGCAGCACACATGGTGGGAGAGAGTAAATGGCAAGGTCTGACTACACACGAGGATTTCTGGTCACAAGATTGCCCTGGCAAAGTTAATATGAATAACCAAGGCTTCTTACTGATGTGGCAAATGCATTTTATAATTGTGGCAATTTTCGCACGAGGATGCTGTCAGGCAAATGTGAAACATAAGGCAGCATGGGTCTGCATAAAAGTGTTGATCTACAATTACATCTCAGGGCTAATCTACATTTAGTAACAAGCAGACACACACAGTACAGTCCTCCAGGGATTTACAATTTTGGAATACAGATAGAGGTCTGCATGGCTGTCAGTTTTATTGCACCAGGTCCCCTTTGTTTATTGGGAGCTACCATATGATGCCGGAGGGTTAACGCCTAGCTTTCTCCCTGCCCATATTAATTGTCCGTGCGCATGGAGTCTTTAATGTGTGGATGGGCATGCTGAACATGGTTTTTCCTTGCCGGCATTCTGAAGTGGTACAGTGCTCCCGGGAGAGCTATGGCACATGCTTTTTCTAAATATGAGGAGCCTGGCCTCAGTTTTGAAACCATTGGCAGGTGGAGACTGTTTTATTCCGATAGGCTTTTGGAAACTGACTGGTTTGCTTGTTTTTTAAGGAAAGGGCTTTTCGTAGTGTGTGTGTGATTTTTACTGTGTTTTAATAGATTTGTCTTATGTTTTAATCCTATTACCGTTTAATTCCTTTTTGTTTCTGTATGTTTTTAGTTTTATGCATTTTATCTACATTGTTTTGAGTAAGCCGCCTTGAGGAAAAGGCGGACTATAATAACAATAACAATATTATATTATTAATAAAAATTATTTACTGTTGTAAGAAGGGGGTTATACTTCTTTGTGGCTGCTGCTTTTACATCTTCACCATACCAGACTTCCTTTCTGGACTTTTATATCTACATAGGAATCTGTGTTGCATAGGCCAACTATGCTTAAAGCTGGATCATTGCAACACTGGAAGGCATAGATGATAGATGATGCAGTGAGGACCTACCCATAGGCCTGTGCTCAGAGGCTTCTGCATCAACATGGCATGTGCATGTTATCGATGCCAAGGGCCTAAGGTCAATAGGTGTGATCCTTTTCCATGCATATGTAAGCACAGAAGTTAAAATTCTGTAGTAGTAGTAATAATAATAATAATAAATTTATTATTTATACCCCGCCCATCTGGCTGAGTTTCCCCAGCCACCTTGGGCGGCTTCCAATCGAGTGTTAAAAACAATACAGCATTAAATATTAAAAACTTCCCTAAACAGGGCTACCTTCAGGTGTCTTTCAAAGATAAGATAGCTACTTATTTCCTTCACATCTGAAGGGAGGGCGTTCCACAGGACGGGCACCACTACCGAGAAGGCCCTCTATCTGGTTCCCTGTAACCTCACTTCTCGCAATGAGGGAACCGCCAGAAGGCCCTTGGCACTGGATTTCAGTGTCCGGGCTGAACGATGGACCAGGGGTCAGCAACCTAAGGCCCATGGGCCACAAGTGGCCCATGGGGGTTGTTTAACTGGCCCATGAGCCGCCCCTGAACCAAACCACCCGCTCAGCAAGTCCTCGCATGCGCTAAACTGGCACAGCACGGCACAGGGACTCGCTTCCGTGGTGCGGGAAATCGCATATGCGCATGTGCAGCAGCTGGAAACCGTGTCTGCGCAGACGCTGGAAATCGCATCTGCGTAGATGCAGATGCCAGAAATCTCATGCCCACGAAGGAATCTCTACTAGAGTGAACCAGCCCAGGTGAGGTAAACCTTGCCGACCCCTGCTCTGGACCATCTATTGCTTGTCATCTGTTCTGCAACTGTCCCCCTTAATGTTTAGGCATGCAATGCCACACCCAGTACAGTGGTACCTCGGGTTACATACGCTTCAGGTTACCTACGCTTCAGGTTACAGACTCCGCTAACCCAGAAATAGTGCTTTAGGTTAAGAACTTTGCTTCAGGATGAGAACAGAAATTGCGCAGTAGCAGCGTGGCAGCAGCAGGAGGCCCCATTAGCTAAAGTGGTACTTCAGGTTAAGAACAGTTTCAGTTTAAGAACGGACCTCCGGAACGAATTAAGTAGTTATCCTGAGGTACCACTGTATTTGAGATGAAGGAGCTAGGACCCGCAC
Source organism: Podarcis melisellensis (assembly GCF_964234715.1). Taxonomy (NCBI): domain Eukaryota; kingdom Metazoa; phylum Chordata; class Lepidosauria; order Squamata; family Lacertidae; genus Podarcis; species Podarcis melisellensis. The sequence goes on from NC_138544.1 coordinate 16,840,085, forward strand.
GTCCGAAAACGAAGGGGTGGCTAACCAAAGTTGTTGGACAGCGGCTTCCATCAGTCCCAGTGATAATGGGCAGTGCTCAGGGATCATGGGAACTGGCAGTCCAGCAACAGATGGAGGGTTATGCAAGGTAACTGGAGGGGTTTAGTCCCATTTTCAAAGTGTAGCTCAACCTCCTTGAGGTTTTTTCCGCCCCCCTCTCGAGAATCTCATTGCAGAAGTAATGTGCTTCCCACAGTCTGTGCTTTGTGATTTGAGTGCTGAGGGCTCTTTACTTTTAGACAACAACAAATAAATTGCCTTGGGGTATGGGGAGGGTTAGTAGTGGGAAGGAGCTGTCCTCTGTTTTCACCCAGTAGGACATTTCAGACATTATTTGTATAAGCCATCACTTTTCTCAAGTTGACGAGGCTTAATGTAGCTTTCTTTAAACATATCAAGACAATTATTCCAGCAGGAAGCGTTTCGCTGTGCTGCATTTCAGTTTGCTGAAATTCAATGCAAGAACTATAGCTCTCTTGCAGTTCTTTTAAAATTGTACCTCTAGGTAGCCATCTGGCATTCTTAAATTTCAGGGTTGTTCTTTCCTCCAGCAGACCAGTTCTTGCAAAAAATAAAATTAAAAAAATAAAAAATGCAGCAGATGCAGTCACCCTTTTATAGCTGTTCAGTCAGAATGAAAAGGGACACGGTTGGCGCTGTGGGTTAAACCACAGAGCCTAGGACTTGCCAATCAGAAGGTCGGCGGTTCGAATCCCCACGACGGGGTGAGCTCCCGTTGCTCGGTCCCAGCTCCTGCCAACCTAGCAGTTTGAAAGCACGTCAAAGTGCAAGTAGATAAATAGGTACCGCTGCAGCGGGAAGGTAAACGGCGTTTCCGTGCGCTGCTCTGGTTCTCCAGAAGTGGCTCAGTCATGCTGGCCACATGACCCAGAAGCTGTACGTTGGCTCCCTCAGCCAGTAAAGCGAGATGAGCGCCGCAGCCCCACAGTCGTCCACGACTGGACCTAACGGTCAGGGGTCCCTTTACCTTTTTAGTCAGAATGAAAGAAGGGGCCCATTTAACTTATTTTTTTATAATGAACTTTTCAAGTAAGGGTGCAAGCCAGGTCACTATGGTACTTCAGTCAACACTTGGAACCTGAGTTTGACAACTGTGCTTCGTCATGCACCCTAATTACAGATTCATCTAATGTGCTACAGTAGCAGGCCAGGGTAGTGCAGGGGACAATAGGCACAACTCCTAATTTGGGGAAATAAAGCATAACGGGAGGCATTGAAAGCTGCAGCTGATAGAGACTTAGGTTGTTATGAGCTCTAACCCAGGGCTGGATGAGAGCATCATGTGGTTTTAATAAATAATATGGAGTGCAGGTAAATAACTCTGAACCCTGAAGGATGGATTGGATTTGGATTTGATATCCCGCTTAATCACTACTCGGAGGAGTCTCAAAGCAGCTAACATTCTCCTTTCCCTTCCTCCCCCACAACAAACACTCTGTGAGGTGAGTCAGGCTGAGAGACTTCAGAGAAGTGTGACTGGCCCAAGGTCACCCAGCAGCTGCATGTGGAGGAGCGGGAAATCAAATCCAGTTCAACAGATTACGAGTCCACCACTCTGAACACTACACCACACTGGCTCTCTGGCATGGTTAAGTACAGTGGTAGCTTGGTTTACAACCATAATCCATTCTGGAGGTCTGGTTGTAAACCAAAACAGGTTGTAACCCAAGGCGCGCTTCCCCCCAAAAATTGGTTGTAATCCAAAAAAAAAAAAGGGACACACACTTCTGGGTTTGACATGGTTGTAATCCAAAGCGGTTGCAAACCAAGGTACCACTGTATTCTGGAGTCACTTATAGAGAATTTGCTATCTGTAGACTAGAAATGTTTACAGACAGATTAACTCATGAGAACTAGTTACCAGAGCACAGGAGATAAGAGAGGCGATATCTGAACAATGCAGTGTTAGTATTATTAGTGCACAAAGTGCTTTGCAGTCATTTCCGAAACCATACTATTTTTCCTTTGTACAAATGCGAGCAAGTGGTGCAATCAGGATAGGGCTTGGGCGCAACACTTCAGCAGGAGACAAGAGCAAGTGCAGCACAGATTGCCACCTTTTGCAAGAAGTAATGGATACTCATTGCTATCTAAAGAGGCAGGTCCCCATTAGACTTTTCAGTCCTCTGTCTAAAATCACTTAATTGCAGCACTGAGCTGAGCCCAAGTGATATATCCCATGCCAAGGAAGGATTTGTCCCAGTTGGAATCTTAATAACAGCAAAATTATCATACTGACTCTGATGAGCTTTAGCATTATTTCCAGATGATTACCAATACATCATGTACACCTGAAGTATAGGATAATATTTGCTTCAAAAAAAAAAAAATTGCACCAAGAGTTCTATGGCTGCCAGTACATCACCTGTTTATGTGTCATCTTCACCTGAAACAGAGGCTTGACTGGTCCTTCCCCCACCAATTACTGTATTTTTTGCTCTATAAGATGCACCAGACCACAAGACGCACCTAGTTTTTGGAGGAGGAAAACAAGAAAAAAAATATTCTGAATCTCGGAAGCCAGAACAGCAAGAGGGATCTCTGCACAGTGAAAGCAGCAATCCCTCTTGCTGTTCTGGCTTCTGGGATAGCTGCGCAGCCTGCATTCGCTCCATAAGACGCACACACATTTCCCCTTACTTTTTAGGAGGGGAAAAGTGAGTCTTATAGAGCAAAAAATACGGTACCCTATTTTAGCAAATGCCTGGATGGAATGTTCACTTCCAGTGCCTTATGCAACGGCTGGATGGAAGAGAAAACCCAGCATATATCTGCCTATATTTTAGGTGTAACAGAGGCTGCTGAAGAGTATAAGGAAGAATCTTAGCAGCTTCTAATAGTTGTTCCTGTCCACACATTCTGTGATAGAATAAGCACAGAAGGAGAGCATAGTAAAGGGGGAAAAATGGGTAAAGGACCCCTGGACGGTTAAGTCCAGTCAAAGGCAACTATGGGGTTGTGGCGCTCATCTCGCTTTCAGGCTGAGGTAGCCGGCGTTTGTCCACAGACAGCTTTCTTGGTCATGTGGCCAGCATAACTAAACCGCTTCTGGCACAATGGAACACTGTGACTGAAGCCAGAGCACGCACGGAAACGCCATTTACCTTCCCGCGACAGCAGTACTTATTTATCTACTTGCACTGGCATGCTTTCAAACTGCTAGGTTGTCAGGAGCTGGGACAGAGCAACGGGAGCTCACTCCGTTGCGGGGATTCGAACCACCGACCTTCCAGTTACCAAGCCCAAGAGGCTCTGGTTTAGACCAGAGCGGCACCCGCGTCCCTGCATTGTGAAGACAATGTGTGTAAGACACTATTTCCAATGAGCCAGTGCTTTACAACCTACTCAGCAAAATGCTTATCCTATGCTAAGGTCCAAAATGCTAGCAGGCTATGGAATCTGCTGAGTTTCACCTATGACCCCACTATGTACCTCCACTTTATATGTGTGTGTGTATACACACAAACACTCACAGAGTATACATTAATTGTATGCTCCTGTTGATGTGAAAGCATTAAATACAGCCCTTAAACAAAGCAAGTACTTAATATGACACACTGATTTCTAGCAGAGCCTTAAAACAGGCTACAGTAGTACAATGGAGAGACTTATCTTTGCTAATGTGAGCCTGATCTGGGCTTTGATAACTCTCTAACAACAAGCAAGCTGATGTGGTCTTTTGATAAAAAACCAGCCTCAGCTGGCGGGAACAAAGGTTATGCAAAGAAGCATCTACTAAGGCTCAAAAAAACCCAAGAACCTCTGAGGCGGGTTCTGTCTTGAAATAATGAGTTAGAAATAAATTGTGGAATAGAAGCCTGACAACAGCTTTTGACAAAACCAAAACAGTGATAAGGAAATCTCTTTCTTGGTATGGGGGAGAACAGCCGAAAAAGCATGCCAAAAAGATGGCTCCAAACCTCCAAATGTCTTTATTTACCAGGTACAGTTGTACCTTGGCTCTCAAACAGAATGCGTTCCGGGAGCCCGTTTGACTTCTGGAACTGTTCAAAAACCAAGACATGGCTTCTGATTGGCTGCAGGAAGCCACACCGGATGTTCAGCTTCCAAAAATCGTTTGGAAACTGGAACACTCACTTCTGGTTTTCGATCATTCGGGAGCCGAAACGTACGAGTTTCAAGGTGTTCGGCAACCAGGGTACAACTGTATAGTCTTACTTATCCCATCCTTGTCCCTGATCCCTGTCTACGGAAGTCACATCCATGTTATGTGCTTATATCACATGGCTTCCCCCAATAGAATCCTGGGAACAGTAATTTGTATCTGCTAGTTACCATGAAGTCAATACCTTTAACAACAGTTGTTTTCTAATGCATGGGATTTAGGTAGGGTGAAGTAGTGCTTTCAGCCTCACTGAGTAAGAAATATGGTTAATTAATTGATAGTGTTTGGGTATAGAGACGTGGGTGGCGCTGTGGGTTAAACCACAGAGCCTAGGGCTTGCTGATCAGAAGGTCAGCGGTTCGAATCCCCGCGACGGGGTGAGCTCCCATTGCTTGATCCCTGCTCCTGCCAACCTAGCCGTTTGAAAGCATGAAGTGCAAGTAGATAAATAGGTACCACTCTGGTGGGAAGGTAAACGGCATTTCCATGAACTGCTCTGGTTTGGCAGAAGCAGCTTAGTCATGCTGGCCACATGACCTGGAAGCTGTACGCCAGCTCCCTTGGCCAGTAAAGCGAGATGAGCGTCGCAACTCCAGAGTCGTCCACGACTGGACCTAATGGTTAGGGGTCCCTTTACCTTTACAGTGGTACCTCGGGTTACAGATTCTTAATGTTACAGATGCTTCAGGTTACAGGCTCAGCTAACCCAGAAATAGTACCTCGGGTTAAGAACTTTGCTTCAGGATGAGAACAGAAATCGCGTGACAACGGTGAAGTCGCAGCAGGAGGCCCCATTAGCTAAAGTGGCACCTCAGGTTAAAACAGTTTCAGGTTAAGAACGGCCCTCCAGAACGAATTAAGTTCTTAACCTGAGGTACCACTGTATAGTGTTTGGGCATATGGTACATGACCCCAGTCAAGCTTGCAAAGATATATCACCTGTCTGATAATAAATGTTGGAAATGTAAGGAAGAGGAAGGGACATTTCTACACCTCTGGTGGACCTGCCCGAAAGTGAAGGCCTTCTGGGAAATGATACATAATGAACTAAAAAAGGTGCTGAGATTCACCTTACCTAAGAAACCGGAGGCCTTCCTTCTGGGCATGGTAGACCAGAGGATGGCCAAGAAAGATAGAACTTTCTTTATGTACGCTACTACAGCAGCGAGGATTTTGTTGGCAAAGCACTGGAAGACACAAAATCTACCCACATTGGAAGAATGGCAGACGCAGCTGATGGACTATATGGAGCTGGCTGAAATGACTGGCAGAATTCGAGACTCGGGAGAAGAAGAAACGGAGGAAGTTTGGGAAAATTTTAAAGACTATTTGAAAAAGCATTATAAGTTGTATGAATGTTAAAAAATGCTCCTTTCTAGGAAGGTATAGCTTCAGTATCGGCAAATTTCTGGATTGATAAATAAGTCACTATAAGACAGAAGTGAGGTAATGAAATATTTTTATTGTGTGGAAATTAAAAATTAATGCAATTGTACTGAAATGTTTACATCAGATAACACGATAAAATGGAAGACATATTGTTATGCATAAAATAAGTTAACAAATTGCTGAGGTTTTGGTTACACAGGGAATGCAGTGCTCGGGAGATGGGGGGAGTCCATTGGATCTATGGAAGTATGTATTTGAAAGTGGAAATTTGTTTATTAAAAACCTAATAAAATATTTATAAAAAAAATAAAAAAAAAAATATAGTGTTTGGGCATAGAAATATCCAATTCCTTTATTTCCTGACACAGACTCTCTCTCACACACACTATAACTATATATATAAATAGGTCATTTTTAATGTTTACCATACAGTGGTTGGTTGGGTGCTTGTCAAGCAGCTGTGTGCTTGTGGGGGTGGAGAATCTATTTTCAGCTGCTGAAAATTGCACATTTGTTTGTAGGTAAATACTCCAAGATCAGAGGGGCTTCAACCCACTGATCTCATCATATCGCACCAAGTGCTATATCCAGTTATCTTCAGAATTGTGCAGCCTACTCAAGACAAATCCCAATGGCAAACACAGAAACATTGTGGGGGAGGGCACTGTGTTACTCTGTTGCTGCTAAAACAAAGAGCCTTGGGGCACGGCAGCTCAGTTTAGACTAGCACACCTTGCAAAAATTCTGCATTATCAGTTTCTGCTTTCTATGCTGTTCTACAGCTGCTTTACTTCCTGTTTGTAGGCGATTTCAGCTAATGCCTCTGAATCTGGCTTCCTCAACCTTGACCTTCCAGATGTTTTTGGCCTACAACTCCCATGATTCATAGCTAGCAGGACCAGTGGTCAGGGATGATGGGAATTGTAGTCTCGAAGCATCTGGAGGGCCAAGGTTGAGGAAGCCTGTTCTAATTGGACCTTTACAGGGCAACCCCAATACATTTGGAACTTCCTTAGATAGACAACTTGTCTAAACCAGAGCTTTAAAATAACCTTTACCTCGAATCTTTGCTGTAAACCCCATAGTTTTAGTGCCCATATAGCTTGTTATTGACACAGGACATTCCATTGTTTTATCTCGTGGTTTTATTCCTATTGTTATCAAGCCCCTTTGCATTTACTTGGAATTCGGTGGGGTTGCTATCAATAGCATCAAATATCTACTGGCATGTCAGCTGTTCTAGCTACCCAACAAATTGCAGGTAGCACAGAGGGGGATTCCTCAAATTTACACTTGCCTATAAGAACACTAGGGACGCGGGTGGTGCTGTGGGTTAAACCACAGAGCCTAGGGCTTGCCGATCAGAAGGTCGGTGGTTCGAATCCCTGCAACGGGGTGAGCTCCCATTGCTCAGTCCCTGCTCCTGCCAACCTAGCAGTTCGAAATCACATCAAAGTGCAAGTAGATAAATAGGTACCACTCTGGCGGGAAGGTAAACAGTGTTTCCGTGTGCTGCTTTGGTTCGCTGGCCACATGACCTGGAAGTTGTACACCGGCTCCCTCGGCCAATAAAGCGAGATGAGCGCTGCAACCCCAGAGTCGGCCACGACTGGACCTAATGGTCATGGGTCCCTTTAACTTTACCTTACAGTATAAGAACACTGCAAACAGTCACATTATGAAGTTGCACTGCAGCATATTCCTGCTCCTAATTCTCACTATTGCTGCCTTTTAGAACAGGAACGGAAGACCTGTGTCAGAAAGACAGTTCGCCCAGAAATGCTTCATCTTAGCGATTATCCTAATAACCTAATCAAGACCAGGTTAGAGAGAGAAAAAATGGGTTTCTTAGGTTTGTGTAATAATTAAAATAAATGGATGTGCAATGGTTATTCACAGTTTGATAATAGCCGTGTTCATTAGCACTGCGTTCTTTATGCCACTTGGAATTATTCAAAAGGGGGCCTTTAAATTAATCTTACCAAATCTCTTTTCTTTAAACTCTTTATAGAAATGCTGATTTGTTCCTATGGAGTTCTCTTTTAACTGTTTCTATGGAGAGCCCCTTGATCAGCAAGAGAGCCTAATTTAAAGCTTTGTGGGCGTGGGCGAGGGAGAAGGGAAGGGATATTTGGAGGGGAGAGAGTTATTTCCCCTGCAGGAATCTTAAGGGTGTTGGGGAATTTTCTTAATCTATACTGTGCCCAGGGACGCGGGTGGTCCTGTGGGTTAAACCACAGATCCTAGGACATGCCGATCAGAAGGTCAGCGGTTCGAATCCCCGCAACGGGGTGAGCTCCTGTTGCTCGGTCCCTGCTCCTGCCAACCTAGCAGTTTGAAAGCATGTCAAAGTGCAAGTAGATAAATAGGTACCGCTCTGGCGGGAAGGTAAACAGTGTTTCCGTGCGCTGCTCTGGTTCGCCAGAAGCGGCTTAGTCATGCTGGCCACATGACCCAGAAGCTGTACGTTGGCTCCCTCGGCCAGTAAAGAAAAATGAGGCTGCAACCCCAGAGTCGTCCGCAACTGGACCTAATGGTCAGGGGTCCTTTTACCTTTACCTATACTGTGCCCACCAACCTGGGAGCAACCCAGTGGTGCTTACTTCTCTTTTGGGAAAAAAACAACCTTAATATTTTTCATATATAATGGCAACATATTAAAAATGCAATATATAACAGTCATATTTGGTTTGATTGGTCTGGTATACACCCCTACCTTTGTGTCATTATTCTTACTTACATATTATAAAAGGAGAATATGAAGAGCAATGCATTATTCCATCTCAGCCTTTCCAGTCTCTCCATGAAACTTCTAGGTGGGGCTTACTTCTGATTAGATGTGCACAAGATTACACAGTTAATACATTATTTTACACCTCAGTTCCTAATTTACTAGGTACTTCTTACCTCCACCCTGTGCAGGTATTTATTTACAGTAGATTAGCATGTCCATGTTATTGCTTCACGTGTTTGAATTCCGGGGGCGACATACAGATGGCAGGTACGGGTATAGGAAGGCGGGAATTTGCCTGAAGCAAATACTAATCCACTTGTAATATTATCAGCGAGAAGAATAGCTCCAACTGTGTAATGTAAACTTTGACCAAACCAACATTGTATTAAAGCTCTTAGCAACAGGACTAATATGAAGAGCTAAGTGCTATGCAGGAACTCAAGTAAATCACCATGTCAAGTGCACATGTGACTTCTGGTGGCATGTTTGAGGCCTGAGCTATAGCAACAGGAGAGCTACAATTTGAGGAGTGATTCATTAGCGTTTACACCAGTTTTCCCACAAGTCTGTGCCTCTAGGTCAATACAAGAAAGGTGTAACATCTGGTGTGCAAGCAAAGAGGCGGCAGGTTGAATGCTCTTTTAGTCTGATGATGACTAGCTACTTATTATCCAAATGGTCAGAAGCAAAAACAAATAATCTGGCTATTTCTAGTAAATCTCTGTTAAGCCTTGACTAGGAAGTCTCTATTATGTCTTGCCTATTTACATTGCAGATGCCTTGGTTGTATTGTTTTAGATGCCTGTTGAAAACTTTTGTTTGTTTTAAAACTTTTATTGATTTTATCTTTACATCAGGCCAGTGGCTCTATCTAGTCCACTGTCCTGTTCTCACAGCGGCCAACCAGATGGGAAGCCCAAAAGCATTTTTAATCATGTTTCTAATGATAGTTTTATGTATGCATACCCTCCAACATTTCTCTGATGGAAATAGGGGCGTCCTAAGGAAAAGCGGGACATTCCAGGATCAAATCAGAAACCAGGACGGCTTCTGTAAATCTGGGACTGTCCCTGGAAAATAGGGGCGCTTGGAGGGTCTGAGAAAGTAGACTTCAGAACAGAATCATGTGTTTTAAACAGTGGAATAGCATTAATTTGATTTTTCAGCAGCTTTATACGTTGAGTCAGGCTGAAAGGCAGCATATTAAATATTTTAAAGAGAGAGAAATTCAGGTGAATGAGGTGTGGTCATGTTTTAGCCTGAATCAGGCTACAACAAAAATGAAGATAAAATGCAATATATATATATATTGTCCAGTAGCACCTTTGTTGTTGTTCAGTCGTTTAGTCGTGTCCGACTCTTCATGACCCCATGGACCAGAGCATGCCAGGCACTCCCGTCTTCCACTACTTCCCGCAGTTTGGTCAAACACATGTTCGTAGCTTCGAGAACACTGTCCAACCATCTCGTCCTCTGTTGTCCCCTTCTCCTTGTGCCCTCCATCTTTCCCAAAATCTAAAGTAGCACCTTAGAGACTAACCAAGTTTGTTCTTGGTATAAGCTTTCGTGTGCATGCACACTTCTTCAGATAAAATTGTTCAGGTGGTACTCGGCCACTTTAATTAGATATTTTTGAACAAGGTTTTTCTCTCTGCCAAAACCACGGTGGCAGCCCTGAACTGTATGTGTTTGCTTGAATAATTTGTCTATCCTAAAGTAGCCCTGTGCTACCTGCAATCTCCTTTGGGGGAATATTTGCTAGAACTGGCAGCCCCTTCTGTCTGCAATGAGAATATAGGAAACTGAATCAACAAGATGGAATGGCTTATTATACGCTTTCTGCTCTAGCTTGATTACTTTCTGAGTAAAACGGGGGACAGAAACTCTCAAAGAGATCTCTCCTTGGAACCAAGTATATGGTGACTCTTGAGTTTCGTGCAGGAATGACTTTAGTTACCTTTTCTCTCTCTCCTGCCCTTGCCCCATGAACATCAAAGAACAAAATGAATAAGAGCCAGTTATAGCATGAAAGAGAACTTGTGTTTTCCCCTGTACTTGAAAAACTGCTGGCTTTCAGTGTTTGCATTGCATTGTTTATATTCCAAGGTTCTCGACCTACCGTATTTTTCCGTGTATAAGACGGACCCCCAAATTTAGAAAATGGGCATATGCACTATCCATGTATAAGATGCCCCCAGATTTTTAACCTTATTTTAAAGTAAAAAAAGCCCTTGTCTTATACACGGAAAAGTACGGTACAGTCATACCTCGGGTTACAGCAGCTTCCGGTTGCATTTTTTCAGGTTGTGGACCGCTGAAACTCAGAAGTACCAGAATGGGTTACTTCTGGGTTTTGGCTGTCGCACATGCGCAAAAGCACTAAATTGCGCTTTGCACATGCGCAGGAGCGCCAAATTGCAACCCGTGCATGCGCAGGCACGGGTTGTGAATGCTGCGGGTTGCAAACGTGCATCCTGCATGGATCACGTTCGCAACCCGAGTGTCCACTGTGCTTGTAGCTTGTTCCTACCACTTTAAGAAACTATACGGAGGTTCTCTCTCTCTCTCTCTCTCTCTCTCTCACACACACACACACACCGCCCAAACTCACCTGTTCATGTATGTGATGTGGGAGTGGGAATGCACTTACTACTGGCCCTTCCCCCAAGCACCAAGATGCACATCGGCCGTTCACACAACAGCCTGCATGCCTGGCATCTGTGTGAAAGGGCCATGCAAGTGTACAGATGCACACAGAAGGAATCCTTGACGTGAGTGGGAATCCTGGGAGAGTTCAGGATCAGTCACCGTGCAGACCTGTCCCCTTCACACAGGCATCAAACATGCTGGCTGCAGGTGCAATTCTGTTCATCCCATGCGCACGTAAGGAGGTTGTGTGGACCACTCTAATGTAAACTCCTCGTATGCTAGGATAAGGGGAGATACTGCTGAAGGATAAAGTGGTGAACGTTGTATTCGAAGAGCCTATTTTCCACCATGCGGTATCAATCTCACTCTCCAGGGCAGCAGAAGGTGGCAGCTTACGGGTTTTTTTAAGAAGTCCTGGCAGTGTTCCCCAACATGGCCTTTTTCATAACCTTTCTGCTATTGCTCTATTAGCATGAAATTATTGAGTAACTTTGTTTTGAAAAAGGAACCCTTGGCAAACCTCTGGTTTTATACATGCTTGTTGGATAATTTCTGCCTTTCTTTCTGTGTTGGTTGAATACCTTGGATTTTAAGCAACTGCTTACAAAAGAGCAGGCTCAGAATTGCAAGTACAGCGTGCACATACACACAAATACAGAGCTTTGAGCTGAATTAAAAACTTAACAACTGTGCTTTGTAGCACCTACAGGAAACCAATGCTCGCAGCTCCTTTTAGAATAAAGATGTCGTCTTGGGTTGACTAAAGAGTTTAATAGAAATTATAATTAACAAGGAACAAATGGAAACTGGGATTTAGTCCTTTGAACATGAAAAGCTGTTCAACCATCATTATATATAATACATATAACAATGCTACAATGTGTGCAATTAGTTCCCTAATTGCATATATGTAACATGCCTTGTTAAAAAAAAACAGGAGTTGTGGGCCGGACTTTTTTTACTGAAAAAGCTAAAACTACACTATGCAGGCTGGATTGAGAAGACGATTGGACCGTATCCAGCCCCCAGGCCTTAGGTTGCCTACCTCTGTCTTAAAGCACTAGCAAAATCTCAAAAAAGAAAAAGAAAAAGAAGTTTTGAGTTATATTTTTAGGAACTTTGCCAAAATGAAGACTTCCAACATGGGTCCATATTTAACCGGACATTCCAGCTATTTCCGCCCAGACACTGGTTCCGACTGCCGTATTCTGGCTATGTCCGGACGCATGGCAACCCTACTGTGGTCCCTTCCAACTACTATTCTATACAGTGGTACCTCGGGTTAAGTACTTAATTCGTTCCGGAGGTCTGTACTTAACCTGAAACTGTTCTTAACCTGAAGCACCACTTTAGCTAATGGGGCCTCCGGCTGCTGCCGCGCCGCCGGAGCATGATTTCTGTTCTCATCCTGAAGCAAAGTTCTTAACCTGAAGCACTATTTCTGGATTAGCGGAGTCTGTAACCCGAAGCGTATGTAACCTGAAGCGTATGTAACCCGAGGTACCACTGTAATTCTAAAACAAGCCCAGCGACTATTGCAGAGAAAATGCTAGGGTCACCACTCCAGCAATTTGCACAGCAATGCCCTCTAGTGGAGCTTCACATTATTGCAATGAAATGTGTTGGTGTACAATAATCTGTGCAATGGTTGAATAAACAGGAATAGGAATTGGATGGTATGCCACAGGCGGAAGTCTTACGTTTCATAAAGATAATCGTAAGTGTCCCTTTCCATTGCTCTGATTTTTTGCTACCAACGTGGGGTCTCTACCACTTGCACAGGGCCCTATTCATCTTGGCAGATGCTCACACATGTGAAACAGGAGCTTCATACGCACGCTGAAGCACACATGGAGCTCTGCATTAGGGCAGCAGTGGCTGCTCACTGAAAGCCTTTGCTCCCCAAATACGCAGAGTCAATACTGAATCCTGCTTTGTTAATTGTGGAGGAAGCTACATTTAAAACAAAAAACAACAACATTGAATTTAGACAGCAAAGCCATTCCACAGTGAAATAAGTAAATAAATAAAAACTTAACGAAAATATCTACCCACATAACACTACATGGTTGAAGGTAAAGAGCTCTGTTCACCACCCTTTTTTCCCTTTAAAAAATTGAATGTTTATCCCTTTGCTGTAGTGTATCATTTATTTTAAAAAAGCTAGCATGCAGTTCAATCCTAAACAAGTTCACATAGGAGCAAACACTTTCTTGTAAGCGTACTTAGCATTGTAACCTTAGAGGCACTTAGTGGCAGGCGTAGTCATCCTTCAAACTGCAGGCTTCGGTGACTTTTAACATCATGCCAATTTTGTCTTCCCCACCCCCCACCCCGCTGTTTTGCTTAATATGCTGCATTAAGGAGACTTCTGAAGAACTCAAATGATTGCCTCTTATTTTGTGACATTTTGGCTGGCCTTAATAAAGGCATGCTGTACTTTGGATTTTGCGCTTCCCCTTCAATTGACCAAAGCAGCTATCTATTATTTTGTGCGTTAGTTGTGTAACTTTTAGAATTACAGAATTGTGGAGTTGGAAGGGCCTACCAAGGGTCATCTAGACCAACCCCCAGCAATGCAGGAATCCTGCTCACAGCTGTCCCTTAGTGGGCTCGAACCACCAACCTTTTGGTTAACAGCCAGATGCACTGCCCCATTGTGCCACCTGTGGGCAATTTGAACTGTCTACCTGGAAGTTAAGTCCTATTGAATTCAATGGGGTTTACTCCAGAGTTAGAGGCATAAGGACTGCAGCCTAATTTAGGAAATCCACGGGAAAGAAACGAATCCTTTCCAACCTTCTGTCCTCCTCCTGTCTTGTTAAGGTGTAGCAGAATACAGCAATGAAAGAAAAAAGTCTTTGTAACATAGGAGTATTTAGCTGGGCAAATAAATGCCTACAGGAATAAACACAACACAAAGCACAGATTATTAGGTTTTACTGAAAAAACAATAACAACAACAATAATAATGAGTGGAGCTTGGAGAAATCATTCAGTGTTACTTCCATTTCAAAACATTCAGTGTTACTTCCATTTCTGGCTTAACAGAAACAAAACAAATATTCATTTCATTAAACAGAGTTAATAGCTTTTAAAGCGATTCAACAGTACACGTAATTTGCTACATTCGGTTTACATAGCCCTTTATGTACTACACAAAACATAAATGGACATACACATTGTATGTTAAAAAAATAATAAAGGCAGATCCATTTTTAAGCTAGATAACTAAAAATTAAAAAGAAATGTCACAATTTCCCATAAGACCCAATAGGGTTTATGCCATCAAGGGGAGTGTGTGCTTTCTGCCCAATATAGCCCACCAACAGCTGGATCAGCCATTCTTTCAAACATGCTCTCCTGAGATTCTAAAATCTCACAGTACCACATTAAATTTGAGCCACTCAAGTCCTGACCATCTTTCCTAGTCAACAGAATAGTGGGATCAAGAAAACGAAGGCAAAATGCAGCCCATAAAATTAGCAGCTGCACGCTCATGGTGTAGAGAGTTAGCATAACATGTTTACAGAATCATGTTGTTTTGTTTTTAATTGCTATAGCAAAGGCTGTTTCACATGTGCTTTTATTACATGTGAGGGGGGGAAGGTGTGCAGTTCATTTACGTGACTATGGGGAAGGGGCTATAGCTCAGCAGTAGAGAATTTTGTTTGCTTGCAGAAGGTCAGAGGTTCAAAGGGTAGGGCTGGGAAAGACTCCCCCTCACCAGAAATCCTGGACAGCATCTGCCAGTTAGTTGACCCACAGGTCAATCATGGCTCACCATGATTGGAGGAAGGAGAGATAAAGGTCTGGCCCACTGAGCAATAAAAGTTCCCTACCCCCTGGTGTAGGCATTTCTGATCTAGATGGATCCAGTGGTGTAGCATGGGTTGCCGGTATTTAGGGCCGCGTGGCAGGGCTGGGTGAGAGGGAAATGGACGGAGTATGCATGTGCATTCAATTGCCTAACGGCATCTGTGTCACCCAGGAGATTGCAGCCGCGGAGATAAGAAAAGAAGGGTCGTTCCAATGTCTGGAGAAGTCACTTCCTGGTTCGAACAGAGAAGCCATTTTCAATGGAGCCCAATAATGGAAGCATACAGCTGTATTGAGGCAGCACCGGGTGTTGAAATTTTGCACCCCTAACAATTTTGCGCCCCACACACTATGCCACTGGATGGATCAATGGTCTAACACAGTGTAAAGAAGGTCCCTATGTAGCAAATACATGCAAATGCAATTAGCACATACAAACAACAACATGCTCTGCATTTTCAGTTTCTATCCTTTTCCCTGCATGGCGGGAGGGGCATGTGAAAGTGTCTCCATTCTCAGGCTTTAAGCACTATCTCAGCTGTGTAAATAAATGTACGTGAGGCATTCATTCCCAGGCATCCATTTCGTCATAAAACATATAACCTCAAAAGGCTGCACAATAAAACTGCTCAGGGCAATTCCATAGCCTTTAAAGCAGGGCTATTCTGGGTCTTCTGAATCATATACGAGTTGAACTTCCAACCCTTAATAACCATACCCAATCCCTTTGAGGGCTAGGAGGGTATGTAAAAAGGTAAAGGGAGCCCTGACCATTAGGTCCAGTCATAACCGACTCTGGGGTTGTGGCGCTCATCTCGCTTTATTGACCGAGGGAGCCAGCGTATAGCTTCCGATTCATGTGGCCAGCATGACTAAGCCGCTTCTCATGAACCAGAGCAGCCCACGGAAACGCCATTTACCTTCCTTCCAGAGTGGTACCTATTTATCTACTTGCACTTAGATGTGCTTTCAAACTGCTAGGTTGGCAGGAGCAGGGACTGAGCAACGGGAGCTCACCCCGAACCGCCGACCTTCCGATTGGCAAGTCCTAGGCTCTGTGGTTTAACCCACAGCACCACTCGCGTCCCTCTAGAAGGGTATGTAAAGGTAGCTAAAAAGCCAGTGTGCTGGAGTTTTGAGAGCATTCTGGTCTACAATTGGGAAGACCCAAGTTCAAATCCTACCATGAAATTTCACTTAGGCGAACTGCATCTCAGCCCAACCTACTTCACAGGGTTGTTAGTTAAACTTGAGGACCACACACACCACTTTCAATCCCTTTTAGGAAAAGTGGGATATAAATGTATAATATGATTATGAAAGTTCTATAATCAGCACAGGATTGTCTTCTAGTACCTGACATACTTGTATTCATCTTCAGGTTATGAAATCATATTAATACATCTGACAACATTTGCCCCCAGTTTTTGGTATCTTTTCTTCCAACATAACAAGGGAATTGAGGGATATGTTAGATTCTTCAACAGCTCTAAATCAAGATAAAGTAATTATTTCAGTCTTTAAGACCACAGTCCTATACATGCTTCTGAGGAGACATATATAGGATTGCACTTTAATACCTTTAAGACGCCAGGGAGGTCAAGGCAGTTTAGAAGAACACTCAGAAACATTTCTCATTTTAAGTCAGTGGGTTAACAGATTTAAACAGCTGAGCATAGAAGTCATAACAGGCACTGAAATAAACTACAGTCATAGCTGAACACAGTTTGCTTATTATATAATCATGTGCTAATGGGAATTGCCATCACATTCATCGGTGTGTGGTATTCTGAGCAACCCCTGGTATATTACCTACACCAGGGATGGGAGCCTGCGCGCCTCCAGATGTTGTGGACTACAACTCCCATCATCCCTTACCACCAGCCATGCTGGCTGGGGCTGATGGGAAATGGAGTCCAACAACATCTGGAGGGCCACAAGTTATCCACCTCCGATCTACACTAAGCACAACATACTGAGTGCTAGAAAGCAGGGCCTGTGAATCACAACCACACAGGTTGCTGTCAGATAACAGTATAACAGCACTAGGTTTCCTGTGTATTCTTTCTGTGGGATACAGGGGAATTTGCTATTTCTAATGTAACTTGAGGAGTGGACAAACAACGAAACCGCAAGAGGTTTTTCCTCTCCGCGTACTGGCCATTTCCAACACATCAAAGCATGCCAGCAGATCAGTAGCAAGATTGCATCTGAGGATCTGTTTTGAATTCCTTTGAATAGCTTTCCGAGCCAAGTGGCAATGAATTTGCAATTTCCCTCATACATGCGCTGGATCAAAGAATTCTCTCTCTCTCTCTCTCTCTCTCTCTCTCACACACACACACACACACACACACACACACACCCCTGTTTGCCTGAATCCAGCCGGCATCAGGGCATTTTTGCATTCGTATGTTCCAAAACCACAGTTTCGTTTTGGTAATAAACGTGGGACGATGCTAAGCACCAAAGCCATATCTATAAAGCCCCTTGTTTGGTACACAGGCCCTGTCTACATTACTTCCCCTTTTTAAAAGATGAAAGATATTGCAACTATTTAAACACATTTGATTCCCACCCCCTCAATTTCTTAAAATCTCTTTTAAAATGTAAGTAAGTTAAAAGGTCAAAGTGCTCCTCCCTTGCCTAATAAATGCTATCAAATTGATTATTATCAAAACATTTGTTAAAGAAAATAAACATTCTCAAGTAAAGGCATGTAACCCTGACTAAAAGCTGGGTGTACACTACAGAAACTCTTTTTTTTTTCTATAGCAAACAGCCTCAATGCAGAATGCATTTCAGGCCATCTCCGATGCCCATTAAAAAGAAAAAAGATCTGTACCTGTCTCCCCGCCCCCAACAATAATTACTGGAGTGCTCCAGATGGGTCCCTTTAGAAAAAGAAAGCATCAGAATGAAGGCTACAAAAACATCAAGCATTTTCCATACTGCTAAGACACATACATGGATACTTAGAGGAGTGTGAAAGCCCTGCTAGGCGTTATTCTGAAATCTACCCAAAATGTTAGCCAGTAAAGAAAAGACCGCTGACATTCTAGGCGTTGCACTATTACATCAAACTGAAAATTATCCTACAAATTGACATTCATTTTGCCATGATTGCTTAACAAGTTAACGCTTTGCAAAACTTCATTATATCCATCTGAACCCACGTATTACTATGAAAAGGCAGGAATTGTGACAATGGCAAGGCATGCGTTATATATGCTCGGGGTGACTCTGAAGACAGGAAATCATATCCTGGACGGGTTTCCCTTCGTAGCAGATTTGGTAGACAGCAGCAAATAGTGGAAACCTAAAACAACAGACACGAGAGGAAGGCAAACGTTTTACTAGATGGAGAAGAGAAAAGTTAAGAATGCCGAGCATTTAGGATGCATTGATAGCAGAACAAAATTTGATACACAAATCTATATCTATCTATCTATCTGGTACGCAGGCTAAGATCCTACCTGCCTGCGGACTGTCTCGCCAGAGTGGTGCATGCTCTGGTTATCTCCCGCTTTGACTACTACAATGCACGCTATGTGGGGCTACCTTTGAAGGTGACCCAGAAACTGCAATTAATCCAGAATGCAGCAGCTAGACTGGTGACTGGGAGTGGCCGCCGGAACCACATAACACCGGTCCTGAGAGATCTGCATTGGCTCCCAGTACGTTTCAGAGCACAATTCAAAGTGTTGGTGCTGAACTTTAAAGCCCTAAACGGCCTCGGTCCTGTATACCTGAAGAAGCGTCTCCACCCCATCGTTCAGCCCAGACACTGAGATCCAGCGCCGAGGGCCTTCTGGCGGTTCCCTCATTGCGAGAAGTGAGGTTACAGGGAACCAGACAGAGGGCCTTCTCGGTAGTGGCGCCCACCCTGCGGAACACCCTTCCTTCAGATGTGAAGGAAATAAGCAGCTATCCTATCTTTAAAAGACATCTGAAGGCAGCCCTGTTCAGGGAAGTTTTTAATATTTAATGCTGTACTGTTTTAACATTTGATTGGGAGCCGCCCAGAGTGGCTGGGGAAAGTCAGCCAGATGTGTGGGGTATAAATAATAAATTATAATTATAATTATTATTAATCTAGGGAAGAGGTTTGTTGCTGAAGCAGAGCTTGAGGAATGTAAATGAATTAATGCAAGAGTTCTTTATGGGACATTTTAGACAACTGCCCATCTAACAAAAAAATTCATCTCCCCAGAAAAATTAGTTGTAGATGCTGGGGTGGCCAACTCAGGGCTGAGCTTTCTTCCCCCACCCCACTCTATTTTCTAATCCTTCTAGAAAGTTAGGAAGCAAAATATGCATGTATCCTAAGCTATTTCTGTGAAATGAGCCAACCTGGCTGCTTCAACTGGTCAGTGTTTTCAGACAATGAGTGAAGTCAGAGCTGTGATTGGTAAGTGAGTTCTCTGGACATCAGGCCATAGGAATCTCCAGGGTCCTGAAGACCTCCTATTGTCCCATCCCCTTTAGCACACTTATTTTCTCTGTAGTTTGCCCTGTCCCCTAGCAAGCAGGGGATGCATCATTCCCGTGGTGGGTTTGTCTGAGATCAGGTACATCCCTAGAAGTTATTTTGTGCAAACGCTATGACACAATAAGCACGAGTGGATGTTAAATAATCCCTCCTCCTCCTTCAAAGGTAAGTGTGAAATCTTTGCAATGAGGCTTAGGTAAAGGTAAAGGGACCCCTGACCATTAGGTCCAGTCGTGACCGACTCTGGGGTTGAGGAGCTCATCTCGCTTTATTGGTCGAGGGAGCAAGCATTTGTCCACAGACAGCTTCCGGGTCATGTGGCCAACAGGACTAAGCCGCTTCTGGCAAACCAGAGCAGCACACAGAAACGCTGTTTACCTTCCCGCCGGAGCGGAACCTGTTTATCTACTTGCACTTTGACATGCTTTCGAACTACTAGGTTGGCAGGAGCAGGGACCGAGAAACAGGAGCTCACCCCGTCGTGGGGATTCAAACCGCTGATATTCTGATCGGCAAGTCCTAGGCTCTGTGGTTTAACTCACAGCGCCACTCACGTCCCGCAATGAGGCTTAGGCTACTATTAAGAACATGCCCATTTGTTTGCTGCCATTCCTGGGAACTGGGTAACATTTTCATTTGTGGTGATAGAAATGCTGCCTTGGACTCAGTAAGCAAGGTGAAGCATACCGTGTTGCTGTTACTAACACCAGACAGGGCTGGATCTAACACAAATCCTTCTGCAAACTGACATAGTCCTTCCATTTGAGGAAGGAACTTCAGTTTGGCAGAGGCTTTTGTAAACAGAGCTAAGAAGTCAATCTTCCTCAATTCCACCTTATACCTGTAGCCACCTCTAACATTGTCCCTCAACCCTCCAGAGCAGATTTTCAGATGCAGGGGGGACTGCCTTAAATAGTCTCCCCACCTTCTCTTCACAGTAGCCAAATTTCCCCTGTTCCACAAGCAGAGTTCTGTTCATGGATCTCCTTGTTCCTTCTAGGAACAAAACAAATCCTGTTTTTTAGGATTAAGCCCCCAAAACGGACTTTGGACATGTCTGACGCATTTCTCTTCCTTGCCTCCCACTGGGTGTTAAAAGGTGGGAGCAGATAAAACAAGAATACTGAGATCTGAGTTGGCATAAGTGGGAGGGCCAAACATTTTTCAACTCTATTTTTTTTGGGGGGGGGTGTGCAAAAAACAAGAGCGGAAAACTAAATTCAGTGGGAGCTTTCAGGTTCCTCCAATAAGCTACTATGCGCATCTTGTTCCTTGGTAAAACTACAACAGCAACCTGTAATATAGAAAAGATGACAACCCAAGAGAATTGCTTTTAAAGCTGATGGATAAAAGGAACTGCCAATCAAAAGCAGCAATTATTTGGGAGACTAGATTGAACAAAAAGAGCAATGAAAAAGTGAGGGAACCACTCGATTTCTAAGGTCTTTTGGTAAAAGTCCCTGGGAATTTCTCATGATTATTCAAAATACTATTCCATCATTGGGAGCAGCCATCTATTAAATGCACGAGTACTTGAATACAATGAAACCAGTGCCCATGTTTTCCACCGAGACAGACATGAAGAGGCAACTTACATTTTAACTTTACCTTTGCGATGAATTTTTCGTCAATACATTAATGTCAGTGGGTTCTGTAGAAATGCTTATTTTATTTGCATATAAACCAGGCACAGGCAAACTCAGCCCTCCAGGTGTTTTGGAACTACAACTCCCATCATCCATGACCACTGGTCCTGTTAGCTAGGGATGATGGGAGTTGTAGTCCTAAAACATCTGGAGGGCCGAGTTTGCCTATGCCTGATATAAACAATGAATATAATTTAGTGAACGGCACCACAAGGTAGTTGTTCATTTATAATAGGGATGGTTAACCTTTTTTATTTTCTTTTTGCTCGAGGGCCGCATTCATGCTCAGCCAACTATCTGAGGGCCACATGCTAGCTGTCGATGTGCTCACCCACACTTTCAGACACAGACAAGGCACACACACAAACAGGCACATAAGCCCCCAGCAGATCCATGGGGACTATTTTCCCCCACCCTGCTCATCAAATGTTCAAGCCCATGCCAAACTGCATCTCTATCAGGGTACTAGGGTATAATTTGCTCTGGAGATTATGTTAAAGAATAATTTGGGGCCAGGGGGAAAACAACCAAAAATAAAGTTACCAGAAGCAA
The DNA here is from genome assembly GCF_964234715.1 of Podarcis melisellensis. NCBI lineage: Eukaryota > Metazoa > Chordata > Lepidosauria > Squamata > Lacertidae > Podarcis > Podarcis melisellensis. Next base: position 16,861,552 of record NC_138544.1, read on the forward strand.
GTGCCAGCATATTTGAGAAGGAAAACGTTTTAAAACATGGCTTAAACACGATCTCACTTACTTCTCCACTAATCCTTTCTGTTGAAGAATGCGATACACCTCTGCGGATGTCTGCGGCCCTTGAAGCTTTTGTCCATTCAACATCTCTTGCTCCAATTCTTCAATAGACTGAACAATTTTTTTAAAAAATAAAAAGGTGTATCTTTTAATGATTCATAAGATGTAGAAAAGCGATATCTTTTTTTTTGTCGGGGGGGGGCAGTGTACCACCTTGGCTACCCCAGATTTACCAGGCTAACCCACAAAACACAGAAATTGCCTTATTAGATCACACCACTTTTTCTTCAACTATGGGTGGTGGCCGCTGTAATTCAGAAACATCTGGAGGGCTGGATGTTCCCCATTCCTGATTTAGAGGGAAAACTTAACAACTCTTTGGACCAAGAGGAGAACCAGTGGAGACTGAACCTAAACAGAACAGTCTATGCCCCAAATCAGAAGAGTAGAGATGTGATTCAAATCCAAAGCCCTATCTATTGCAACAATCCACAGGATACAGAATCATAGAACTGTAGAGTTGGGACTCTCAGGATCATTTAGTCTAGTGATGGCCGAATTTGGCCCTCCAGCTGTTTTGGGACTACAACTCACATCATCCCTAACTAACAGGCGCAGTGGTCAGGGATGATAGGAGCTGTAGTCCCAAAACAGCTGTGGAGGGCCAGGTTTGGCCATCACTGATCTAGTCCAACCCCCTGCAATGCAGGAATATGCAGCTATCCCAGGCTTCCTCAACCTTGGCCCTCCAGATGTTTTTGGCCTACAACTCCCATGATCCCTAGCTAGCAGGACCAGTGGTGATGGGAATTGTAGTCTCAAAACATCTGGAGGGCCGAGGTTGAGGAAGCCTGAGCTATCCCATCCAGGGATCGAACCTGCAACCTTGGCGTTATCGGCACCCCAATCTAACCCAGTGTTTCCCAACCTTGGGTCTCCAGCTGTTTTTTGGACTACAACTCCCATCATCCCCAGCTAGCAAGACCCAGTGGTCAGGGATGATGGGAACTGTAGTCTCAAAACAACCGGAGACCCAAGTTTGGGAAACTCTGATCTAACCAATTGAGCTATCTAAGCTGTAGAGTACAGTGCTAGATTTACTGAAGGGAGGGGAGAGGGAATCGTAGAGGACACCTTCGGAAAATTCCCATGCCTCAAACCCTGACTCCGTCCCCCCACCCCAATTTTAAATAAATAACATTGGCCCTCCTGTTCCCTTCTAAAACCAATTATCTAAGGACCCCATCACACTAGGTAATGGAGTCAGGTCCAATCTGATACATCCTGCAATGGAACACTACTTAAGAGAATGCTGTGGTTGTCATTATTGTCATCCCAAGACCCCAGCAAATCACCACGAGACCCGCGTTGTACTTTTCCCACATGACAGACAATTATTTTACTCTGTGTGTCCACCTGTCACAAGATGGTTCCAAACAAGGGAAGAGATTCAAGAGTCAGTCACAGGAAAGAAAGCAAGTGAGAAGAACAGCGAGTCCCAGGGACCGTACCTTTCCTGTTTTCACAAATGCTTCGGCCACTCTCCGATTGCGGCCCCCGTAGCACGTGGTGATCAGGTCTGCCACGCCACAGCTCTCCAGGAAGGTGGCAGTGGACACCTGCCCCTTGCAGAAGAACTTCGCAAAGGCAATCATTTCCATCAGCCCAAGCCTAATGACAGCTGCTTTGGTGTTATCGCCGCAGCGGAGGCCATCGCAGAAACCAGCTCCCACAGCCACAATGTTCTAATGAAGGAGAAGATAAAAAAGGAGGGGAAAACAACTGTTTGAGAAATAGACTCTGAAGCGGCAAGGAAGGTGGAAGGGCTCTTGCTTAGTGACAGAGCTCACTGGGTGAGGGTTGTTGTGAGTGGATGTGCCTGGGGGAACCATGTGTGCCATCCTAAGCTCCAATAAAGCAGGAGGAAAGTTTTAAAGCAATTTTAAATGCAAAAAAAGATGTGCAATTCTTATTGATCCCTACGACTCCTACTCTTACGCCAAGCAAAACACTGACTTGCCCAAGAGAACTCAATGACTTCGCAGTTCTGGACCAGGAAAATAAATCCTCATGCTAGAAATGCTATGGACCGTACTTTTCAAGATGCACCTAGTTTTTGGAGGAGGAAAACAAGAAAAAAAATATTCTGAATCTCAGAAGCCAGAACAGCAAGAGGGATCGCTGCGCAGTGAAAACAGCAATCCCTCTTGCTGTCCTGGCTTCTGATCTAGCTGCGCAGCCTGCATAAGACACACACACATTTCCCCTTACTTTTTAGGAGGGAAAAAGTGAGTCTTATAGAGCAAAAAATACGGTAAATGATCAGGCACATCGCCAAAATGATGCAGCGTGCTTAAAATCCCCACCCTGGCTCCAGGATACAGAGCCTACAAAGCTTCATCTTTGAGACAGAGAGCTCTGTAATGTTCCATCCCCATTTGGTAGCAGCTTACAGCATTTCACTGCACCACTTAGATCAACTTGTTATCGTCGTAGGATCATAGAGCTGGAAGCGACCATGAGGGTCATCTAAGTCCAACCCCCTGCAATGCAAGAATCTGTTCCCCAGTGTCAGGGGACTGCCATCGGAACAGGGAAGGGAAGCAGAGGGGCAGTTGGGTTACAGGGAACCTCCGAAAATCTTGCAAAGCAGTTCCTCTTCCTGTGGTGGGGAAAGCCCCACCTCCAGTGGGGAAGAGGGGAAAGGACCAGAGGATGCTGCTCGGAGCCTCAGCACCGTTCCTGGCCATGCCGGCCAGGAGGGAAGCATGCCCCTTCCATCACCCACCCTGCACAGAGGTGTAAAACGCAATGAAGGAAAGAAAAGGCTGGGGGTGACTAAGCTATTATGTTGGGGGAAGTCCTGGAAACAACCACTCCCGGATTCTGCTAGCGATTGAGGCAGACATGAACTTGTGGTTCTGCCCTGTAAATAGTTTTGCACCAAAATAAAACCTGTAAAAGACAGGTCGGAGTCCCGACTGGTTACTCACGAGCAACCACCACTGCCATCTGACACCCAGCATGGGAATCAAACCCACAACCCTAAGATTGAGAGTCTCGTGCTCTACCGAATGAACTATCCCAGCAGACACTGAGATGACAGCTATGCATGCAAAAAGGTTCAATCTGTTCTCTCCAGTTCAATCAAGTACCTTTGCCTGAGGTCTTGGCATTCTGCTGCAAGACCAATGGTCCGATTCTGCACAAAGTAGCATCATATGCTCACGATGTAAATACCGTGGAGATATCTATAGCTGTGCGAGACCGGCTTTCCCGTTCAGACTGCCCATAGCTCAGGGAGACAGGCAGTGGATCACAAGGTTGAGCTCAGATTCAATGAACCGCAGAGAACTTTGCCAGAAATGAAATAAATTCAGAATAGATAGCCAACGGGTGCCTTGGCAAGCTTGGCTGAGAGCCGGTGTGAATAATGGATTGTCGCTCGCATTCCCACATTTCTAGGGCATGGAACAGCCAGAAACTAAGCTCTTCAACAGCAGAGGAAGTGCAGACATATATTTACAGTGCTGTACATCGCATAATTGCTGCTGTTACCCAATTACCCTAAAAGAATTTGGCAGCATTTTGTGTTAGTATGGAACAGCCGCAAATCTGCAAACTCAAAAGGGAGCCTACACACGGTAGGAATGAATGAGTGAGATAACAGCCTAGAGACGGAGGTACAAGTGGTGAGTTGGACCTTAAAGAAAGCACTTTCCATCTCTCTGGAATAAAATTTTGCTTATATGAAAAGATTCAGTACCATCGCTCCCCCTGATGACCAACTTGCAGGTTTTCAGGAGGCTGAAGAGCAGAGTGCTAGAAAATTTGTGTGTGGTCCAGCACAGCTACATCTCTTCCAGAACTAGCTCTCAGCAGCAACAGAATAGCCTTGGGCCACAAGAGAATCAGCAAAGTGTTGTGTCAAGGAGTTCACTGGAAAATGATGCTGCAGGCAACGAAAAAGAGTGAAGCTCTTGCTGGAAGGATTGAAATGGGTGGCAGAACTGGGATTGTGCATCCTAATTGTCTCTCTCCAGCAGGTATTTTTTTGGCAGTAAAGGGGAACTGAAAAAAAGCAGAGACATCACCTTGCCAACAAAGGTCTGTATAGTTAAAGCTATGGTTTTCCCAGTAGTGATGTATGGAAGTGAGAGCTGGACCATAAAGAAGGCTGATCGCCAAAGAATTGATGCTTTTGAATTCTGGTGATGGAAAAGACTCTTGAAAGTCCCATGGACTGCAAGAAGACCAAACCTCTCCATTCTGAAGGAAATCAGCCCTGAGTGCTCACTGGAAGGAAGGATCCTGAAGCTGAGACTCCAATACTTTGGCCACCTCATGAGAAGAGAAGACTCCCTGGAAGAGACCCTGATGTTGGGAACGATGGAGGGCACAAGGAGAAGGGGACGACAGAGGACGAGATGGTTGGACAGTGTTCTCGAAGCTACCAGCATGAGTTTGACCAAACTGCAGGAGACAGTGGAAGACAGGAGTGCCTGGCGTGCTCTGGTCCATGGGATCACGAAGAGTCGGACACGACTAAATGACTAAACAACAACAACAACAAAAGGGGAACTGGGACACAAAGACACCAATTCTTCTCTGTATATCCTTTCAGCAGGACCAAGCCCTTTCGCACGGCAGGTGGAAATGTCCCAGGGGTCTCCTGTACTGCGGCCCCTTGCATTGGCTGAGGCCAAATAATCCTAATGGCTGCAAAGAAGAGGTGACCCACTATCACTGCCAAAGAGTGTGTGCAGGAGGGGGCAACAGGAACTCGCTGTGAAGGAATGAAAGAATAAAGTTGACTTGGACCTTCACCCTCCTTCTCTCAATCTAACGATCTGCCATTCCCTATTTGCTCTCACATATTGTGGAAGAAAGGGTTTCAAATCACTGAAAGACCTACATTGGTTTGCAGTACGTTTCCGAGCACAATTCAAAGTGTTGGTGCTGAACTTTAAAGCCCTAAACAGCCTTGGCCCAGGATACCTGAAGGAGTGTCTCCACCCCCATCGTTCAGCCTGGACACTGAAGTCCAGCTTCTGAGGGCCTTCTGGCGGTTCCCTCACTGTGAGAAGTGATGTTACAGGGAACCAGGCAGAGGGCATTCTCGGTAGTGGCGCCCGCCCTGTGGAACGCCCTCCCATCAGATATCAAGGACATAAACTACTATCTGATTTTTAGAAGACATCTGAAGGCAGTCCTATTTAGGGAAGTTTTAAATGTTTGATCTTTTATTGTTTTTTTTTTAAATCCTGTTGGAAGCCGCCCAGAGTAGCTGGGGAGGTCTGGCCAGTTGGGCGGGGTATAAGTAATTAATAAACAACAACAACAACAACTCTTGGGGCCAAGTACAAGAAGAAGCCTCTATCGCGCACAGATGTTCAGATCTTACTATGAAAGTTTTAAATCTCCAGCATCTGAAGTGCGGGACTTCTCCACTCTCTTAAAAAGAAGGGAAGCTTTATTGCTTTCAAAAGTACTCATGCATGCTTTTCACCAGATTGGTCCCTAGCAATGAAAATGGCCAGTGCACAAAACAGGCAGGAAGCTCTTGTCGCCGGGCACTCGTTTCAAGTGCCTTGTCTCTATGGCACCAGTGTGAATGATAACAATCTAACACATCTGGTATTTTATGAAATGGGGGAAATCTATTTGCAGAGCCTTTTAGCTGCATCTGTATCTCCACCAGCTTGTTGCCAGACATGATAACAATACATCCAATGAAAGCGGATATGCAGCAGATGTTCTTTCATCATCTTCCAGCTGCAATCATTATAGGCACTGCATTTAGATGTGCCTTTAAGCAATGTCGTGAGCTAAAAATTATCATGATTTGCACATGAATCCCACCTGCAGAACTTTTTTTTTGCACTTGATTCAGTCCTCAGGCAGCTATCCTTAGGGAAACCTTCCCTGTTTTTAGAAAAAGAAGGTAAATGTAAAGGGACCCCTGACCATTTGGTCCAGTCGTGAACGACTCTGGGGTTGCGGCGCTCAACTTGCTTTATTGGCCGAGGGAGATGAGCTGGCGTACAGCTTCCGGGTCATGTGGCCAGCAGGACTACGCCACTTCTGGCGAACCAGAGCAGCACACAGAAACGCCGTTTACCTTCCCGCTGGAGTGGTACCTATTTATCTATTTGCACTTTGACGTGCTTTCGAACTGCTAGGTTGGCAGGAGCAGGGACCGAGCAGCGGGAGCTCACCCCGTCACGGGGATTCGAACCGCCAACCTTCTGATCGGCAAGTCCTAGGCTCTGTGGTTTAACCCACAGCGCCACCCACGTCCCTATTGAAAAAGAAGAGCCAATTAAAAAGGGTGGGGTGCCGCATCCCACAAAATGTGAGTGCAAGGAGTTTTGGCTCTGCAATAGAACTTCCCCTCCCTCTCCTATCCTAATGCACCCCACTAAATTTGTTCTGTACTTTCCCCCAACCCACTGGAACAGATTTGGGGAGAACGCTGAGGTATATTCAGGGAGGAGAAGGTCTGTTGCACAAGCCGAAATCCTTCTGCTACTGGATCTATTTATCAGATTTATTTAGTCCAGCAACAACCAATGGGGCAACGTTGGTGGTACTCATTTGATACTTAAGGACTTCGGAGTATTGCCCTGTGCCTATTTCTCTGGTGCTCACCTTTTGAAATCCAGCCTGCAGATCAGAGAGCCAAATGCAAACGAAAAACGTAACATCTTCACATATTAGGAAGTGACCCTACCACCAAACCCTTTTACAAAGAAATAAAGTCTATGTTTGGGTCACTGTCCCAAGCTTGGCTAGATTCTTCTGCTTTGGCACGAAGGAGACAGTTCTTGGGACTACAACTCCCATAATCCCTGTCCACTGGCCCTGCTGGCTGGAGTTGATGTGAGTTGGAGTCCAACAATTTTGGGAAGGCCGCAGGCTTCCCCATCCCTACCCTTGTGGTTTGTTTGGGGGTTCTTGTTGCATAGGAAGAACGGAAGATCTTGAGTATGGCATCACAGTACTTCCCCTCGGACACAAAATATGAGGAAGCCATCTGAGAGAAGGCAAGTTGAGTGGAGTTTTGTCATCACCCTCTAACTGAGCTCTAGCATCAAGAGGAGGCAAGCATCAGGTGTTGGCTAGTACCCAACTTCCCATAGCTCTCTGCTCTCTAGTTTTAGGGTTGCTGTTTTTTTAGCATTTAATGTCATCCCTGCCCAAAAATAAATATTACCTTAAGAGCACCGCAAAGCTCAACAGTATCGGCATCGTCCACCACAGTTATTCGGAAGTTCGGAGTCTGGAGAAGTTCTTTGAAGAGGAAACCATTCTCCAAAATTTTGCAGCCTGTTATTTTGGGGTGTGGAGGTGAAGGGCAGAAGGAGAACGGTCAGCTTTATTTAGCTAGCATGCTGGCTTTTAGAAACAAGACAGAACTGTTTAAAACAAGGCACTAGGCAACTACTTTTATATCCTTTAAAGCCCTGGATCAGGCATATACTGTATTGGCCCAAATATAAGCCACACTCCCCCCCCCGCCCCCAAATTCCAACCATAAAAAGTTAAAGTGCAGCTTAAATTCGCGACCTTACAAAAATTATCTTTTACGATATAGCGATTTCCTATTTTAGCGACTGTGGGGTACTATAGAGGAATCAAATTCTACTGTTTGCGTCTTGGGTGAAGGATGGGATAAAAAAAGGTCGTAAATAAAATCTAAAGTCCTTAGAGGATTGGTACCATATGACAACATGGAGAAAACCCTATATAAAGCATCCTAAAAAAATTACCTATTGTGGTTTCACAGAACTTCTCCGCTGCTACTTCATTGGCAATATTTGCTCCCATCAGCACACTGATGTCTATTCCCATTTTCTCTCGGATGATGTCAGATATGAGTTTGAGACCCTCTGGACCTTCGTCTATTCCCTGCAGTAAACATTAAAAGGTAACCACTATCGTTAGTTATCAACATCGGACAAAAGACTGATGATTATCCTCACTAGTGGGTGAAAATTTGCCTATATGCCATCTGGGAGGAATCTACACACATATTAAAAAACGCTGTGAAAATGTTTGATTGAAAAACTGTTTGAAAAATACACTGATTTTTTGCATAGCTCACTTTCACCATCTAGTGTCACATTTCCATATTGCACTTTAAAAGATAAAGGTAAAAGACCCCTGATAGTTAAGTCCAGTCACGGACGACTCTGGGGTTGCAGTGCTCATCTTGCTTTACTGGCCGAGGGAGCTGGTGTTTGTCAGCAGACAGTTTTTCCGGGTCATGTGGCCAGCATGACTAAGCCGCTTCTGGCGCAACGGAACACCAAAACCAGAGCAGCGCACAGAAACTCCATTTACCTTCCCGCCGGAGTGGTACCTATTTATCTACTTGCACTTTTTTGGTGTGCTTTCATACAGCTAGGTTGGCAGGAGCTGGGACAGAGCAACGGGAGCTCACCCCGTTGCAGGGATTCAAACCGCCAACCTTCTGATCGGCAAGTCCAAGAGGCTCAGTGGTTTAGCACCCATAGTGCACTTTACAACACATTTAAAACATTTCATTTTAACGTGTAGCTAAGTCCATAGATTAGGCCGAATCCGTAGAACTGCAATGACCATTTAAAAGCTGTGGGTTTTTTGTTGTGTGTTTTTTAATAAAAAAAAAATCAGAATTCATAAACTGCTTTGCAGAGAAGACCCAAGCAATGTGCAGAAATGAAAAACACAACACAACACAAATCAAGGAGCAGTGTTAAAACATAAAAATCAACAATGAACAAATTCAGAAATAAAATAGGAGTAATCTGAGAATGCTTGGGGGAAAATAAAATGTTTCCACAAACACCAAAAACAGAACAATGTAGGACTTGCTTCACGTCTAATGGAAGAAAATTCAAGAGGGAGGGTGCCACAGTGTTACAATGATGAACTCCAGTCACAGCAAGTTTGCCGCAGGGGTGTGTGGCATTATGCCACAGGCTCACTGACTCGCCATGTTACCATCTTTACATAATTACATGATGCACAGCGCCTTTCAGAACTCAAAACTGCTGATCCAAATGAGCTGGATCCATATTGCTGTAAGTCTAGGGATTATACATCTCTTCAGCATTGTTTTTGTCCAACAGCCCATTGAACAATTCCAAAGGATTCATTGACACCAAAGTAAGGCTTGTATCTGTTGTACCTTAATGAGAGTTATACCGACAGCTTTCTTGGCTACGCGCCCCGTGATCTCATCGCAAATTTTATGAATGAACTGGTGGGGAATGACAAAAACCAGCAAGTCTGCATCTTGTACGGCATCCTTCAGATTTGGGACAGCAACCTATGGACATTTATTCAAGGGAGGAAGAAAGGGAGAGATGAGAAACAGAGGAGAAAGAAGCCATTTCTCTCAATGCACCGATTTTATTTTGTTTGTGGAAATGCTTTTTTTTATTACCGTGTTATAATGGACGTAAAATTTAAAGATTTTAAACTAGCACAGATTAAAACTAAGCACAGATTATTTCTACTATTCCAAAATGACTCTTTTGTTGGCTGGTTTTGACCATTGGCAAATGCATCCAGCTGGAATTGCAGAAAACGTATTTGCACAGCAAATATGTTATACTGCCAAGAAGCTAATACCTTGCAGTGCTATCTAGTATACTGGTCTTCGTGTTGCTTGTATTGTTTGTTGTAAGAAGCCAATACCTGGCGAGCCAACTGATAATAACAGCAAATTTCAAGTCTAAAGGCACCAGCAAATTTGGAACTCATTCCCACCCAATGTAAACTAGCAAAGTATTATTAATATTATTAATTCAATTTGTGATTTTTTTTGCCAAATAATATTTATTAGTTTTCCATATTTTAAACAAACCAATGGCAATTTACATCACATTTCTATACTGCCCTTCATCCGAAGATCACAGGGCAGTTTACAATATAAAAACACGAAAATAACGTTTTTGATTGCTTCTAAAGTTGGAAACAGAATTAAATAAGATACCATTTACATCGGATTTGGGTAAATCTAATACTTATTGCAGATAGTAAATGGTTACTGTTCTCTGTGGGTTAGAATCAGAGGTTTGTGAGCAGAATTTCACTCAAGGAATGGAAACAAATTCTGTCTCCTCCTCCCCTCGTTAGCCCCCTCATGCTTCTATGAAAATCAACTTCAGATTGTTGGTGCAACTTCCAGAAAAATAACTTGTTTTGCGACGCAGCACAGCAGAGAAACAATCTCCTCTCAGTGCTATGAATGGAAGGGCTGCCAGACCCAGGCCCCTTCCACAAATGGCAGAACTCCTTCGGTTCACTGGGAGGGCACAATGGGTTCCAATTTTTGCAAATGACTGACAGCTATTCTTTTGGAATTTAACAAAACGTAAATGTGAATAAGAGCTTTGGTTCTTTTACTTTAAGCCTATTATTTTTACTATGCACCGTTCCTCTCCTCACACAAAAACCAGGTTCTGAAGAAGTTTCTTAGTTGGGCCCAATGGGGTTGGACCCACACTAAAGTCACATCTGCATTTGAAGCTCTCTTATTTCACTTCAACAGGCATAGCTTCCCCCAAAGAATCCTGGGAACTGTAGTTTGCTAAGGGTGCTGCGATTTGTTAGGAGACCCCTTATTCCCCTCACAGAACTACAATTCCCAGAGTGGTTGAGCAGTCAATCCCTCTTCCCAGAGAACTCTGGGAAATGCAGCAGTGTGAGGGGAATAGTAAAACTTTTAAAACAATACTTTTAGAATACTAAAATGCTTAAAATAAACATAGATAACTAATATGTCTTACCACATTGTCTGGAAGCTTGTGTCCAGGGAGATATTTTACATTCTCGTGATCATTATTTATGATATCGGTTAATTTCCGTCCATCAATGTTTTCCTCAAAAACCCACATTTTCACCGTAGAAGCGAACTTTTGCAGCGTTTTTACATTGTTGCCTATTATTTTAGCCACAGCAGAACCCCTGTAATAAATAGAGAAAAGATGACACCTTATTAAATATGCCACATTAAGACAGAGGGCTAGCCGATCAGAATGTTGGTGGTTTGAATCCCCGTGATGGAGTGAGCTCCCATTGCTCAGTCCCAGCTTCTGCCAACCTAGCAGTTCGAAAGCACACCAGTGCAAGTAGATAAATAGGTACCACTGCAGCAGGAAGGTAAATAGCGTTTCTGTGTGCTCTGGTTTCCGTCATTGTGTCCTGTTGTGCCAGAAGCGGTTTAGTCCTGCTGGCCACATGACCTGGAAAGCTGTCTGTGGACAAACATTGGCTCCCTTGGCCTGAAAGCGAGATAAGCACCACAACCCCATAGTCACCTTTGCCTGGACTTAACCGTCCAGGGGTCCTTCACCTTTTACCAAACTACAATCCCTATCAGCCCCAGCAAGAATGGTGCCAGAACTGAGCTCTGGCTGGTGGAAAAAGCCCCTGCTTTTACCGGTTCTTCTATTCCCCCTCATTTCACTTCACTGAGAGCTGAAAAGCAACTTGTGCAAGGGATAACAAAAGTAATCTAAACCATCGTATCAACAACAATCCCATTTACCCTTCCTCAAAGTTACATTGGAAAGTCAACTCCTTATTTCCTTGATATTTACCAGCAGAACATTTGTAGCGCACAAGGTCCACGCTAAGAAAATTCTTGCATGGTTTGGGTTAGTGCAGGGGTCGGCAACCTAAGGCCCATGGGCCACAAGCTGCCCATGGGGGTCATTTAACCGGCCCACAAGCCGCCCCCGAAACAAGCTGCCTGCTCGGCGAGTCCCCAACTGCTGCGCTAAACCGGCACAGCATAGCCCGGGGACTTGCCTCCGCAGCAGCGGAAATCGCGCCGATGCAGATACTGGAAATCGCGGGCACACGCGTTCCCACACACACATGATCTCGCCCACGGAGGGATCTCCGCTGGAGTGAACCGGCCCAGGCGTGATAAACCTTGTCAACCCCTGGTTAGTGTATGCAAAACTCTGTGCCTACAGCAGCCCAATTACACGGGCAAATTGCACAGCAAGGCATTTTGCATTAAGCACTAGTTTGGCACCTTCGGTGAGGAGGTTAACCTTCTTCAACTGATAAGCAAGGTAATTTGAGAAGCATAAAACTCTGCCCCGCTGCAGAGTTTAAATTTATGCCCTTTGAACAATGACAAGTGCCTCAAAGTCACGGACACTCCTGCCTGAAGCTTTGTATCATAAGGCAGAGCAGTTTTATGTTCTCAACTTGCCTCCAGTCATTCTGTACTTGTCACATGTCTTTTATATGTTAAGGACAATAAGGACTGGTATTTAAACTGCATGTGCTTTCTTTGATGCAAAGCTCCACTGAGCCACGAGGCAACGGATAAATTAAAAAAAATGCATCTGTTAAGAGACTTCTTCTGTCTTACTCGTGCAACCGTCTCATTCACACACAACTCTCTTTCATGAATTCTGCCTAGGAAGTGTCACATGGGCTAGAATAAATTTAGAAATAGACGAGGTCCGATATAATGAAGGCTTTTATAGATTACTAAAACAACACACTGAGGATACAGCTCCTTTTTCTTCTTCTTCTTAGTATCAGCTGCCTTTAAAAGGGGGGGGTGTGACCCCTTTGGAAATAGATGAAACATTGACGTTTTATACTGATCTAAATGCAAGACTAGGTTTTAATTTGAAAATTATGCGCTCTCCTGGGTGTGGTAGGTAGCTGACAAAATCCATTGCTAGGGAAGCGATCAATGAATCAATTCTTTCTTATCAGGAGATATTTTTCCAGTGTTTTGCAGTGATCATAATCCAGGCATCCCTGAACTCAGCCCTCCAGATGTTTTGGACTACAATTCCCATCATCCCTGACCACTGGTCCTGTTAGCTAGGGATCATGGGAGTTGTAGTCCCAAAACATCTGGAGGGCCGCAGGTTCGGGGTGCCTGTCATAGACTTTCAAACTACCGCTAGGTTCAAATCACTCAGTCAGGAAGCTCACTTAATGACTCTGGACGAACCACTAACCATGTTGGCATGTCATGCTAAGCCAAACAATGACTTAGATTGAATGCACTGTGTAAAATAATTACCGAAACAGCTATTAATATTCGTAGCTTAATATATTTAAATTAAACTGAATGATGCAAGGCAAGGCAAATACCAGCAGTTCCTAAAATTAGGGTTATGTGCACATACTTGTCAAATCCTTAACTGGAAGAACTAATGTTCAGGGTGTGCTGAGAGAGCTTCCAAGGCCCCCCCACCCCACCCCCGCCACTGCCAAATGGTTGACCTCTTTGGAAATACATTAACCTGTTACATGCCAAGGATCTGCACTTGTAACCACCTTGGAGTTTTTTTGTATTTCCACAATTGGGAACCTATTTTTGCTTGTCTGTCCCAACATGTATTTGCTCTACCTCAGATATTTTGCACATTTAAGATTGAAACAAACGATTAAACAGGGCTTAAGACCTCAGTCTCACTCAAAAATACACTTTCCCTCTTCAAATTCCTTGTGGACATCCAACTGAGGTGTAACTTAAAATATTACATCATGCATTGTGAACGTGAGTTTGCCCTCATAACAGCTAAATTTTTGATAAATTTTGTTCCAACGGGCCAATATATAAAATAGGTCAACATTGCTAAGCTTTGACCAATATGCTACCTGTAAAAAATGGAATAACGGATTCACGTAGAGCCTTTACAACAAAGGAAACAAAACAAACAGATAAGGCACCCGTGTTAAAAAGCAGTCGTGTTACTGAATATATTTACAGTGGTACCTTGGTTTACGAACTTAATCCGTTCTGGAAGTCCATTCTTAAACCAAAACCGTTCTTAAACTGAGGTGCGCTTTCCCTAATGAGGCCTCCCACCGCCAGTGCTCTTCCACTGTTCGGCTTCCATTCGCAAACTGAGGTAAAGTTCTCAAACAGGAACACTACTTCTGGTTTTGTGGAGTTCGTAAACCGAATAGTTCGTAAACAGGGCTGTTTGTAAACCGAGGTACCACTGTATTGCAGTATCACAATGGCAATGGATGAAACTTCTTGTAACCAGTATAAGAACACAAAATTGCAAAATAGCGGACCAGCTTCTCCCATTTCCCCATTCCAAGTCCTGAAGAGTGAGTGCTTTGTAGTTTTGCAACTCTCTGAAAAATGCTTCTGAGAGCTCCTACAAGTGACCACAAAATAAAGTTTTGTCTCTGCAAGTTTGAAATGGGGCTCATGTAAAACTTATGCCCTTCAGGAAACAAAGTCAGCACTAATCTGCTGCCAGCATTGAGCAATTTGAACAGGCTCTGTCAGCTGACATTGCAGAAGATATCTCAGTGGGTGGAAGACAAAAAGCAGGTTAAAAATATCCCATGATTCCTCCTGGATATAAACACCCCTCCCCCCCTTTTTAAATAAAGTACAGTGGTACCTCAGGTTACATACGCTTCAGGTTACAGACTCCGCTAACCCAGAAATATTGCTTCAGGTTAAGAACTTTGCTTCAGGATGAGAACAGAAATTGTGGTCTGGTGGCACAGCAGCAGCAGGAGGCCCCATTAGCTAAAGTGGTGCTTCAGGTTAAGAACAGTTTCAGGTTATGTACGGACCTCCGGAACGAATTAAGTACTTAACCCGAGGTACCACTGTAGTACTAAGCACCCCTATGAGGATGGTATTGAATTGTACAAGTGACCTTGGTGAAATATAGGAAATGAACTATTGACCCAAACCCGTCTTGTGATGAAGCATTCAGATGGGCAGCTAACAAAGCTTTATCAAAGACACGTTTCAGAAATGTCACAAGCCATGGCTGTCCATATATTACCAGAAGTTAGAAACGCAATGAAACCAAAAGCAGATAACTCTTGCCAACATGACCAGTGGAACCAATGATGAGAATGTTCTTAATGGGATTGTGTTGCATTTTGTGTTTTCTTGATTTCTGTAAACTACCTAGAGGACTCGGTTTATGGGCAGTCTAGAAATAGAATTCCTCCTCCTCTAGGGTTGGTGATAGATATATGAGTATATCATCCAAATCAGTTTGAAGTCCATATTGTGATATTGTGTTTCATAATTTTTGACCTGGCAATATATCACGAATCATAATGTGTATGTGTGTGATATACAAAAATCACGATGCAGAAAAAACCATGAAGCCAACCAACGCCTCTACATAGCTCCATCTTTTCTTCAGACATTGTGATATATCAGTACAGTGGTACCTCAGGTTACATATGCTTCAGGTTACATACGCTTCAGGTTACAGACTCCGCTCACCCAGAAATAGTGCTTCAGGTTAAGAACTTTGCTTCAGGATGAGAACAGAAATCGTGCTCCGGCGGCGTGGCAGCAGCAGGAGGCCCCATTAGCTAAAGTGGTGCTTCAGGTTAAGAACAGTTTCAGGTTAAGAACGGACCTCCAGAACGAATTAAGTACTTAACCCAAGGTACCACTGTATATCGCAATGTTTAGCTGGTGATATATCACAATGTTGAAAACCAGATACCACCCAGCTCTATCCTCCTCCTCTGTAAACAGACCAAAACATCATCCACGCTCCTTGTAGAGCAATCTGAACTGCTCCCCTCCCCGCAAAAAGCTGCTCCATTCAAAGGGATAAAAATGCTATCCCAATTATATTTGAACTTGTTTTCATATATGTAATTTTTCTAGGTTTTATTGAATTGTAGAATTGCTTTGAGGTGCTTCACAGGAAGCAATTTGCAAATATCAGTTATACATAGAGCCATACACTAAGCTTAATAATAATAATAATAATAATATTTGTACCCCACCCGCCTGGCATAAAGGTAAAGGTAAAGGGACCCCTGACCATTAGGTCCAGTCATGACTGACTCTGGGGTTGCGGCGCTCATCTCACTTTACTGGCCAAGGGAGCTGGCGTACAGCTTCCGGGTCATGTGGCCAGCATGACTAAGCCGCTTCTGGCGAACCAGAGCAGCGCACGGAAACGCCGTTTACCTTCCCGCCGGAGCGGTACCTATTTATCTACTTGCACTTTGACGTGCTTTCGAACTGCTAGGTTGGCAGGAGCAGGGACCGAGCAACGGGAGCTCACCCTGTCGCGGGGATTCGAACCGCCGACCTTCAGATCGGCAAGCCCTAGGCTCTGTGGTTTAACCCACAGCGCCACCCGTGTCCCATACAAAAGCATTAAAATCAAAAGTCAGCTAATGGAAAGGTGAAATGCCTGCATAAGCGCAGCAGGCATTTAAAAGCTGACACAGGAGGCGCCTGCGGAATTTCTATTGGCAGATGACACTAAAGGCTTGGCTACTTGTTACAGTGAGCCGCAGGAGCCTCACCCTCACCAATGACGCACCTGCGGATGAGTGCCCAGAGGGCAAACTTGAATGCGCAGAGGGTGGGGCTGGATAGCATGTTCCCCTTCTCCTTCCACTTGTTCAGACAACAGGGAGAACAGGGCTAGGTCTCCCAGTCCTGAATACAGACTCCATGCATGTGTAAGTAAATTGAGCATTTCTCCATGTGCAGTCTCAACTTTGTCTGTTCTGCGGAGCTTGGGGGGGAAGTGGGACCAGCTAGTGTGATTCCGTGAAAGGATGAAGACAAAGGTGAGCAAAGAGAATTCTACAGGTAATACTTTCCAGAGCAAAAGGTATTCTTCTTAATGCAGCATGGAAAGTGGAAATATCTATACGCAACAGGCATCGTGCAAAAGGAATGACAGCCACTGTGGTTCAATGGTTGACTAGAATCCAGGAGGACCAGGTTCAATTTTAGCCGCATTCAGGCGGCAGACAAGAGGAACTTAGGACAAAGTTTGTTACTGACGGGGGAAATAAGTAGCATTCTGAAACAGACACTTCTGGTTTGTAAGTGGAGTATTTAAGGCATTGTGGGACACAGGAAGCAGGAACATGGTCATCTCCCGGAAAGTGAAGCATAATGGGCCTGTTTCCATCTCACTAGTTATCTAGCACACATTCATCTGATAGCTTCAAGCACAACTGCTTTAACGACTAGACACTGCCATGCAAAAGGAGCCATCGTGGTGCAATGGTTAGCATACTGGACCAGAACCCAGGAGAACGAGGTTCAAATCCCATCTCCAACATGAAGTTCACTGGGTGGCCTTGGGTCAGTCAGTGACTATTTTTCAGCAGAACAGGACTGCTGTGTGGATAAAATGGAGGGAGAGAAAAGAACCACTCACTTCACCCTTGGAGGAAGAATAGAATATGCGTGTAAAGCATACGTAACAAGTGAGTCCTGCAAAAAAAATGTTACGTATGTGTAGCTGGATAGCTCAGTCAGTAGAGCATGCAACTCTTAATCTTGAGATCATGGGTTCACATAGCTGTCAACATTTCGGGTGGCGCTGTGGGTTAAACCACAGAGCCTAGGGCTTGCCAATCAGAAGGTCGGCGGTTCGAATCCCCGCAACGGGGTGAGCTCCTGCTGCTTGGTCCCTGCTCCTGCCAACCTAGCAGTTCAAAAGCACATCAAAGTGCAAGTAGATAAATAGGTACCACTCTGGTGGGAAGGTAAACGGCGTTTCCGTGCGCTGCTCTGGTTCACCAGAAGTGGCTTAGTCATGCTGGCCACATGACCCGGAAGCTGTATGCTGGCTCCCTCGTCCAATAAAGCGAGATGAGCGCCGCAATCCCAGAGTCTGCCACAACTGGACCTTTTACCCTTTTACCTATGGGTTCAAGACCCATGTTGGTTCCTTAAACAGTCAGCATTCTGCAACCACTTAGCATGCTTAGACTTCATCTTCATCAAGCTGCTTTGAGTTACCTTCCCCACCTCACAATCCCATTTATTTGTTCTTCCACAAACTCTGGAGAGCTATTTCTCTCTTGCGCATGGACTCTTTAATCTTAGGTTTGTGGGTCTGAGCTCCACGTTGGGCAAAGGATTCCTGCATTGCATGCAGTTGGGCTGGGTGACCCTCAATGTCCCTTCCAACTCTACAATTCTATTATTCTAGGGATGGCACCCTTTTGGCGTTGCATGGACCCGAGTTCTCGCTGAGTGCATGGGAGTTTTGTGGGCGGTTCTCTGGTGGCGTGCGTCCTGCCCACCTGCCTCGGGAAAACCCTCCCAAACTAGAGAACCGTCATCGCTGCCCTTAGAATAACGCCATCATTCTTCCACTATCCTAAGCCAGGGCGAGGACAAGAAAGAGGGGGGAAATCAGCGGGTGATCAGGCCCAGCCCTCGAGGTATTAAAACGAACCGCAGACCTGACGCACGTGCGATTAACTATTCAGGAAAAATAAATAGTTGCCATTCAGAAAAAAGGAGATTTGCAAAAGGGTGATCAGGGGTGTCGCCTATTCCCGCCCAACAAGGAAGTAGAACAAGGATGACGGTTCGTGACAGCTGCATATATTATTTTGCAGGGGATTTTTTTGTTAGGAAAAACAGACCTCGATCCAGAGGAGCTGGAGACGCCTGATTCTCCACCCCTGCCTGCGCCCCTATAACCCGCGCATCCTAAGCAACAAGGGCTGAGGACCAGGAAGCGCAGGTTCCTCTCGGTGCCCCGGTGGCCTCTGGGCGGATCGCGCCCCCCACCTGCGCTCACCAGTTTCCTGAGCCCACGATGCTGACTTTCAAGGGCGACGCTGTAGCCATGGGGGCGGCGGCAAGGGAAGCAGCGCAAAGGTAACGGCGCCTGGAGACCCTCCAATGGCCGCGGCCAGCAGTCCTCCGCCGCCCATGCAGAATCGGCGCAGGAGACGATCCCGCCCCCCAGCCAGAGCCAGGGACCTCCTCCTTCACCCGGAGCTTGCTGGGAATTATAGTCCTCTTCCGACTGACTAGGCTAGACACGTGCCGCCGGGTATTGCTTTTATTTCATTTTTTAAAATCTTGCTGAGGATGCAGCGCGGATTTGCTTTGCGCGGCTCATTCTTTGCAAGCCCAAGGAGTTTAGGCAAGCGTTTTGCAGTTACCTGGGAAGGAGTCCCGTTGAACTCGATGGGGTTTACTTCTGAGTAGGCACGGTGAGGCTTCCAACCTTGGCAGATCCAATCCGCTTATTTCTGTCTGTGCAGAGGATTACTCTTGCTAGAAAATGAAAGCGCTGCAAGGAGCCACAGGACATTCCCTAGCAGGCACACTTTACTCACAGGAGAGAAAGAAATTCCACGTGGGAGTGGATCCTGCCCGCTTGTGGATCAGACGCTGCTATTCCTATTTATTTCCTCTCTCACGCAGGATTAAACAAGGGCATCTTAAGGTTTTTACTGTAGCAGTAACTGTATATATTGTAACAGAATAAATATAAGATACATACATATGTGTGTGTGTGTGTGTTTATCCTGAATATCTACATACTTTCCCCAATATTTTCTGTGCATTGGAGACGAAGCCTAGCTAGCAGAACACCGCTGGGGAAAATGTGCAAGAGGCATAATGTGACAGCAGAATGTAGAGTTTTCAGAAACACAGGTCACATGTTGTCTGATGCCTAGGCCTGCATGTGCAGGAGTCATAGACTCAGAATGCTGGAATCGGGGACCCTGAGGACCATCTAGTCCATGCAGGAATATGCAGTTGTCCCATATGGGGATCGAACCTGCAACCTTGGCATTACCAGCACCACGCTCTAAGCAACTGAGCCACAAAATGCCAATGGAGTTTAATCACAAATAAGTATATGCATAGGATCGCAGCTGTGCAACGCAGCTCACCCCATAGTAAGTCCTATTGAATTCAATTGTGCCTTACTCCAAAGTAAGGGTGCATAGTCTTGCAGAGAGAAGAGGAGAGCGGGCAAGAGGAATGTTGTTTAAGGGATGCTCGATTTAGCCTTTCCCAACCTAGGGCCTAGCTGATTGTTGGCCATGTTGGCTGGGGATTATGTGAGTCTGTGACAACATCAGCCATAGCCAAAAGGACCTATTAGAAGTTGGGGATGCAGTAATTTCACATTTGGATGCAGTAATTCAGGGGTGTGGCCTTTAGTAATACAGTGGCACCTCGGGTTAAGTACTTAATTTGTTCTGGAGGTCTGTTCTTAACCTGAAACTGTTTTTAACCTGAAGCACCACTTTAGCTAATGGGGCCTCCTGCTGCTGCCGTGCCACTGGAGCCCGATTTCTGTTCTCATCCTGAAGCAAAGTTCTTAACATGAAGCACTATTTCTGGGTTAGCGGAGTCTGTAACGTGAAGCGTATGTAACCTGAAGTGTATGTAACCTGAGGTACCACTGTATGGTGGGTGCCTTGAGCAAGGACAAAATTTGGTGCCCCCGCTAAACATTTCTTATTTTCACAATAATTCCATTTTTTATTTAGCACACACACACAAATGTGCCTTTTTATTTATTATTAATTTGTGCAGGGGAACTGCCCATCCCATCTTAAATCCAGTCCTGGATCCTTTCCTTTAGGGAGCCCCCACCCCGCGGTCTCTTCCCCCTCTTTCCTTTTTTTTTGCAAAATGTCATAAGTAAAATCAGATCAGATGGGAGCCATCAATTCCTTTGAGAGGACAATGCAACGCTAGAAAAATACAGCCATACATGGGAGCTGGGAGATGCATGGATCATTGAAGGCTTAATGGAGTATGTCAAGAAGAGTAAGATATATTGGCTTGAAGGATTTACTCTCAAAGCGTGAGAAAGTGCATTTAGAAGAATACAAGCCTTTTTGATCATAACAAGCTGTGGATGAGACAAGATTTTAAACGTTGCAGCTGACAGCTTGACGTCAGGTGGGCATACTGATATTTTAATTTCCGTATGGGGGTGGGGAAGCATTTCATTTGCCAGAGCCCTCGCTTGCAAGCTAAGGGAGGTGCAATGTGTGGCATTAAGGTTAGTGCCTTAAACCCTTTGTCCGAAAGTTGCAGCGGTGCACTGGTGCGGTAGCAATGGGGCAATATTATTGCTCAACTCACAGCTGCCGTCTCTCTTGCCGCATTGCCTCACAAAGGCGTCCCGAGAGATAGAAACATGCAGAGAAAGGGATGTGGTTAGTCCTTGGGTAAAACTCAAGGCCTCTTGGACAGAGCCAGTTAAATTGGCGGAAAAGGGAAAATTACATGTGTACTTCTAGTCATGTGGAAGACTAGCCACGTACAGCTATATAAAGCTGGAATAAGAGATTATAAGGGACACGGGTGGCGCTGTGGATTAAACCACAGAGCCTAGGACTTGCAGAAGGTGGGCGGTTTGAATCCCCGTGATGGGGTGAGCTCCCGTTGCTCAGTCCCTGATCCTGCCAACTTAGCAGTTCGAAAGCCCGTCAAAGTGCAAGTAGATAAATAGGTACCGCTCCGGCGGGAAGGTAAACGGTGTTTCCGTACGCTGCTCTGGCTCGCCAGAAGCGGCTTAGTCAGGGAGCTGTACGCCGGCTCCCTCGGCCAATAAAGCGAGATGAGAACCACAACCCCAGAGTCGGCCACAACTGGACCTAATGGTCAGGGGTCCCTTTACCCTTTACCTTTAAGAGATTATGAAGCCCCAAACCATGCCCCTATTATTCTAGCAGAAAAGACAATGAAAACATAAATGGTTTGAAGCGACGGTGTGAACAGTTAGGGTGGGGAAGAGTTGTGAAACACACTGGGGGGAAAATCCACAACTTTACTGACACTAAGGCAGTAATGTGAAAACACCCAGAGTGTGTTGCAAGGCCAGAATAAATATTCTATTGCCACCATCATGTCTACAATGTTATTCTGCCTCTGCTCATAAAGCCCTGCAACTCTCAAAAGCTTCTATGGGCTGCTGTTAGAGACTGGGTCAGCTTCCAGGTCATGTGGCCAGCATGACTAAGCCGCTTCTGGCAAACCAGAGCAGCACATGGAAACGCTGTTTACCTTCCTGCTGGAGCGGTACCTCTTTATCTAATTGCAATTTAACGTGCTTTCGAACTGCTAGGTTGGCAGGAGCAGGGACCGAGTAACGGGAGCTCACCCCGTCGTGGGGATTTGAACCACCAACCATCTGATCGGCAAGCCCTAGGCTCAGTGGTTTAGACCACAGCACCACCTGTGTCCTCTACATGTAGACTCCTCTACATGGGTAGAAGAGTCTAAAAAGCCCAGGACACAAATTTCCACGTCCCTCTAGTGGCAATGGCAGCTCATGCAGCAGAAGTAACATATTTAGCATGAACTCTGGAAGTGTATAATTGATTCTGACAAAACTAAGCCTTCTAGAGTTAAAGAGTTAACACTAAATAACATTGCTTCTGGTAAATGAGCCACCATCGCCACTAAAGTGATGTGAAAATTTGTGTCCTGGGCTTTTTAGACTTCTCTACCCATGTACTATCTGAAAACAAAGGGCACATTGGTTGCCAGATGTGAAATATATTGGCATTGTTTTCAGCTCTCCTGCCCCACTATTCACTGCTTTACTTAAAACAGTTCCATATTACATGGTCAGCTGTTTCTTCCAGCCAACAAAGGCTGGTGCTTTGGAACAAGATAGACTAGAAGGTTAACTTTGAGGTTCTACTCAAGCTCTTGGAGCAGAATGCGACTAGTTAAAGGGACCTACAGCCATTGGATTTCTCAAGGCAATTGGTTTTCAGGCTTCTAACAGTCTTGTTTACTGCAACCTGCCCCATTGAGCCTAATGAGAGCCATGAGGAACTAGAAACCATTTTCCAGATGGTCCCTATTTACTGATCATGTAAGAGGACATCAGTTGCCCCTATTTGCATGCACAATTGACGTTAGTGAGACCCAGCAGCAGTATCTTTAGACTTCATCTCTGCCCTCTAGAATTTAAAAGATTTAAAGAGCTCGAAATAAAAGGCATTGAAGGCGATACGATGCAAAACTACTCAGAATTCATTACAAGCGATCCAGCATTCTTAGACATACTAAATCACATTTAAGTTGATAACTGGGAATGTAGTAATTAACTCAGCACATGACATTATACTAGCCCTTATAATCTTTTAATGGCTCTGAACTCCTTTGGGATTCTATGCCTAATTGGATTAAATAACCCCAGCATACGTTTAACTTTTCTTTCAGAATTGAAACACTAATTTATCATATCGCCTGGTGTCATGATGTAGTAGATGTTCAGGAAATGGCAGCCTGAAGCATCTTTTGTTTACATTTACGAAACCCATCCTGATACTGAGATGATTGACAAGAGGGCCCTGCACCCAAATATCGCAGTGGGGGCTGCTGCTTCTGCTCACCCCCTGCCTGCTGCTCCTAACAAAGTCAGTCTGCGTTCTGTGGCCGCTGTACTATAAGACGATAAAACCCGCACCAGCTGTTGGTACAAAAGGGATCCCCTTTAGAGCTCCTCCCCCTTTGGGGAAAAAAAAGTTTGCATTTCTGTAAATCCTGGCATTTCCCTGAGTAGGAGATAGGGAAGGGAAAATAGCTGCAATTTGAGGAAATCGAAGGCAGCTTAAACAGAAGCTGGTGAAAAACTAGGAGCCCCGTTTAGGAAAGTTTTTAATGTTTGAAGTTTTCTTCTGTTTTTAGTCCTCTGTTGGGAGCCGCCCAGAGTCTCTGGGGAGGCCCAGCCAGTTGGGTGGCATATAAATAATAAAATTAGTAGTAGTAGTAAAAGGTAAAGGGACCCCTGACTCTTAGGTCCAGTCGCAGATGACTCTGGGGTTGCGGCGCTCATCTCGCTTTATTGGCAGATGTTTTGGCCTGAAACTCCCATCTGCTCGACCCAGCATGGCCAATGGTCTGGGATGGTGCAAGGTGTAGTGCAGAACATCTGGAGAACATCAGGTTGGGCAAGCCTGCTCTATATGAATATGTCTCCATCATTAGTACCCTGAGCATTTGCATGAGTGCAATGGGACTTACTCTCACAAAAAAAAAAAGTAGAGACATCACCTTGCCAACAAAGGTCCGTATAGTAAAAGCTATGGTTTTCCCAGTAGTGATGTATGGAAGTGAGAGCTGGACCATAAAGAAGGCTGATCGATGAAGAATTGATGCTTTTGAATTATGGTGCTGGAGGAGACTCTTGAGAGTCCCATGGACTACAAGAAGATCAGACCTATCCATTCTTAAGGAAATAAGCCCTGAGTGCTCACTGGAAGGACAGATTGTGAAGCTGAGGCTCCAATACTTTGGCCACCTCATGAGAAGAGAAGACTCCCTGGAAAAGACCCTGATGTTGGGAAAGATGGAGGGCACAAGGAGAAGGGGACGACAGAGGACGAGATGGTGGGACAGTGTTCTCGAAGCTACCAGCATGAGTTTGACCAAACTGCGGGAGGCAATGGAAGACAGAAGTGCCTGGCGTGCTCTGGTCCATGGGGTCACAGAGAGTCGGACACGACTAAACGACTGAACAACAACAAAGTGTGCATTAGAAAGCAAGTTTAATTAGTCTAGTATTGACTCATTGCTAGACTCAATATGTTCTAAGGATGTGATTCATTCAGCCCAAGTTCAGTGCTGTTCGGTTTATTTTAAAAGTTAGTCATGTTGTTAAACTACTCTCATGTAAATCAGTAGTACTAAGCTGCACTCTTAAGCATACTCACCCGAGAGTAAGTTTCCTTTGTAATAATAAAAAAAAGTGTGTGTTTCCCTCCTGTCATCTTTAACATTTAGACTCATTTGTTCACTCAGCTCTGACAGTACTAATTATCTGGTGGTTGTTATAGAGATGTTATTTACCTTTCTACATTCACCCAGAGTGCAGAGGAAATTAAACAGATGACATGACATGCCTGGGAAAGTGCAAGCAGACACTTTTATGGGCCTGTCTTACAGTTCTCTACTTTATTTTATTTGAGCAGTAGATGCATTTGCCTGGAGAACTGTAGCCCGTGGCCTTTTCCTTTTCGGTCTTTAGAGTTTAGAGAGAGAGTTTGGAATTGATACCCCACTTTATCACTACCCTAAGGAATCTCAAAGCGGCTAACAATCTCATTTCCCTTCCTCCCCACAACAAACACTCTGTGAGGTGAGTGAGGCTGAGAGACTTCAAGAAGTGTGATTAGCCCAAGATCGCCCAGCAGCAGCATGTGGAGGAGCGGGGAAGCGAACCTGGTTCACCAGATTACGAGTCCACTGCTCTTAACTACTACACCACACACACTTTCTCTCTACTGAAACAAAGAAAGCACTAATGTTAGGAAAGAGGCAAGAGAAGTGGAATTATGGTTAGGGAGAGCTACATGGAAAGAAAGCTGAGACGGTAGCTGAAATTGGCCTCCTCCCAGAAGCCAGAAGAAGTCTTGGGAGAGGTTCTTGATGGAAGAAGACTCCTGGGATGGAGGATGACAGAAACTGCAGAGAGCTTTTGTCAGTCATGAGCTACCCTAGACCACTGGCCTGACTCAGTGTAAGGTAGTTTCCAACATTCAACCTTAAATCACTGGGGACGCTCTGCGTCACACTCTCATCTCAGTTCAGTCAGGTTGATACTCAGGTATCGTGAGCTAAATGTGCCCTGTGTAGCACATGCCTCTGAGCTCAGATCTCCAGTCGGAGCAGAAGGAGGGCTGAGTCTCTGAAAGAAGTCACTGAAGAAGGACTTAAAATGTGAGAAAGGACTTGCCTGGACAAATATCTGATGTTAACCTGAAAAGATGTTCCAACCCTAAGCCGTGAACATAAAAAGTGAGGAACACAGTGGCAGATCCCAGGGGAAATGTCTCTTTGACCTCCTCTTGACATTGTAGTCTAGGCTGTTTGTTTGCTGTTATTCATTGGGATGGGGATTTATACAATACAGAGGATCCTTTTGAGACCTTCTTGCCCTCTCACACAACTGCATTTTCAAAGGGCAGAGGAAGTTGAGTTCAGGGGCTTCCCCTTCATTCACCCCATATCAAAGAGAACTTGTTAGGAGCTTCTGTATTTTTCCAAAAACAAGAAATAGTTTAACAAACCAAATACACACACTTAGTGTAGTCTGACCCTAATGCACACCAGTGCAATCTGTCCCCAATGACGTAATTACATAGCTGCTGTCACTCTGCTAGAGTGGAGGCCACACCCTGGAGGAAATCTTTTATGATAATCCCATCCCCAGTCTTCAAACAATGCCAACCCAGTTCTGCAGAAAATCAGATAGAGCTCTGACCCGACTCCTGGGGTCAGGATAGAACTGCCTGAAGGGGAAGGAGATTCTGCAAGAAGACTCTGTATATCAAATGCTTGTACATTACATCTCCAAGTTTCCTAGTACGTTGGACTCAACATTAACTATGGTGAGCAAATGTTGAAAGGAAATGGACCAGAAACAGATGAGTTGGAAAATAAACTTATTTGCAATGCTTCTTTAGGGTGGAGTTTCCTGAATTGTGGACAGCTATGTTCTTGTGAAAAGTATGACTCAATATATTTTTTTTAAAAAGGCAAACGTAACAAGGAAAAGGAGTAGGATGAATTCCCCGCTGCCTCTTTGTGTAATGCATTTCTCTATAAGCAGCAAACAAGTCACAGGCGTGCTTTGTATGCATTTGAAATGCAGGAATAGCTGGTTAAGGGCAGTGCCAGATTTACGTATAAGCTAACCAAGCTATTGCTTAGGGCCCCACTCTCTTGGAGGCCCCAAAAAAATTTAAAGGAAAAAACACCTGGATGTACATTTCCAAAATATAAGATAAAAAAAATAAAAAAACCCTACATACATACAGCAACAGTGTTTTGTGTTGTTTAGGCTCCTATGATGTAAGTAATGCTAGCCTGCTCTCTCAAATATCACTGGTTTGCTCATTTCAATATATAGGGTGCCTACATTCTGCATGTACAAATGGCTTTAGATACCTATTAGGTCCATAAATTACCATATAGCATATATTCAATGCAAAAAAGTGACAGTTTGTTGTTGACAAAGGACAGCTGGACATATAAAGGGCCCCATTACCTTCAGTAGCCGAGGGCCTCTCAAACCTAAATCCAGCCCTATTAAGAGTCAGAGTGGCATGCAGAGCACCAAGAGAAGATTAATTCTCTCAGCAGTATCCCTCACGGCAGTGCTTTTCAATCTTGGGTTCCCAGATATTGCTGGACTAGAGCTTCTGTGCTCCCTGAGCTGTCTAGTGCTGATGGGAGGTTGTAGTCTTGGGAAGACAGGTGAATTAATGCCAGTGTACTGGAAGAAGCAAAGATCACCAGTGTTGAAGCAATGATTCTTCAACATCAACTTCGTTGGACTGGTCATGTTGTTCGGATTCCTGATGATTGTCTTCCAAAGCAACTACTCTATTACGAACTTTAAAATGGAAAGCGTAATGCTGGTGGTCAACAAAAGAGGTTTAAAGACTGTCTCAAGGCAAATCTTAAAAAATGTAGTATAAACACTGACAACTGGGAAACACTGGCCTGCGAGCGCTCCAGTTGGAGAACAGCCTTTACCAAAGGTGTCATGGGCTTTGAAGACACTCAAACTCAGGACACAAGGGAGAAACGTGCTAAGAGGAAGGCACGCTTGGCAAATCCACACCGTGATCAACTCCCACCCGGAAACCAATGTCACCACTGTGGAAGGACGTGTGGATCCAGAATTGGCCTCCACAGTCACTTCCGGACTCATGGTTAAAACCATGTTTATGGAAGACAATCTTACTTGGCTACGAGTGATCGCCAAAGAAGAAGTCTGGCAACATAGCAAGCCTGAAGGCTGGAGAACAAAGCAGGAGTGTTTCAAATGGCCAGAGTTTTTCAAACATTCAACCCACAGGAAACCTTCCCTACATCAAGATATCTGCTGCAGAAGCTCTGTATGATTCCGGGGATTACTGGTATTCAGAAGGATGCTGCCTCAGACCATGGAAGCAGAGCAGAGTCATCATGGCTGGAAGCCAATGATACCTTGCTCCTCTGTGAATTTGTCCACTCCTCTGTTGAAGTTGGTGGCCATCACTGCCCCTGTAGGAGCAAGTTCCACACTGGCTGTCACCAGTGTTGAAGTGAGATTCAACTGCCAGTCCTGCTAGCCTCTGTACATGGAATGGAGGACAGAGGGGTAGAGGTTGTCAGCTTTTTATTTGACTCAGGTGGTAGAACACTTACCTGTCCAAACATCTAGGCTACTTTTGGAGGATCTGTTGCCTCTGCCTTCCCAAGTAAGGCAGGTGATGACTGGGGAAAAGAGTATTTTCATTTCTTGTCATGCCCCAACACTGGAACACTCTCCTCTAGAAGGCTTGCCTGGTAGACAAATTATTATTATTATTATTATTATTATTATTATTATTATTATTATTATTATTATGGCACTCATCTGACAGGGTTGCCCCAGCCACTCTGGGCAGCTTCCAACAAATTAAACACATTTAGCACAGTAAAACATCAAACATTAAAAACTTCCCTATACAGGGCATTGATATATTTCCAGGTGTTTGCTATTTAATTATTTGTGGCTGCTTTTGACCTGAATCTCCCCACCCTCCCACTTCATACTGCACTGTTTTAATTTCAGATTTACAGTGTTTTGTTTTTACTTTGTTAGCTTCCTCAAAATGTAGGTTACTGATGGGCAGGGTATAAATACGTTGAAGAAATAAATAGTACAAAGATGTAGGAAAGAAGAGGATCGTAAAAGTTTTGAAACTTGCAGAGAATGTGGCTGTAGATTCCCCACCCCACCCCCAAGTCTCTGCCTTTGCCACAGCAGCTATAGTGAGGGAAAGGTCTGAGTTTGCCAGAAACACTTTGCTATGCACACTTAGCTTGGAGTATAGGATTGCACTGGTAAGGTCTCTACGCATATGCTCTTGAAAGTACTTGCTTCCATGTAAAACCTGCCTAGGATCGTGGCCAAATAACATTGTAAGCTTGTGTTGAGGGAGAGAGAAAAAATCCCATTGTCACCTTCTGGGTCTTTGTATAGGAGGAAAGAGCAAAGACCAAATCTGTAGTGCTAAGTTTCATTTTGTATTGAATTGGACAGAATGGATTCCTCTTGCAAGATCTGAACAGGAATTCACTTGGAAGTGTGCACCAGTTCATCTGAGTTCCAAACTGTTAGGCATGGGCGGCTGGGCTTCTGAACCCAAGCCCACATTTTCTGGCATTGTTTTCTCTGTGTCTGTAATCCTACAGTAACAGATACATCAAACGATCCAGCGAACCATTTTGGCTTATTTTCTTGGTGCATTTCAGTATTGTTTTTTTCTTCATCTTTGAAGGCTTTTATCATTGCATTGACTTACATTTTGGACAGCTTCCAATATTTGAATGCCAGCTATTAGCTTTAAGAGGTGAGAAGTTTCTAAATATAAAAAAATGAATCACAAAAGCTGAGTAATCCATTTAACATGTTCCTAAAACAGAAAAGAGACGCGGGTGGTGCTGTGGTCTAAACCACAGAGCCTAGGGCTTGCCGATAAGAAGGTTGTCAGTTCGAATCCCCGCAACAGGGTGAGCTCCTGTTGTTCGGTCCCAGCTCCTGCCCACCTAGCAGTTCAAAAGCACATCAAATACAAGTAGATATTGACCAATGTGCGGGAGGCAGTGGAAGACAGGAGTGCCTGGCGTGCTCTGGTCCATGGGTTCATGAAGAGTCGGACACGACTAAACAACAACAAAATATTGCAATGCTGAGCTGCTGTGAAACTGCAAATCTCCCACATCTCATTTGATTGGATCGAGCTACATCATGAGAGATATGGGGGAGAGCAGAACTGCAGACAAAACGAAGGAGAAATCCTGACATGAAGCTCTGTGTGCTTTAATGGGGGTCAGGCTTTTACCTCTGCTTCAATTAATACCCTTATAGATCGATCCATTAAGTGTTTAAGTGCAGTGCAACATCAGTAAAAAGGCACTGCAAGCAGAAACTCTAATACTAGGAACCAGGCTGCCAGCAAGCACATTATAGCAACCTGCATAGCAGGAACATTTATATACTTCAGTATGAACAATACAAGGGTGTTGGTATTTATTTTAGAAAAAAATGCTACAGGGTTCTAACACATCTTTTTTAAAAAATGAGCACTAAAACATTACTAAATACAGACTAATAAATAACTCCTTTACTTGCTCTCGTGTTTACGTAGTGTTGATTCACACATACGACTGTGTGGAGGACGGCACCACGGTTGCAGTTATTCTGAAAAACTCTTTTTTAAAAAAATATTATTAATTTTTCCATTTTAACAATCCAATCAAATCACATTAAATATTCCAAATTATACAAATACATATCATATAGCCCTAATATTCTGCCAAATTATAATTTTTTATTGGGACTTCCCCTGCTTCAAGTTCGTGGGGCCTCTGATCATCTTATATCTCTACTGCCTTGAGTTTCCAATAGTTCCTTTAAATCTTCCTGTTGTTAACCTTCCTTCTTTCATGGCCTCTGAGTTGTTTCCACAGGCGAGTTGAAGTAAGCAATGATGTGCTTCTGTGTGAATTTTGTATGCTTGACTCTCCTATTGTTGCGGCTTGTAAGCCTATTGTTGCAGTATCTCCTCACACGCTGGTGTTTATCCAAAAGTCATTTCACTGCTGGCAGACGTCATCTTCTCTCAGTTCTGATGAAATCAGATCTAGGCATTTGCTCATTAATAGTTATTCTCAAAAACTCACCGCAGTGGACTATTTGCCTAGCTCATTCCTTGCTCATTCTATTTGCAGGGAGTTTTTGTTTGCAAGCCTGCACTCAACAAATGCTATGTGCTATAGGCAGCCTGAAGACCAGGGCCTGATTGGGATTTACACCAAGTAGACAAGCACAGGAATGGGCTGCACAAATAGTCACAGGGTTGCATTATTCTAATGCTTTCAAAAGCCTACAATCAAGAAGTGGTCGCGGTTTGGTTTTAATCCACGCAATCAAATGTTATTTATTACCCTCTGTATCCCACCAGACCTGTTCAGTTCCCAGTTCAAATTATATAGGGTGGTGGCAGTGCATACTGCAATTCATAAATCCAGAGCCCCTGTTCATCTGTTTTAATTCAAGTCATGCCTCCTACCAGCACCTTAGCTTCATGCCCCATGGGGAACATACCCCACACGTCCAGAGCTCATGGTTACTTCAGATTTATTTATTTTTTTATAATAATATTTATTAAAGTTTCAGAAAAGTTACAAAAATAAGAAAGAAAAAATGAAAAAAGAAAAGAAAAAAAGAAACAAAGAATACAAAATACAGAAAAATAAAAGCAATTAAAAACATTTCCCTCTTTCCATGTCTTATCTTTCATCTACTTATTTCCCTGACCTCCTCACACCTCCCTTTTTGTATTCTAGTTCAATTAAATATTCCAGCAAATCCTTTCCAGCTTGGTTTTTATCCTAATAGTTTATCCTAATGTAGTATAATTTTACATTCTCATCTTTCAACAGTTAAAAAATCAATTTTTACCTAATCTTTTGTATCATTTCTGCTAAGACCACATTACTTCATTCCAACATCCTTCTAACATTCCTGAATTTTACAATGTTTCTGTAGATAAACTTTAAATTTTCTTCAATCTTCTTCCACCAAGTTTTCACCTTGGTCTCGGATTCTGCCAGTCATCTCCGCCAGTTCCATATAGTCCATCCATGGTTACTTCAGATTTAGGACTCCTAGTGGTGCAACAAAACTGCTAGCACCTGGGCAAGGCGAAGCAGGGTCCGGTTTCAACTTGGGAGGACCTAGTGTTGAGAATCCTGCATCTCAAGGGCTTGAACTAGATGACCTTTGGGGACCCCTTCCAACTCTTGAATTCGGCGAAATTAGTTCAAAGCAACCGGCCACACCTTTCAGGTGCATGTGGGCTTTGCTTTTGGCAAGGTGAGGAGGAAGGCTGCTTTTAAAGCATCCCCTGAAGCAGGGGTGCCAACCTGAATAAATTATTGGGGCGGAAAGGAGACCCAGGTAAGCACCGCCCCATATAATTGATCACATGATGGGGTGCACCCACATTATTTGAATGACAATGCCCATTAACTTGGGGGGGTGGTCCATAGGTGTAGAGGGGGGGACAGCTGCCTCCCAAATCAATACAAATCTGACGTTCTCCCCCTCCCCCAAAAATCCTGGCTACGGCCTCCCTCACATATTTTATTGGGGGTGGGGGGTTGGCTCCTATGCCCTGAAGTAGTTGCGACCAGTGCTTTTTTTCCTGGGGGGACGCAGGGGTACACATACCCCTAAATGTTTTGTACTTTTGTCCATTTACTGTATTTATTTTTCCCCAATTTGAACTATAAAGTGGTACAGTCATACCTTGGGTTCAATGTGCTTTGGGTTGAGCGCGTTCGAATTGCGTTCTGTGGCAACCCAGAAGTAACGGAGCGCATTACTTCTGGGTTTCACCACTTGCGCATGTGCAGATGCTCAAAATGACATCACGCGCATGCGCAGAAGCGGCAAAAAGCGACACGCACAGACGTGCCGTCGCTAGTTACGTTTGCTTCTAGATGCGAACAGGGCTCCAGAACGGATCCCGTTCGTATCTAGAGGTACCACTGTAGTTTCCTTGAGTGAAAATGAGAGTACCCCTAAACATTTCTAAGGGGGGGAAAACCACACTGGATAGATAGAGTGCTTTTCCCTGGGGGTACGCATGCCCCTGGGACGTGGGTGGCGCTGTGGGTTAAACCACAGAGCCTAGGACTTACTAATCAGAAGGTCGGCGGTTCGAATCCCCGCGACGGGGTGAGCTCCCGTTGCTTGGTCCCTGCTCCTGCCAACCTAGCAGTTCGAAAGAATGTCAAAAGTGCAAGTAGATAAATAGGTGCCGCTCTGGAGGGAAGGTAAACAGCGTTTCCATGCGCTGCTCTGGTTTGCCAGAAGTGGCTTAGTCCTGCTGGCCACATGACCCGGAAGCTGTATGCCGGCTCCCTGGGCCAGTAAAGCGAGATGAGCGCCGCAACCCCAGAGTCGGCCACAACTGGACCTAATGGTCAGGGGTCCCTTTACCTTAACGCATACCCCTAACCATTTTGTGAATCTAAGTTTGGCCTCATTAGAGGGGGCAGTCTTTCAATATGAGTAGGAAAATAAGAGTACCCCTAAACATTTTTTTGAAAAGATAAAAAGCACTGGTGGTGACGCCTGGAAGCCATTGCCTTGAGAAGGCTCGGACTAGACGACCCTCGCGGGGTGTGTGTGCGTGTGGGGGGGGAATCGCTTCCAACTCGACGCTTGTGAGAGACGCGTCGCCGGCGACCATGCTCCCTTTCCGCACATCCCCGCGCAATTAAGCGCGGCGCCTTCCCCCCTCAGCACGCGCACCGGGGCGAACGCGGAGCAACAGCAGCACCCGCCCTTCCCTCCTCCCTCGCCCGTCTGGAGGGCGCGAAGGGTGTTTCTCCTCCTCCTCGCATCGCCCATCTGTGGTGGGAGTCTCCTCGCGCTCGCTCCCTGAGCGAGGCAGCGCTTCCTGGCCGCGCGCCTGGGCTGAGGGGCCGGGCTTGAAGCGAGAACATCGAGGGACGGGGCGGATCTCTCCGCCGCCGGACACAAAGCGTCGCCGACGCTGCTTTTCGCGAGCCCTGGAGAAGGAGGAGGAGGTGGCGGTGGAGGCTGCCCCTGGGGTCTCTCTCCGGCCCTTCCTCTCTCTCTCTCTCCCCCCCTCCTTGCGTATGAGCCAGGTATTTCCCAGCCCGCCGTCGGCAGCCGAGGCCGCCTCCTCGCTCCATGGAGAAGGCAGCGGCGCAGGGCGGCGGCGGCGGCGACTCCGGAGCAGCCCCGTCCAGCGGCGGCAGTAACAGCAGCAGCCGCAGCAGCAGCCGCCCCACCTCGGCGGGCTCCTCGCCGTCCTCCTCCGCCAGCCGGGGAGGGCTCTCCGGCCGCCAAGGAGCAGCGGCGGCGGCGGCGGCTACACCAGCGGGGAGGCCGGAGGGAGGCGGCGGCGGAGGCAGCAGCAGCAGCCCCAGCTCAGCCGCGGCCAGCCCGGGAGGGAGCGGGGGGCTGGCGGCCGGCAGGGCGACGGAGGCGGTGCTCGAGGGCTCCCTCAGCAAGTACACCAACCTCATCCAGGGCTGGCAAAGCAGGCAAGTGTGGGAATAACCTCTTCTCTCAGTCTCATTTTTTTTTGGGGGGGGGGTCAGTGGGTCGACCTACTTCCTTCCCCCCTTCCTATTCCTCAGCCCCACAGGATTTGACCCCTCTTCCTGCCCGGCGTCGGCCTCTCCCACGCCCGCCCTCTTTGACTCAGAGGTAACGGTGGAAGTTTCCCCCTGTCCTGCGACGGCTTCCCCGTGGGATTCCCCACGGCCGCTTCCCACAGGGCAGGGGTCTATGTCTCCCTCTCCTGGCTGCTCAGGAGGTGTCCAGCGCTGTTCCAAGTGTTCCTCAACACCATTTCCCCCACCCCTAATTTACCGGATAGGGACACGGGTGGCGCTGTGGGTTGAACCACAGAGCATGGGACTTGCCAATCACAAGGTTGGCGGTTCGAATCCCCGCGACGGGGTGAGCTCCCGTTGCTCGGTCCCTGCTCCTGCCAACCTAGCAGTTCAAAAGCACACCAGTGCAAGTAGATAAATAGGTACCGCTCTGGTGGGAAGGTAAACGGCGTTTCCGTGTGCTGCTCTGGTTCGCCAGAAGCGGCTTAGTCCTGCTGGCCACATGACCCGGAAGCTGTACGCCGGCTCCCTCGGCCAATAAAGCAAGATGAGTGCCGCAACCCCAGAGTCAGACACAATTGGACCTAATGGTCAGGGGTCCCTTTACTTTGAATTTACCTGATTTTTCTTTCTTTTAGAGGTTGCTCTTCCAGCACACATTCATATGCCAAATTTGCACTCTCTGGACCTGTTTCATATGCAGGGGATAGCTCAGCCGGTAGAGCATGACACCCTTAATCTCATGAGTCGCGGGTTCGAGCCCCGTGTTGGCGGAAAGATTTCCTGCGTTGTGCAGGTTGGACTAGATGACTCAAGTGGCCCCTTCCGACTCTACAGTTCTGTGATTCCAGTGGCAATGGGATAATAACAAGACAAGAGCTTGAGAAGCCATGTGTTTGGTAGCACCCGGCTCTTGGGAAATTGGCTGTGTAGGCAGCCCAGTGCTGTGTGCCAAAGTTGCAGGTTCGATCCCCGTGTGGGACAGCTGCATATTTCTACATTGCAGTGGGTTGAATTAGATCAGGCATAGGCAAACTCAGCCCTCCAGATGTTTTGGGACGACTCCCATCATCCCTAGTTAACAGGACCAGTGGTCAGGGATGATGGGAGTTGTAGTCCCAAAACATCTGGAGGGCCGAGTTTGCCTATGCCTGAATTCAATTGTTCTCAGGATCCCTTCCAACGCCACAGCTCTATGCTGCTAATATGCGGGACTCTGCTTTTTGAGGCTTTCTAGTGCATGCTGAGAATTTAATTTTGCATGTGGCAGTGGTTCATGTGAGCAAGCTTTTCCCAAGGCTACCATGTACCTTGGAATATCTAAACTGGCCATTTAAATAGTCTGAAGTACCTGGAATGATTAGGAGCATGTCCTGAAGACTTAATATTGATTTGTTTTCCTTCTTGGTATGCTTTATTCACCCTGTCATGTTTGTATTTTAGGCTGTTTTGACTGCATGCTTACTAGTGAGATGGAGGTTATGAAACATTAATTCTGAATTATTCAATGCATCGTTGTGATATTCTTTACTTTTTAGTTAAGATTAGACTGCATTAACTGCTTGTTTCACACTCAGGTTGACTAGGGAAAAGAGTAGTGGGTTCTTAACCCTGTCTATACAAGTTTATAGAAGAAAAGGAACTCTTTTCATGGTTTCCCCAATTTGCAGTTTGAAAGCAGAGATTGCGCAGTTGTGTATGCAGCAGAAAACATTTCAGTTTTTTGGTTCCTGTGTTTAATTATCCCATCTCTTCTGGAATAATACACTGTCAAACAGTTCGTCCTGTCACTTTTTCTTTAGAGTTGAAAGCTGCAGTCCTAACCCCAGTTTACCTGGAAGTAGGTAATTGCAATCCTAACTCCAATTTACCTGCAATCGAATTTACTTCTTAGTAGACAAGGTTAGGATTGTGCTATCAACTGTATTTTTATTTTTACTCTTCTAGACTTTCGCATGGTCATGGTTGGATGCTAGCAACTTAAAAATTTTGTTTGACCTTTTTTTGTCATTTTGACTGACAATAAGAGTTGGACTTGTTCATGTGGTGGTAAGATCAATGGCATTTGTTGTGCGCAAAATGGTGCAGTTTCCGCTACAAATGACATATTAGTGGAGAGATGGAAAGAAATATTCAACGTTCCTTAGCACAATCCTATACATACCACTTCTCAGTTGACCTGAGTCTTAGTTCATTAGGGCTTACTCCCAGGTAACTGCGTACAGGCTTGCAACACAATATTCTTCTGCCCATTCGCTCCCCACTCCTGGGGGGAAAAACAAAACTTGTTCGATTTAATACTCACTGGGTGAAGAGGAAAAAAATATTGTATTTCATGTGCATAAAAAGCTAGGGTTTGACAATATTGATTCTTTTGGTTTGCATAACTTCCTGGTGCATTATTAAGAGCAATCTGCCCCTTATAAAGTCACTCTGACTTTTGTGGGCATGCAGGTGGAGACAGCCACTGTGAAGGGGGAAAATGTGTGCCATGTTTTTGCAGCCATCTGTAGGAGAATGTAATGCTGATTGCTGCTTTTTTCTTTTTATGGTACTAATTTATCAGAGCTGAGGTTTCTGTTTTCCTAAGATATTTTTTATATATAATATAATATAATATAATATAATATAATTAATGTTTGTGTGTATGTATATATGCATGTATGTATATCTGTATGTATCTTCCTTTGTTTCAATAGCAAATAACTTTAATAACTGCTGAAAACAGTAAATTTGCAGTAATGTTTACTAGTTTCAGTACAGAACATATACTCTTGGCTAGCCACTCATTTTGCTGGAGAGGCAACATGAGAAAAGGGATTATGGTGGCCAAGATTCTGACCCTGCTCCCTGTCTGACCTGCTAGCAAGACTGGCTGTCATGTATACTCCATGTCT
Source organism: Podarcis melisellensis (assembly GCF_964234715.1). Classification (NCBI taxonomy): domain Eukaryota; kingdom Metazoa; phylum Chordata; class Lepidosauria; order Squamata; family Lacertidae; genus Podarcis; species Podarcis melisellensis. The sequence continues at coordinate 16,898,449 of NC_138544.1, forward strand.
CTTTGATTTTTGAAATGGCAACTTGGGAAAGGGAGGCAAGCAACTCCTTTTAGGAGGCTGGATTTGGTCCAGGAACTACTGGCTGCTGATCTTTATAGTCATTCTTTTCCTTACTGGGAACTGCGATTTTCCAAGTCAGTGTTTAAATTTCAGATGGGGAACATAGATTCTACACAACGATCTTAAATATAATTTTTTGAAAAAGCTTGCGAGAACCAATGGTCTTCGATGCGCCTGTTCTGTTTCTTTGCAATTTCCTTTCTGATACAGATTATTTCTAGCACAGTATGGGCATGCTGTTATCTTATGATAACCTGCTCTTCTGCTGTTTCAATCCATTTCCCTGTTAACTTTCATAAATCTACATGGATATCATTCTTTCTGTTTCCTTCCTACCTTGATTCTTTGATCTGCTTGGTTGATAGATAACAGGTCTGTTTGTTTTTGTAATATTTGAGTAGTGTCTATCTAAAGTTAAGATAACATCATCCCAGTGTGTATTATTAGAGCACTGTTTCCCAATGTTGGGTCTCCACCTGTTTTTCGACTATAGCTCCCATCATCCCTAGCTAGCAAGACCAGTGGTCAGGGATGATGGGGATTGTAGTCTGAAAACAGCTGGAGACTCAAGGTTGGGAAACACTGCTTTAGAGTTATACTGTACTTTATGATCTGCTGATTTTTTTGAGTTTGAAGAAATTAGTGGAGTTGCTCAGCCTTGAATATTCACCACCCTGTATAATTGGGTGATATCTACACACCTGGCTGCCTCTCTGTCTACTGCTGACTCAACATAAACCCACCTGTTCTGGTTTGAATGTAGATCCTAGCAGAGTGTACTGTTTGTGGACACTGACATTTTGTTCCTACACACACACACACACACACACACACACACACACACACTGTTTCTTAAGCAGTTAAGGATGTAACATTGTTGTTATTATTTTTATGACTATTAAGTCCTGTTGGAACCTTTTGTGTTGAGCTGTGTTAAAAGTTTCCCCCCATCCAAAATAAAAAAAATCAAGTTGAAAATGTTCCCTATTAAATGCATAGGGACATCCCTGAATAACATGGAACACTTTTGTTGCTGCTATTCATTAGATTTCTTATCTGCCCTTCATCACAAGGTCCCAGGGAGGGTTACAGCAATCTAAAAATATAATATTGAAAACAGTTGAAACAGATTACAACCAAGAGAGCTGAGTAGGTCCTAACCTATATATTTGAGGTGTCAAACCACAGAGTAAATATGTGCATACAATAAAAACTACATTAAGTAGGTGACAGATGCGCACCTTGGGGATGCCACAGAGAGGCCTCTCCTGGGCTCTCTGCTGTTCTTAACACCGAAGAAGGGAAGGAGGCAATACTGTATTTCAGATACAGTGGTACCTTGGGTTACATATGCTTCAGGTTACATACACTTCAGGTTACATACTCCGCTAACCCAGTGGCGTAGCGTGGGTTGTCAGCACCCGGGGCAAGGCAAGTAATTTGCACCCCCTAACCCGTGGATTTGCGCCCCCTAACCCTAACCCCCAGATGTTGCGCCCGGTGCGGCCGGCCCCCCTGCACCCCCCACGCTATGCCACTGCGCTAACCTAGAAATAGTGCTTCAGGTTAAGAACTTTGCTTCAGGATAAGAACAGAAATCTTGTTCTGGCGGCATGGCAGCAGCAGGAGGCCCCATTAGCTAAAGTGGTGCTTCAAGTTAAGAACAGTTTGAGGTTAAGAATGGACCTCCGGAACGAATTAAGTACTTAACCCGAGGTCCCACTGTATTTGGGTCCGATCTATTGAATACAGTAGTTCAGAATTAATGTTTCGTAACCTCCATTTCACTAGTAAGCATGCAGTTAAAACACCCCAGAATACAAACATAGGGTGATTAAAGCATACCAAGAAGGAAAACAGATCAATATTAAGTCTTCAGGATATGCTCCTAATCATTCCAGGTATTTAAGACTATTTACATGGCCAGTTTAGATATCCGAAGGTACATGGTGGCCAGGTTGAGCACTTTGAACTGGGCCTGGGAACGAACCCAAAACCAGGGCAGCTATTTTAAAATGGGGGTTCTACCAGTTCTAAATGGAACCCCCACCATTGATCTGGCTGCTGCATTTTGGACCAATTTAAGCTTTTAAGCCAACCTTAAAGGCATCCCCAAGTAGAATGTGCTTTCATAACCCAATCTGGAAGTTACCAGAACATGGAGCACAGCAGTCAAATCATTTCTGCCTGGAAGAGACTGTAGCTGGCGAACCAGCCATAGCTGGAAGTAGGCCTGTTGGATCCAGGAATTCCCTGCTTTATAATGTAGTCCTAACTACATTTGCTCAGATGTAAGTCCTGATGAATTCAATGGAGCTTACACTCAGGTCATTGGCGTCAGGACTGCAGCCTGAGTTAGACAAAGCTTCCCCTTACAAAAGCCATGCTGGTTCTTTTTGGTAAGGCTTGTTCTACACTCAAGCACATGTTTGTTTCGCCCTTCTATCCCCTTGCTGATCATTCATTGACCAGGTCAGAAGAAGGTAAAGGTAAAGGGACCCCTGACCATTAGGTCCAGTCGTGACCGACTCTGGCATTGCGGTGCTCATCTCGCTTTATTGGCCTAGGGAGCCGGCGTACAGCTTCTGGGTCATGTGGCCAGCATGACTAAGCTGCTTCTGGCGAACCAGAGCAGCACATGGAAACACCGTTTACCCTCCCGCCAGAGCGGCACCTATTTATCTACTTGCACTTTGACGTGCTTTTGAACTGCTAGGTTGGCAGGAACAGGAACCGAGCAACGGGAGCTCACCCCGTCGCAGGGATTCGAACCACTGACCTTCTGATCGGCAAGTCCTAGGCTCTGTGGTTTAACCCACAGTGCCACCTGCGTCCCTCAGAAGAAGTTACAGGTTTGCAATTTATTGGCATCTTTAACCACTTTCCAATCTAGTTGTATGGTAAAGAGGCTGATTTGAGAGAATACTTTTCCTCTTTTGCCCCACTCGCCAGAGGGGATATCCAGAGTCAGCTGTTCCTGGTCTGGATATCATGTAGATTACTCACAGCTGCACATATCTTTTGTGAGGGTTCCCAGATGCTTGTTAGAATTTTGTGTGGGAAGGAGAGAAGTTGCAGTTTGTAGTCCCACACTCCATTGCATCCTCCACTGTCCTGGACAGGTTGCCTGCCTCTGACCTCCAAGCTGGTGACACATGTCCTTCCTCAAGAGTTGTGCTTCTTTAACTAGGAAAATTAAAGACCTCCCTTGTATGAATTCTAGCCTGCACTAGCTGACCTCCTACAGCTGAGTCTTAAGTATATCCACTAGGGCTGGGTGATATATCCATATATTATCCGAAACCAGTTTGAAGTCCATATTGTGGATACCGGTTTCATAATGTTTGACCTGGCAATATATCGTGAATCATGATGTGTATTAGGGCTGGGTGATACATCACCCAAAACCAGTTTGAAGTCCATATTGTGATATCTGTTTCATAATTTTTAACCTGGCAATATATTGTGACTCATTGTGAGTGTGCGCACTTATGCAAAAATCACAATGTAGGAAAAGCTGTGAAGCCAGCCAGTTCTTCTACATGGCGCCATCCTTATTTCAGACATTGTGGTACATTGATGCATTGCGATGCTAACTGGTGATATACAGTGTTAGAAACTGAGATATGAAAGCTAGGAGCTAAATGGCACCTTGAATCTAGGTTATGGGTGCGGTGCAACAATGGAATGTCTAGGTGCACTTTTTTATAACAAGAATACAAAGCTGAAAATGAATGAACTGCAGCTAAAATCTTAACATTCATTTTTCACATGGTCTAGACTCTAGTCCTCCTCTGAAGACTGCAGAAAACAAAGCCATACAGTGGTGCCTCGCAAGACGAAATTAATCCGTTCCGTGAGGCTCTTCGTATAGCGGTTTTTTCGTCTTGCGAAGCAAGCCCATTGACAGCTTAGCGGATTAGCGCTACAGCTGTCAAGCGGCTTCCAGCGATCAGCTGTTAAGCGGCTTATCAGCGGAACAGCTGATAAGCGGCTTAGCGGCTTAGGAAAAGGGAGAAAAAAGCGGAAAAAAACCACGGGGGGATGCAAGATTTTTTTCGTCTTGTGAAGCAACCCCATAGGGGAATTCGTTTTACGAAGCGCCTCCAAAACGGAAAACCCTTTCGTCTAGCGGGTTTTTCGTCTTGCGAGGCGTTCGTCTTGCGGGGCACCACTGTACTTTCTAAGGGGGTCTCTTCTCCAGTCTTCAGTCTTCCTTTCCTTTCCACTCTGCTGTTTTAATTTGAAATCTTAGGCTCAGCACTTCTCCCAGACCTCAGAAACTGCTTGCGCTAGTGAAATTCCTTGTCGCAAAATGCTCCTAGAACAATGGGAGTTTCGAACACCGGTGATATATCTCAATGTTGAAAAACAGATATTCCTCAGCCCTGATATCCACTGAGCGCCATTGTGTTTCTCAATTGCTGCACATACACTGGGGTTCCTGACTTTCGCCAATATGTTTGGCTTAAAAAGCCACTTTTGAAACCTGGGGAAATATTGAACGTTGCTTATGATGCAGAGGGGTGGTGGTGGTTCTTAGGTCTCCTGAAGGAGATGTTGCGACCGTAGTAATTGTTCATTGGCATCAACCCAGCATCCTGCTGTTAGCTTGTAGGCCCTTATCTGAGTGAATAGTTTAGCTCCATTGACATACAGCTTGGTGGGAACTGATGTGTAAAATGGCACTGCGCTATAGCCACATTTGCTTCCTTCAAGATCTGAGATATTTTCAAAAACGTGATTCTTTTGCCGTAGAATACAGTGCATCGCAACCATTTTTTAAAAGTAAACCTGGTAGGTCCATAATTTGTGGCACAACCCATCCTGGGCTTCTTTGGTAGCAAGAGACAGATATAAATTGGATGAACAAAATAGTAAATAAATCGTCTAGTCAAAGACGGGCACTTTTAGGTCTCGTTAATTTTAGTGCGAGATGTTTGAAGCACATGACCATTGTATATTGGCTGTATTCAGTTGTCATCCTCTCAGTTTCTAATGTATTCAGAATTTGCTTCTTGCTACAAGTCTGGTTATAAATTATCAGTTAAGTTTTAAAATTGAGCAGTTCCCTAGGGCACATGCTCTATACAGATTAACCCCTGTTGTTGTGATGCATTAACTGTTTGCCACACTGCAGGAATTAAAAGGTCTGTGTAGAATATCAGTCTGCTTTTTTTGAGTCTGTGAGCCAGCTAAGCAGAAATGGAATGAATGGAATATACCAATTTAAGTAGAACCCTTTCAGAACATGATTGCTCTAATCCAGGATTTCCTAACCTTGGGTCTCCAGCTGTTTTTAGACTACAGCTCCCATCGTCCCTGACCACTGGTCCTGCTCGTTAGGGATGATGGGAGTTGTAGTTTGAAAAATGTGGCAACAATGTTTCTCAAACTTGTGTCTCCAGCTGTTTTTGGACTACAGTTTCCATCATCCCTGACCACTGGTCCTGCTAGCTAGGGATGATGGGAGTTGTAGCCTAAAGCCAGCTGGAGACCCAAGTTTGGAAAACCCTGCTTCCGATCCCTAAAACTTCTGTTATGGGAAGCTGTTTTCAATACCACACAAATCGCCATGGTGTGTGTGATACATCAAAATACTAGGCAGCTAGTAAAATTATTAGCATTAGCATTTTAATTGCCGCTTTTGATGTTCAGTCGTTTTATTTGTATACCACTTTTCTAAAGTTAAAACCATGCTCAAGGCTGTTTACGACCTATATAAAAGAATTACATAACTACAAATGTAACAAAAAGCAGCCATAAACAATAAACAAAGCATAGAAAAGTACGCAACCAAATCAAACAGTTTCCACATAAATCATAAGATCCAAAGGCATTCTTAGTTTTTAATTTAATTCCCACTCCCAGTCTGTTAATAATGGAACAAAAATAATCAGCAAGAGGTTTAAAAAAATCTGTTCTGTTTGTATCAATAACGATATGGAACAGCTTGATGTATTCTGGCTTTACACTTTAGGTGAAGGCTGTCAGCTAATTAAAATGCTCTCTACACCTCCTCATATCTGTGTTGCATAATATGAGCTGGTACAATAGTTCTGTGTCAAATACACTCTTCATGTCCCCGGGTGTTTGCATTCCATAGGCACTGTGGAGATTCAATATATTATCTCACACAGAGCTTGCTTTAATTCAGTTAATGTAGAATGAAGTATATTAATGCTTGTCGTTTTACATTTGTCCTTGACTTAGTAAAATGTCTTAGACTTCTACTATCTCAAATAATTTCTGTCACTGATAAGTTATATTAAAATACGTGTGGAGTAGTAATTCCTGTTTTGCTATTCTTTCAAAGAAGTAACTTTTCAAGATTTATATCTCTGATTTATAGTTCTTTGATTACAAAGAACTCATAATTTCCCCCCCGGTACATAAAGCCAACTGTGAACTGAGAGATTTTGGAACCGGGACTGAAACTGCATTCCTATATACACTGACCTCAGAGTAAGCAACCATTAAATTACCTAGGGCTCATTTCTGAACCCGATATGCATAGGATTCACTGTGAATCAATTCAATGAGCAAACTAATATAATGCGAATGTTGCCTGATATTAGAAAGTACATAGTGCTGCGCCTGGCCTGAAACATCAGTGTGCTCCATCTTCAAGCAGAGGTCTTTGCCAGATTCTTTCAGGATTGAAATTCTTCCACCTTTTGCACCTGTCTGTCCATTTCTTAACTGCAGTCTGTGAGAACAACAAAAGTAATTCCAGAACAAATCCCTCATTTCTCTTCGAAAAGCAGTTTTAACTTCAAATTCAAATTCAAATTCAATTTTATTTACGGCTATTAGCCCATAAAATATGTACAAACATAAAAGCACAGAAGCATAAAAACCGGTACATCTGACTTCAACTTCACAATACCTTGAAAGTCGAACGGAATCTATTCTGCAAGTGTGTTTGACTTCCAAAACGTTCAGAAATGAAAGCACAGCTTCTGATTGGCTGCAGGAAGCTGCCGCAGCCAATTGGAAGCCCCGTCGGACGTTCGGGTTCCAAAGAACATTCGCAAACCGGAACAGTCACTTCTGAGTTTGCGGTGTTCGGGAGCCAAAACGTCCAGGTACCAAGATATTTGGGATCCAAGGTGCGACTGTATGTGCAGGAAGCTCCTGCAGCCAATCAGAAGCCGCACCTTGTTTTTCAAACAGTTCCGGGAGTCGAACGGACTCCCAGAACGGATTAAGTTCAACAACCAAGGTACCACTGTATGTCGGGACGCGGGTGGCGCTGTGGGTTAAACCACAGAGCCTAGGACTTGCTGATCAGAATGTCGGTGGTTCAAATCCCCGCGATGGGGTGAGCTCCCGTTGCTCCTACCAACCTAGCAGTTCGAAAGCATGCCAAAGTGCAAGTAGATAAATAAGGTACCGCTCTGGCGGGAAGGTAAACGGCGTTTCCGTGTGCTGCTCTGGTTTGCCAGAAGCGGCTTAGTCATGCTGGCCACATGACCCGGAAGCTGTACGCCAGCTCCCTCCGCCAATAAAGCGAGATAAGTGCCGCAACCCAGAGTCGGCCATGACTGGACCTAATGGTCAGGGGTCCCTTTACCTTTACCTTTACCACTGTATATCGCCCAGGCCTGGTAGGTAGGCAGTCTTAAGTGGCCTGATGGTCAGAAAGAAAGATGAAAAATGAGAGTAATTTAACAATCTGATTTCAAATGTCTCCTCCCTAGTTCCTGGTTGCTAGGATGTGATCCTTTCTTGCTGCAGGAGACCACATAAATGGTAGTTTGCAAGCCTCCTTGAGAAGTAACCAGATTTGAAGTAACTTCATCAAATTGGATGATCCTGTAGCTACAGTGAGGCTGGAGATACTTTTTTGGGTGGGCAAATGGAAGCTTAGCAAATGGATGAAGAAATATGTACATTTTTATTCTTAATATAGGAGTTTCCCACATATGAGCGAGAGGCTGAGGAATTGGTTTAGAAACCTATCAGCTCCTTTTCTCGGTGTTTTATTCCAGAGGCTGTTGTTGCTCAGCCTCAGCTCTTTGCAGGTTGTTTCCCATTCTCTAAAGAGAACAATGGCACATCTTATGAGATTAAACCCAACAGATATGAGGTGCTTGGATATTAAAAGAGGTTGAATCTTGTCACTAACGCTAACTTAAACCAAGCTCATCCGCTCTGCTTGCTACAGGTCAAAGAAGCAGGACTTAGCCTATGTCAGCAAAACGATAACAGTGTTGTTGTTTTTTGAAGGCGAATGAATAATTAAACGAAATAAGGATTCCTGAATTTAAGGTGGATTCATTTTTATCAAATGGGAGTGGTACAAAGAGGCGGCAGTGCTGGTTTGAAAGATATGAGCTCTAGAGCAGTGTTTCCCAACCTTGTGCCTCCAGCTGTTTTTGGACTACAATTCCCATCATCCCTTGCCACTGGTCTTGCTAGTCAGGGATGATGGGAGTTGTAGTTCAAAAACAGCTGGAGGCACAAGGTTGGGAAACACTGCTCTAGAGTTCTCTATGCCTTATAGCAGTGTTCCCCAACCTTGGGCCTCCAGCTGTTTTTGGACTACAACGCACATCAACCCTCGCTAGCAAGACCAGTGGTCAAGGATGATGGGAATTGTAGTCCAAGAACAGCTGGAGGCCCAAGGTTGGGGAACACTGCCTTATAATCCCTTATTTATTCAGCTGCATATTCACAACAGCATTGGTGTGCAAGGTCTGATAGATGAGCTTGCCCAATGAGCTTGCCATCTAAGATGGACAGTGGGAAAACCGGCAGTGGGAGGAATTCTAAAACTTGGGTAACTTGCTGTTAATTATCTCTACAAGTTGCACCCCCCCCAATCAACAGTCTCCCTGCCTGAGCTAGCAGAGGGTGTCCTAGGGATGGTTTTAGTGTCCCCCCCCGGCTTAGTTGTTCAGGGGGACTTCAGCATCCATTCCAAGGCCCCCTTGTCTGCCGTGGCTCAGGATTTCATAACCCATATGACAACTGTGGTCTTGTCTCTGTTAATATCTGCTTCCGTCCATGTGGCAGGATGTACTCTGGGTTTATTTTTCTGCAAAGGATGATGGTGATCGGGATGTTAGGAGGGGTTGAAATATCTATTACCTTGGACAGTTAGTTTCCTGAAAGGATTTAGGACATTTATTAATGTACATGGTTGGAGGACCAGTTAGGATGGTCTATTCTCAGACCCTTGTAGGGGATTTTCCTGCTACCTCTTTCTGGTCCATTTGAAAGCATGGTTCCTTCTTCTGGAATAGGGGAAATCAGTGGCGTAGCGTGGGGGGTGCAGGGGTGGCCGGCCGCACCGGGCTCAACATCTGGGGGTTAGGGTTAGGGGGCGCAAATCCATGGGTTAGGGGGCGCAAATTACTTGCCTTGCCCCGGGTGCTGACAACCCACGCTATGCCACTGGGGGAAATGGCCAGGACAGTTGGCATTACTTCTGCTAAACCAGGCATAGGCAAACTCCGGCCCTCCAGTTGTTTGGGACTACAATTCCCACCATCCCTAGCTAACAGGACCAGTGGTCGGGCATGATGGGAATTGTAGTCCCAAACATCTGGAGGGCCAGAGTTTGCCTGTGCCTGTGCTAAACACAGTGTGTCTTGTTGACTAGATCCTAAGCTCCCTGGTTTTCTGAGATGCTGAAAGGGAACATGTTTTAGGAGAATACATTTTAGCAGACCAGGGAGGGATGTGTTCATATCTTCTGCTTGCTTCATTTTCATAGATAGCTTTCGGTTTATTCAGCCTTTGATGATGCAGACTAGTTGCTTGGAGATTTTAGGCTATCCATGTACTCAGCTGAAGCTTAACAATCCTGACTCACGAAGGTACCCAGAAGAGACTTGGCTGGATGAGGAAGAAGAAGAAGAAGAGGAGGAGGAGGAGGAGGAGGAGGAGGAGGAGGAGGAGTTTGGACTTGATACCCCGCCTTTCACTCCCCTTAAGGAGTCTCAAAGCGGCTAACAATCTCCTTTCCCTTCCTCCCCCACAAGAAACACTCTGTGAGGTGAGTGAGGCTGAGAGACTTCAGAGAGATGTGACTGGCCCAAGGTCACCCGGCAGCTGCATGTGGAGGAACAGGGAAGCGAACCCAGTTCACCAGATTATGAGTCCACCACTCTTAACCACTACACCACGCTGGCTCTCATGGTGGCATTTGAACACCACTTTTGGGGATGGCGTTGTACCATCTGTTTTGAAAGAAGTGAGACTTCTGCTGGAAGAACCCTGATCATCAGACTCCACCCCTATGGATTACTACCTGCCTGTGTCTGAGTAGTGGCAGCTCAGCTCCAAACTTTCTTGGATGATACTGATTTCTTGGTGAATATGGATTCAGGCCCGGCTTGGGACTGAAATAGCACTGGTGGACAGGGAAAATATGTCTATCAACAGGTTCTGTTGGAACTTTCAGTGGCTTTCTGTTGGAACTTTCAGAGAGCCAGTGTGGTGTAGTGGTTAAGAGTGGAAGACTCGTAATCTGGTGAACCAGGTTTGATACCCCACTCCTCCACATGCAGCTGCCGGGTGACCTTGGGCTAGTCACACTTCTTTGAAGTGTCTCAGCCCCACTCACCTCACAGAGTGTTTGTTGTGGGGGAGGAAGGGAAAGGAGATTGCTAGCCGCTTTGAGACTCCTTAGAGTAGTGATAAAGCGGGATATCAAATCCAAACTACTACTACTACTTCTTCTTTTGATAGACTTAACCACAATGTCCTTCTGTAAGTGACTAACTAATTGGGGCCTCTATCAGGAATGGGACTTGGAGGTACTATTCTGTGGTAGTTCTGGACTTACCTGGTGGGTAGGTATCAGAAGGTATTGCTGGGGGATTGTTGCTCAACACACCATGGCCCTTCTGCTTTTTGGATTTTACACCTCATCCAGGGATGCTTAACACATCCACATGAAAGTGCCGAGGGAGGTATCTTGTGGATTTGGAGTTGAGTGTCAACAATATTCAGATTCAGTTGTTGTATGCCTTTTCATGCTGCTGTTTTAGTTTTTTAATTGATTTATTATGCTTTGCGGATTCAACTTGGAATTTGCCTTGGGGACCTGATTTTTTGTAAAATAAATATTTTGTAAAAAAGACAAAAAAAAAAAAGACTTTTTGCATATCACTTTTTAAGGGCTGCTTTCCAATACTGTTGCAGAAGAAATAAGGAACGTTGTTAATCTAAAACCAAGATAACCACAACGCCTGCAATAAACTCTTCCCATTAAGGAAAGTTGGCATTCTTTGTGCGGCATGATCCTGGTATCCTTCCTTGATCTGTCTTCATTTAGCATCTTAATATATGGACGTGCTGGTTTTCTTGAGCACTTCCATACATGGCAGCAATGACTTGGACCAATTATGGCAATGTGGTCAACTCTACTGTCACACAGTTCAGCAACTGGTGTTAGAAAGAGCCCAGGGACTCATTAGTTTTTTTATGGTACGGTTTTATAGCAAGATAATATGGGTCTGAGTTGGCATTGGATTTTAATTTTCCAGTTAGAAGCTGTGACTAAATCAGGCTGTGACATTAGGCAAGTGTGGGATGTGCCACAGATGGTTTCCTGCTTAAATATAAAACACTGAGCCTGGGACTGGTCCCAACTGTGTCTCGGGAGGGTGCCTTCAAAGTGAGCAGCAAAACCAGTTGGCTCAGGCTAAATATAAAGCCAGCACTGTGAAAAGCTGGTTAGGGAAGAATGCAGTTGCATTGCAGACAATGGCTTTGTTGTGTAATAGATTTGCAGTCAGGTGGTTTTTATTTAATGGGCTCCAGATCTCTTCTACCCAGAAAACTTGTCTCTTGTAGAGAGATCTCACTTTCCCAGCACAGAAATAACCATGGGCTGTTGATACTAGGAAAAAAAGTGCCACTACGGTGGACGCGCGGGTTGCGAACGTGATCCGTGTGGGATGCACGTTCGCAGCCTGCAGCGGTGCGTCTGCGCACACGTGGGTTGCGATTTGGCACTTCTGCGCATGCACAATTTAGCACCTCTGTGCATGCGCGACCTCCAAAACCTGGAAGTATCCCGTTCCAGTACTTCCAGGTTTTGGAGCATCCGTAACCTGAAAAAACGCAACCTGAAGCATCTGTAAACCGAGGTATGACTGTATTCCCTTAGCTTAGGGGTTGGCAACCCAAGGCCCATGGGCCACAAGCAGCCCACAGGGGTTGTTTAACTGGCCCATGAGCTGCCCCTGAACCAAGCTGCCTGCTCGGCGAGTCCCCATGGGCTGCGCTAAACCAGTGCGGCGGGGGGACTCGCTTCCATGGTGCCAAAAATTGAATCTGTGCAGATGTCGGAAATCTCGGGCGCCTGCGCTCACACACACCTGTGATCTGGCCCATGGAGGGAGCTCCACTGGAGTGAACCAGCCCAGGCGAGGTAAACCTTGCCGACCCCTGCCTTAGCTAATGCTTCCTCTCTGTTTGGGAGGCAAATGCTGCATGAAATACAGCTGCACAAGAAATTACGAGTACCCATTGGCCAGTACCTATGTAGTCACCAGTGACAAGCTGCTTTCCCACCTATATCATTAAAAAAGAAATCTACCAGTGAACACCTTAACTGCAATATATTTCACAGGCAGTGCTAGAAGTTAGCCAGGTGCCAGGCACATTTTGCACCTGGCTTAAGACCACTTTTGGCCAAGTGAAGATTCCTGGACGCCGGGATGGCCCCTGACATCTTCACCATCGAGAGGTGCATGCTTAGGGATCATTGGGTCTGGACTGTTTTCACACACTAATACCACATCCTGTAGAGTTATATCAGTTATATTTTATCTGTAAAATTGGAATGGATTTATGGATTCCTTTTTCTGTGCAGCCTGATCAGGAGCAGTTACCATGAAGAAAAAGAGCTTGGAATCAGCCAATATATATGTGGACTGTCCCTGGATCAAGTGACTTGTCTTCTTTAAGTTCTCAAAGCTCTAAACCTAGCTCAAGGTTGTTATCTGAACAAAGTCAGATGTCTAACTGATCAATCACAATCAGTTTGACATTTGAAAAATAAGACTTTAGAGCTGTCTTGCCCCCCAATGGCAACCAGACATTCCGTTTTGTTGATTGTAACTTTGGTTTTGAAAGGGACGCGGGTGGTGCTGTGGTCTAAACCACTGAGCCTAGGGCCTGCCGATCGGAAGGTCTGCGGTTCGAATCCCCGTGACGGGGTGAGCTCCCGTTGCTCGGTCCCAGTTTCTGCCAACCTAGCAGTTCAAAAGCATGCCAGTGCAAGTAGGTAAATAGGTACCGCTCCGGCAGGAAAGTAAACGGCGTTTCCGTGCACTGCTCTGGTTTCTCCAGAAGCGGCTTAGTCATGCTGCCCACATGACCCGGAAAAACTGTCTGCCGACAAATGTCGGCTCCCTCGGCCGGTAAAGCGAGATGAGCGCCGCAACCCCAGAGTCGTTAGCGATTGGACTTAACTGTCAGGGGTCCTTTAACTTTTAACCTTGGTTTAAGGAGCCATTTGGTGCCTAGCTGATATATATGAGTTTCAGACACTGCTATAACGCAACAGTAAAAGATTTCTTTTCTTTCTCTAGCTGCAGGAGATGTGAGGAATCAAACCTTTTGATGTAATCAATTGACTGGGTGTGGGTTGGCCAGCTGAAACTAATAAGGCCAGGGTGCTTCTAGGTCTAATAATGCCTTTTCAGTTTGCAGCGGTGGTTCTGAAACTACATATTTCTCACTAGCTCCACCAGATGCTAATAGCCTTGTCTATCAGGTCTTGGTTGCAACGGTCTGGCAAGAGTCTTATGCTTGGAGGTCTTCCCCGTCATCTTCTACCTTTATCCTTTTAATCGAACATGCCAGGGTTTAAACATGGGACCTTCTAACTACAAAGGATGCGCTCTAACCTTCAGTAGAGCTATGATGCTTCAAACTGGGGCTGGTTTTTTAAAGAATTGAAGATCAGTGATTCTTTGCAGGATTGGGACACTGGGAACACATAATTCCCATGCGCTTGGTGCCAAGTTGGCTGCACTTAGGAGCTTCTGATCAGGTGTTGCCAAGTTCATTCCTGAATGAAGCAGATCCCAATGGCACTTGCATTCAGTTCTAAACTTAAAAGACTGCAGTGAACAACTGGCAGCCCTCCTTAAGGATCCTGACTTCTTCTTCTTTTTTGAAACTGTTTCTTTACCTGGCACACACACCTGATGTCATATGATGTCATCTGTTTGGGACAGGTGGGTGTGGCTTGTGGGAAATGGCTGGGCCTCATGTGGAGCTTTCCCACTACACCATGTTGGCTTCTCAGTGGTTTTGTTTCTGTGTTTATTGTTTGCTCAGCCGCTTTATAAAATGTTTATATGCATTTTATTGAGACACACAGCACTCTGACTTTAGATTTTTTTAATTCAGTGGATGCGCATAAGCCTGTTCGTATATTTATTTATTGCAAATAGCCTTGGGGACCATGTGTCTATGGATATTAATGCTTTTCCTTCGTAACATTGCAGATTTGCTTGTGTCTGGCAGTGATTCTTGCTGAGGGCTGAGGGTTGCTAAAGTGAAGGGTGAACCATGAAGGTCTGGGGAGGAGGGGGGAAACCAACATGACTTTAGTATAGAACTCTGCTGACTGAGGATATTTTAAGTTAATCTATATCATATTCACATTCACAATGACAGTTGACCTCTTGGAAATGCAAGTGCCAAAAGTTTCAGTAGTTCACCCTGAAAGTGCAGTTTCCTAGCAGTTTGTGTATTAAAATCAGATTAATGGGTTTAAGCTGTATGTGTATTTAATATGCAGTAAATCAGTTAAGGTGGTGTTTTCTGACGGTTATGCAAACTTTGTATGAAGTCGTCAGCACAAAGTTTTCTGCAAGCTGCTGTATTAATAAAGATTAAAGGGATAGCTCATTGAACAGCACGGGTCCTGTGGACTTCTGTCCTGGAGTATGTCTCTGTTTATGCATATCTAAAGACCAAAGTTCAGTAAAAAGGAATGTACACAGGTTGGTAGTCTGTGGTGGTTAGCAGAGAGTGCAATCTTCTGCTTCTCCTATACTGTGGATCATATGTACATGACAATGTTTGCAAACTGGTTCTGTTTGCACTAAGGGCAACTCCCCATTTATGTGGGGGTTGCATTCATGTCAGTGGGATGTGCATAAGACCATCCTGCTCCACACTGCCCCCTTGCAGGACCGGAAACAGTGTTCGCGTGCTGATCGCATGCAAATGAGGAGTTTTATATGGGAGAACTAACCTATTTTATAGGCCCAGATCCTTTGCAATGCTAAACTGTGGTTTAGTGCTACGTGGACAAGCCTCAAACAGTCCAAAGAAAGTTGTTGGGCTTGCGTACTCGCTTCTACTCTTATTGCTGAATTGAATTAAACTTTAAAACAATCTCTGCCTAGCATCGTACATGAATCGGGCATCTTGCTTTAAAACAAGCTCTGGTGAGTTTCATGCTAAGCCACACCATGCGCTATGAAGCTGGTTTATCAAACTACCCAGAGTTTGTCTTAAGCCAGGATCCCTGGTTCGTGTGGTGCACAAAGCACTTCAGCAGAAGTCCTTCTTCTGACCACAGAAAGGAGAGGGTCATGGTGCTTTCCTCAAGCTAATTGAGGCTCATCCTCATGGTGCTACGCATCACTTGCCAACGTGATCCTTGTGCCCGTAGCAGAGGCGTGTGAACTTGGCCCTGTCAGATCCAGAGCCAAATCTGTCTCCTATTACCGAGTCACACTGCCCAGGCTTATCAAATTAATGGTACTGTTTTGTTGATCTTGGAGACTATAGTGGCTGTCAGTCTTAGGTGCGCATGGGGCCTAGTGGCTGGAGGGTACATAATCCCCATGTGGGGTTATTTTATGGGGATTACATGTCCACCACCAACAATAATACTACTCAACTTGGTTCCTATCAGGTTTGCTAAACTAAGGGTTACCAGACTTCATTTTGCTCTCTGACTTCTCAAGGGACCCATGACCTCTGATCAGAGCTACAAATCAATCCTAATAGCTGTTGGTTCCTTATATTTTCACAGGGAGAACGGCAGTTTCTTCTGGGTTCCCCATGTTACTTAACATCTATCTTGAAGAGGAGTTTCAGGGAATTTGAAAGCTTGCTCACTACTTTGAGATAGTTTGGTTAGTGCTGATAAAGGTGCTGTATCTCCTGTTAACTTCTGTAAGCAGATACAGTCAACTATCACTCTATTTGGGCCAGCTGATATTCTCATAATGCCAAACATTGTGATCAATAAGTTCCAGCAAGCTTTGGACTTGCCCCAAAGGAGGAGATAGAAAGCTTCCATTTTCCATTTGGTCCTATCAGGAAACTGCAGTTTATTCCAAACTTTAAAGGCGATTGCTTTCAACAAACTTGGATCAAATGCATTCTTCCAGATCCTGGTTTGTTAACTAAACCTCAGTTGGAATAAACCAAGTTTCGATGTAAGGACTGCAATTTATTAAGAACAAAAATGGGGAGCTTTGAATTTTGTGTGTGTAGGAGGAGGAGAAGGAGAATGCCTGAGCTCAGTGCTCATAGCAGCTCATTCTTGTAAAGCTGAGCTACGCTGCTGCGACATGCCCATTTCTTAGCAATAAGCTGCTGAAGGATTTTATTATTAAAATAAGCTCTAGGAGAGTTTTACATTACTAAGGCAGCCAGAACCAAATGACCCATTTATTAATTTATTTACGCATTTCTGTAAACCAAGTTTATCTCTCTGGGACCGATTGCAGTATGCATGTTTCTCCACACCCCCAGCAAAGACTGGTTTGCAAGATAATGCGCAAGCATGGAAAATGTATTTGGGCCTGTTATTTGAACTGCAATGAAGAAAGGGCACGAACCTTTTATGATTATAGTGTTCAAAATTCATGCTGCGTTTGGGATTGGTTTGCTCTCCGGATTAAGAAGCTTAATTGAAGGGGATATGGACACTACACGAAGACGACAGCAGTTGAATCCAGATGTGAAACTGTGGCAGAAGTGAATGGGAAAGAGACTGAGGAACGTTCTTGTTATGTACTGAAGTTCTCACCCTGGGCCAGCAGGGGGATACTGTAGATAGTTATGCAAATAAGGGATCGAAAATGATGTTCAGTGATTGGATGGTTTTAGAAAGTTGTTACAGTTACGTTGTACTGGAGCTCTATATAAGCAGGCTGACTGAACCCTTCAGTTCAGTTCTGTTCTGGCCTGTGAATAAACAAGAGCCGTTTAAAGAATCACTGTGTCGTCTGATATGTTCACCCACAACTTAACAGTTCTAATTCGGGTTACAGGAGCTGTTTTGCTCAGCTTGGCACCTCCAGCTGACATCAAGCTAATGGGCCCCTGATCATTGTGACCATCTGCTTCTCCCTTTCGTTTGTACTCAGATTTCTCACTCAAATTGGTGATGGAGGGACCTGGGCTTGCAGTGGTGTAGCCCCACTTCATGGTTTAGAAGCCACTGTTTATTGTTTCAGTGAGTTTTGCGCTGGCTAGCCTAATTACTGAGACTTCTAAATGAATAACCTTTGAGGTTCCTGAGCAAAGATTCAAGCTGCCTCAGTAACTTCCTTTCGAAAGGCAATCGCGTGGAGTTGTAAGCCAGCTAACTAATTCTGGGAAACTATGAAACAGCTGGTGCCACCACTAGGAAGGAGCCGTAGCCAGGGCAGCATGTTCCATTTCCACTGCCTGAGGTTTAATTTCATTGTTTCATTGTTTATATATTTGCCACCCTTTGGGAAGAAGGGCAGGAAACAGATTTAATAAATAAAATAATAATTGCTTTAGCTGGAATGTTAAGAGATTAAAATACCTTTAGAAGCAAGATTTCCTTAATGAATAAGCCCATTTATGGTATCAGGATTTTCATTACAGGTCTGTATTTTTAAACTGTCAAGAAAAAGGCTGACTTGGTTTTATTTGCCAATTAATTTTGAATTTCTAACATTGAGTTCCTGGCATTTTGCCTTAGTCTACAAATGTTTGTGTACAAGCAGCCTCCTTGAAATCTGCGCTGCTTTTGGAGTTTTGGTTTGAATTGCCTGCTTCTTCACAGTTTCAAGAATAAATGACTACATTGTGTTTTTCATGGGGCTGTCTTTACTCAGGGTTTGGAAATTGAGGGGATACATAAGACCTGTTATCCACCAGTTGCACTGTCTTTTAAGTTTAACTCACCATTTTGATTCTTTCATAGAAAGAAAGCTCTTTTCTAGCCTGGCCTAAGCATACCTTGCCCTTCTCTGTCTGAACTCATCCATCCTTCAATATCTGCCTCAGTCACATTAAGTTCTAAAGTGAAAGGCATAAAGTAACTTGAGCAGGATTTGGCTATTATTGGGGACAATATAGGGGGATAACGTAATACATTTCATCTGGAATACTGTGTCCAATTCTGGGCACCACAATTTAAGAAGGACGTTGACAAGCTGGAATGAGTGCATAGGAAGGCAACAAAGATACCGCATTTTTCGCTCTATAGGATGCACTTTTCCCCCTCCAAAAATGAAAGGGAAATGTGTGTGCGTCCTATGGAGCGAATGCAGGCTTTCGCTGAAGCCTGGAGAGCGAGAGGAGTTCCTGCCGGGCTCCCAAGGCTTGCGGACAGCAGCCTGCAGCCTGAAACCCGGGAGCGCAGCAGAGCGCACCCCGGGCTTCGGGCAGATGTTCGCAAGCCTTGGGAGCCCGGCAGGAGTTCCCGCCGGGCTCCCAAGGCTTGCGGATAGCAGCCTGTTCTGGGGGCTGGGGAAGCTTGGGCTTCCCCCGCCTCAGCCCCACGCCTGGGGGAAAAAATAATTTTCCCCCTTTATCCCCCCCCCCAAAAACCTAGGTGCGCCCTATGGGCTGGTGTGCCCTATAAGCGAAAAATACAGTAACCAGGGGTCTGGAAACCAAGCCTTATGAGGAGTGGTTGAAGCAGCTGGATATGTTTAGCCTGGAGACCGAGAGGAGATATGATAGCCACCTTCAAATATTTCATGGGCTGCCACATGGTAGAGGGAATAAGCTTGTTTTCTCCTGCTCTGGAGGGTAGGACTTGTTACAAGAAAGGAGATTCTGGCGAAACACATGGAAAAACTTTTTGACAGTAAGAACTGTTTGACAGTGGAACAGTCTTCCTTGGGAGGTTGTGAACTCTCCTTCTTTGGAGGTTTTTAAGCAGAGGTTGGATGACCATCTGTCATGGTGATTCCTGCATTCCTCATGGTCTCTTCAAACCCTGTGATTCTCTGTATTGCTTGCATTCTTTTGAAAAGCCATATTCTTAGTCCACTTCTAAGCGTTACATGTAAGTGCGGAACAAATGTGTACAGTAGTCCACTTCTATCTTGATATGCAGTACATAGTTGCATGTTAAAAATGAAAACTTTTTCGGGCGCTGCATAGGAAATTAGATTACATGCATCTGTTTATTTCCCTCTCTATTAACAGGTATTTCATGCTGGATTTTGAGACTGGAATCCTACAATATTTTGTGAACGAACAAAGTAAAAACCAGAAGCCACGAGGGCTGTTATCTTTAGCTGGAGCAGTAGTTTCTCTCAGCGATGAAGCCCCTCACATGTTGGTGGTATACTCTGCTAATGGAGAAATGTATAAACTCAGAGGTATGGTTATTTGTCACCACTGCTGTTTTTTTGGGGCGGTGTGTGTGTGTGTGCACAGTAAGTCCGCAACTCACACTGGATTTACATTCGGGAGATTTCGCTTAAAGCCAAAATTGCATATAGTCAAAGCATATTGGGTTCAGTGTTGGGTGGGATTGCCAACGTCTTTTTTCCCTTGGACATCCAACCCCTTTTTAATGAAAGAAAAAAACCCTTTTGCCAATTGCGTAAAGCTGAATGCACACAAATGTGTGTCAGTCGCGGGCTTATTGTGCTCTTTAAACTTGCCTTTCCTGCAGCTGTTGCAATTCCCCAGCTACTCTTTGTTTAATAGTGACAAGCTTTTAATTGGTTTGGAGAAGGTAAAGCTTTTGTGTTTGAAACGTTGAAATGGCTACCTTAAGGCAGTAGACTCAGCCAGGCAATGTGGTTCACCTAAGAGCCAATTTATGAAAAGTGAAGCTTACTCTCTGAAATACCATATTTTTGGCTCTATAAGATGCACCAGACCACAAGACGCACCTAGTTTTGGAGGAGGAAAACAAGAAAAAAAATATTCTGAATCTCAGAAGCCAGAACAGCAAGAGGGATCGCTGCGCAGTGAAAGCAGCAATCCCTCTTGCTGTTCTGGCTTCTGTGATAGCTGCGCAGCCTGCATTCGCTCCATAAAACGAAGGGAGGGAGGGGGGAAAGTGTGTCTTATAGAGCAAAAAATATGGTAAATAGTCTACTGATGGTTGCCTTGTTTCCCAAGGCCAAACTGAGGAAGTCCTGAATAAGGCTGGGATGGAAGAATCCGCCCTCTTCTTCCTCCCCCTGCCCCCAGCATAGGAGGGTAAGCATAAAATGAGCTGTGATGGATTAGACCAAAGGCCCAGCTAATCCAGCATCCTGTTTTCCACAACAAGGGTCAACAAGATGTCTCTGGGAAACCCACAAGCAAGACCTAAGCTCTTTCCACTGTTATCCATACTCTTATCTTAGGAAAGAATTTCTAATTGATATTCAGTCATGGAATGTTTCAGTGCTGAAGTAAAACAAGATCTGAATTCCTTTAAGATTATCTTAATGGGAACTTGCCCATATTTTTCCTTCTGTAAAAAGAGGTCCTAAGGTCGCTACAAGGTGATATGCGCTGGTTGTATGTGTGGCTGCCTTGAACGGTGCTCTGCAGAACCAAGGCAAAACTGAAAGATGTTGGTTTTATTTTCCACTTGAAACAGAACGTCCGTCCCAAAATCTCAAAAGTGCAAAGTGCGCATTTCCTTATCCAACTAAAATTTTAATAGCCACTGCATAATACCTGTTCTATGAAAAGGTTGTGCTGACTTGCGTTGCCTTGATTCTGAACTGGAATGTTGGCATTCAATAGATTAATCTTAGATTGCCTTATTTAAAGTGCAATTCTAAGCACCTTTACTCAGAATGTAATCCCATTGTATTCGGTTGAGCTTACTCCTCGGCAAAGTCTGCAAAGAATTGCAGGCCCATATTAGAAATTAGCCATTACTACAACTTTAATAATTCTGAGGCATGTCTGTGGCAATGTCCAAGAAATCCTTGCTTTACTCCTTGTACAAAAACAAAAACAAAAAATGGCAGTATTCCCCTCCCTCTCTTTCTATATATTTTAAGTGAAATGCTTTGTATTATGAACAACAGTGAGTGAATTCCACCAGGTTTCCCATCAGGTTTTGTAGCTTATCCCTTTCTCGTCCAGAAAATGTTTGGACACCAGACTTGATTATTAAGGTTCTGTATAAATGGGACATGGGCGGCGCTGTGGATTAAACCACAGAGCCTAGGACTTGCCGATCAGAAGGTCGGCGGTTCGAATCCCCGCTATGGGGTGAGCTCCCGTTGCTTAGTCACTGCTCCTGCCTACCTAGCAGTTCGAAAGCACGTCAAAGTGCAAGTAGATAAATAGGTACCACTCCAGCAGGAAGGTAAACGACGTTTCCGTACACTGCTCTGGTTTCACCAGAAGCGGCCTAGTCATGCTGGCCGCATGACCCGGAAAAACTGTCTGCGGACAAACGTCGGCTCCCTCGGCCAGTAAAGTGACACGAGCGCCACAACCCCAGAGTCGTTCGCGATTGGACTTAACTGTCAGGGGTCCTTTACCTTTATTAGAATAAAGTCTTTCAGAACTGAGAAAAAGGGTACACCCCCCAAAAAGGGACCAGTTCAGGCAATTATCAAAATCGTGTGACATTGGTTTCCCTGAACAGCACCATTTCATTTCTCCATGGGTACCCCCCCCACACACCTATTCCCAGTGTATATTGGTTGATAAGTAATAGTTTAAGTTGTGGTTCACGGGAAAGTAACAAACAAATCTTAAAATATTGTGTCAGGTGTATGCTAAAATGCATTGAGTTAAAAATGAAGATAGAAAAGCCAGTTACTGTATCAATCTCAATAACTAGGTTGTTTCTATAGGGAGAGTTTGAGATGAAAGGGACCGTACATAGCAGGAAAATTGGTTGGTTTTAAAATGAGAATAAACTACACATTTATTTATTTTTCTGTATGTGTTTTCTTTTTCCAGCCGGGGATGCAAAGGAGAGGCAGTACTGGGTGACTCAGCTCCGATCCTGTGCCAAGTATCACACGGAAAATAATCTGAAGGTAAATAATTATAGGGCAGGAAATTGCATTCTTGCATGCCATTTGGAGTAAGTGAAGGTCGTGCCTGGAAATATTAAACTAGTAAAAAAACCACAACAGTTGGTAGAGCCCTTCCGTTATTCTCCCACTTTCAAAGTCTCTATAGTTGTCTCTATACAACCTGCTTGCCAGATTTTTAGCCAACAGCAAAATGTTTAGGACTGCTTACTGTTAAAACAGAAAGAAAGTAGTCGGCAGAAAGCAATTGGATTATTATCTGTGTTATTTTGAAGGGAATGTGTGTGTTACTTTGAGGAATACTGCTTGGGAGGTACGTATTGATTGGAATCATGATAATTTTCATTTTGAAAAGTCTGCTAAATGGATGGACAAGAAAGTTATGCTGCATCTAAAATTTGCAGAAGGATGAAAACCCTCCCCCATGTTTTGTTTTGTTTTTGCTGCTTGTAGCTGCATTTTGATTATCAGATGTTTGAGGAAATGCTGGTCCAACAGAACATATCTGATATCTCTTTAAGTCAGAATGGAATGTGGGGAACAGCTGTATGGCGTAGGGAGTAGCTCAGGTGAAGATTGGTTAGGTAGAGTATAGGAGAATGGTTTACTTGGCTTCCCAGCTGAAGCAGGGGGATCAAGCTGTGTGAGGAAGGCTACAGGTGAGTTGGCAGTGGCTGGGAACTTTTCTGACGTTGTATAGTTGTTGTTGTTGTCGTCGCTGCTGCTGTGACTAGAGAGTGCATGGCTGGGATTTCAGAAAGGTGCGAGAAGAGTTCCATAAGGAATGCTGGTCATCACAATGACATGACTATTTGCAAGGAAGGAAGAGGTGTGGGTCGACTGAGCTCCTCTAGAAAAGGGGCAAGGTAAAACACACAATAGGGAGTTAATGGAAAGCAATATTTGAAATGCAAGAGGGTGAACCCAAGAGAGAGAGAGAGATGAATAACTGAGGAGGGAGCTTACTGTTGATTTTCTGCAAGTATGAAAAAGAACTTGTTTACTTTTCACTACATGTAAGATTATAGGAATCCTGTAAACTACCTTCAGACACTGAGAGCTCAAATACCTCCAGTAGCACTTTGCCATTGGTCGGGCAAGGTAGTGAGGGGTTTAGGATAGCGCTCTGGTAGCCGAGGGGCCAAGTCCCTTTGTTCATCTAGTGACACCGTGATTCCACCCATATGCTTGGAATCTCAAGTCGTAGGATCTGAACTAAAAGCAAGGGCCATAGATGATTCAGTGTGATGTTTGAGTGAGCTCTTTATGACCATAACCAACTGCCAATAGCTGATTCCAAGGACTTCTAATTGCAGGTGGTAGAAAAAGAAATGGCTTTTCTAAACCACACAAAATAACCACTGTAAAAAATTATTGGGCTGTAAAGAAAATGCCCTCGTCTTTAGACTAGGTAGCAATTTTGCCCAGTCTCATAGCCACGGCATTCCTCGTCTTTATAGAAAACGTACTAAGTAAAGGGGTGCTAGGACGGTGGTTATGTTTAATGTCTTATCTAACATGCAAAAAGACTATTGTTAATAGAAGTGATGTCAGTACAAACCATTTATTCAAAAGCTGCTACAGTCAGCCTGTCATTTTGACCTTGAGTCAGAGTAATCACCTACTACAACTTTAATAATTCTGAGGCATGTCTGAAGCAATGTCCAAGAAATCCTTGCTTTACTCCTTGTACAAAAACAAAAAATGGCAGTATTCCCCTCCCTCTCTTTCTATATATTTTAAGTGAAATGCTTTGTATTCTGAACAACAGTGAGTGAATTCCACCAGGTTTTCCATCAGGTTTTGTAGTTTATCCCTTTCTCGTCCAGAAAATGTTTGGCTTGATTATTAAGCGTCTGTATAAATGGGATGTGGGTGGCGCTGTGGGTTAAACCACAGAGCCTAGGACTTGCCGATCAGAAGGTTGGTGGTTCAAATCCCCACGACGGGGTGAGCTCCCGTTGCTCAGTCCCTGCTCCTGCCAACCTAGCAGTTTGAAAGCACGTCAAAGTGCAAGTAGGCAGGAAGGTAAACGGCGTTTCCGTGCACTGGTCTGGTTTGCCAGAAGTGGCTTAGTCATGCTGGCCACATGACCCGGAAGCTGTACGCTGGCTCCCTCGGCCAATAAAGCGAGATGAGCGCTGCAACCCCAGAGTTGGTCACGACTGGACCTAATGGTCAGGGGTCCCTTTACCTTTATAAATGAAGGAGAAATTTTACATGTCTTAAACTCATTGTTAATACTCGCTTACCTTTATTCCCCTGTGATTTGAAATGTAACTTATGGCCAGTGATGAGGGCTGATGGAAGTTGGAGTCCGACATCTGGAAGGCCATGAATCCCCCTCTCAGTTCTTCGTATTCTCATGTAAATGCTAAGACAATTAGTATTATTTTCTCTTTGACCCCTTCCTTCCTTCCTTCCTTCCTTCCTTCCTTCCTTCCTTCCTTCCTTCCTTCCTTCCTTCCTTCCTTCCCACTGTTTTCTCATGGCTGTGTGTCTCACTGTTTTGAAGTTAAGTCTTTCCCCCAGACTGAAATATACTTCCTTTTTTTGACTTTGGGTTCTTGTCTTCCCATTCTTTTTTTAACTGTTTATGCAATCACATATTCTCATCAAAGCAGAGATCTTTCTTTTTATCTTCCCAGACAGTAGCTACATATTGTCGTTTTCAGTTGTCAAGCATTGCTTACATTTCATTATTTTCTTCGTGTCTTTTATCTTGTCCCAGTGGGTTATTCTCATACTCTTTTTAGTTTGTCTTCTATACTTCCACGGTAATCGTCTTTGGTCTATTTTGATTCCTGTGTTTCACCTCCTCTTTGTTTGCAGATATGATAGGTTTTTTTCTCCTCATTCTTATGATTTCTCTGAGCTGGTTGCCTTTTTCCTCTTTCACATTCAATTTAAGGCTCTGTTTCTCCATTCTCTAGCTCCTGCTGATCTTTCATTGAAAGATATTTCCATTGAAAGATATTTTATTCATTCTCGATATTCCCTGTCTCTGCATTTTTCTAGTTCTTTGCTGCTTGTTAAACCACATATTTCTTCCCCTCATTGTATCTTTGCACACTTTTCTCTAAATGGGCCTTTTTGTGTGAAATTCTTTTTGCTGCTGGCTGAATTTGATTCTTTGTAAAGAAACACCTAAATCCAGCTCCTGAAAAATAATTTATTTCTCTTTAGTCTCTCTCCCACAGTTCTTTCCCCCCGTTTTCCTTTTCCCTTTTGCTATTTTGTTGTTTTTGTTAAATTGGGCAGGACTTGTAGTATTTAGTGTGTGTTTTTAGGTGCTTCAAACATATCGTGCACATGGCC
Organism: Podarcis melisellensis; assembly: GCF_964234715.1. Lineage (NCBI taxonomy): Eukaryota > Metazoa > Chordata > Lepidosauria > Squamata > Lacertidae > Podarcis > Podarcis melisellensis. The sequence continues at coordinate 16,924,047 of NC_138544.1, forward strand.
TAGAGGCTCAGTGTTCATTACAGAGTCCTTGTATTTGGAATTGCTTCTCTCTAAGCCTGCTATAGGAGTGATATGCCAGAGAGCCCACCAGTTGGATTTGCAAGGATGGATCAGCCTGGTTTATAACCAGAGTTATCCCTGGATGGGTTTCACCTAGTCCGTCTGGCCCTTATGGTGAAACAAATATATTCCCATTCTGGGTTTCCCTTCGTTGGAGGAAATCAACCCACAATTGGCTCCTTGAAGTCTTGGTTATATAGTGATTATATTATTTTATTTCTAGACTGCCTTCATCTGACAATTGTAAGGTGGCATATTGTTGGACGTTGTACCCCAGCTTGCAGGGTTAAGACCAGGCACCCCAAACCTTCGGCCCTCCAGATGTTTTGGACTACAATTCCCATCATGCCTGACCACTGGCCCTGTTAGCTAGGGATCATGGGAGTTGTAGGCTGAAACATCTGGAGGGCTGCAGGTCGGGGATGCCTGGTTAAGACTGATAAAGTAAGCTCCCTGCCCCTATTTATCTCTATGCTGACTTCTGTCTGTTTGGTGTTTAGAGTGGTAAGTCTTAGGTTGTGTTATACTTACAACTTCCAGCTCCTCACACACAGTCTCCGGACCTCGAGGCAAGAGGTCCTGATGGTTCTACCTTCTGAGAACAAAAGTGCTTGTGTGGCTTCTCTGTTTCTCCAGCTAGATGGGGGGGAAAGGAGTTCTAAAGTCCTGGTTTACTGTCAACAAGATTCCTGCATTTGCAAGGGGTTGGACTAGGTCAGGGTTCACCAAACTTGGGTCTCTAGCAGTTTTTGAACTACAATTTCCATCAGCCCTCACCACTGATCTTGCTAGCTAGGGATGATGGGAGTTGTAGTCCGAAAGCAGCTGGGGACCCAAGTTTGAGAAAGCCTGGACTAGGTAACTCTCACAGTCCCTTCCAACTCTATGATTCTGATTATGTACTTCTTTTAGTAAACATAAGCTTTTTTTAATTTTCTACCAAGTCTCAGTCTGAATACCTTTCAACTAAAGGCGTGCTCCGAGCAAGGATTCATTTAACTAAAATTAACATCTGTTGCAGCGTACAAGCCCTGTATGCCAACATACACACAATAGTATATAATATATTTAAAAGCTGTGAGGTGTGAAAGTGTGGTTTTGGGGAGGCTTGGGCAGCCCTTTTTGGGATCCACCAAGCACAGCCAAATAAAGTCTGAGGAATGGCTTGGCCCCTTGGCCTCAACTTGCTCCAGGGATGAGATGAGGGGATGAGACCTCTTTACTGCATTTGTCTCTTCTCTTTTTCCCACCCTGTCTGTTTGACTTTCTCCTTCTTGTGCACAATCCCTGCTTTCCCTCGCAAACAAAGGGCATATCAAGTGATTCCTCCATATTTCACTGTCCAGAGCCTAGTTAAATAAGTGAAATTTCTTGCACAAAATAGGTGATAGATTTGTTTGTGCTCCTGAAGCAGTTTGGCCTTGGGGTAGATGTATCTGTCCTGAATATTTCAGGTCATTCGCCACTCTCCTCAGTATTTAGAAGGTCCTTTTGACAGCTGAAGGGGGGGGGGGAGAGCCTTGTTTCCTGTCACTGCTACAGGGCTGCTTACAAAGGCAATCTGTATTGCATTCAGGCTCTGTGATTTAAGTACTGCTTGAACACTGATAATCTCTCCTCCAGCTTCAGTTGTGAGAGCTCCTCATGAACAAAAGATGTGTGCTGCCAAAGTCTGTAGGAAAAAGCAAATGAGAGCATCAATATTAATAGACAAATAGTTGCACGTGGTATATTTTAGTGCAGCAGCTAACCTTTGGAGTTGTGCCATGACAGTTTGCAAATCACTGTGAGGATAAAAATCATTTGCACCCACTGCAAACTGGATGCTACTAATCGGTCTATGGATGCACCCAGAGCCCTGTCTAGTCTTGTATTCATGGGTGAATTTTGCTTGTTGGAAGATTCAAGATGCAGGCAATGTGTTTGGGCAAGTCCGACATTATAATTTGTGTGCTCAACCTTCACCTATGAAGCAGAGAGGGTTTGACCTCCTCTGTCTAGGGTAAGGTGAACATCTCCTTGTAAGAGGGGGTAGTTCTAGCTGCCTTGCTGTTTAACATTTACATGAAAACTCTGAGTGACATCATTCACAGGTATAGGGTGAGGACCAGCAATATGCAGCTGACACACAATTCTTCTTTTCTCACACTCCTCTCCTTCATCTAATGAAGGCAAGGCAAGGAATGTTCTGAATTGGTTCTTGGGTGTAGGCATGGTCAGGATTAGGGTCAATAAACTGAAACTGAAGGTAGGCAAGGTAGAGGTTCTCTTTGGTGGGAAGTTCATCTGCTTAGGTTCATCTTTCTCTGAATAGGGTTGCTGTCCCTTGAAGGATTGGGTTTCCAGACTGGGGCTGCTTCTTGATCCAGTTTCATCACTGAAGATGCAGGTTGCTTTGGTGTTGTGGACTGCCTTTTACCAGCTGTGTCAGCTGCAACCCAATTTACACAGCCATAGCCTAGCTTTGACTGTCCGTGCACAGGCAATCTCCAGATTATAATCTGCTGAACATCCTTTGAACAGCAGTGTTTGCACTGTCTACAAACATCTTGTCTAGCCTGGTAAAAAGGAGGCTGAGAGGAGATATGATAGCCATCTTCAAATATCTAAACGGCTGTCACATGGAGGATGAAGTAAGCTTGTTTTCTCCTGCTCAGGAGGCTAGAACCCAAACCAGTGAAGTCAAGAAAGGAGATTCCCAACTAAACTTTCTGACAGTAAGAGCTGTTCAACAGTGGGATGGATTCCCTTGGAAGGTGGTGGACTTTCCTTCCTTGGAAGTTTTAAAGCAGAGGTTGGATGGCCAGCTGTGATGTATGATTTAGCTGAGATTTCCTCGGGATCGCTTCTGACTCTACAATTCTATGATCTCCTCACTAATTGAGAGAGTTCCTTATGCTGTCATGTTATGCTTTTAACTTCTTGATTATTCCAGAGTACTCCAACCTCACGAATGAAAAGCTTGTCTTTGTTGCCTCCTGGAACATCCAACTCCACATCTTCTTCGAGTTCTCAGAAAAGCCTGAATCAAGTTGGGCCACCAGTTGTCACCATCACACATCACAAATCACCTGCAGCAGCCCGAAGAGCCAAGAACCAGTGTCCTGGCCAGCTCAATGAAGTCAGAGAGGTAGGGGACAGATGGAGCTTTCCTGTTGTTGCAAAGCATGACACAAGTGGGTTTTCCAGTTCTAAAAATTAAGATATTTAACTTGAATAAGTTATTGTGGTTTAAGATAAATACTAATTTTACCTTTTATCGGTGCAACATTTTGTGTGTGTATGTGTTTGTGTGAATAAAGTAAATGGATGATTAGCTGGCTCAAAATAATGTACTTTAGTTCTGCTTGGGGAATTGGCTGAAATGAATCTCAGCAGGAAACCTGTACATTCTGTCTTTTTCTCTTGTCTTCACAGAAGCAAGTCCTTTTCATTCTGTGATTAGCATGCTACCTATTTTGCAGAGAAAGTTTTCTGTACTTAGTTCGGGTTTGGAGAGCTGCTGTTGCGAATTCGGAGTTTGAGGGGAAGCTTGTCCGTGTCTGGACCAGCTTAAAATCTTCCACCCAGTTCCGTCAGAGGGAGGAAAATGGACCTGTACAGCTAAAGACTCCCTTCTCCTAGTTGGTTCAAAAATGCCTTTCTTTTGTAAAAGCATCAAGAAAAGAGGATGAATCAGGGCGTTCTTGTTTGGGTGCAGTTAGCTGCTCATACATACATTGCATGGACTCTCCCTGTCTTTGCAGTGTAAAGAGTTCACTTCAGCCGTGGGAAGCTGAAGTGGTACCATCCAAATGTTTTGGATTGCAACTCATATCAGCCTCAACCAATATGGCTAATGGCTGGGGATGGTGGAAGTTGGAAGTTCATCATCATCTGGAAAGCAACTGCATTGGCTTCTCTTGGCAAGCCATCTCCTGCTGCATGAAGTTCCTAGAAAAATGACTCTACTCCTTAATAGTCTTGGTCCACAAGTGGGCCACAATCCATCTTTTCAAACTGCTTCTTTGCTGCAGGTAGAAGCTGCGATATCCATGCAATCCTAAGGGTGCAACTCCACCAGGGCTTGTCTCTTGTGTGCAATCTTTCTGGATAAAAATGCTTGCCAGGAATTCAGTTGCACAGGCAGGAGGCCATGATAATAGGGGTGCAGGTGGTGTCTCCTTGCTTGCAGCAGTGGGAAGATGAAAGGACTGTATTAGGGAGGAGGCTTCTCAGGGTTTATTTATGAACCTGTGCATTTACAATTAAGATATTCTAGGAGGTCAAGCTTTGTGGGCAAAAAGAGCTTTCCCCTTAACGAACCTGCTGCAATCGAACTTCTACTCTTCTCGTGGCTGAAAGCTGCCACTATCTGCTGATGGCTCTGCACTAGGGGTTTTAACAGCTTTGATCAAGACGGAGTACATAAGGAAAGTGGGAGCTTTAATAAAAGCTGTCTTCTAAATGAGGGAGATGCTAGTGCCGTAGCTTCAGATGAATAGAGATCTCTGAAAGCTTTAGTGCTTTTTATTTGGCACAGTTGCGCTACTAAGACGGAACCACTCTGTGTGTGCCCTGTTTTCTGTGATGGATTTTGTTCCATTCAGCACTGATGGATAATATGAGTAGTAAGTAACAGTGGTACTATGGGGATGTGTGGAGAGAGGAATTGTATGCCAGATCTCCTTCCTCTGAGAGATAAATCTAGCAGGGTAAAATAACTAGTAATACTTGCTAATAATTTCCGGTTGTGCATGGTGGTTATTCGAATTTTATTACATGCAGTGGACATATGCTCCAGAATTGGTTTTACGCAGGGATAAAATGTCACTAAGCTTATGGAATAGCTTTTTAAGGGGTCTTGATGAAACAATGAAAATGTTACTGCCTTTTTTTATGCTGCATAGCCAATGTGGTATCATTCAGATGTTATGGACTACAGTTCCCATAATTCCAGACCAACACCACCCAGGGGACTTCCCCTTAGCTATCACTATTTCATAGGGATGCCAGTAAGAGAATTTAGCACCTGCTGGTATCAGTGATAATCATTTTTATGTATGTAGAGCGGGTGGTGCTGTTGTCTAAACCACTGAGCCTCTTGGGTTTGCTGATTGGAAAGTTGGTGGTTTGAATCTGCACGATGGGGTGAGCTCCCGTTGCTCTGTCCCAGCTTCTGCCAACCTAGCAGTTCGAAAGCACACCAGTGCAAGTAGATAAATAGGTACCACTGTGGTGGGAAGATAAACAGCGTTTCCATGCACTCTGGTTTCTGTCACAGTGTTCCGTTGTGCCAGAAGTGGTTTGGTCATGCTGGCCACATGACCCAGAAAGCTGTCTGTGGACCAATGCTGGCTCCCTCGGCCTGAAAGCAAGATGAGCGCCGCAACCCCATAGTTGCCTTTGACTGGACTTAACTGTCTAGAGGTCATTTACCTTTACCTTACCTTATACCTTCAGATTTTCAATTTTGCACCCAGCATTTATTGGTTGTTGATTGCAAAAAGATTAGGGATTTAACACCAAAATTATTAAATACATGAGGGTAGGCATGATCAGAGAAAGCTCTGAATGAATCCTTTCTGGTGGCATGTAGGGTTGAGTTATATAGGATTGGATACTACCCAAGGTTGTGTGTGTGTGAGAGAGCGCTGCACAGTTTTTAAACTTTACATTTCAGAAGATGAATCTTTGCCCTTCTTTGCTACATGTTCGTAATCCTAAGAGAGTAAGCTTCAATATTGGGCAAAGAGCTGAACTGGAGGAACATGTAGCTCAGCCATGTGCTTGCCTGTGGCAGAAAAATGTGTATATTTTAACCAAGCTGCTTCACTGACTTCTCAAACTTGTATTGGGGGAACATTGGAAGCTGGTTGTGTCAGTCCAATTCTAATCTTGTCAAACATTTTGCCATATTCATGCTAAATGTGATCTGTTTTCTGAAGGAGGGTGTGGGAAAGCACCAAAAGCTTTTTGCTAATGGAATTGTGGTAAAGAAAGTCGGAGGATTGCTATAAGAGACAGAACACTTGTGAGGTTATTGATCGTTAACTTAAAATATCTTTAGAAGAGCATAAATAGAGCTTTTGAGACAAATCTGGAACAATAATGTAGCGCATTGTAGATTCAGGGTTGGTACAAAACGTACTAAAGATCAGGCATTGTGGGTCTCATTTCCATAGATCCTGGCACCTATTGCTGTTCTACCAAACAATTATTCCAGCCAAGGTAATAATAATCTGCAATTGTGGAAAATATTCTAGTAAGAAGTAACTCACTTTGAACTCCCTAGGCCACAACCCTACGTTCCTTTTAAGTGTGGAAAAACCTCAATTTGAAAGGAAAAGCTTTCAGAGAAGCAAAGGGCACAATTGGCACTTGATTACATGAAGAGTTGGTCCCTGCTGTATTGAAAGAGGCAATGCTGTATCCATTCCTAAAGGAACCATCTCTAGATCTGGTATTTTTGAACTAGATATCAACCAGTCACTAATACCCTATTCTTAGGTTGTGGAGAGGGTCACGGTAGGGCAACTGCAAACTTTCTTCAATGGTACTGATTATTTTTTTAACCCATTCCAATCTTGGTTTGGGCCTATGATTTCCTACTGCAATGACTCCGTGGGGTAGGTTTTGGGGCACTGTGTTACATCTGAAGATTTACAGACAGTGTACAGTTCATTGGGGTTTTCTGTTACTTAGACTTGCTATCATATTAATAAGGGATGCAGGTGGCGCTGTGGGTTAAACCACAGAGCCTAGGGCTTGCCGATCGGAAGGTCGGCAGTTCAAATCCCCGTGACGGGGTGAGCTCCCGTTGTTTGGACCCAGCTCCTGCCCACCCAGCAATTCGAAAGCACATCAAAGGGCAAGTAGATAAATAGGTACAGCTCTGGTGGGAAGGTAAACGGCATTTCCATGTGCTGCTCTGGTTCGCCAGAAGCGGCTTAGTCATGCTGGCCACATGACCCGGAAGCTGTACGCCGGCTCCCTCAGCCAGTAAAACGAGATGAGCGCCGCAACCCCAGAGTCGTCCGCGACTGGACCTAACGGTCAGGGGTCCCTTTACCTTTACCTATCATATTAATGGCCATTAATATGTGAACCGCCCTGAGATTTACAGGTAAAAGGTGGTATGCAAATTTTAATAATAATGGTGATTTCTGTATTAACAAATTAGCTTTCAGCTACTGACAGACTTACTGAAAATAAAGTTTTAATTGGTGAGTGAAGATAGTGTATAGAATGATACACCCTTACAAGATACCTGAATAACATTTGGTATGCACATTCAGGGCAAAATTCTACATTTCAGGTTAGAATGCTAGTTTTTGAGGGGAAAAGAAAAGGAGCTAAATATACAGTATTGTAATGCCACGTCCCTTTGGTATTCATTTGGTAGAATGAAAGTTGGTATTAAATTATGGATTGGAGCAGGATCTTTTTTTCCATCTGTACTGTGCAACTGAGAAGTCAGCAAGCAGTGATAATAGTAACCTGTTGACAAATTGGCTGCACATATGAATGTTTAAATATGTACATATACTTGCAGATCATGAGCCAGGTGGAGGGACAGCAGAAAAGCCTTGTGCAAGCCATTGAATCCCTCCCAGGTTCTGGTCCTCTTTCTGCCTTGGATCAAGACCTGCTGCTTTTAAAAGCTACCTCTGCTGCCACCCTCAGCTGCCTTGGGGAATGCCTGCATATGCTACAACACAGCATACAGCAAGCGAGCCAACACAGTAACAGGACATTGTCTTCAGGTGAGCAATGCTAACCTTCTCGACTCCTCTCTGGGACTTACCAATAGTATCGTAACGCCCCCTTTCTTAAAAAGAAGACTCACCTCTCAACAGAACACACGAGTCATTTAACCAAAGTGTAAAAAAAAAAGGGAGCACCTGTGAAGTTTCTTCACAGTTCTGGGTTCTTACATCACGCCTAAGTCAAACCATGGCTTTGCACAAATGTGAACTCCCAGAGAGAAGATCCTAGCTGTTTCGCTTCTCCCCAACTTTGCTAAGCTAACCCATGGTTTGGTTTTTACCATGTTGACCAAATCTGGACTTGTGGTCTAGCTCTCTTGGACAACGCATGAGTGGCAAACCATGGGGCAAACCTTGGTTACAGCTGATGGTTAGTCTGGAGAGTAGTGGTGTAGCGTGGGTTGTCAGTACCCCGGGACAAGGCAAGTAATTTGTGCCCCCTAACCCGTGGATTTGCGCCCCCTAGCCCTAACCCCCAGATGTTGCGCCCGGTGCGGCCAGCCCCCCCCCTGCACCCCCCACGCTACGCCACTGCTGGAGAGAGCTAAATCACGAACCCAGGTTTGGATGTGATGCTAAGCCAAATTATGGCACAGCGTCAAAAAGACTGGGGAGCTGCAAAGCAGCTGGGATCTTATTTCCAGAAACCTGCATGCTTGTGTGTTCTTGAAATGAGCCAGCTGAGCTTTGATGTTGGGTTTCAAACTGGAATGTTTGTGTATAAGACTTGCAACACAGGCCAATAAACAGCCAGGAAAGTCATGCTTGTTTCTTTGCCAGTGCTTTGTGAAAGCATAGCCTTAATCTTGCATTCCAAGTACAGATACTGAAGATTGGGTTGCCACACTGCCAAATTGTCATAATCCATTGACTGATGCAAATTTAGTTTGCGGTAGCTTGTTTTGTTTATGCACTGTGACAATATAATAATGCAAACTGTCGTTACATTTTGTTTCTGTTCTTTAAAATAGGAATGACCTTTCAGCATATTTAAGCCCATGCAGGTCATACAGAGGCATTTTAAGTTCTGAAACTTTTAGCAGTTAATTTCTAGGCAGTCTTTTATTTGAGCTACAGTTTCAGAACGTAGCATTGGAAGTGCAAATATATAAAACAGCTAACACTTTGCATTCTAACACTCTCGTCATTATCATTGAATGTTGTTCAGTACCTAACCTTTTGGATCTATAAATAGCCATAAATTATCAAGTGTCAAAGCTACTTGGGTAAATTCCCCCCTAGGTTAAGTTAATTATCAACATCTTCTTAAGATCGACAATTATTCAGGCAAAAGTATGCCAGTTTAGACTTGATATGGCCCAGTAATAGGCTTTTCCTTGCCAGCCGTTGGTTATTTTCAAAGTGGCACATGCCTCGAAATGCTGACCCAGAGGCTTCTTTGCACCTTAGAGGGAGGGTGATTTGTCATCTGGATGATAACCTGGGATTTTTGCCTTTGAGCCAAGCCCATTGACTTTGTGGGCCATTTGCAATAAAGCGGTGGTGACCAGGAGATGATGGCCACTGAGTTACGATGCTGCCCTGGTTCCGATTTGAGTTGAAGTATGTGTTTGCAGCTAACCAGAATCGGAACCTTTTTAAAATCACAAGCATCTCCTATATGCTGTTCTTGTGAGGAATTGCTGCCATCTGTGATTGCATGGGACAGTCTGGTCCACGGTGCCGTCAATTTATTGGCGGTGTTGCCGAGTTTTCAATGAAATATGCCTGTGGAGAGGCTGTTTGCCCCAAAAGTATACCACGAACACCTTAGCTGAAAATATCACTGGGTCACAGAGTGTGCAAATTCTAGAATTCTGTCTTTGTTCCATCACAAACACCTGACGTGAGCAAAACAGGGTTAGTAGAATTCTCTGTTGTCACACAAGCCTGTCCTCCCTTTGATCATGGAGTGGAAACTGCTTCAAGTCTTCATCTTTTAAGCTAACGTCAACTTGCCTATCAATGCCTATGCCCCTTTACTTGAAGCAGGTCTTGGACTGCTTCTGCCACTGCTGCTGCTGCTGTTGTCCAAAGTCTGGAGCCAGTTGCTCAAGTATATGTTTATGTTAGAGCTTTCTTCTAGCCTTGAATATGGGTATTAAGATAATCTTTGGAGTAAACCTGATGTTCAGCAGCATTCACAGCTAGAGAGCTAAATAACACTTGAATAAAAGGGATGATATACATCTGTCTGCCCTTGGGTGTCTATGTGCAATGGTGTCTTTGGGCATATATATAATATATGCAGTCACTGGGGGAAATGTCAGTGACTCTCACTCAGCTGTTAATATTTGACACCTAAGTACCTAAGGGACATGGGTGGCGTTGTGGGTTAAACCACAGAGCCTAGGACTTGCTGATAAGAAGGTCAGTGGTTCGAATCCCCGTGACGGGATGAGCTCCCATTGCTCTGTCCCTACTCCTGCCGACCTAGCAGTTCGAAAGCACGTCAAAGTGCAAGTAGATAAATAGGTACCGCTCCGGCGGGAAGGTAAACGGTGTTTTCTTGCTCTGCTCTGGTTCGCCAGAAGCGGCTTAGTCATGCTGGCCACATGACCTGGAAGCTAAACGCCAGCTCCCTTGGCCAATAAAGCGAGATGAGCGCCGCAACCCCAGAGTCGGTCACGACTGGACTTAATGGTCAGGGGTCCCTTTACCTTTACCTTTAAGTACTGGCTAAAAGGTAGAAGTGAAATTGCCTGTACTTATTTCAGAACTGAGCGAATCAAGTCAAACTCCCATTCTGTTTTGAGAGCGGTGCTCTTATTATGCTGGTGCTCGCTCAACAATGGAACCGCACTAAGACTGGTGCTGTGATAGGAGGATCTTACGAGTAGCAAGAAGGGACACAAACAAGGTTGAAATACAAGTGACTTAATGGGAGGCGGAGGTACAAGTGGCCGAGAGAGATGTTCTTTATTGAGACCTCCCTCAGGCGTTGAGAGAGATTCCCATTCCCTGAAAATGAGTATGCATTGGAGGAATGACATTGCTGGTAACTTTGGCTCTGTTTCTGTTTCAGAAAGCTTTCTGGGATGGCATGGGCCAAAGTCACATTCCGCAGAGCAGCTGAAAAATGGTGCCCTTAGTTCTTTGACAGTTGCTAGTGCCAATCTTACGTGGCCAGGAGTCCCGTCTAAGCCGCAGGAGGCACAAACCATATCGTCTTTGTTGGTGAGTGTGGTGCAATTAAAACACTTGGGCCAAGTATTTCTGTGTTCTAGGCGTATTGTGTATATGTGCTGTGTTACATAGCTGAACAGATCACCTTTGAAAGGGCCTTTTTACTAATACTTGTGTTTCCTCCCTAATCTAGGAGTTCTGGCTTATATGAACTCACTTGAATGCAAGTTGCTGTGCAGGACTAAAACGTAACCTCCTTAAGATTTATTTTATACTGTGCATTTAGACCTCCCCATTATAGCAGAAATATAGGAAGCTGTTTTATACTGATACCTCCCTCTTGTGCATGGATGCAGACCTGCTGGTTGCATATGGATCAGCACATGGGCAAGCATTATTAGTACATAGGTTGGGAGCTATTGGTTCTTGTAACCAGAGAGGTTTAAATAGCCCTTTTAGATGTTTGGTGAAGAAAAAGGCTGGAGAATATAAAATAGACTGTGGGTAAATGAGTTAAGTGCTTCTGCTCAAGTGCTGTGGATGCTGTTCTTTCAGTCTTATTAGATTGTGGAGCCCTTGGATTAACAGGTTAAGTGTGTGTGTGTGTGTGTGTGTATGTGTTAAGTATATGTGTTGTAAGAGACCTCATTCCTTCCCCTTTATTTTTTCAGTTCACTGTGCAGTGAAGCAAATGCCCGCAGAAAATACCTAGCATAAGCAGAACGCTCTTTCTCTCTCTTTCGTGCTGAATTGTTTCCAAAGGCCCCCTTGAATTATGAACTGAGAATGAAATGTTGTGGCATATTTGAAGTGGCTCCTGGGTAGTAGCTGCTGTAGTGGGAATTGGCTGCATAAATTCTGTCTGTGTTGCCTGTGGATGTGACACCTGAAGTTGGGAGCTTTTTCACTCTGCCAAAATAAAAACAAAAACCTTCAGAAAGTGATGAATGGCGTTTTCAACCCAGGGAGCGCATAATCCACAGGTAACCTCGCTGACAAAGGAATTGCTTTAATAAACACCGTAGCTTCCCTCATCATAAGCCTGTTAATGATTTTCATTTTCACAAGTCTCATTATCTTCATCCAAGTCAGCAGTATTGCTTTCTATGCCCTTTGCTTCATAATGTCTAGTCATTCAGACAAGATGAATATGTTTACTGCCTCCTTGGGAGCCAGTCAGAGCTCATGCAGCCAGCCCTGCTCCCTATCTCCCCTTAACTCACATGGTCCACTTTACTGAGATTCCCTTTAGATGTGTGCCACTTACATCCCAGTTCATTTTCTTCCCTCTTAGGCTGCACTAAGAGATTACTTGACAAGCAGTGTAGTGTTGCCATAGATCCCCACCTAGTGGTCAAAAGCTGTTCCAGTGGCTATGCTTTGAAACCTTTTACTGTATACAAAAGTATATGGTAGAAGATTGAAGTTTTTTCTTCAAGAATTAGAACATGTTACAGGCAGATTCTAACAATACCTAGCATCACTCAAGTCAAATGTGTAGTTGGTCAAAAGCTCAAGAGACAAGGATGTTCATGCTTATCCATGTAAAAATATTAAAAGTAAAAATATTAATACAGTCATACATCGAGTTGAATGTGTTTCGGGTTGAGTGCGTTCGAGTTGCGCTCTGCGGCAACCCGGAAGTAGCGGAGTGCATTAATTCCAGGTTTCGTTGCTCGCGCATGCGCAGATGCTCAAAATGGCATCAGGCACATGCGCAGAAGCGGCGAAACGCGACCCGCGCAGACATGCCATCGTGTCTTGCGATCCATTCGGGATGCAAACGGGGCTCCGGAATGGATCCCGTTCGCATCCTGAGGTACCACTGTACACAGTTGTACCCTGTTTTGTATAAATTGAAGTAAGAACTAATTTAATAGTTGTTGCTTGCTTTTATGCTGATTAAAAATCCTTCTGCAGGATTTTGTTTTTATAACAAGGCATTTTTAAAACTCTTGTTTTCTTAATTATAAACCAACAAGAAGAAGAAGTTCAAGCTTGTATAAAGAAACAAATAACAAATAACAAATAACGAACAAAGTAGGCTTCTCTCTTTTTGTTCAAAGACATTAATATTCCCTTTTTGGGGGGGTAAATCTTAAGTTTCTCATTTGAAAGTAAATTTTTGAATTGCAATATCTATCTATCTAGGTGATTTTTGCCTAACAGTGAGTAAAGCTAGAGTAAATAACCATATAGATGTACCTGATTGTGGAGATTTCTGGCCAGATTTTGCCTATGAAACTTTCTTCTTTTGTGGATCATCCTTCTTCCATCAGAGCACCCCAATTTATGAAACATCAAGGGCTGTATCTGGGGTTGGGGGAACCCTCAAAGCAGGTGGGATGACTTCATTGGATACAACCCAAAGATATGAAAGTTAAAAATTTGTAATGAGTAAGATATTTTAAAATTGCTCAACTTTTGTCTACTTTATAGTTTGAAATGGCCATGGTTCATGGAGTAGAATTTGCACTTTCAAAACAACAACAACAACAAACCTGATAAATGGAAAAATGGTTAAAGGGGAAAATACAGCCAAGTGTCATTTGCAAAGCTATACATGGAAACATCAAATCAGCTCATAATGCCCTCGTTCTCACATAACACACTAAGGCATTAAGTTAGTATTCTCTGCACCTCTGCTCATGGTTTTGCTGTCCAAGACACACCACAAGCTGCAAAGCCATAGGGCAAATCTCGGTTGTAGCTCATGGTTTGTCTGAAGAAAGCTTAACCCACAAGCCTGGGTTTGGATGGTACATGAAGCCAGATCATGGCTTGGCTCAGCTCAGCAGCAAAACAAGAGGGGAGAAGCTCAGCTGCTGCCCTCTCCTCTCCTGCAGTTATTTGTTCTTGCCAAGTCGTAGCTTGGCTTAGTGTTACCTGCCAGTCTCGGTGCATCACTTTTTTAGTTAATGCCTTGCTTCCAGTATCTGAATACCTGCAAGGTGCTTTGAACCACTTCAGAAAAGCAGTAACTTAGTCACCTTTAAAATAACCCTTTAAGATAGGCATCACTAGATATCTGTCTCTTGAGACAGACATCGGATGCCAACAACAACACTAGATATTCCAAAGAGACAATTCCTTTCTTTTTCAAAGGACTCTGACTTTCTCTCTCTCTTCCCCCTCCATGCGCCCAAAACCTGCTGAATTTCCTTTCTAGTTGTTCTTTTCGCCACCAACCCAGGCTGCTTTTAAAACTCCACTTAGGGAGTGCATTGATTTTCCTCTCCTAGGGTGGGTAAGCTAGGCTTTTCCCTGCCTTTGCTGTGAAAAGAACAGATGTACATTCCATTGATTTTTGAGCATTGATTCACCCCTCAGGCTTGGCCCTCCTCCCGGGCTTGAAGCAGACTCCCTGCCTCCCCCCCCCTTTTAAAAACCCCCACACACAATTTAAGGTTTGGCCTAGATATTTATAGAATTAAATGCACATTTGCCCTTCAACCCCCTCCCCCCTTTTTTGAAGAGAGACTCCATTTTAAAATTACGTGGTGGAACTTTTTATATCCCATCTTTTACGCTTTAGATATCCAACCTATTGAAAATAGTTTTAATTCCTCAAAACGCTGCCGACTGCTCGATTTTATGGCCCACGTAATTCGAAGGGGTTGAACTGGGAGAGTATTGGTGATGGTTGAGAGTATTGTTTTATATCAGGGACGCCAGCTCCGCAGAAAGAAGAGGATCAGTTGCTGGTCAGTGTCTGAAAGCAGACTGAGTGAGGCAATGTTTGTTGTGTAACTGGGGTAAGGAATATCTGACTTGTGGGCCAACGTTCGCCCACCAGCGGGGGACCAGTTTTACTTGCCGGGCGTGACATCACTGTTGACATCAGCTGATGGGTGGGAGGACAGGGTTTAATCCTGTATTGGCTGTGCTACCCTGTTCCCAGCTGATGAATGGAGAGTAAAAAAAAACAAACCTTTGCCTTCTCCTTTAAGCAGGCGGGGAACTGGTCCTGCTGCCGCCCAAGTGCCCTCTTACGGCAGCTGGAGGAGGGAGAGGCTGCTTCAAAAGGCACTTTGCCCCTTTAAGACAATCTTTCAGTGCTTTCAGTGGAGGTGTAGAGCAGGGGTTGGGAAGGTTTTCCTCGCCTGGGCTGGTTCACTCCAGCGGATGTCCCTCCATGGGCTGGATTGCGCCCACAGCCGAGATTTCCAGCATCGGTGCAGACACAATTTTTGGTGTCTGCGTCTGCGCAGGAGCGATTTTTGGCCTCTGAGCATGCGCAGACACAATTTTTGGCACCACGGAAGCGAGTCCCCATGCCACGCTGTGCCGGTTTAGTGGGTTTTGCCACCTGCGCATGCGCAGAAGCGGTCTACGCGCCGTGCGCATGTGCAGAACAGGCACCTCCGGTTGCAGATTCCTCGGGGTCCTGTGTGCAAACGGAGGTACCACTTTATATAAATCCATTTCATTCAATCATCCCTTATGGCCACCATCTCTTCTGTCTTGTAGACTAAACACTGGCGTCTCAACAGGGTTGCAGCTTGTTTAATACCTACAGGAAGCTGCTGAGGGAGGGTGTCTGGATATCCTGAGTGACACATCATCACAATGTGGTTGCACCCATCTCTCCTTCCCTTCCCCTCTTAGCCTAGTGAGACTCGAGTCGCTCATCTGGTACTTGCCATCATCAAGTTCCTTCACCCTTTTCCTTTTTTTATAATAATATTTATTAAAAATTTTCAACAGTAAAAAACATACAAAGTAACATATAATTTTCCAATATCCACATTTCATTCTCCTCCTTGGACTTCCTCGCGACTCTCGTTCCTGCATTCCAAACTCTTAAATTTTAACAGCAAATTATTAACTTGTTTCAATTCTTATAGTACAATTTTCCAATATTAAATCTCAAATTTTAGAAAATTTAAACCACAATTCTAAAGACTTAGTTTTAACATAATATTTATCCAAAATTTGTCTTTTCTTTTAATAGCATTTAAATTCTTATTCCTTTTAGCTAGTTTGTTGGTACCATGTTGTTGCTAATCTTACATCTTTCTTAACATTCATACAATTTGCAATGTTTTTGTAGATAGTCCTTAAATTTCTTCCAGTCCTCCTCCACCAGTTCTTCTCCCAGGTCTCGGATTCTGCCCGTCATTTCCGCCAGTTCCATATAGTCCATCAGTTGCATCTGCCATTCTTCCAGTGTGGGCAAATCTTGAGTTTTCCAGTATTTAGCAATGAGTATCCTTGCTGCTGTTGTAGCATACATAAAAAAAGTTCGGTCTTTCTTTTGCACCCTCTGGCCGACAATGCCCAGAAGAAAGGCCTCTGGTTTCTTAGGAAAGGTATACTTAAATATCTTTTTCAGCTCATTATATATCGTTTCCCAGAAAGCCTTAACTCTAGGGCAGGTCCACCAGAGGTGAAAGAACGTTCCTTCAGTTTGTTTACATTTCCAACATTTATTATCTGACAAATGGTATATCTTTGCAAGCTTGACTGGGGTCATGTACCACCTGTATATCATTTTCATAATATTTTCTTTCAAGGCATTACATGCCGTGAATCTCAGGCCGGTGGTCCATAACTTTTCCCAGTCAGCAAACATGATATTGTACCCTATGTCCTGTGCCCATTTTATCATAGCTGATTTGACCGTTTCATCTTGTGTGTTCCATTTTAGCAACAAGTTATACATTCTTGAAAGTATCTTAGAACTGGGTTCTAACAATTCTGTTTCTAACTTTGATTTTTCCACCTGGAATCCTATCTTTTTGTCCAACTTAAAAACTTCTTTAATCTGAGCATAATGTAACCAATCTCGCACTTTCCCCTTTAGTTTCTCCAAACTCTGCAACCTCCAGTTATCTCCATCTTTTTCTATTATTTCCCAATATTTCGGCCATTTGGCCTCCATATTGAGTCTTTTCGGGGCCTTAGCTTCCATTGGTGATAACCACCTTGGGGTCTTATTTTCCAATAAGTCTTTATATTTTGTCCAGACATTGAACACTGCTTTTCTGACAACATGGTTCTTGAATGCCTTATGTATTTTAACCTTGTCATACCACAGATATGCATGCCATCCAAAAGCATTGTTAAATCCTTCCAAATCTAAAACATCTGTGTTTTCAAGAAGCAGCCAGTCCTTCAACCAGCAGAAAGCTGCTGATTCATAGTACAACTTTAAGTCACCCTTTTCCAATGTTCTGGTGGTTGTCATGTCTTATCCTCCACGAAGAATGACTTCTGCAGCCTGGAATAGATAGGGAGTGGCATACCTAAAGAGCTTTAAAAACCAGTTTAGCACGTAAGCTGCTGAATAAAGTGTATAGAAATGGATAGCTCAGTTGGTTAGAGCGTGGTGCTGATGATGTCAGGGCTTCAGGTTCAATCCCCATATGGGACAGCAGCATATTCCTTCATTGCAGGGGGTTGGACTCTACAGTTCTCGGATTATAAATGCCACCCCAGTCTCTGAACAGTGAGAGGCTCCAAGGTTTTCCCAGGGTTTGGTTTCCATGGAATGAAGGTCAGCGAACACTGCGGTGTCTTTAGGATATATGGTTTTATTTGCACATGTACACAACCCAAGCATGAGATCTCAGCTTTAACACTGCAACAGATTTTGCTTCCCTGTCTGGTTGCAAAGTCCAGCACAGAGCTAAAAAATCCATGCCTCTCTGCTTCCAGCTCAGCTATCTCTCTCGCACACTCTTTAGCCCAGCCCTCCCCACTTTGGACCTATTCTTCCCCTTCGCTTAGCTGCAGCTATTGCAACTTAGCTCATTCTTTTCGATGCTGATGAGGGCAGTCAAATTTCCACTTAGGTCATTGTCTTACTAGGAACTTGCCTGACTGGTTTGGTAACCTTCTTTACTAGAGTCTAACATTCATGGAATACAAGATCCCAAGAATTGGAAGGGATTTAGGGCACTGTCGAGACTGAAACCCCCCCCCAGACCCCCCTAACATTATATTTAAAACTGCTTCACTTTCCATACACACATGCCACCTTGTTAGATTCTCACTGTATTTTTTCAAAGAGATAGCAGATTGTTTGAGAGGCTTTGTGGCTTCTGTCCCAAGTGCAGAATATAGCATTGATTGCAACGTTTGTTGCTTCGTGTTATCAGCATGCTTTTGACTTTGCAATATCTGGCAAGCCAGCTTACATAGATCCTGAAAAAGAGGATCTCTATGGCAGGATGATGCCTTCTTTCTGGAGTGTTGGCATGGTGCTTGAGTATTTACAGGCAGATTTCGTCTAGTAATTGGCTTTCCTCTGACTTCTGTTGGGGTGTGTTGCTGTAAATTGCATCTCTCTTAATTAGAGTTCATGAACTGACTGGGAGGGGCGGGGGTGGGGGGGAGAGAGTTTTGGCCGACATCCAAAATATACATTGCAAGTAACTAAATAAAATGAGGCTTGACTTGTCTCTTGAAACAGAACGAACCATTTAATGCGACCCCTGAGGAAACAGACTGACACAGCTAGATATTACCAATAGTAAATAATAATGCTCCTTTTTGCCCCCTCATACCAGTAGTTTAGGGTTTCTCCAGCTGTTTTTGGACTACAACGCCCATCATCCATAGCTAGCAAGACCAGCAGTCAAGGATGCTGGAAATGGTAGTCCGAAAACAGCTGGAGACCCAGGTTTGGAAAACACTGCTGTGGCTGGTAGAATCTGGGTTCTTGATGTCAAGTGGGATTTCTTTTTTTAAATACTCAGTTGAAGGGTTTTATATCTATTACTTTTGTTTCATTCAGCATCTATTCTGAATTTGGGGGTGTGCTAACATTCCCCACCCCTGTTTTGTGTGTATTCATACCAGAGGGAGATAGTGGCCTGTGTGTGTGTGTGTAACTAAACAAATTATATGGGTTAGCAAATTATTAGTCTGGAATGAGATACAAGGTGGCTAAGAGAGGATTTTTCCAGCTGCCCACAGTTGTGCTTGCTAGGAGTGTGTGTCTTTTGCTCCTCTAGGAAGAAGGAACTCCCAGAAATCGCAGACAGGTTCTCGCTTCCACTGCAGTTTCGGTAAGGGAAGAAATAGCAAGTGTCCAAGCCTTCACACAAGTAATGCAAGACCCTACCTCTTCCCAAGGCCTCTATGCTTGCTGGAGGGGACAACACATTGATATGAAGGACAGAAGAAGCTTGATTAATAGAGCAATTGGACATTTGTTGACCTGTTCTTCCAGGGCAGTGTCTGTCTGCAGAATACATCTTTACTGAATGCATTCTGCTTATTCCACAGCTCTCACTCAACTCCGCAACTTTCCCCCTTCCCCCTCATAAAACTGTTTAATGAATAGGCTGTGATAGGTGTTGCCCAAGGTGCAAAGCTAAGGCAACTTGGGCAGGTGTTAGCTAAGTGGCTAACTTCTTGACTCGAGATGATACCATGTACAGGAGTTTATTCTGAATCTAGGCAAAACTTTGCAAGGTGTGTGTGGGGAGTTCTTTTTCAGATGACAGCCATTGGAGACTCTCTGATTCTACTGAACATGCTCCTCTTATTTGCTTTTAAGGTCGAAATGGGGGGAAAAATCTGTTCCACAATAACCCACACACTCCCATTTTTATCATTGGCTTCTCAGGTCTTGTTTGCTGCCTATTTCGGTTGCGACTTTTGACATCCCTTTGCTTTCATGACTGCACACCTGAGGAAGCCACATCCAGTCCTTGTTTCAATGCACCAGTGCCCAGACAGCTTGCCCCTGTGTGCTGCCAAATATTGCTGATTGTCAGGGTGGGGAGTGTGATTGTGATGAAGAGGAAGGGTGCATTAGGGAGTGTTCATCCCTGTGTACCTTCCCTCAATGGAGATGACTGTTTGGAAGTATGGGGGAAACAAAACTCTGATGGGAGGAAGGCATGTGGGGAGAGACACCTCTGTACATCTCCTCTCCATGTAAATCTCCATTGTGTGTGCATGTGTGAATGGCCTAGCTCACTTCAGCCCCCTGGCATGCAGCCTCTTACCGCCAAATTTGGTGCTGAGGTGGTGGCGAAAAGATTGCCCATCCCTGCATTGGTGCATCATAATTCGAATGTTAATTGAGGATCCCATTGTAAACAATGCAATATCAACAGTTGAGGGTGGATGGAGCCCCTACAGAGTGTGGGGCAGTGTTTCGTGAATAGGGGAATACTTTCGACCTCTTCAAGCAAAACCTGATAACCGCCAAACGTGCTACTTTCTAAAGGTGCCAGGATGTTTGTGAAGAGTGCCAGTCCTTTCGTTGCAGACCTTCTTGACATAGGCTTGAAAAGAATCTTTTTTTATTTGTGCCTTGGAAGTGATGGAATTTAATATACTTCAGGCCGGGAGCGAATTAGCCCTGCGGTTCAAATCCCAAGCACCCCCTGTCCAGAGCAAGCTGAACTTAATGGCTTATGACTTGCATACATCATTGAGGATCATTGTGACAGCATAGGTGCAACTTGTCCTGTCAGTATTATGTTTCTTTAAGGGACCAGCTCTTTTCCTACCCCAGGTGGGTAGACCATTCTCCTAGGCCTTATCCTTTATCTTAGCTCCTATTTTAATTTCCCCTTGTTGCTCTGCTTCCCTTTCCAGCATTTGTGCTGACTTATAAAAAAGCCAAACATGTTTACAATAACCCTCCCGTTTTCCTACTTACTCCTTTCCTCCTAATTTCCTCCTTCCCTACTCATCTCACTGATTTAGTGGATAATTGGCTCCTTACCCAGTATGGAATTTGTGTCTCTCTCCCCTGCTCTGATCCTCACAGACCCCAGTTGTCCCCCTAATGCAGACTCGGGCCCTTTCTTAGCCACTTGCTAGCTCCTTCTGACCATCATCTCCATCCTTCCATCTCCTATAACTTAATTGTTTTTCGACCTGCATGGTAGGAACTGCAGGCACTGCTTCTTGTTTTCTAGAGTTTAGAAGTTCTACCAATGCTCCAGAGACTCTAACATCATGTGGTACAGTCCTAGTACACCAGAGAGAAAAGATCTAGCCAAGTCCTGTCCCTGATGGTGCTAGGTTTTTTTATGGCATCTTGCTACTCGGGTGCCAGCCCAGGGACCAGTTCATATGCCTCCCAGGTGAGTAGCAAGGTTGTGTTGTGCCGTACCTGAAGTGCATTGCTGCTCTGGCTAGTCTGCTAAAAAGAGTTTATTCTGAATGTTTATATTTAATGCAAGGTGACTTTATATTGGACTTGGATCTTTATGGCATCTTAGTTTGTGTGAATGATAAAAATAGTTGCACAAAATAGACATTCCATGGACTCCTGTTGCTAAGCTTGCAGAAATACACGGACAAACGCAGGAATTACCTGAGATCGGAATGTTTTCGTTTTGCCTTGCACTTGAAATAAAATGCAAGCTTTTAATGATCCCAAATGGACAAAACGATAAGCGTACCTTGTCAGTGTTGCTTGCACTTACCAGAAAATGAACAGTTTCAGCTTTGACGAGAGCATGTTCAGTATTACATAGCAAGGCACATTCTCTGTGTGGCAGAGACATTAAAGGATTTCTTACTGTGGCCTGTCTTTTTCCATTATGCTTGATTAAATCCTTTTTAGGCTGCATAGTACTGCAAATGCCTTTAGCCTGTAATGATTCGTACGGCTAAATTAATCTGTTGGCAAAATGCTGCTGTTCTAAGCTTATTTGCTATATCGGACCACCCAAATATGACATCTGACATAATCAATTGGAAAGTCCCAGGTAAGGTATGCTTAGCTCAAATGATTAAATGTACAATTACACTAAAAGTAGAATTAAATGACATTAAGCCCACTGCAGCAGCATTGACAGAAATGACTTATTCCAATCTAACTAATCTTGATTTTTATAGCTTGCTGCAACAGACATTGTGCACGCAAGTAAAATCTCCCTGGTAAACCTGTTTGCGTACATATTTTATACTGTAGCAAATGCCTTTTAAGCCAAAGCTTCTGCCTTTATTTTCTCTTGGGAGTGGAACACCCTGGATAAGATGTGTGTTTTGCACAATCTCTCCAATAAAAACAGGAAATGCATATCTCCCTGTAAAGATATTATAGTTGCATAAGCTTGGAGCCTAGTGTTTTGCTAACTTGTTGAGTTACACTCACCCAGCTTCCATGAGGGCTGCTCCCTTTCCATGAACAGTAACGCCTTCCTTTCACAAAGTTAATATCCAAGCCATAACCCTAATTTTCATCAGATTCTTGGGATTTTTATGCAGCATAAGCATATCAGGGTATGGCAAAAGGTGGATGTGGTCCTCCTCTGACCACTGACCAGTTCATAGTGAACTGTTTAATTCTGGATTATTATTATTTTTGCAAAGAATACTGGACTGGGTAGGCATTTAAGGCTGATCCGTTAAGGTTCTGAGTGTTCACTCTTGTTTGCAAATTTCAAAAACCTGCAGTGAACCATGGGGATTCTAGTATTGTCGGGTTTTTAAACTAGACCCAGCAATGTTAGCTGCAGCAATAATTTTAAGTCTTTTCTCTTTCTTTCTTTTCAATTAAGGACAAACCTATAAGGGCCACTGCTTGCTTTGATTCATATCAACTCTATTTGGTGCTGGCCTGTTTCTTGAGTATTTGATACCAACTCTGATTAAGATGCGTTGTCCTTGAGATTTACCATGTGTTCAAAACGAACATTGTAATTAGTTTTGATCTTTCTCTCTTTGCCATCCCAGCATTGCCAAATGTTATTGGCCAGGATCCAAAGAGGTACTTTAGGTGCATCCAAGGCATTGAGCATTTCCGTGTGGAATATTTGACTTGAACACCAGATACCCATATCAGAAACTGCTTTTGAAAAGTCTCCTTAGTTTTTAAAAAATGAGTTTGCCATGTTTCACAGAAGTCTGCTGCTTGGGAAATAGAAGCCATTAGCCCTTACCTCTCCCTGAAAGAGTGGAACAAGGCGGGTTTGCTTTTTGGGGAAGATTCTGGCCATAATAAAGAAACCACGAAATTTTAATTGCAGGTTTACACTGTGTTGTGTGTTTATAACCTCGTGGACATTGATACTAAATTTCAAGGAAACGGCCCATTTTAACGCATGGTTACCTGCAGAATTTAGGGGACTAGACTCGCTTGGCTTGAACTGCCTCCCCTTCTGCCCCTTTTTGGCTGCTCTAGAATGTGCCAGTGTGGTGTAGTGGTTAAGAGCAGTAGTCTCGTAATCTGGTGAACCAGGTTCGCTTCCTCGCTCCTCCACATGCAGCTGCTGGGTGACCTTGGGCCAGTCACACTTCTTTGAAGTCTCTCAGCCCCACTCATCTCACAGAGTGTTTGTTGTGGGGGAGGAAGGGAAAGGAGAATGATAGCCGCTTTGAGATTCCTTCGGGTAGTGATAAAGCGGGATATCAAATCCAAACTCTTCTGCCATTGTCTGTTTTCATTTGTTCAAGTTTAATACTGGTGCAAAATGCAGGAAGGAGACTTAAATAGAATTGAGAGCATAATATATCATGTATTTGGATAGAAACACATTGGTTCATTGAATTGGACCATCAGCATTGTTCATTAGAAGAATGCTAAAAAGGGGATCAGAATCCTTTTTGTAAGAGTGCTAAATATACAATCTATTATTATAATTGTCTAAACATTTTAGTGTCCACTTAGAAAAAGAAGATAAAGAACAGCAGGCTAACTGAAGATCTTCTTTACACTTATAAAACTTTGAATGTGTCCCATTAAATTAAGGATTGGGGAACCTGTGGCCATTCAGAATTTTTTTATTTTTTTGATTGATTGATTGATTATATGACTCCCATTATCCTTGGCTGTTGGCCATGCTGTTGGCCAAGTAATTACATGCAAGTAATTACAATTAGAAGCAAAACCTTCTTTTAAAAAACAAACATTGCCTCAGGTGTGTGTTTTGGGGCTGTGAGTGGTATTTGCTCACTTGGAGGTAAAATTGAACTCAGTAAGGCTTACTTCTGAGGAAACACTTCTAGGGTTGTGCCGTCGCTGTCTGATACGAGTTTAACAGGATCTTAATGAGTTGGTTTCTCTTTGGGAGCGCAGCACACAGCCATTGACCATGTGCTTTGACAAATTCAATAGGTCATACTGCCTGATCGTTACTTAGAGGAAGGACAGAGTGCATTAAAACTATCAATAATTTCCCTCTCTATAGAACATAATAGTAAATTGATCAGTCACTTACTGGAGTGTCCTCTGGAAAAGGTGACATTATACTGATAATCATTGCGATGTTTTTCTGTACACACTAATACAGTGTTCAGGGTAAACACAGTGAGCTGTGGGTTGGTAGACATCATTGCAAACTAATCTAGCTTAAATTGATGCATCAAACACCGTTTAGTGGCTGGCGAAGAAGTTTCTGAAATCTGGTTAACTTGTTTAGTTTTAGGTTTGTAATTTTTTTAAAACAAAGAGGAATGCTACCTTTTATGTAAGAATCATTCCCCATTCAAGGTCACTAATATGCAATTATATAGACTGATTATGTAGTACATAATAACGCAGGTGGTGCTGTGGTCTAAACCAAAGAGCTTGCTGATCAGAAGGTCGGTGGTTCGAATCCCCACGACGGGGTGAGCTTCCGTTGCTCAGTCCCTGCTCCTGCCAACCTAGCAGTTCGAAAGCACGTCAAAGTGCAAGTAGATAAATAGGTACTGCTCCGGCGCGAAGGTAAATGGTGTTTCCATGCACTGCTCTGGTTCGCCAGAAGCGACTTAGTCACTCTGGTTACATGACCCAGAAGCTGTCTGCGGACAAACGCAGGCTCCCTTGGCCTATAGAGCGAGATGAGTTCACAACCCCAGAGTCATCTGTGACCGGACCTAACGGTCAGGGGTAGCTTTACCTTTTCATGATTAATGCGTTGGATACAGACTATGGCTGCACACACAAATTTGTGGGGACAGTTAATGTATGAAGTGGCTCTTGACTGATGGCTTTATATGCATTTTCCTAAACCAGGCAGAGACCCTACAATGCCCACCATCCCTAGCTAATAGGACCAGTGGTCAGGGGTGATGGGAATTGTAATCCCCAACACCTGGAGGGCTGAGTTTGCCTACGCCTGTCCTAAACTCATCTTCATTGGCAGCAACTCACATTTCATTCATATAAACCAGGCTTCCTCAATCTCGTCCCTCCAGATGTTTTTGGCCTACAACTCCCATGATCCCTAGCTAGCAGGACCAGTGGTCAGGGGTGATGGCAATTGTAGTCTCAAAACACCTGGAGGGCCAAGGTTGAGGAAGCCTGATATAAACCTTCCTGGGTGGGTGGGTGGGTGTGTGTGGATGATTTTGTAACCCTTTCTCTAAGTCTAAAAAACTTCTAGCAAAATTGCAAGATGCTTCTTATAATCTGGCATAGGGTAGCTCTTCCGCCTCTGCAGAGGCACTTGGAATCTGACATCTTGTTTTTAAAAAAGAAAGAACGAAAGCCCTCTGTAATAGGAATTTTTTAAAAAACAAAACAAAACACAAAAACATCTGCTAGCCGAAATCCGCCCCTGTTCTCAGCACTGAACAAGATGCTCTTTTTGTAAGGTTAGCTCCTGTGCCCAGAGGGGAAGAGACCCAGGGCCCCCGCAGCACAGCATCATTTCTCCCGTTGTAAGCGATTTGTAGTTTAAGCTCGCTGATCCCGCGTCACATGACTGGGATGGTAGGCAGCAGATTCGTGCTGAATTGACATCATGCTTTTCAAATTCAGTGGAAATTAAAAAGGAGGTGGGGGCAGAGCAGGGAGGGGAGGCTTCTCCTGACTCTTCCTGGTACTACTAATTCCTAGCTCCAGCTCGCCTGTTATTAAAGGAGCTAGGCAGCAGCCACCGAAAAACAGCAGCGCTGTTACGTAGCTCAGGACGCTCAATGAGGTCGAGCTGGATGATAAACAAACCCGCTGTAGAAACATCCTCTGTAAGTTTTGAAGCTCCATTAATAAGTTCTTTCTGTCTTCTCCTCTCCCCTTTGCAAGTTAAACTCCGCGTTTAACTCTGGGCAGAATATTAGTTTACACCCAAGTATAAAATTGCAGCATTAGGTTGTGTGCAGTGCTCACTTTTAAATCCCGTTGAAATTGAAGCCACTCGTTCAAGTTAGCAAGTACGGTAAAATAACCGTACGAAAGAATATTATTCCTTTGGTTTTTAGTGCCTTGGCAGGGGGGAAAACAGTTGCTGTTTTACTCTTTCAGAGCTACTGCAATCTACAAAGCTTAAATGGATATAGCTAATGTAGTTAATGCAGTGCTATCTTTGAAGGCCAGCGTTACAGCTACTCTTCTAATGGAATTATATTGCCAGATAAAGCTGTATATGTTGCTTGGAGAGCAAGGATATTTAATGCATTGTTTTGGAAGGTATTGAGGGGTCTGAGCGAATTTTTACTCTGTAACTTGCTTATATAATGATGCCTAATGTAGATCAGAGAACCCTCCTTGTTTTTGACTACTAGAAAGTTACTCAACTTCAGTAAGTAGCTTTTGGGAGGTAAAAAAAAATGGATTCAGTTTTGTGTGAAGTCACAAAGATTCAGTAAAGCATGTTATTTTCTTCTGGACCTTAAATTCTCTGATCTGTTCCTTTTCTTTCAGTTCCCTCATCATACCAGGAAAGCAACTCCCTTCTCACACTGCTTATAACTGCTAAAAATTATTTATTGGTTCATTTCGTAGTTACCGCTATGGAACTATTGCTGAGCTTTTATGAAATGAAATATAAATGAGGCAAGATTTCCCATGGTGTCTAGTTTATACCAAAGCAGTAATATAGCCTCAAGAAATACCTGGCCTAACCCAAATGATTCATTTCCTGAAACTCCTTGAGTTGTGGCCATCTAAGTTCTGTTATGGTTGCCATATCTCCGGAATTTCCTGGACATAGCTGGGATTCGGTTGTTGGAAACAGTGTCTGGGAGGAAATCGCTGAAGTGCCTGGGAAAATTCAGACATATGGCAACCCATGTCGAAAGTGTAGATTTTGGCAAATTTCATTAAAAATAGCTCAAAAATGTCATTTTTGAATAAGTTTTTTTTGTGTGTGGGGGGGGGGCTCAACAACTGTGGTCTAAATTAATATACAATAAAATAAAATAAAATAAAAAGCTCAACAACTTAAAAAGCTCATCAACTTTTGTGTCTGGATTTCCCCTTTTTGAAATATGGTAACCCTAGTTCTGCTCCAGGTTGACCCATTGCAGTTAATGGACCTAAGTTAGCCATGTCTCTTATTTTCAGTGGGTATACTTTTGAGTAGAACTAACTGTGCATGCAACCTCCTGAAAACAGGAAATCTTAGGAAACTTGGAATCCTGTTACTTTTAGTTAAAAGGGTACGGATTATTGCTTTTTTCACGAGGAATCCTTTAGTTCTTCTTCTTCTTTTTCTTCTTCAAGAATAAGTACAGGAGTTGATATTTGAAACACTCACCAATATGTCTGAAAAATGAACACATTGTGCAATGTTGCCATAACCTTTAACACTAGAAGTTAGAGCATCCTGAACACCACAGCCTTGTTATTGACAGATGCATAGTCTTAAAATAGTGAATGAACCATTTATTTTCGTCTATTACAACCAATCTGCTTGAAATATTTAGCTAGCTGATTCTTTATTTGACCCCTAGCCCTTCAAATGATTATATCCTTCTCTGGTTTACTAGGTGATAGTAGAACATTTGTCCTGCTGCGTAGCATCCAAAATTTTCAATGAGTAAGATGACAATATCATTTTTTTAAAATGAAAGTGGTGCTTTCATAGTATATGCTCAGATTCATTCTGTAAACTCCTTATGACTTGTCCAACTCCTCAGCTCCGTGGATTTGGTAATTGTTCATAACTTACTGAAGATTATGCTAGTCAGTTAGCAATGTTGAGTGAGTATTTGGAAATAATCTGGTGTTCTAAGGCATTGTTTCCCAACCTTGTGCCTCCAGCTGTTTTTGGACTACAATTCCCATAATCCCTTGCCACTGGTCTTGCTAGTCAGGGATGATTGGAGTTGTAGTTCAAAAACAGCTGGAGGCACAAGGTTGGGAAACACTGTTCTAAGGGATCTCTGTAATTAAGCTCACATGAATTCACACCATATTGTTCTTTGTTTTGTCCAGCTGGTGATACTGATTATATTTTCTTCCTCTCTCCCTTCCACCCTGAAACCAGTGTTCCACGCGTGACTTGATCCTAGTTGAAGATGAGGTGACAGATACTGAAGATAATGAAGAAGAAGATATAGGAGTCCTGGAAGATCAGCGCAGTGTAATTCTTCACCTCATCTCGCAACTCAAACTTGGAATGGACCTAACTAGGGTATGCATCTCCTCTTCCTCTTCCTCCAACCAACAAAGCCTTCTTTAAGAGTCACATGCTATTAAACAGGCCGCCTCATTGGGCTTTGCCGCAAACCCCTCCGCAAAATCTGCTATGGCAACATTTGTTCCAAGTGTTGCCTCCCTTAATGAGTGTAAGGAATTTGATCCGCTTTATAAAGCGGACAGTGTGCTGCCTTTTTGTGGGAGGTTTTGCAGTTCAATATGACTCATACTATGCACTTTGACACCGTTTCTTACGACTGAAAATACTGAAGCTTCCAGCTTCCTCATGGGCAAAATCAAGAGGAGAAGTAAAAGCAGGGTGAGACTAACCCTTTTTTGCGGAGGGGGCAAGGGTTTCACTGACCTATAAGCAGCCCTCTGGGAGCCATATTTAAAGTAAGCATGGCTGAAGTAGATGGGGTCAGTTTTAAATTTTGTTAAGAGACACATTTTGTGGGTCATTGAGGCATCATTGAATTGTTTCAGGAACCCATCCCGCAGGAGAATTTTAAAAATATATATATACATTTTTGTTAGTTTTTTTTAACATACCGTTTTCAACAGTAATTAAACATATTTTTACATCTTATTCATTTTTTTTTTTACTTCCATCAGTCCTGTCTGAAAATTTTCCAATCTAATCTCTTAGTATACATTTCTTATTTTCCCTGTTACATTTAAAGCTCATAAACAGTATCTCTATTCTTTATCTACTTTGTAGCACTTCATATATTCCTCCTTACAAAACTTCTTGTAGTCCTACTAGCGTAATTTGTTGGTTACAATTGCTTTTCAAATAGTTCATCTACTTCTTCCAATCTTCTGTAAATCTCTGGTCCCGCAGGTTTCGAATCCTTCCTGCCATTTTGTCCAATTCTGCATAGTCCTTTATTTCCGTCTACCATTCTTCTTTCTTCGGAATTTCTTCTTGTTTCCATTTCTGGGCTAACAACCAGAGGAGAATTTTTATTATTTTTTAAATGCACACATTTGAGGGACCTTGGAAAGTCACAAAACTTACAGTATCATGGCAGGGAGCAGTCAGTCAGTGTTTCTTTCTAAATTGAATTTTAAATAACGGGGATGCAAAAAACTTTTGGTACCATGGCATAGCAGTGAGGGGTGGCTGGGATAGGAGCAGTTGTCGTTGTTGTTTTTAATGACAAGCCTAAAGGGACCTCACAGGTTAACCACACCTGAAGTATGCAGATGATACCTAACTCTTTTACATCTGGAACCATGTGTGGCCATGCAGGTATTGGTGTCTGGTCATTGGTGGTAGGCTGGAAGAGAGCCATAACATTGATTCCTTGTAAGATGGAGAGTTGGCAGGTGGTTCTGCGAATAGGGGCCATTTGTCTGTTCCAGATAGGCCACACTCCTTCTGAAGAACAGGTGTATAATCTTGGGAGGGGGGATGTTTCTGAAAGCGAAGTTGCTGTGAGCATCTTCTGGCAGTTTGGGATGGTGTGCTGGCTTCAGTGGTTTGTGGACAGGGATCGCTTGGTCATCAAAACTGGATTGCCGCAAAGTGAAGACCTTCTCCTTCCCCACGAGTAGTTTGTAAAGACCAGAGCAGTCTTTCATGTTTGTGTTGGGGACACCGTGCCTTGGAGGGGGAAGCAAGTGAGGCGTCGGTGACCTAACTTAATTACTGACTACCATATCCAACCAAAATTTGTTGACCATGCAAGGCTAAATTATTTAATTTTAATCGTTCTTTTTATAACATGTTAGAAAACAAAATTGCCTCTAATAGTTGTCAAACACAGTACGCCGGTAACCATGGCTAATATACAAGTGTCCACACTTTTGGGGAAATGTTCCACATCCCTATATGTAAATAATGAAGAGTATTTAGCCTGTGAAATATAGCAGGAGTACTGCAGAAAGCTCTCATTAAATTGTGTTGTCGTCTTGAGTGTATGTCATTTTTCTGAACATGGGAAGGTCAAAAAACCACTGACTTTGATTGGTGTCGTAACCCAATACACCGAGAGAGTACTTTCCTGAATAATGCATGAAAAGAAAATGGTTTCTCAGTTTGACCTCGTAGACCAAATGAAAGTATAAAGGGCAGCTGAAGCAGAGGCATTAGTGAAATATGTGTTTTCCCTGTGAATTAAATGTATTGGCAATCATGGGACAGAATATTATTAAATATTCATTTGCATGTTTGAGGACATTGTGGAGAACTTTTAAATCAGAATGGTTATCTAAGGATGATGCTAGAATGAAAAAATATGGCTAAGTGAAATTGTTTTAGAATTCTTTCCCTTGGTAACAATGGAAGGATCTGTATTGTATTTTAGAAAAATATTTATTGGGTTTCAGCATTTTGGGTACATAGCCGAAATAAAAAGGGAAGAGACAATATTGGACAGATAACGGGGTTAGAGAGGGAAACCCCAACCTCTGTATTCTCATCTGTTCAAAGGCACTAAAACTAAATTTCACATTCTTTACACGTCAGTAATCAGGTCCATTTGGGTTCAATCTGCGCCCTAATTGATCTTTGGAGATTTGTTGTTGTTGTTGTTGTTTAGCAACCCTAATCATTTAGTAAATATAGCAGAGTTCAGAGCAGAGTATCCCAAGCGTTAAAGCTCATCGTGTTATATCTGTGTTGATTTTAGTCAGTGCGCTGTTGAATTCTAGGCTTTGCACAGTTTTGTCTAAGCATATCCACTTTGGATCAAATTGCGCAATGACTGCTGTAATCTTGGCCAAGGGAAGGAAGTCTGCAGTTTGAAAATGCAGCCTTCCATCTCCCAGTGGCAGTGGGGGACTGGAAGTGAGGTGTACTTCATGTCTTCCCGTCAGCAGTGGCGACAACCGCGATGAGACAGGGAGCATGGGAAGCCTTGTCTAGGTCACCCATCTGCTCATTTCCTTGCTTTGCCTGCTCTTTCGCTTGGGGCTTTCCACTTTAATGTGTCTCCTAGTTCTTTAACAATCCAAAACAAAAATTCAGCACAATGCAAAGGTTGGTGGTGGTACGAATTCTCAGTTGCAGGTGACTTATGGAAAGGTATCTACCGTTAGCTAGTCAACGAGGAGGGGTTTTTATTGGGACAGGTAAAAGGAGTCCATTCTCCTTTGGTTGCTAGATGCGCCCTGCATCTGTTTTCCACCCAAGTTCCTTGTTTACCAAGATCCTTGAGCTCTTATGATTAAGGCCAGTACAGTGGGACCTCGGGTTACAGACGCTTCAGGTTACAGACTCCGCTAACCCAGAAATAGTACCTCGGGTTCAGAACTTTGCTTCAGGATAAGAACAGAAATCACGCGGTGGTAGCAGGAGGCCCCATTAGCTAAAGTGGTGCTTCAGGTTAAGAACAGTTTCAGGTTAAGAGCAGACCTCCAGAATGAATTAAGTTCTTAACCCAAGGTACCACTATATATAAATATAATAAATCACCACCACCACCACCACCTTACAGTTTTGGTAGAGTCCACCTGCACTGGGTCTGGCCATTCTTTATTTGCTACGCCACTTACCGTATTTTTAGCCCTATGTGACGCACTTTTCCCCCTCCAAAAATGAAGGGGAAATGTGTGTGTGTGTCCTATGGGGCGAATGCAGGCTTCAGGAAGCTCTGCACAACCCTTGGGAGACCGGCGCAACTTCACCGCAGTCTCCCAAGGGTTGCGCAGAGGTGCCTGCACTCCTGGGCTTCGCGCAGCTCTCCGCAAGCCTGGAGAGACTGGCACGGTTCCCTAGGCTTGCGGATAGCAGGCTGTTCTGGGGGCTGGGGTCGGGGGAAGCTCGGGCTTCCCCTGCGCCAGCCCCGTGCTTGGGGGGGAAATATTTTTTTTCTTTATTCCCCCCCCCCAAAAAAAAACTAGGTGCGTCCTATGGGGCAGTGCGCCCTATGGGGCAAAAACTGGTTGGCCACTGTGGGAGCAGAACCAAATGAAACCGGGCCGCTCTTGTTTTCATTCATCCTTTATCTTGCGTGCTTTATCTTGCGTGTACAGTGGTACCTCGGGTTAAGTACTTAATTCGTTCCGGAGGTCCGTTCTTAACCTGAAACTGTTCTTAACCTGAAGCACCACTTTAGCTACTGGGGCTTCCTGCTGCTGCCGTGCCGCCAGAGCATGATTTCTGTTCTCATCCTGAAGCAAAGTTCTTAACCCGAGGTAATATTTCTGGGTTAGCAGAGTCTGTAACTTGAAGCGTATGTAACCTGAAGCATATGTAACCCGAGGTCCCACTGTATTATGAAAAAGCAGTTATATTTTAAAGATCGAAAGCTGTGTTTGTGACAGGCCTTACTCTTCCCTATAAAAGCATCACCTCTGGGTATCCTGATAGTCACAGGAGCATGCCAGGTCAGTCATCACACAGTTCAAAGATGGAGTGACCTCTTGATTAGCAAAGACACGACCTCTACAGGCTTGGTTGGGTGTCAGGCCTAATGAGCAGAGCAGCAAATTCCCGATGGTCTTCCCCCATGAAAATCCGTTGCCAAGACTGAAAGTCCCCGCCTCTTCAACAGGACTTTTCCCAAGTAATCAGAGACTGCGCTTGTCATAGCAGGAGGGTGAGACACCCGTGCCTCTGACTCTTGGCCTCCCTCCTCCCACTCACTTGCTTCAGCTTCTGCCTCTGATTTTGGACTTCTCTCTGTCACAGACTCTCCCTGCTCACTAAGTCCTGTTACCTCTTCAGCTTCTGACACTTCCTCTCCCCAGGCTTCTCCCTCTTCTCCTCTGACGGCTCACTGTTGTCCCACCACCACTCTCTGGGCTCTGAGTCTTCTTCCCTTGGGGGTTCCCCGGCTGCTTCCTCCCACCATTCTTCTGTGTCCAACCAGCCCGTAACACTGATGCTCATGTGAGATTAATAGCTTTTAGTTATTACAGAAGAGGTGCCACTTTTTCAATAAAAATGAATCACTTGCTGTTTTACTTGTATATACCACCTTTTATGTAACCTAAATGCTGGTACCTGCAATCTCAGGATCTTTTCCTTATTAAACTTGAAATTGCAACGTGGGTACAGACTTGGCCAGAGAGCTCCTCTGCAGAAAACTTAATGGCATTTTGCTCCTGACGGACTTGCTCATTATGTAAGCTCGTACGCTCTTCCAAAAGTAGGATCACTTTGCATGCACCCCCCGCCCCACAGTAACTAAAGATTGTTGGTAGTGGCCCCTAGACACATGCAATTTTGACTCCATTCTCTCTGTAAGTCAATATTAGCCCTGAGTATTGCACAGGTGTTAAAGAGGAATGTAGCAGAGTTTCCTTTTGAAAGCGCTTTATTACGCTGGCAGCCTTCCCAAATTCAAGCATCGCTGGTGGGGTGGGGAGGGCCAGTTCTGTATTGGATTTGCAGATGACTTTTCTGTTTGTCTAAATCGGCCTGCAGCAAACTTTTTGAAGCTTCCTTGTTCCTTCGCCTTTTCAGTGCAACAAATATTGCATCTATTGTTGTTGAAAATAAAAATACACAGCTATTCTTGCAGCATGCTTACAGCTGCTATTTCTGTCCATTAATAGACAGAATAGTTTGGCAAACAGTATCATCAATCACACACATGGCCGTTGGGTAGCCAGATCAGTCCGGCAATGCTGGGCATTATTCCAGAGCTGATGCTTATGCTCCTTTCTCTCTCCAGCTATTACTATTCCATTTTCACGGGCAGCCCTGCCAAATCCCAGGCGTCTGCTTACCAGAAATTGATATTGTAGATGTGCAGATTCCCTCCCTCCCGCCCCGGCCACATGCTGCTTCTTGTCTCCATGTTGCATCTGGCCTGGAAGTCTACAACTCTGTGTGTGTGTGTGTGTGTGTGTGTGTGTGTGTGTGTGTGTGTTATTAGAATAGGGAATTATTTGGGTAGATTTTACTTCTTAAAGGTAAAGGGACCCCTGACCGTTAGGTCCAGTTGTGACCGACTCTGGGGTTGCGACGCTCATCTTGCTTTACTGGCCGAGGGAGCCAGCATACAGCTTCCGGGTCATGTGGCCAGCATGACTAAGCTGCTTCTGGCGAACCAGAGCAGCACATGGAAACACTGTTTACCTTCCCGCCAGAGGGGTACCTATTTATCTACTTGCACTTTGGCATGCTTTCAAACTGCTAGGTTGGCAGGAGCAGGGACTCGAACCGCCAACCTTCTGATCAGCAAGCCCTAGGCTCTGTGGTTTAGATCACAGCGCCACCCGCCAGTTCTTAGGTTGTGCTAATATTCACTGATCAAATGACAAAAGTTGGCTTCAATAGTGCTTCAAAAAGCTTCTAAACCTATTTATCCAGAGACAACAGCAGAGCAGGAGAAATGGGCAGCTCTATGAGTAATGACAGCACTGTATCAGGTCTCTGAAAAGGAGATTATTTGTAAAGTCGAATATTTGTATGCATGCTTAGACCAGGTACAGCTGTGACGCATAAGCGTGGTTTAGGTATACAGATCAAGCTGCTGGCTTGCATGCTTTCTCCCTTCTGTCCCTTCTCTCTTGCACATGAATCCCTTCTCTTCTGCTGGCTCTTTTGTGCCATTGCTTTGGATTAGAAATTGCCAATTATAATTAGTGCCATTCTCTTTTTTTTTTTAATGTTTTTATTGGTTTTTTCACATAATAAGAACAAACAAAACAAACACAAACACTAAAAACAAACAACAAAAATTGACTTCCCCATGCCTTCCCTTCGCCACATCCTTGTTTTACCGTTTTTTCGAGCAACTCATCAATCAATCTTTAGTCAAGTCCCTTTTGAGTTTTCTTAAAGTTTAAGATTTACAGCTGTAATTCTTTGTTTCCTACCCCTTAACATCTTATCAGTCCACAATTTTACAGTAGTTTTTTAAATATACTTTAAATTTCCCCCAGTCCTCTTCCACTGTCTCTTTCCTCTGGTCACGGATTCTGCCGGTCATCTCTGCCAGTCCCATATATTCCATCACCTTCGATTGCCATTCTTCCAGAGTAGGTAATTCTTGCATCTTCCAATACTTTGCCAACAGGATTCTTGCTGCTGTGGTTGCATACATAAAGAATGTCTTATCCTTCTTTGGTACCAATTGGCCGACCATGCCCAAAAGAAAAGCCTCCGGTTTCTTGACAAATGTCCACTTAAGGACTTTCTTAATTTCATTATAGATCATTTCCCAGTAGGCCTTAATCTTTGGGCAGGTCCACCAAAGATGATAAAAAGTACCTTCAGCCTCGTTACATTTCCAACATTTGTTATTGGGCAGGTGATAGATCTTTGCAAGTTTGACTGGGGTTATGTACCACCTATAGATCATTTTCATTATATTCTCTTTCAGGGCATTACATGCCGTAAATTTAACACCGGTGGTCCATAACCGTTCCCAGTCTTCAAACATAATGTCATGACCAATATCCTGTGCCCATTTAATCATGGCTGATTTCACTGTTTCATCCTGTGTATTCCATTTCAGCAGCAAATTATACATTTTAGATAGATTTTTAGTATTGGATTCTAACAGTTCTGTTTCTAACTTTGACCTCTCCTTCTGAAAACCAAGTTTCCTGTCCTGCTTAAACATCTCATTTATCTGACGGTAGTGTAACCAATCTCGAACCTTATGCTTTAGCTTCTCGAAACTTTGTAGCTTCAGTTTTTCGCCATCATATTCTAAAATTTCACAATACTTAGGCCAATTAGAGTCCATATTGATTTTTTTCACTGCTTTCGCTTCCATTGGTGACAACCACCTAGGGGTTTTACTTTCCAATAAATCCTTATATCTATTCCAAACATTGTACAATGCTTTCCTGACAATATGGTTTTTAAAACTTTTATAAATCTTTACCTTGTCATACCACAGATATGCATGCCAACCAAAGCTATTGTCATATCCTTCCAGATCAAGAATGTCTGTGTCTTCAAGAAGTAGCCATTGCTTCAACCAGCAAAAGGCTGCTGATTCATAATAAAGTCTTAAGTCCGGCAGGGCAAAGCCCCCTCTATCTTTTGCATCAGTCAAGATCTTAAATTTTATTCTGGGCTTTTTGCCCTGCCAGACAAATTTAGATATGTCTTTCTGCCACTTCTTGAAACAGTCCATTTTGTCTAGAATCTGTAACGTCTGAAATAAAAACAACATTCTTGGCAATACATTCATCTTAATGACAGCAATTCGGCCTAACAAGGAGAGTTTCAGCCTAGACCATATGTCTAGATCTTTTTTAACTTCTGTCCAGCATTTTTCATAGTTATCCTTAAATAGATTCACATTTTTTGATGTCAGATTTACCCCCAGGTACTTAACCTTTTTTCCTATTTCCAACCCAGTTTCACTTTGAAACCTATCTTTCTCCTCTTTTGTTAGATTTTTTTCCAGCACCTTTGTTTTCTGTTTATTCAGTTTAAATCCTGCGACCTGGCCGAATATCTCCATTAATTCTAAAACTCTTTTGGTACTAGCTTCTGGCTGTTGCAAGGTTAGCACTAAGTCATCTGCAAATGCCCTTAACTTATATTGTTTGGATCCGACCTGTATTCCTTTTACCAGCTGGTCCTTCCTAATCATGTTTAATAAAACCTCCAGGACAGATATAAACAGTAAAGGGGATATAGGGCATCCCTGTCGTGTGCCTTTCTCTATTGGTATTTCATCCATTACCACATTGTTCACAATTAGTTTCGCTCTTTGTTCAAAATATATTGCACCTATACCGTTTTCAAACCCTTGGCCTACCCCCATCCCGTGGAGATTCTGCTTCATAAATTTCCAAGAAATGTTGTCAAAGGCCTTCTCCGCGTCCACAAAGATCAAAACTGCCTTCCTGTTAATGTCTACCTCTAGCATCTCCAAAATGTCTATAATGTTCCTCACGTTCTCTGACATATGTCTCCCTGGGAGAAAGCCTGTTTGGTTCTTATGAATCTCCTCCACCAAAACTCTCTTAAATCTTTTTGCCAAAACGTCTGCAAAAATTTTATAATCCACATTCAAGAGTGATATAGGGCGGTAGTTTTTGACTTGATGTTTCTCAGTTTCTGTCTTCGGTATAAGTGAGATGAATGCTTCTTTCCACGATTCGGGAGCCTTTTTCCCCTCTAATATCTGATTGCATACTTCCTTCAATGGCTGTATTAGCCATTCTTTAAGATCTTTGTAGTATTTCGCAGTCAAACCATCTGGTCCTGGTGATTTCCCCAATTTCATATTCTGGATGGCACCCTCTATTTCTTGTTCTGTAATTTTTTCATTCAAAATCCTTTTATTTTGTTCTGAAATCTTTGATAGTCCATATTTTTTAACAAATTCCTCTATTTCTTGTTCGTTTGTAGGCCCTTGTGCATAAAGTTTTTTGAAAAAGCTTTGGAAACAATTACTTATTTCATTTGGTTTGTTGATAATTTTCCCATCTATTTCCAGGGATGTCACAGTGTTTAACTTTTGCCTCTTTTTCAGTTGCCATGACAGCAGTTTCCCACATTTATCTGCCGATTCAAATGTCTTTTGTCTCATTTGCCTTCTCTTCCATTCTATTTCTTGATTCATCAATTCCATATATTGCGTCTGGTGATATTTTATTTCTCTTAAGATCTCATGAGACTTCGGTTTAGATCTCAGTTTCTTTTCTCCTTCCTTTATCTGGTTCAAAATCTTTTCCTTCCTCTCATTTTGTTTCTTCCTTTTTATAGAATTTTGTTGAATTAGGAATCCACGCATCACGGCCTTACTTGCGTCCCATATTGTTCTTTTTTCCACCTCCGTTCTCAAATTTATCTCAAAGTAATCCTTCAATATTTTTTGGGCCTTTCGATAAATTTCTTCATCTCTAAATAGGGTGTCATTCATTCTCCATCTGAAGGTTCCAGCCGTTGTTAATTTCATTTCCATCTTGACTGCATTATGGTCGGAGCAGGTTTTTGTGCAGATTTCTGATTTTTTCACTCTTGGTGCCAGGCTGCTAGAAATCCAAATTTGATCAATTCTAGTCCAGGTCATTTTTGCTTCCGAGAAGAAGGTTCCCTCTCTTTCCAGAGGGTTCCTTGTTCTCCAAATGTCAATCAAGTCCATGGTGTCAGTGAGTTCAAAAAAGGTCTTTGGTAGTCTCCCATCCTTAGATATTACTTGTCTTTGTGCCTTATCCATGTTTGTGGAGACGACTCCGTTGAAATCTCCCATCATTATGATTTTAAAGTCCATAAAGTCCATTAAAGTCTCATGCAACTTCTTGAAGAACTCTGCCTTCCCCTCATTAGGTGCGTAAACTCCGACAATTAAGATCTTTTCTCCTTGAATTTGAATTTCTACTGCCAGGTATCTTCCTTCATCATCTTTAAAGATCAATTTTGGTTCCCATTTTTCCTTGGCATAAATCACCACCCCTCTT
Source organism: Podarcis melisellensis (assembly GCF_964234715.1). NCBI lineage: Eukaryota > Metazoa > Chordata > Lepidosauria > Squamata > Lacertidae > Podarcis > Podarcis melisellensis. The sequence continues at coordinate 16,962,576 of NC_138544.1, forward strand.
TTCTTAACTTTGTCTGAGGAAACAAATTCCAGTCCTAATCTCTTATTTATCAAAAGTTTCCTGTGTATCCTGGCAATATGGGTTTCTTGCAAACAGATTATATCTAGCTGTTCTTTCTTTAATATGTGAAAAACTTGATCTCTTTTTCGGGGATGGTTTAGACCATTACAGTTCCAACTCAGAAGTTGCAGGGACATTTTTGTTATTGGGTATTTTTCCCACCCACTGCTCCAAGTTCTTGTTCCTCGTCAGTCGGTGCTTGATTCAATCCAAACGATAGGTTTGTAATGTCCAGTATTCCCCCCTCTGCAGTTCCTTTCTGAAAATCCTCCAAGTTTCTCTCCAAGAAGTGTTCTTTATCTTGGATTGTTTTTATTTTGGTTTTCTTCCCTTTGAAGTTAAAGGACAGTCCTTGTGGGAATTCCCACCTGAATTGAATGTTGTTTTGTTTTAATATGTCAACTAGGTCTTTAAATTGTGTTCTCACCTCCAGAAAGTATCTGGGAATATCTTTGAAGATCTGTATTTGAGAATTTTTGATAACCAATGCCCTCTGGAAATGTAGGTTCAATATTTTATCTCTCTCTTCCTTGGATCTAAAAGTTATTAAACAATCCCTTGGCTTCTTGCCTTGCTTTCTTCCAATCCGAAAGGCTGTGGTTATTGTAAATTCCTCTTCCTCTTCTCCCAACTCTTCACTCCAAAATTCTTGGAATTTATCTGTAAGGAATTCCCCAAGCTTGTCCTCCTCCTCCTCAGGCACCAGTCTCAATTTCAAATTCTTGCCTTTCCTCTCGAGTTCCATAAGGGCCAGGGCTTCATCATGCTCATGTACCTTCTTTGCAATAGGAGCAAATTTCCCTTTGGTTTCCTCGGCCGTGGTCCTCGCGTTTTCGGCTATTTTCCTCGTCTCTGCACTTTCCTGAATTAATCGATTTATAGAATCTGTATTAGTCGATATAATTGTCGTATTCAAATCCAATCTTGTTGTCAGTTCAGTAAGTTTCTTGGAGTTCTCTGTAGATTGCCTAGTAAGCGATTCTAAAGATTCATTTATCCTAAGTAGAGCCTGTGTCATAGAATCCATTGATACCGTTGTTGTTCTTTCCTGTGTTGCTGTTGCTCCTGTCAAGGAGCCTCTTTTCTTTTGAGCCTGAGCCTGTTTTGCCTTGGATCTTGTTGATATTTCATCCAGTGGGCTGCTCATATCTCAAGGTCGTTCCCACAGGAACAGTTGCAGTTGGAAAATCCCACTGTTTATATCTCAATGCAACAGTCTCTCCTTTAAACCTCTAGAGGGAGTACATTGTATCCAATGCGAGAACAAAGAAACAGGGAAAGAAATAGCCATGCAAAGTTCCAAAAGCGAAAGTCCAAATAAAAACCCTACTTTTTTGCAGTTTAAAATGTTACAGTTTATATCCGCTAAAGTCCCGTTATTTTATGTCAGACAAATCTTACTTTGTATCCTCAGTCAAGTTTTGACAGCTCACTTCAGGCGCTCATTGCCCCGGCAGCCTGGCCAGAGGTATCGGCAGTGGAAGGTTTCCCATTCAAATCTCCTTTCTTGAGCAGATAAAATTAAGTCAAATTTCTTCCCACCCTCTCCTGCTCGTTGGGGGGGGAGGTCCTCTTCCGATGTCAAGTTTAAACAGTTTGAAAAGCTTAAAAACGTCCCCTTTAAACACAGCTTGCTCTTTTCGTTGCTCAGTCAATCATGTAGCTCCGGGGGGGCAGACTTCCTTATTTTTTGCCTCTCCCGTTTTCAGCCAAATCTTCTTAAATTTTAAAGTCCCGTTCCCTTTATTTATTGTTCTTACTCACGGGTGTTGTTTCCAATCGGTAGCTTCAGGAAGGAATCGGCGCTCTCCGTCAGTGGCGACGCGGCTTCGCTCCGTGAGCTGGGTTGCGATCCTCAGCACCGCGCTCACACCCGATGCCGCTCCGGAGCCTTTAAAAAGGCTCTTTCGCGATACCGGGGGGCGCAAAGGTGCCCACCGAATCTCCTTGTTCACAGGCTTCAGCGCCTGTGATTTTAGGGGTCCCCCGCTCGCCGTAGCGGGTCAGACCCGAACTCACAGAGCAGTCCTGCTTCGGAGCTCGAAGCAAGGACCGCCATTAACGCTGGCGCCGACTGGAAGTCTCCCAATTAGTGCCATTCTCAAAACTCCAGAATCACGCTGTAAATCCTAAAGCTTGGCTGAGGATGGGGGTAGAGTAACTTTGTGCCCATGCTCCTACAGACTGCTCCATATGTCTCAACCCTGATTTAGTGTCCTTATGGCTAGTGCAGATGTAAGAATGGCAAATTATGATAACGTGTTTTGAGAAGGCAGAAGCAAACATCTAGTTATTTCCACCATTGTTGGCTTTGGCCCTGTGGAGACTTAGGTTCAGATTAATGCTGAACCATAAAGACGCAGAGAGAGTAACCGAGAACTCTGTGTTTCCATCTGTGCAACTGAAATATTAATGTGGACAGGTTTGCTGTAAAGTCCGGATCAATCAAATAAGGTGCCCTGCGCTGCATATTAAAGTGCAGTGGAAGTTGTACTACTGGCAATGTGGACTGAATAAAAATCTTCTCCATCTCTACTTTTGTAACATCCCTAAAGGAGAATATTGCACGCTTCCACTAGCAGTCCCTGTATATGATGATGTGGCCATATCACGCTTTAAAGACCCAGTTGTTTAGAACATTGCTTTTACCCAGGACCGGTTTTGCCATTGCTGGCTTTGGTGCTTTTTAAAGCGTTTGATTTAAATTTAGTGTTGTATTCTGGGCTTAATGTTTTTTTAATGGTTCACTCTGGTTCCTTGACATAGAATTGCTCATCGTTACGGCGATTTGCATGTTGTAAGCCACCTAGAGAGGGTCTGACCTGGAAAGACAGCCTATAAATACTTTCAAAATGAAATAACGCCAATCCTCAACTGGCATAGACAAAATTAAGGTGGGATCAGAAACTTTCTGCTGGATGAAGCCCCATGTCAGTTTTGGAGAGGCATTAAGAGCGCCATCATTACAAAACACTTGCTCTTTGGCACAGCTGAAGCATTACATGCCAAGACTAGAGAGCGGTGGAAAATTAATGTGAAACAGTGTGTGCTTATAATCAGGTTTGTTTTTCTTACGAGTGGAATCCTGGGCAACGCTTTTGCCTCGCTCTGATTTGAAATGTGTCAGAACTACCGGTGTCCAGATACAGATTTCTTTGTGCCACCCACATCCAGCCTGCCAGCTGCCAAAGTTGGCACGTCGCTAGTAGAACTCAATTAACTTGAACCAAACTGATGTACCACTTTCTGTAAGCAAGGAACGCTGTCAGGGAACAATTGGCTCACTTATTAGCTAAGCCGAGCAAGACAACGAAAGAGTCCAGGCAGTTTGAATAGCGTGACCTTGTGAGGCCGCCGAGGACTCTGGCGAAATAGATAGTGACTTGTAGAATTGACCAAAGCAATGAGTGTTGCCTTCATTCATTATTTGCACTTCTCAGTCCTCAGAGCGAGCTCTCTGGCAGTGCGAGGAAAAAAGCACGTTTATTTTGGCACAGGAAGTTTTGCAGCTGCCTTAACTGTTTATTCCTCCCTGTTGCAGTCATGGAAAAAAAATGATTATTTGCTTTTCCCTTGCACTCGATACAGGTAGTTCTTCCAACCTTTATTTTGGAGAAGAGATCGCTGCTGGAGATGTACGCAAACTTCCTGGCCCACCCCGACCTGTTTTTGACAGTTTCGTCCGGAAGCACCCCTGAGGAAAGAATAATTTACTTTGTGGAGTATTACTTAACAGCCTTTCACGAAGGCCGGAAAGGAGCCGTTGCCAAGAAGCCCTACAACCCAATTATTGGAGAAACTTTCCATTGTTCTTGGGATGTGCCTAAAGACAAAGTGAAGCAGACGAGAACTAACTCCCCCTCTCCAAGCCCCAAGGGCAAGGCGCCGTCGCCACCACCACCAGAAAACTACAAGCTGCGGTTTGTAGCTGAACAGGTATCCCATCACCCACCAGTCTCCTGCTTTTACTGCGAGTGCAAGGAGAAGAAGATGTGCGCAAATGTTCATGTATGGACCAAAAGCAAGTTCATGGGGATGTCTATAGGTGTTTCTATGGTAGGTGAAGGTAAGACATACCACAAAGATACAATATATATTATAGCAGGCTTGCTTATCGCACAAGATTTTAGAGAAGTCCCCTCAAAACAAACAAACCCTGAAATCTACCATCCTCCATTAAGAAACATAAAGTAAAGGTAAAGGGACCCCTGACCATTAGGTCCAGTCGTGGCCGACTCTGGGGTTGCGGCGCTCATCTCGCTATATTGGCCGAGGGAGCCAGCATACAGCTTCCAGGTCATGTGGCCAGCATGACTAAGCCGCTTCTGGCAAACCAGAGCGGTACCTATTTATCTACTTGCACTTTGACATGCTTTTGAACTGCTAGGTTGGCAGGAGCTGGGACTGAACAACGGGAGCTCACCCCGTTGAGGGGATTCGAACCGCCGACCTTCTGATTGACAAGCCCTAGGCTCTGTGGTTTAACCCACAGCGCCACCAGCGTCCCTTATTAAGAAACATACTTCTGAGTAATAGCAAAGCACTTTATGTACTTTTCAGCTTCTGGACACTAAAATAAAACTAGTGGAAATTAGTGGAAACCTTATATAAGCTTTTCAGGAGTCCCAGCAATTTAACATGTGGTCACAGAATCATAGAATTGTATAGCTGAAAGGGACCATGAGGGTCATCTAGTCCAGTGTTTCCCAACCTTGTGCCTCCAGATGTTTTTGGCCTACAACTCCCATCATCCCTAGCTAGCAAGACCAGTGGTCAGGGATGATGGGAATTGTAGTTCAAAAACAGCTGGAGGCACAAGGTTGGGAAACACTGATCTAGTCCAGACCCCTGCAATGCAGGAATCTTTTGCCCCATATGGGGCTCGAACCCACGATCTTGAGATTAAGAGTCTCATGCTCCAGCAACAGAGTTATATCTCTGGATCTTCATATCCCTCCCCAACTGACTTACTGTATTGGCCCGAATATAAGCAGCACTCCCCCCCCCCCCAAAAAAAAATTCTGACCGTGAAAAGTTAAAGTGTGGCTTAAATTCGCGACTTTACAAAAATTGGCTTTTACAATATCGCTGCCGAAACAGACCTGGGTAAAACGGAACAAAAAACGTTTTATTGCCAATTTGCAAACTTGAGACTGTTGTGCAATTACCGTATTTTTCGCTCTATAAGACACACCAGACCATAAGACGCACCTAGTTTTTGGAGGAGGAAAACAAGGAAAAAAAATTCTGAATCTCAGAAGCCAGAACAGCAAGAGGGATCGCTGAGCAGTGAAAGCAGCAATCCCTCTTGCTGTTCAGGCTTCTGGGATAGCTGCGCAGCCTGCATTCGCTCCATAAGATGCACACACATTTCCCCTTACTTTTTAGGAGGGAAAAGTGAGTCTTATAGAGCAAAAAATATGGTAATTCTAATGTCATTCATTGCTTTTCCCGTATTTTACAGTGCAGTATTGATTTTTTATTTGCATTTATGGTGCTACGAACAGGTGTTTGATCCACTTATGGGTCCTTTCTAGTACCCGTACGATTTTCTTCTACATTTTCCGTTCATGGGTATGAGTGCCTGCAGAATTGTAGCAATTGAATAGCAATTTGCGATCTTAGCGGATATACGGTAACTTTTGCCGGCTTGCCAGATCAAAGGCTTAAATTGGCTCGGAGTTACAATTCTACCAACCGCAGCAATTTTCAGCCTGTAACCCAATTATAAGGGAGCGGCTTCTATTCGGGTATTGTCCTTTTCCCTCCCTGCCCCCCCCTTGAATTTTAAAGGTGCAGCTTATTTGTGGCTGCGGCTTATATTTGGGCCAATACGGTACGTACCCCAGGCTTTGCAACACACCTTGGCTGTGAGAAAACGCCACATTCCTGGCTTTGATTTTCATATATTTCTTTCAAATACATATTAAACATATTATTACAATATTAGTAAATATGGCATACTCCAACTTACCCGTTAAAAGCACATAGCTCAAACATACTAATGGAACGATAACACAAGTTGTAAATCACTGCTTCTCATTTTTGGTTCCTAGGAATACATCTTGAGCTTAGGAATAGCTTAGGAATACATCTTGAGCTTTGGGTCATAACATGGTTTTGAACACTGGTTCTTGCTCACTGTGTATTACTTCTTACAGTACAGTTGTCTTTGCTCAGTCACGTCTTAAAAATTGTGGGCCTTTTCTCGCCTCTCCTATCTGATGCCATTCCGATGTTAAAGGAAACCCTGACAGAGTCGTGACCGACTCTGGGGTTGTGGCGCTCATCTCGCTTTATTGATCAAGGGAGCCGGCATACAGCTTCTGGGTCATGTGGCCAGCATGACTAAGCCACTTCTGGCAAAACAGAGCAGCACACAGAAATGCTGTTTACCTTCCCGCTGGAGTGGTACCTATTTATCTACTTGCACTTTGACATGCTTTCGAACTGCTAGGTGGGCAGGAGCAGGGACTGAGTAATGGGAGCTCACCCCGTCACCGGGATTCGAACCGCTGACCTTCTGATCGGCAAGTCCTAGGCTCTGTGGTTTAACCCACAGCGCCACCTGTGTCCCAATTCAGATGTTGCTGAACCACAACTACCATAATTCCTGACCATTAATGGTGTTGGCTAGGGTTGATGGGAGCTGGAGTTCAACAATATTTGGAGAGAAATACATTGGAGAAGACTGATATACATAATGTTGGAATAATGGGTTGATCTGCAACTGCATCTAGGCCAACTGTACTTCATGGTCTGACAAAAAGGAAAAAACACACATGAAACATTCTGATTGGAAGTTAGTTTACGAGAGATTCTTTAAGGCGAGCCTCCCCAAGTTGAGAAATTAATTTCACGCTGGGAAGTATGAACTTTCTCATCTCTTCTCTCCTTGGGAATGTGTGAAAGAAGCCTTCATTTTGAATTCAGGGGAAAAGCCCTCATGTCCTTATTTGCTAGGATAGCAGTGTATACAATTAAACTGTCACGATCTTAAGCTCATTGGAAACAAGCAGTTTGGAATAAATTATTAGTATCTTCCCAGGTGGGACCTGTCTGTCTGCTTGCTTAGAGGTGGGGCGTGATCATGCTTCTATTCTGCACAACTTTTAACGGTTTTTAATATGTGAAAGTTTGATTCCCTTCCTCCTGGTTGTAAGATGCTTCCTGCTTTGTTCTTAATATGGGTTTGTTGAATTTTGGTTTTAATGTTTGCATGCAGCTTTTTTTTGCGGGGGGGGGGGAATTGAAGGGAAATACTCATGTGATGATGGTGTTCCATCATATGACTATGTGCGTCATTCACCGTGCTGCTCACAGTTATTTTCGTTTTGCAAATCAGTGTAGCTGCTGGTTGTCGTAAGTGACTGAAGTTGTGGCCTAAGTGAGTACCATGTGATTGAAAAATGAGAGATGTGCGTGAGGACCCTTCTCTTATAGGAAACCACTTAAGACTGCTGTCGTCTTCCACAACCATTCATTGCATGAATCTGAACAGAATCAAAAGGGAATGTTGATTCTGACTCCTTATAACTTTGTTAACAACTTTTTAATTGGTTTCCCAAACTTAGATCTCCAGCGGATTTGGGGACTACAGTTCCCATCATCCCTGACCACTGGTCCTGCTAGCTAGGGATGATGGGAGTTGTAGTCTAAAAAGAACTGCTGACCCATGGTTTTTGACCTACAGCATCACCTTGTTTCTTTTCCAGTTACAGATAGGTAGCCGTGTTGGTCTGCCATAGTCAAAACAAAAAAATTCCTTCCAGTAGCACCTTAAAGACCAACTAAGTTAGTTCTTGGTATGAGCTTTCGTGTGCATGCACACTTCTTCAGATACACTTCTGAAGATGTGTGCATGCACACGGAAGCTCATACCAAGAACTAACTTAGTTGGTCTTTAAGGTGCTACTGGAAGGAATTTTTTTGTCTTGTTTCTTTTATTGATGTGACCTGTAGAAAACATGTTGCTCAAAAGTATGGGGTCAAAGAGGGGAACAAATCAATATGTTTAGTAGTATATATAATGGATGCTTGTAGTGAGAGCTTTCCTTGTCTCATATAAGCAATGACGATAACATGGACCTGCTTCAGATTTTCTGCTAGGGAACTTGGAAGCATTTGTTCACATTAAATGCCCAAATCAAGGATGCTGGGACTATATCCCAGAACACATGTCCAGCTCAAATCTGTGTTTTTATTTTTGTGTGTGTGCTGAATGTAGTTATCAATTCATACTGTCAGTTCTAGTTAATGGTAACCAATGGTGGATACAGTATAAGGGTCTCTTGGTTTGACTACTCAAGACTTGAGTCTTGCTTGCAGATTTCTCCAGAAGGCAGGTATCTGTTTGGACACCATGAGGATGATGAGCTAGATGGGTCTTTGGTGAGATCCAGAAGGCTCCTCTTGGGTTTTAAAATATTGTTTTAGGGGAGCCTTGTTAGATGTACTGCCAGGCTACCCGCAGTTGGTATCACTTTGCCATATTAGGCACCTCATATGCAAGACAAGGTAGCACCTGACATTTTGGCTGAATCTGAGCAAATTGGTCATTCTCATGGTGGGACTTCCATTGCATGTAGGCTTCTTATTCAAAGCTGGCAGGAAGTGGGATAGATATGTTATTTTATCAAATTTTAAGGAGAGTGATTAGAAGTTAAGCAGTTTTCTCTTTGGGGGTGGAATATAACACAACTATATTTTTTTTGAAGCTTGCAGCTATGTTGAGCATGGAGACCAGATTGGATTGCTTGAATGGCTTCACCAGTCATGTCTGGTTTTCGTTTTAAATTTTGTAGCCTTTTAAAACCAAATCACCCCAAGAAAAGGAGGATTTTTACAAAAGGGCAGTTGCAAAAAGAAAAGAAAAAAAAAGCATCTTGGTGGAGATCGTTCCACTTATATAAGTCTTGGTGTTTCTCCTCCCCTTCAAGGAAAATAAAAATAAATAACACTTACTATAAACTATGTTGCTTCTTTTCAGTACCAGGTAAACAGTGACCATCCTTCTGGAAAGAATATTGTCAAATTCTCAGTGCTGAAAAGTATTTCTCTCCATCCCTGCCCCCCATTTCTGCCCCCATCCATAGGTATTCTTTATCTGCTGGAACATGGGGAGGAATATGTGTTCACGCTGCCTTGTGCCTATGCTCGCTCCATTCTTACTGTTCCTTGGGTGGAGCTGGGAGGTAAAGTGAGCATTCTCTGTGCCAAGAGTGGCTATTCGGCTACAGTCACATTCCACACCAAGCCTTTCTATGGGGGAAAAGTACACAGGTACTGAAACTGTTATTTCACATACTTTTATTTTTCTCTTTTAAAGATTGCTCTGTAAAAATAAAAAATACTAAGACAAGCAATATTAACTGCCAAACTGCTTACTGTTTATAATGCTGCAGTTGCTAGTGATTTTATACTACTTTAGAAATGTGCTTTGCAAGCAATGTCCTGTATGCTTTCATAAGAAGAACAACAACATGTGCTCGTATTTGAGGCTGTTCCATTTCCTGCAGCTTTTGGGAACTGAAGGAGACTCCCAAGCACTCAGGACTGAAACTGCACAGGGTCTTGAATCCATATCACCATCAGGACTGGGAGATACCTGGTTTTCAACATCGCGATCTATCACTAGCTAAACATCGTGATATACCGATATATCACAGTGTCTGAAATAAGGATGTGGAACTGTGTAGAGGTGAACAGAAGGGCTGGGTTATACCTGGTTTTTCCAGCATCGTGATATAATCACCAAGTAAATATTGCAACATATCGCAATATCACAATGTTTGAAATAAGGGGGGAGAGCGTTGGCTGGCTGCACAGTTTTTCCTGCATTGTGATTTTTGCATAGCGCATGTGCACACACATACATCATGATTTACAATATATTACCAGGTTGAAAATTGTGAGACCGGTATCACGATATGGACTTCAAATTGGTTTTTGGCGATGTATTGATATATTGCCCAGTCCTAACCACCATATTCTAACTCTGGGTGCTGTGTGAAATGTGAAGCACCAACCACAGGGAAGTAATTCAGATAAAAAGAAAGGACACTGTGCAAGAACAGGATAGTTCTTTTGTGTGTCCCCTCTTTTAAAACAAAAAAATATCCAGACTAAGCTAGGAGCCGCAAAATTGGCAATACATCTGCATAGAGCAATGGTCCCTGGTATTTTGTTTGTAATGGAGACATCAAGTTTATGAGAATGTGGTCAATACATAATGAATGTAGCTTCTTGAGTGCTCTCCAGCTCAGAAATGTATCTGAATTGTTCTTCTTGCTGTTTTTCTAAAAAACAAAATGATTATTCTTGGCCTCCTTTTCTGAGTTTGAGTCCAGTGGAAATATTTGCTGTGCATGCAAGTGATTTCCTTTCACCTGTGTCTTAATCTCCATATTTTATCGTTTTGATGTAGGGTTACAGCTGAGGTGAAGCATAACCCCACCAACACCATAGTGTGTAAAGCACAAGGGGAGTGGAACGGCACGCTGGAGTTTACGTACAGCAACGGAGAAACCAAAATAATCGACACCACCAAGCTACCCATCATTCGCAAGAAGATCAGACCGATAGCAAAACAAGGTCCATTTGAATCAAGGTGAGGACGCTTTTGCAAAACCATCATGACTAGTTGTGCTTAAGAGAAGCAGGAAAAGAAAGAATATATTGAAGCACTTGTCCCTGTTTGTACAGCAGTGTGGAAAGAGCAACATCTTGCTTCCCTAAGGATGTTTCCAAGTTTTCGTCCCCCCCCCCCCCCATGACTTGTATGCTGAATCAGCATGCTGACATTCTGCCTGCACGGGGATTCTTCCACCCACTGTGCTAATTGCTGCTGCGCAATTAGGCTCTTGGAAGCTGCTTTCCTGTAGATGTTATTTTTGTTTGTTGAATGTTTATCCCTCTAATACTGAGGGCCCAGAACAAGCAAGAAGAAAAGTCACGTAGTATGATATCATTGGGAGAAGGGCTGTAGTTTAGGGAAGAGCCATCATAGCTCAGTGGTGGAGCATCTCTCTTGTATGCCATGGTCCCAAATTCAGTTCCCGGGATCTTCAGGTAGGGTTGGAAGAAACTCCCTGTCTGAAAATCTTGAGAGTTGCTGCCACGTCAGTGCAGACAAAACAGAGTTATAGGTAAGCTCAATGACATTCGCACACTCCACCCATGAAAATTTCGCAGAGATTTTGTTCCCAAATGTTGCCGCCCTGCACTAATTTTCAGATACAATTCCTTTTCTCACTAACTGATGGAGAATGATGGGTAGCCCAGGGGAAATGGGGGATCGTCACAGCAGTAATCTGGACTGTTGGGCTTAGGTGAATTTCTCTCAGAAGAGGATTCTAGAGTTGAAGCTCACCTACAGGTGGTATACAGTCGTACCTTGGAAGTCGGACAGAATCCGTTCCAGAAGTCTGTTCGACTTAAAATGTTTGGAAACCAAAGTGCAACTTCCGATTGGCTGCAGGAAGCTCCTGCAGCCAATCGGAAGCTGCAGAAGCCCTGTTGTACGTTCGGCTTCCAAAAAAAGTTTGAAAACTGGAACACTCGCTTACGGTTATCGTTCGGGAGCCAAAAGGTTGGGCAACTAAGCCGTTCAGTATCCAAGGTACGACTGTATTTAACACCACGGAAGCTGGTGCTGATACGCCCAGGAACCTAACCAAAATGTTGTAGAGATTGCGCCTTCTCAGGCACATTCCTCCACATGCCCCCAAATCCAACCCTTCTGGACAGCAGTCCAACAAGAGATACGCAAACAAGATTAACAAAATGTGCAAGAGATTAGCTAAACAGGTATTAGAACTAACCCCAGAACTGGCCCTACTGAACATCTTTCCAAGATCATAATGGCCATTTACATTATACAGAGTTTATAACCCACCTACTCTCAGTGGCCAGAAGCCTTGTAGCCAGACACTGGCGAAACCTGACAGGAGTGAACATGGGCCACTGGTACCAAATTGTATGGGAAACTAGAAAAGCTAACCAACAAACGGACACGGGGACAAATAGAAGAGGACGCCTTCCCCCCAAGTATGGCTCCCCTTTATCACATGCACGGCCTAACAAGACAACGACAAGAACCCACTGTCAGCATATGAATCAATCTGGCTTTCTTGACCCAACAAGCCCCTCCCCCCCCACAAATGTAAACAAACCCAGCCAACCGCAGACAACTGACCACATCCTGCGCCCCCAAACCCTCTCATGACCAAGGAAATGTAACAGGTGAATAGAAAGAGAACCTATTCGGTTGACACTGACACAAAACCCCACACGTACACTATAAAAAAGAATATAGGTTTCACCACCACCCCTCCTCTCCCCCCTCCTCTTCCCTGACTCAACACTAATGTCTCATAACAAATTTAACTGATCTGTAAGAAAGACTGTACCACCCGAAAAAGAGACAAGGCATGTACTTTTGTAACCCAAGAAAATCTTTAATAAAAATTATTAAAGTAAAAACAAGAAGAAGAAGAGGAGGAGTTTGGATTTGATACCCCGCTTTATCACTATCCGAAGGAGTCTCAGAGCGGCTAACATTCTCCTTTCCCTTCCTCCCCCACAACAAACACTCTGTGAGGTGAGTGGGGCTGAGAGACTTCAAAGAAGTGGCACTAGCCCAGGGTCACCCAGCAGCTGCATGTGGAGGAGCGGAGACGCGAACCCGGTTCACCAGATTACAAGCCCTTAACCACTACCGCCCTTAACCACTACACCACACTGGCTCTCTAGAATCTTCACACTGGCGACAGGGTTTTCAGGACCCTCTGGAGAACCGCAGATGACCCAACCGCGCTCCCCGGTCAGTGTGGACCCACGGCTCAGGGCAGGCGCGGCATCTGACGCGGTTCCCTCAGAGAAGCGGTGAGCAGTCCCCTTCTCCCATCCCGCGCCACTGGCCTTCGGGTCTCTGCCGGGAGAGGGGCGGCGAGGTGGGTGAGCAGCTGGTGGCGGGCTGCGATCCCGGCTCCAGGACCTGACTAAACCCTCGAGCGGCCCCTGTGTTCCCATGGCCGCGGCAGCATTTCCCAGGGACTCGCTGTGTGAAGATTCTAGAGTTGCATGCTATTCCCTCCTGCTAGGCTTCGATTGTTTTCCACCTGTTGGCTAGGAGTTTCCTTTCCATTCCAAAAAGCGGACTGGCAATTTTCTTCATTCTCTCCAATTCCCTTTATGTCCTGCTCTGATCTACTCGACAGGCATCTTTGGCAACATGTTACGAACGCCCTGAGAGAAGGCAACATCAGCGCAGCAACAGACCACAAACAGCTTCTTGAGGAGAGGCAGCGAGTAGAGGAGCGGCAGCGAGCAATTAGCAATACGGTCTGGAAACCAAAATATTTCATCAAAGAGGTAATGAGACTGCTACTTAAGTGGCAGGCAGCTTTTTATTTTTCCTTTTACCATGGCAATGCATTAAACGACTGTGTTCAGACATCATGCTCAACTAGGGTTAGCAAGACGTGAATGAGCCTTGCATCCTCCTGTGTGCTCATGCGTCTCCTTCCCCTCCTCTCTTGTCCTCTCCTCAAAGAGGACTTCATGCCTTTTGGTAACCACAGATTGCTGTGTTGCCTGTACCTGGAACTGAGATTATCATTAACTTTGGCTAGTTTAAGCAAGCCTACTTCAGAAACCATGGTTTGAAACCATGGCTTGCTGGACCTAACCATGGCTAACATTAAGCGCGTATGATATTTACTAAAATAGGGAGTAACTGCTTCTGAATTCCATCAAATCTCTGGCTGCGTGTGGAAGGAGAGGAGGAGAGCATTCAAGCCCTGGAGGCAGTTAGCTTCCTTCACTAAAGGAAGATATCCTTCAGCGTGATATCTGAACACTGCCAGCATTGTTAGGATCACGAGGGCCTTTGATTTTTAAGATTTGTCTTAGCCATAGAACATGCCTTGTTGGAAAGTGCTCTGATGTTGACTCACGCAATATAGATAAAGATGGAGGAAAGACAAATGCCCCATTTAGCAACACTGGAACAAATTTTGACAAACTATTTTTGGATGCCATTTAAAGTTACTTTTCAGGCTATTCTGCTTAATCTTAGTAACCATTAATTCTTATTAAATGCAGGAAGCCGGGAGATGAATAGAATGGGTGAGATGGAACCTATTAGATGCCTTTTACCACAATAAATATTTTATTCAGTTATTTATAGGGAGACTTTTATGGAGTTCTGCAAAACTCTATGAAATGTCATGAGCCACTACAAGCTTAAAGCAATAAGCTCAGGGCCAAATGTGTGCATCTTTCGTTCTCTTTTTCCTTTTCCTTTCATTGATCTCCCCCTCAGTTTGATATTTTTCTGTGGTTTGTGGAAGAGCTAATATCTAGAAACAGGATTACTGTTGTCCCTCAATAAGAAGAGGGTTTTATTGCAAACCATTTTTCTGGAAGCCAAACAGATTGTCTATTATCTTTTCGTTCAGACAGAACGTTTAGGGCGGGGGTAGGAATCTGCGCCCCTGCAGATGTTTTTGAACTCCAATCCCCAGCCAGCCTGCTCAGGGATGTAGGGAGTTTTTTAACCCAACACCTGAAGGTCTACTTTCCTCCATCCCTGGCTTAAAGTAAGGTTAATAAATGAGTAGTTGTGGCCACGAGGTGCAATTAGCCTTGCAGACAGAAAACAAGAGGAGCCGAGATAACATTCTCTGGTGAACATATTCCCTGTTAGAGACACCCCAGTAGGAAAATTGCCCTGCCACTGAGATAAAACAAGGCAGACTGCTGTATTAAGCAGCAGTTACAAGTTTGTAAGTGCACCTTATCCACAGGGGAATATTTCTTTAAATCTTTCTCTGTCGTAGATCCAGCTTCACAGAGGCAAGCTCTCTTGGTCTGAGAAGTGGCTTGCTTCCTCAGGAGTGGAGCTGTATTGCAGAGAGGCTATCAAAGGAAATGTTTTCTGTGTGGATGATGCTCTTCTTGCCAGATTGATTGTGACTTTGGGATCACGACTCACTCAGTACATGCAAGCTTTGCAGAAGCTATGCTGGACTTTGCAGAGTATTTAACTTTTTGAAAATTTGTTGTACAGCAGTAAAGTGAGACTGACTTTGCAATTTCTGTGATTCTTTACAGGGTGAAGGGTGGATATACTTTGATCCCCTCTGGAAGACTCATTGATAATCAACTCACCTGGACTCAGAAGGAGCCCATTTTCTAAGGCATTAAAAGATGCACTTTTTAAATTTCAGGTGTGATCTAGTCTTGCTATAAAAGCTGCATACTGTGAATTATGCAGTTCAAAACAGCTAAAAGCTCAAGTTTATTGAAGAGCAATTTCCTGTTCATATTAGATATATGCACTTACAGTGTATTGATATATAGACGTCTATTATAGAACCCCCCCAAATACACGGACAATGAGTAAAACTCAGTTCTTTTGCACTCAAGTCACAACGTCCATCACACTGCTTGCAGGATCAGCCTTCGTATTGGTAATTGACACTTTTAGTATTATTATTAGCTGAGATTTTCAATTTTTCACATTGCCAAAAAAAAGAAAGAAGAAGAATAAAAAAGGTTTTGCACTTAAGGCCACTTGACACTGACAGCAGTTTCATGGTCAAGCCTGTGGCTTGAACAACTCACTTTGTCTGACACAAGAAAATTTCCTTTGTGCATCCATACAATGGAATGCTTCTGTCTTGGTGATTCACTCTCAAGCACTCATCTCTCGACATCTTGTAGGAAGACAGGAGTACCTAAGCAGCCTTGTTCATCTGTTGCCCTCATCTTTTCCACTGTATGCTATGCGCACCCATTGTCATTCTTTTGAAGACCCAGATTCCCTTTGGTGAGTCACTTACCAGATGATGCAGCAGAGACTTCTGTTATACCATGCTTTATAGAGCAGGCTTCCTTCACCTTGGCCCTCCAGATGTTTCTGGCCTACAACTCCCATGATCCCTAGCTAGCAGGACCAGTGGTCAGGGAGGATGGGAGTAGTAGTCTCAAAACATCTGGAGGGCCGAGCTTGAAGAAGCCTGCTTTAGAGACTATTAATTGTTCCTTCAAGTTGTAAGCAGATTCGCCTCGTTTCTGTATACCATTCTTTTGCGATACTAATTGCTTTGATACTTGTCCATATAGGGGGAGCGTATGTGTAGCCCCTGAAGAAAATATCAGCTCTACAATAGAGATTTAATTTAGATGCTGAGACTATACTACTTGGCATAAGTTAAGGGCTTTAGAAAGGGGGAGGGGGAATTCTGCACCATAGTTTTTGTAGTGTAAGAGAGATGCCCTAAAGTGTTAAGTGACACCAGAGGTTGTCAGAGTACTATCTTGTCTACTATTAAGATTTTTGGTTTTTTTGTAGGAAATTTATGGTCCAAACTGGTTGTTCAGAATACCGTTTATCAGCTGCTGAGAAGGTAGAACAGGGGAGTAAAAACCCAGCCCAGCCCCCGGCCCCTAATTTCTCATTTCCTGTTTGATGGCATTTGGAATAACCCAAGAAGCACTGGGCAGTAGAATTGTCTGCACATCAGCCCTTTGGACACAGGTTACAGATGCTTGACTAAGCATAGCCATGTTGAGGTGATGAGGGTGCATATGTATCCCTCTGAATGGTTCAATAGGTAATTGCTCTGTTAGAGCCAGCAGCCAATCTCTCTCTCTCTCCCTTTTTTGTACATACATTTGAACCATTCATAGATGCGATCGGAATGCATGAAGAAAACCTGTTGGGAAGGAATTGCAAAATCCATTTCAGAGTAGGGAAAGGGTCGTGTGAGTTTACCGTGAGATCGTTAGAGGAAGGAATTCTGGTTGTGCTTCAGTTGTAGCTGCACAATTGCTCGTATATCCTAATGGTTAAATAGGCTTGATTTAAAATAATGGATCAGTGTAGAAGGTTCTCTGCGTAGTCATCTTTACAGTCTCCCTAAATCATTCTACGTATTAGGAATGCTGATTTTTTTTCTTTGTATTATTTTTGTGCCTTGTCTGCTCTGATTCACTACTCACAGATTGTATATTAAAAAAGGAAAGATACATTAGTTAGCTTTTTAATAACTTTCTCAGCAGAAATGTAAGGTGGCAGTCCAAACTATACACATATATCTATATATAAAGGAATGTATTACAACTTTGCATTATCCTTGCTTTTAGCTCTTGCCTTTGAAGAGCATCAAACATTTTACCTGAATACCTATGAATCAAGCTCTACCTTTGTCCCTATTTGTTGTATACTTGTATCAGCATATGAAAGCCATTGTATTTATAAAAGCAAATTTTTCTTAAATGTGTTTAAACCATATTTTAAAGGGAGGGAATGTACATCCTCAGTGTAATAGAAATCTTGTTTTAAAAGGAACGTTTTATAGATACTGATTTCCTGTTTTCAAATTCTAAGCCTGAGTGGTCTCTAGTTGCAGCAGAACCTGATTTGCACGGCTTGTATAAACTCTTGTTTTAAAGAGGTTAGCCTTTTAAGACTCTGGTAAACCACAAGTAGTAAACAAATGCTCTCAGTGTCACCTGAAATCCGAAATTATCACCTCTCAGTATTTCGCTCATTCGCCAAAGAAATTGTTACATCCTCAGATTACATTATTAATGTTAATTTGAATGTCTAGGTTGTATTTTCCTTTTCTGATTTGAAAATGGTTACCAGTACTGCAGGATAAAGCTACATTTGAATGAACACTTTACAATTTCTGGTGTGTTACAGAGTCTTTTCTACTTAGCACCGCATGGTTTTAAAAAACACTGTTCAACGTTCTAGTAAATACCTTTCTTTCCTCATGTCGGTTAAGCACCTGCTTCCTCTACTGAAATCAGCCAGAATTTTATTTCCCAACACGAAGAGGTGCAGGCTCGTATTTGGATAAAGTTAATCAACAAGAGATTCCAAACAGGAATCCAGGTGACTTTCCCCTTGCGTTCCAACTTTATGTACCGCTCCTTGTATTTCACAATTATGACAGATTATTTTGGAATATGAAGAAGCAACATGCCTTATTTGTAAGTTATTTCATGTTTGTCTTGCACCTGCAACTGAAGGATTCTTTTCAGTGTAGATGCTGTACACTTTGAATGGTAATGTAAATTTTGATGTTCTTGCAGTTAACCTTTGTGCACAGCTGTAGGACCTATGCAAATTTTTTCTTAAACACAACTGTTCGTAAACGAATTTATACTTATTTGTTTAAGATCCAATTCTCTGGCAGTCACTTCTGATTAGCCTTCCTTTCATAATTTTGTGAACTGAGCTCACAAACGAAACACTCAATAAATTTTATTTGAATTTATTGATTCTGATGCGCTGTCTGTTCAGCTCGTACATAACCGTGTGGGTTGGAAGCCAGTATTCACAATGGAGCCAGCATGTAGCTAGTATTAATTGCTAAAACATCCACTCACTCCTGCAGGCATTGCATTAACAAGAATTGGGAGACTTGTGTATAATGAATAGGCAAGTTGTGCTTTTCTTAGAAGTTAAACATTGGTCATGGGTCAAGACCAGACCCAAGATGGGTCCGGCCAGCAGCATGTACCACTATATGAACGAGGCTAAAGGTGGATCTGAGCTCTGAAAAGATGGACCTTGCCATTCAGTTCTGATTCAGTTTATGAACAATGTTGCGGGACTGTTCACCTTGGATTATAAGGTAAGGAAGCAAGTAAGGCCGGACATACTTGGTTTCTCGCTTTTCCAGTCTAAAGGGCATTTTGGTTAACTTCACATAAGCATAATTAGGATTTCTTCTTGGATCTCAGTGTCAGTCTCACGAATGCTTTTGTCAAAACCAGAATTGCTACTTGCCTCGAAAGAGATGGAAAATGCTCTCCACTGGCATCGTATTTTCCTCCATTTCCTTGCTGGTCTCTTCATTGATTGTATTATGGGGTGCTATAGCCTGCCAGGGCCTTAAGGTGAGCAAATCAAAGCTGAGTAGCAGGAGGATGTGGCTACTGGACTTCTTGTTTTGCAGCGAACCCAGCAAGCTGCCACCTTGGGCACTCCGGTGCCCGGGTGGGGTCCCAACCAGAGATTAATGGAGGTGGGGTTAGGGGCATGGCTCCCCTGAACTTTCAAGGGTATTGAAAGAGCACTATGCGTGGTCATCCGTTAATGCCTTTTTCTGCCTATGAGCGGGGGTGGAAATCCTTGTCTCCTGGATGAAAAGGCAAGGTGGAAAGTTTTGCAAAGAATGAAAGATGCTAATTTCTGCTTTGCTTGAGCAGTGGAGGGGACGGGAAGCAGTATTTTAAGTTGTGTTTTTTCTTTGGGATCTGTGTTATCTACCTTCCCCATAAGCAATGGAATGTTAAGTTTTGGGGAAGAGAGGACTTTAAAAATACCTCTTTACGATGGATTTATTTTAGAACTAAGGACTTTGCCTGAAAGCGGATGGAGAGTAACAACCTTGAGGGATTTTGAACCACCCCTTGGAACTTTGTATTGTGAAATAAAAATAGAAAAATATTGTTAATAACTGGATTGACTGTCTGTTACGCACTCGGAAGAGAATAAACTGTGGAGTTGGATGTAATGGAACTGAGGACCGGCAGGATGGACTGCAGAAAAATTTATTAGTTTAGGGGGCAGGATGGAGAGGAAATACGGATTTGTTGAGATTAAATCAGCCTACCCCCTTCAAGCTTGAAGTTGGAAATAAGAAGAGTGAAAGGGACAGTATCGACCACAGTGTATACCATATTGAAGGCTTCTGAGACTTTCAGACAGAGAATAAGAGGGATTGTTTATTGAGCTGACTGTATGTAAAATTGAGGATTAAATTTGGCGAAATGTGAGTGGTGGGTGACAATGGGAGATTGGCAGTGTGGGGGGATGTATATTATATATTTATTAAAAAATAATAATCTAGGGGTTTCATTTTCACCCTCTGCATGCAGCACTAGTGAAGCCGAGTTGTTTATTATTGGGGCCAGATGTCAGACAGCAATGTTCAAGGCCATGTTAGGGAAGAATGTGTGCATGTTTGTCTGTTTTTCTCAGGCAAAGTGTTACTCCAGAGGTATAGGAAGGAAATATTTCAAAATTGATGGCTATTATAGATAGAGGAAAGAGGATTTACTTGGCTATTTTGAGGACAGGTTATAACAATATATAAAAGCCACAGCAGAAATTGGCAATTGAAGAGGAAAGGAAAGGAAAGGCACTCTGCATATTCTTAAGGAGGGCTTGCAGTAAAGTTTTTCAGTATGGCAGGTTTGTGTTCAGGGTACTTAACCAGTGGCATCCTTCGTCAGGATACTCATTTGACCCTGCCCCAATGCTCAGTGTTCCATGATCATTGATTGTGCAGAGGAATCTTCACCAGGCTGTTTATAAGTATGAGACCTTGAGGCTCCCCCCCCCCCCACTTGTGGATGGAGGATGCTGTTGTGACTACATAAGGGCTGACGGGAGAGTGAGTTCAGTAACAGTCTGGATGGTTTTTGTACATGTTGCTGCTTGTTGCAAACATGGCTAGGAGGCCCAGAAATGCTTCTCAAAAGTGTTGTTTCCGGTCAAGATTTGAGCCTTCCATGTGAGAGCATTTTGTGTCTCCTGCTTTTCTTGATCAGAGTTTAGCTCAAATGCAGTAGGTGCAGCAACACAACTGCACAAAGGATATGGAGGCCTTTAAGATCCTAGATGGATTCCATGACCTGAGAGGTAAGAGCAGCACTATCAAAAAATGGAGAGGAGTATGAAAGCTGTTGTTTTGCAGCCGTATCCTGCAAAAACAACCACCCTTAAGACCACTATAGAAAAATGAATTGTTCCAAGTAACAACAGTCTGGATTTTAGGACAGATCTACACTTGGTATCACGGTTGGATTGGAGTCTTGTACTAAAGAAGTAACCAATTTCCTACTAGAATCGAAACTCAGAATTTAAATGTACTGGGTACAAGAACCCATAAGGAAGCCAGTGTAAACCAGAGGTATCAGTCCAAATTTAACGTACCATAAATATGAGATGTACTAGATCAGTGTTAAGGATTAAGCCTGCAAGCATAAAGCTTATTTATTACTTGCAAATGGTTTAAACATCTCTTTTCCAAACCCAGCTTAAGTTATATTGTGGAACATGAAGGGTTGTCTCCAATAGTGGCCCTCTGCTGATAGAAAGCTCTTTGACTGGTACATGATTTTGAGGCAATGTTTGGCAAATCCCCTTATCGCCTGCAGGCCTTCCACCGCCAACTTCAACCAGAGCTAATTTTTGTGAGGGTTGGGAATAGCTCAAGATTGCCTTGATCCACGTTGCATACTAGAAAGCTTTGCTGATCCTTCTGTCAGCAGAAAGACAGCAACTGGATGGAACACTATTCCCTCAGTGACTGGGCAAAGGGTAGATCATCGCAAGAGAATTTGTAAGCAAGTCCATAAGCAGAATTGGCAAAGCTTAATGTAAGATAATAAAAAAAGGAACAACAGCCAACCACTTAACACAAAACTTGATTTAACTTTATTTTTCCCTATAGTCAACAACGGGTCTGCATTGAGCTTGAAAGCAACAAAGTAATATAATCTCAATGACAAAGGGTCAGAAATCCAGATTGTTATTTTGTGAAAATGTTGCCACTGCATTATTGATTTAATAACCTCTTTACTCAAAAATGAATTTACAAATAAAAATTATACATCTGAGAAGAAAAGTCAGCAGTAACATTCTCACTGAGCAATAGATAATTTTTTGTTTTGTTTGGAAGGTACATACTATTCTGCTTTACACCAATACATCTGGTATAAGCTGTTTACTATATTGAAATTATGTCCTGTGGCTGTCAGGTGAGCCATGCCCCCAAACACATTTAACTTTATTAAAATAACTAAAGGATGTTCAAGTCTGTAAGGTTTCCTATAGTTGAAAAGTGAACGTGTTCAGTCTCCATAATTTAGTGCACTTGATAATTGTCTTTTTAATAAAATAGAAAAGACAAAGCACATAGTCAAGCAAAAAGTTTCCCATCAACTGAAGCACTAAATAAAAATATGGAGAAAAGCCAGTCATTTCCACAACCCCGTGAAAATGGAGGCAGGTTTATAAACCATCTGCCTTTCAGTAGCCACAGAAAGACTTTGGATACTTGTCAAAAAACATCTCCTAACAGGCCAAATTATGGTTTAATGAAAATATGAAGCTAAACAAGCAAAATCTGAGAACACCAGGTGCTAGGGTGCTCAGTAGCATTCATTACTGTCGTGTCTGATTTAAGATACAAATTTAGCCCTTGTATCTACCTACAAGATTTGCCCTATATAGTCCAAGAATACACCTGCATATGGGCAGCAAGACCTCTTCTCAAAACAAGTTGCATAATCCAATTATATAATCTGTCCGGTGATTAGTGAAACTGCAGCTTGGTTTACAGTCCAGCACACAACATACAGCAAGAGGAGAGTACATTTCATGAAGTCTTGTAAAATAAATACCTTTAAAGGAGTCCTAGTAGCTGAATATAAAAATATCCACACTCCTGAAAGTGTCAGACCAAGGCTAGTCAATTCATACATTTCACCATTCCAGTAAGATATTGCTGTTCAGCTCAACTACTTAAAAAAAATCTCGACAAGTATGCATGTGCCAAGGACCAAATTAAAGGGCTCTTTGGTGCAATCAGTCCAAATTCAATCGATTGGAAGGATAATATGTACCAGTAAAATTAAAAAAATCAAAAAAAATCTGCTGCTAGACCTGGACAGCAGCTCAGTCTTGCTCCACGATACAAATCTAAAACAGCTGTTCTCAATAAGCCAAAAATTTTAAAGTCAGACATTGCCTGAAAGTTTTGTACAATAATCTGGACCAATGATGGTTCTGTACCCTCATGTTGCTGTGAAACATGACTTGAGCTAAAGGCAAAGACTGGTTATCTCAAGGACAACTGCTTCAATATTAGCAATCAGTACAGTGTATTTAAACTGTCTTCCTGTTGGGTCTCTTGCCTTTCTTTAAAATTAGTTTATTCTTAATGTAGCCACGCTTCCTTTTGGCAGTCTAAAAAGAAAAACAGAATAGTGTATTAGTTTCTTACAATGCTCTAGTGACTACATCAAGTTCTGCATTGCTCTAGAATATTTAAATATTGCATTTGGGGTCAGGGCTAGGAGACTGGCAGGCCTAAGAATCTGACATTTTTAACAGCCCCACCCTATGCATGTTTTCTCAGAGACAAGTCCCACTGTACTCAGTGGAACCGGTGGAACTTACCCCCCAGTAAGTGTGTTTAAGATTATTGCCTAAATCAGGTAAAACTCAGTTGTAGATGATTTGCAGTAAATTTTCATAAGGGCTACAGAACGCTCTTCTCCATATTTTTGACATTTTGCTGGTTTCACAATAACCTTTAACACTCAATACCTTTTCAGAAACTGAACTTTAATCTTTTAAAGAAACTGGGAATCTTGAGAACTTGCCCTGAGATAGGGCAGTATCTAAATTTAATAAATAACAAATAACAATCTGGCTTCATAAATTTATTTTCTATGTACATTTAGTCGACACCCCTTAACGTAGGTTTCTGTTTAGTACTTCGTGTTAAGCGTATTTTTTAAATAAAAGGTAGACAAACACAGCATCCATTTTTCCTTCTACAATTGTGCCTCCCAGAAATATTTTAAGCAATTTTAACCTTGGGTTGGATTCTACAAAATAGTTGAGCTAGTGGGAGCCATCACAGTGACGTGATAATTATATGTTAAAGCAAGGTTTGCTTGCCACATGGCAGGCAAGACAGGCAACAGACTTTTCCTGGGGTCTGATATACTGACAATAATATGGCTGTCATTTCCTTTATCACTGGGACACAACTATTCTGGCACTCCATCAAAAAGTTAGACTATAAGGCCATTATATGCAGGGTACAATACAATTTAATTCTAAAAGCAACTTTACCTTACACTCTCAAAGGGAAGGGGAAATTTTGAACTGACCTTTTTCCTGGAAGCAAAAACTAATATAAAGACTTGCAGTTGCATACCGCTGTCGCTTATTTTAAGCCCTACATCCTTGACTCATCCACACTCGTATCTCCAAAACTAGAAAGGTGATTTGCTCATTTTAAGACTTCCAAAAATGAGGACAAGATTTTTTGCTGCAAAGGTACATGTCAACGTACAGCAAGTGCAACTAATATCTGCAACACTGAATCTGAAAATTCTCAGTACCTCATTCCAAAACATGTATGACTCCAATGCCAGAAAAAAAACACAACTCACATAGTATGATAATGCACTGCTATTCCAACCTTGCAACTATTGCTAATTGTGTTCATGTCACTACCATATGATTTGTGTTATGTATGTATATATGATGATTTCTAAGGGTGTAAGGCAGAGGTCGGCATCCTAAGGCCCATGAGCCAGTTCTGGCCCATGGCCGTTTTGTGGGTTGGCGTGGAGATTCCATGCTTTTTCCTCCTGCGGTGCCATTTTTTTTCTCGCTGTGGGGACCGACTTCCAGGTCGGAAGAGTGCTGGAAATAGTGTGTGTGCATGCACATGGGCGCTCATCCATCCTGGAAGTGCGCTGGAAATAGCTTGAGCGGGCATGCACTGAGAGGTCTGCCGGGGAGTGGACTGGACCGGCCTCAAAAAACGTTGCCAACCCCTGGTGTAATAATGTGCACAGCCTACCTCTTCTGGGCAGATGCTTCTGTACACCTGCATAATAGGTACATGCAGGAAGCCAGGAGCACGAAACTGGGAGATCTCCAAAGACAAGTGGGAAGTAAATACTGTATAGCAGAAAACATTTGTGCATAGAAGTAGAAGCCAGAAAACACCTTTGGTGGCTCACATGGGTATGTGTGAATATGTCCTTGCTACTCAAGTATCAAGTTATTAATTAATTTACTCTTTGAATGCTTTTCCGATATCCAACAATGTCAATAGTTTATATAGTCAGCCCTTAACTCTATACAACTCTGCCCTTGAAGTGACCTTCCTAAAAGGTTAAACATCGCCTGTCTATAAGGTTCTATTTATTTTGCAAGGAATCATGTAAAAAAGGGGGAGTTTGTTTAAAAGGATTTTATTTCCATGCCTGAACACTTTTATATTCAATAGAGTAGCGCACACACACAAAAATGAGTCTTTAAAAATGAAAACCTGTGTAAGACAATTTCAAAAGGAGTAAGCCAGACACTCAAGCTGTCAACAAAAGCTCCAGGTTTAATTATTTTACACACAAAAAAGAAGTCATTCTGAAATTTCTAAGTATCACTTTTCAGAAAGACACTTTCACATTTTACTCAGTGAGCTGCCATGGTTACTAAAACACCACTTACGTATTTTGGATAGTACTCTGTTACACTTTGCTGGGATTTTCAAGAGATTCTGAGACAGCCTGCCAATTAGCACAACAATGAATCTAGTTGCCCTCACATGCTTTGTCAGTGTTAGTTAACCATGGTTACCATCAGGCAGGTCTGATATTTGATACAAACTCTCTCTGCATCTGGCTAGTAGAAAGAACTAAATCATATAGTTGGTAAATTTGTGTAACACTATGAACCTCCATAGGGATACTTCACTGGGAACCCACCTTTTTTGACAAATACTTTTGTTTTGGTAAAATGTTGGTTAGCCTAGGCTTATGATCCAGTGTCTCTCTGTTGTCTAGCTGTTTCACTTTATATATTCTAACAAGCCAGTGCTCTGATGTGAAGGCTTCTTCCAAATGTTTAAACTTAATGTCCTTGTTGCCAATCTCAGCATTGCGTGTGCGATCAAATCCTGGAGGTGTCCGAAAATCCAGCTACAAAAAGTTAATGTCACACATTAGGTTGAAGATATAAAATGCAATCCTGTGAACAGAACTCAATCCAAGTACTACTTTGAAAAATATCTCCCAGTGTTCCAAGTTCTAAAATATATACGAGTTGTCATACGTTTTACAACAGAATATTGCCATGGGGCCCTTAACTTCAAATTGGTACACTGTGGTATAAAACTGTAACATTTAAATCAACTGATACCAGTGGGAGTTGGTAAAGGATCACTGTTGTGTGCTTTTATCTCCTATTACCTTCAGAACTCCGGCAGTCCCTGTTAGAGTAACACATTACAGCAGTGGTTTTCAACCAGTGTGCTGTGGCACCCTGGGGTGCTGCGTGCAACACTGGCCTCAGTCCCTCTTTCCTTCCCACCTTCCTCTGGTGCCCTCTTGTGTCTCTGCCTCCCAAAGGCCTGCGTGGCTGTTTGTTGTAGCAGCCCTGGCTACAAGCTCCCCAGGCAAATGGTGCCTCTGGGTCTGGCTTGGGGGTGCTTCCTAAGCTCCTGTGGGCAATGTGAGGAGGCACCTCTCTTTGGGGTTAGGGGGGCAGCTCAGAGACCAGGGGGGGGGCAGCAGTGGCTGCCCGGAGGACTCCCAAGGAGAGAGGAGAAGAGAGGAGGACAAGGGAACACTCCACGAGGGAGGGTGTTCAAAAAGTGAGGGGCTGCTGGCTCTGCAGGCAAGGGGTGACATAACTGGGCTCCTGAGTGCCGCAGAAAAAAATGGAGCTGTGGACCCCAGAAGGTTGAAAACCTCTGCATTACTGTCATCAAGCCTGTAAGTAATGGGATGCCAGATTTCTTCTGGGAAGGTTTTGGTAAAAGGTGCTTGGTGATGAGAGCTACATTCACAAGACAACTCTCAAGTTGTGCACCTGCTGCTACAAGATTCTGATCTCATCCAAAAGAGGTTGCACACATCTACATCTGTCATCTGGTTCTCCTAATGGTTTGTTCAGCTGCATCCAATACCAAAAAGCCCCCAAGCACCAGTTTCGATTTTACACCACCTCCCTGGGATCAGATTGAAAGGCAGAGTTGTGTGTTATACCACTGACACCCAAGCTAAACTTCCAGATTACCCCATTCAGACATTTCCCTTACCTTAAATGTATTAAATTAAAAACTTATATGCCTTATTTCTTTTTCTAAGAAAAGCCCAAAGTGGCCTATAGCATGTGCATTTAAAAAAATATTAATTCAAAGATTAGCTTAAAATACATATTATACAAACTTGTAGCCCACAGAAGAAACATGCACTGTGAAATCTACAATTTTCATTATAAAAATTAGAAACGGCAACTTTAACATAAAAAATATAACAGATAATGAATTACATTCCTTTGTCTGCCCTTTATTTAACTTTGTAATATAAGCTCATATTAACCAGCTCTTCCTAGTTACTTATAATGAAAGCTCCATGCAGATGTTAATACCCACCTGATCCTTTAACCCTGGGGTTACAAGAGCTCAGAGCATATTTGACCTCTACTCCCACTTCCTTTCCCTCTTAGCCCTTTGGCTATTTTATCATATTAGCATTAAAGTACTATAATGCTATACTAATGGGTGCCCCTCACTGGATCTTGATAGAAGGCTATTTGATCCAGTAAGTCTCCCATCAACTAAATAGCGATTGAAGCACTCTTCAGGTTGATACTATTCCCCTTCCCACCTATAGCCACCTGTCAATCTGCTCTAGAGGTTTGGGAGAATCACTAAGACCATCCCAATCCTTATTCTGCTGATGGAAGACTACACAACCCTATGGATTATTTGAGGGATACACAGGTTATAGTTGTTAAACTATATTCTAAAAACTAGCACTGTATTTAATTTTAAAAGTTTTGCCGATTTTAACTTTTATTGATAATTATATTGCGCATATTGCTTAGAGATTTTCCGGATTAAGTGGCCTACATTTCCCCCCCAAAGAGACATTTAAGATAGCGAAATTTCACTAACCTGCATTTCTCCAAATCTGTAATATGACATTTTATACATGAGACAGTTTAGCAAGGTTGGAGAGCCTGCTTTATCAACTCGAAACTCTCCCTGTGGAGTAAAATAGTCGCTTTCCTTTACGGAGAAAAAGGAAATACAATTAGTGTTATGCATGTTGCCACAATATGGGAAATAAAGTGGTGCTGTAACTGGTTTCTACTTCAAATAAACTGACTTAACTCTCACAGACTGAGCTCAATCTTGTTTTTTTCTATACAGGCTGTAACCATGATTTTTGAGGCGGGTACAGTAGCAAAATTATTACTTAAGCATTCAGAAATTGAATGATTGGATTATTCCACTGTAAGAATATTCAGCTGTGTCACCAAGAAAGACACATTTCTGAACATCCATAAGCAGTGCTTTTTTTCTGGGGGGGATGCAGGGGTATTGCATACCCCTAAACATTTTGTGAATCTTTGTAGTTTTGTCTATTTACTGTATATCAGTATACAGATATACTGATCTTAGGTATATTATGATATGGCACCAATGTCTGATAAGGCCTGATTTGAAGCAATCCCTCAACATAAAATACTATCATTTATTACATAAAATATTACGACTATTAGGATGTCATCTAATTATAGCTCTACTGAGAAGTACCTAGAATCCAGAGTATACATCAGGAAAATTTCTCAATAGAAGTGTGGCAGAATTAGAAGCAAGATCTTGATAGATTGTACCAAAAGCCCTAACATAATTACTAAAGGGGTTTTTTTTTGGGGGGGGGGGGGCAATTTATATTTCAACTCACCCTGATATCTTTAGGATGTTCTCCTTCCGCTATCCTCACCATCCACAAGAATTTGTTGATATCATCACCAGAGTAGCCAATTACACCTCCAAAAATTATTAACACATAATCCACATCCAGACTTTTCATGATCTCATAAGCTGCTGTCTCATTTGAAGACATAGCTTTTCCTACCTGCAATAAAGAGAGTTATTTCTAAAACTTGCAAGCGTTCTTGTCTAAAAAGCAGTTATTAACCAACCAGTCAAGATATATCATTAGCCCATGTTATTAGAGGTCATTTCATCCAATGTGAAATATAGAACTGAAATAATCGTAGCATCGAGTTTAACTAAAAGATACACGAGAGTCAATGGTTGGCTTAAAATATGTATAAACACAACTTAAATATAAAATAAAACATAAAACACTATAATTATATATCTTTCAAGCCTAAAACTTCAGTTACGTTCAGTATGTGGCAACACTACAGCACATATTTTTGTAGTCACTGGCCCAGTTAAGATGTCATAAACCATGGTTTATTATATAAATCGGGCCACTTTTTATGAAGACAGCTATAGCCCCATTAGAATATACTCTTCCCCTGCTGCTCCTCTCAGCAAGAGGAGTCCAGAGGGAGTAGTGATAATGGTCATTGTCCTTTAACACAGTTGACAGGCTGTGGATATAAACAGGATAAGGTCAGGTAGATATCTCAATGTTTATTGAGAATAAAGGTTGAAACACTGCTTTCTGTTTCAAATTCTATGTTATCAGATATCACCATCAACCTAGAAAACGAACATTTCTCAAACATGAGCTTGGAGTTAAGGCATAAAATACAGCAACATAATGGAAAGCAATCTTCAGCATATATTAAAATGTAATTGTTTATAAATCTAGAGCCACGTGTTCTGTCACCCAGTTCTCAATAAACAGAAGTACTACTACATACCAGGGCTATGTGGCTGTTATTCCAAGTATTATTGTCAACTAAAGTAGTCCGATTTGCCATTCCTGCTATCTGATAGCCATAATCCCACCAAGACATTACTCTGGCATGTTCATCTGTGTTTTGTCTTAGCCAATAGTAGGCTTCTCTGAAGTCATCCAAAATGTTTCGGGTGCTGCAACAGAAAAAACCCCCAGAAAGTTTTTATCGGAAAGCAGACTGACTTTGATTAGATCTTATTTATTCTACTTCATTTATGAACTGCTTCCTATAAAGCATCTTAAAGTGAATGAATAAAGGGTTTCAGATATTTGTAGCCTCTTTTAGTGAAGCGGGATCTGTAAGACCTGTCTTTATCTGTATGGTTGGGCTTATAGGTTTCACTGGTTGTTATACAAAGTTGTTTATTGGTTATGTAAATTGTTTTGGGTCACTTTTGTGAGGAAAAGATACAACTTTAAAAGCAAATATAATTTAAAAAGGAAAAATAAAAACATATGCAAAGCAATTTCATATATAAAAGCAATTTTCTATCCCCAAAGTACAAACTAGGATAAAAATCTCCACTTAAAAGGCTTGTTGAAAAAGGAAGTCTTCCATACGTGCCAAAAATTCAATAGAGATGATGTCTGTCTGATACGTAACATAAGGGACTTCCAAAGGGTAGTTGCTGTCATGCTAAACACCCAATTCCTGTATCCTTCAGAATGAACCTCCTGGTGGGAGGGTATCTGCAGGATGCTCTCGCAGAGAGCAGTGACTGATTGTGTATTGAAGTAGTAAGGTGATTTTTTAATGCATCCTGGACCCAAGCTGTATGGGGTTTTGCACATCACTTCCAGCATCACTTCCGGTAGCTAACTGGCAGCCAGTGCAATTCTTCCAGCAGTGGCATAGCATGATGGTGATAAGATATCCCAGTGAGCGGTTGAGCTGCTGCATTATGCACTAGCTGCAACTAGCCAACAACCTCAGTGGCATTATACATTTGCAGTAGTTCAAGCCAGAAGTTACGAGTCCATGGAGAACAGGGGTCAGGCCAATGTGCCACGTGATGTGTTTTGCATTCCTAACCATTCTCACACAGTCATTAAATTCACACTAAGATGCATACAAAATGGGGCGCCTTACCCATCATGATTGTACGAGGCCAGGACGACACTGGGACTGGAGTAGGCATTGCTAGTTACCCATGTACAGTGGACGGCAAACATCATCAGCAGCATGAGCATCAACATTGTCACAATGCTCTTGATATTCGGCCCAAGACCCTCTTCTGTTTTCTCCTGTTCGGATATGTGTTTCCTCACTTTACCTGCCTGAACAAAAACAAATTAGAATTTCGGGGCCTTTCAGCTTATGCCAGGCTTTTCGGGTTTATAAGCCCCATATTCAACAATAAAACCACATTTCTAGAACCTTCCCTCATGGGTTATTTTCCAAGTTATGTGCTAGACAAATGCCTATTTATTAGGGATGTCAGAAGCTGTCTTCTACTGGTTGTTTTTTTTTAAAAAGCACACTAGTAATTTTTGATGTATCTCAAACAAAAACAGTCGCCCCCCCCCCCAAGTGTGTGGTAGTGGGGTGGCATTTGACATTTAACATCTGCATGAATGAGATTGCGTTTCCTTACATTTTTCAGTTCATCTGCAAAAGTTGGAAAGCAACATCCCCCCTTCTAAAAAAGGGTTAAAGTCTTTTGGTAGTCATGCTTATGTACAAAAACCTGCATCACTAGCGCAGATAGGAAGCAGCAGCTAAAAGGTACGCTGCTAAAAAAAACCCCACCTTTAGTCAAAACAAACAAAGGAATGAACCTCCAAAACAATCCCACTGTGAGTCTGAAAGAAAACAATTGACAACCGAGTGTGAAAGGGAATGGAACAGAATGGCTGGAAAGGGAGAGAGATGCATCTATAAAGGGTAGAAAGAACTGTTTGATACTGAGAGCCTATTTTAAAATGTCCCCAGGGATGGAACTGAAAGCTATCTAACATTTTAATGTAGCAGCGAGATAGCAGTAGTGTGTCCACTGCTTCCCCAGAAAAAGCCAATGAAGACCGCACATGCTCAGTGAGAATGACTGATGGAAGGAGATGAAAAATTGGGGGAAGGGGGAGGCATGGAGTAGTTAGAACCTCTTGGCCAGAACAGAAGCACTACACATGCAACCCATTTTGCTCTCTCTGTTTTTTGCTTTTAATGTGGATTCATTTATTTTTTAAAAATATCTGAAATCGGAAGCCATCTAGATCTTCAAGTCCCACCTTATCATAAAGATTTCCTGGGTTTCTTTTATCGTCCTCATCGCTGCTATCTTCTATTGGTGGATTCTCTCTCTTCATGTCATCACCCAAATAATGCTCAAAAACATTGGAGAAAGCAATTGCTGACAGCATACAGACTACTGGAGTCAAAGTTAACATAAGACGAACCATCACTCCAGCGAAGTAAACAGCACTGATTGCATACAGAGCCACTGAAGAGAAAGAAAGACACTGAGATTTACTATAGGGCATTTTAAAATCTTGATTACTATCCACTTCAGAAATAAGCACAATTACTGTACACTTGAAGAAGCTTACAGATTCCTAAAATCTGCTGTGTGCACAGAATTGAACCTACCTTTGAAATATATTATATTTTATATTTCTGAACTTTAAAAAGGGATTTCAGTTGTTTTATCAAAAAAAAAAAAAAACCATGGAAAATTAATCAGAACCAAATCGATATGTATGTTATCTTGCTAAAAGAAATCTCACTTTACTAGGATCTGAAGGACAAAAGAGTAGCTTTACCAAAGCATATAAATTACTCCACAAGGTTTCTGTGAACTCCTGAAACTTGACTGCACTAAAGCTAGAAGAGAAAGAAGTTTTTAAAAGTTCTCACAAGCAGCATTTTAATAGCATTTTTACAAATTAATTTGAAGAAAGTAATTTTCTTGCACTGGATTAAAATGCATACTAATACAAACCCTACACTGGTGGAAAGCTTGTGCAAACTAAATACAGGTATAACTTCATAAGCAGCTAACTACAGCAATGCCCATTTTTAAATTACCTGTAATTACAGTGATGGAAAGCGCCCCCCCCCAATTTGAAACCAACCAAGTCTCACCTCTGGAATCACTGGAATTTCACCATAATATGAGTAGAGTCATGAATTTGCAAACAAAATTATCTAAAATAACTGAAGAGTGTATTTGCTGATGAATAGTCTATCTGTTAAATTACCATAAATCATATTTATCATTTTATTCTTTAATATTTTTTGCAAACTGCTTTGAGGGTTTCCCCCTTACAATCAAGCGGTATATAAATTTATGAAATAATACATAAAATTACATTAGCCCTTTAGTGAGAAGGTTCTATTTGTATATTCACAGTGGAAGCATTCAGTATAAACCATTCTAAAAGGAAGTTCAATCAAAAGGAATCGCGTTAAGAAACATTATATCTACTTCCTGAGGAAATACATTTAACCCAACACTGAAGTAACAGCAGTAAACTAAGCTAATGAATCTAAGCTAATAACTAGGACATCAGCATTTCAGCTAAAGCTCATAGTTTAGTTCTGAAAAGATGGTTACTTCTTCTTACCAAAGACTCTCTCATCATTGATGTTTTTGATACAGAACCACAGCCCTGCTGGGAAAGTACACACGAGAATATGTAGATCAAAAAAGAAGGAAACCCATGTTGTAGGCTGATGTTCAGACACAGAGGCAATGATCGGGATGTGAATTTTCGCATACCTTGTTTAAAAAAAATTCAGTTCAAATTATTTTGAAGTGACGAAACTACTAAAGATAGTACAACCGAGGACTACTGAACATTCTTCAATTATTTTTGTAATGTTCTGAATACACCTTTAAATATGCAGTTTAACATTTACTTACTTATTTATTTTTAGCTAAAATGCATTTCATTTCACCCCAGAAACTGCCAAAAACCAATTCTCATTACAAAGCTTCACATTACAAAGTGTGAACAAAGTGTGTGGATCAAATGATCATGCACATCCCTGTTTAGGGGTAAGGGGCACACAGCACAAGCAGTTAGTAACTGAGCCATGTGCCAGTCCCTTCTCCAACCTGGGGAACTGAGGCTGTGCTATCAGCCAGACCTCAGGTCTGTGGCTGCTGTTGCTGAATGCCAGGTTGGCTCTCAGTAAGACCTCCCTCATCCATGCTTTGGTTATGGATGAGGAGGCTGATCTGGTCCTGCAGCAATGGAACCTGGGTGGGCGAATAGGGTGGGGTTGGTCTCACCTAGCTGTGCCCACCTGGGTACTCAGTGCTGCCCCAGGACAGACTTGAGGTTTGGGGAGGGGGGTCTGCCCTCAAGAGATTGATGAATCCAATGGGTTTCTGGGGGATTTTCTGGCTGATTGAAGCCCTAACCAACATCTGGAACATCCAAATGGCTCCGGACATTGACACAATTGCCCTGAGTACCCTCGCCTGCTTGGGTCTCTCATATACTCCAGAGCTTAGGGTGAGGAAACAGCTGGGAGGCAGCTTAAATATGAGTGGAGGAAAACTCTGGCCAGATGCAATTGAACACTGGGGTGTAAGCGGGGAACAGTTCTTCCAGGACTCACAGCTAAGCATAATTCTACTACTGATGTACACAACATATATAGCAAAAATATAAAAATAAACTCTGAAACACTTTCCCTTTTTCTTCACCTGTGAGGGGAGGAAGTTTAATGCTTCTTTTTGTCATCTGGAACAATTCAGAAGTTTCTCAATGTACAAATACAGAGAGCAACGGTTTGTTCAAATGAAACCAAGGCATGAAGCCACTGAATGAACTCACCGTAGTTTGCGTAAGTCAGAGTTGCTCGTATTTGGATTTAATGGGAAACTGCAGATTGTTTCAAAAAGCAAATGGAAGCTTAAAGTTTTCTCATAACAGTAAACCATAGTTCAGGAGGTCTGTCTGAAATGGATAAAACCTGTCACCCACTCAGCATAGCCTAAATGTATGGTGCTGTTTCTATTCCTACTTACCCAGTATCCCATAGCGAATAAAATCTGCCACTCCATGGGGCAATGTAACCTGAAAATTACAACAAAACAGTTTAAGTTAGTAGATGAGCATTATTATGGATTTCTAGAAAGGCTTGGATCAATATCTACTTTTCACATGTTTCAAAAGGAGAAAGACCCTTAAGAAGGACAACCGTTTTTTGTTTTAAACTAATAGAAAATGAAGGAAATACTAAATCAGTACTTAAAAAAAGAAAGAAAAGCAAGCTGCTTTGGAAATGCTTAAATGGGTGCAAAAAGCCAGGTATTACACCAAATGCTGTTTCTATAAATAAGGTTGCTGAAGTTTCTTTTGCATCATGCAAATTTGTTGGGAGGCCTGAAGGGCTCATTGAATCTTGTGGATTACTCAAGGCTTATCTGAAACTCTATTTGCCACTGAAAAGCATTTCTTTTGTATGATTTACCTGTATACGTTAAATAGATGACACTCAAGAATACAACTCCAGCAGCTAGAGATATACCCAAGAAGAACAAGGTCTGAAATTCTTGTTTTGTAAGCCGGTCTCTCATATATTGCAAGAAAGCATAGGCCTGCAGCAGTGCGAATACACCTGGTTAAAGAAAGACAACCTTGGTTTAAGTTCTCAAACAACATTTCAATCCTTACTCTAAGGACATTAATTTTACTTATCCTTTCATGGCATAGGAAGTCAAGGGGGTGTGGACTGTAAACAGGAGAGGAATATATTTACCATCCTTTTAACTGCTTATATTTTGCCCTTCAGTGAGGTACGCCATTCAATACTCTGCTCCCATAAGTAAACAAAAACTCCAATTCTCTTGTGGATCTCTTTAGTTCAAATATGCCACCTTTGCTTGTCATTTGGTTACCAGCCAAAATAATGTCTGTATGACTGATTACGATACAGAGTAACACCTTCATAGTGAGTATTTTCAATGCATTAAACTGTTCTTTTATTTAGGGATTTTCTGAGGTGCACTGGATCCTAGATATTTTTTTACTGTAGATTGCCTTGAGGTGCTGGTGTAAGACAACATACCATATTTTTCTGTGTTTGAAACTGGGGTTTCCCCCCTAAAAAATAATGTCCAATAATTGGAGGCGTCTTATACATGGAAAGATTTCCCCCCATTTTCTTAAATCAGAGTCCCCCAAAATAGGGGGCATCTTATACATGGGGGTGTCTTATAGACGGAAAAATACGGTAAATTTAATATATAAAATAATAATAATTTTATTACCTGCAGCTGCCATATGTTCACTTGTTCTTATTGGCTGAAATCCAACAAAAGGTATCTGCATGGATAATATTAAGCCCACGATATAGAAGGTACTGTATGCTGTGAATGAAAAACAGCAAAAAAAGGAAAATTATTATGCACACAGAGAAAGTTTTGGTTTTGTCTGTGCTTAAAATTATGAGGGAGAAGACATATTACAGGGTTAAAAGCAATACTCATAATTTTAGGACTTAAAGCAGGGGTGTATCTGTCCCATCTGCATGTTTCCATCGGGAGAAGCCTAGAAAGAGGACCATGTCCTTCAGTTTGTCATCTGATTAAGGGAATGACTTCCAAGCACTGAACGACTGGTATATCACAAGTGGGCTCTTTATTCCTACGTTTGCAATTGTCCAAGGTAAAATCTCCTTGGGACAGAAACTACATTTTGCCATTTTTATGGGTGCTTATTGTTTGTTTACAGATAGTTGCCTTGGTGATATTATCTTGTGTTGATTGCAGGAAAATATACAGCAAGCACAAAAGCAAAAATATTGATTGAAAATGTATTGTCACTATATTGTAACTTTTGGATAAATGTTCTCTGAATTTTTTAAAAAGCAAAAATATATGAAGAAAAACCACGTATAAGCTAAAACACGAAGTCACACATTGCTGCTAAGGATTAAACATCCCATTATGAAACTGCAAAATCCTGTATAAATAAAAATGTTTTCAATTGACATCTTAAAACCAACAATGAGGGGGACACAATGATGATGATTATTTGAAAGTTGAGGCTGCATCACAGAGAAGGTCTTTCTACACCCTCCCCACTTATGAACCCTGACCTGGACCCAATTTTAAAGACTGAATTGCCTGGTATTGGAGGAGGCATGCTTACAGATACAGTGGTGCCCCGCAAGACGAATGCCTTGCAAGACGGAAAACCCGCTAGACGAAAGGGTTTTTCGTTTTGGAGGTGCTTCGCAAAACGAATTTCCTATGGGCTTGCTTTGCAAGACGTAAATGTCTTGCAAGTTCCTGCGGGGTTTTATTCCTTCCCCCCTTTTCCCAAGCTGCTAAGCCGCTTATCAGCTGATCCGCTAAGCCGCTTATCAGCTGATCCGCTAAGCCGCTAATAGCGCTAATCCGCTAATGGGCTTGCTTCACAAGACGAAAAAACCGCAAGACGAAGAGACTCGCGGAACGGATTCTTTTCGTCTTGCGAGGCACCACTGTATTTGGGCACCAAGCAGTTTAGTTTCCTAACATGCATTTTTGTGGATGTCCAAAATACAGGAAAACTGAGCTTAACCAGCTTGTATAATTATTATTGTATGTAGATTGCCAACTATTTTTTCTTTGCAGATCCATCTAGACAAGCTGAAACGACAATGCCCTGGTAAAACTGAATATTCAGAATAAAGCTGCTAATATACGGTATTTTTCGCTTTATAAGACACACCAGACCACAAGACGCACCTAGTTTTTGGAGGAGGAAAACATGAAAAAAAATATTCTGAATCTCAGAAGCCAGAACAGCAAGAGGGATCACTGCGTAGTGAAAGCAGCAATCCTTCTTGCAGTTCTGGCTTCTGGGATAGCTGTGCAGCCTGCATTCACTCCAAAAGACGGACACACATTTCCCCTTACTTTTTAGGAGGGAAAAAGTGAGTCTTATAGAGCAAAAAATACAGTATTTGATATTTTCCCAGTTTATGAACACAACATACCTCTACCAGCTTTCCTTATAATTTTGGACTATGTTCATTATACTTTTGCATCCTCAATCAAGCAGCTTTATTTCAAATGCCATGATCTCTGCACAACACAACTCATTTCACTAAGACTCATTTATCAAAACATTTCAGTCAATAGACAATGTGTTGGAAACCACAGAAGCACACAGTGATCAATGGCATACATTTTTGCATAATTTCTCCCCTTTTTTCAGTTCAGGGTCTGTATCTTCATCTAACCAAGATATTTACACACATAACTCTAAAAATGCCAAGCCTGCCACTATTTTGAAATTCATGTCACAAAATTATTGCAACACTGCCATCCTGTGGCATTTAACAGCAATTAGTATCCATTGTCACATTTACAGTTTTGTGTTCTTCCATTATGCTAATTACAAGAGTTTATTAATTCTGCACATCAACTCCCCCACTCGGTTACGCTTTAGATGGCTGCAAAAACAAATTTATTACTGTTTGCTCATATGAAAATGCTAATAAGATTCCTAAGTCTGTGCGAAGGGAATATAGACCCATTCCATGCCATCCCAGTATCCTTTGCAATTCTGACACATTTTTCACAATACCTTCATAAAGAAATTACCTCCATCCTCTAGAACAGGCATGTCCAACAGGTAGATCACTGGTAGATCATTGGCTCCCCCCCAAAAAGCTGAACAACTGTGGCTCCCCTAAAAGAAGCTCAACATTTTACCTCCTCCCTGAAAAAACTCAGTAGCTTTGAACCGAACCCCACCACTGCCAGTTTTTAACTCTGTGAGTAGATCGCAGTCTCTTGGGAGTTGGCCACCCCTGCTCTATAATATTGATGCTAACAGGGGATAAAAAGGATACTCATCAGCCAGCAGGATTCCCAAACTGGTAGTGCTGGGGGGTGTTTAATTGTTGCTGCTTGTCTATAACTCTTCCCCCAACTACTATTTCCTATTTGGCCAGAAAGCAGACTCTGAACCAGATTTCTTTTTGGGGGGAAAGATATCAGATGGGGAAAGGATTAGCAGCCTCCTCTTAACCTCTGCATATCTCTTGCCAAAGAGTTTTTAATTATAAAAACTTCACCTTGAAGTAATTCAGTTTTGATGAGCTTGCTTCTTTAGATACATCAGAGCATGATGAAAGCAGAACAGTCGGGTCTAGACTGTATAATTAGACGGTGAGCACAGTTAGCTTGAATTGCAAATGGACATTGGACCTCCCTTTCTCAGACTTCCTGATATGGTTAGCTCACACTCACCAGCAGGTTAAGGGCCTTAGGTGTATTTCAGCAGCACAGAAATTCATTTACTGCCTGCTTTCCATATTTCCGTTAAAGGCTATCAGAATACAATGAGACAAGATTTTTGCACCATCGCTTACCAGTCCTTTGGCAGCAAACACAGCGTTGCTAGTCTTCCCTAAATACACTAAGTACTTTTGAAAATCTTCCACCACTCAAGTTTCTTTTTGAGGACACCTTTGTCAGAATACAGTCTCAGAGAAGTTAGAAACTGAAGGATGGACTGTTCTCCCTAGAAGAATCTTTTGGAAAAACACCATAACAACAATGTCCATCTATCAAGATGATCCTGATTGCTGTAACCTTTCTAAACATAATATCAGATGTCTTGGTTATTCATTATCTCCTCATGAAACATTCAATCCTACACTCAAAAGCACTAACCTACAAGGCAGTTTCGGTGCTGCTCAATAATACAATGGCAAACCCCGTTTGCTAATAACTAACAAAACTGTCCAGCTAATTAAGTATTCTGACAATTGGGTATGTGAAAAACCATGTGAAAAAAGAAGTAGTTATGGGTCTACTTTGTTCCACTTATTTTCAATGCAAAGGCGGCAAGCGTTATCCTGTTGAACAATTCAAAAGTTGCTTTCTTATGCATATAAGCAGAAAATCAGATTTATACTATATGTTAGCCAAGTGTTGAAGGGAAGGGGCAGCATTCAATGTACTCTATACAAGAGTAAAAGAAACTAGAAATCCTGCTATTTATAGCACATCACATATATGTCTTTCTAAGCAGCATGAGAATAATTTTACTTTCCTTAACAAACAAAGCACATTACATGTGCATATGAAGTTAAAAACAGTGAGAAAAGTAATGAGAAAAGTAATACCATGTGCCTACTATTTTACCGGTTATCTTAGCGAGCAACATCCCATGGTGTCATCCTGTTTGTGCAATGGGCTTTTGTAAAAGTCTTCCACTTGCACTATGGAACTATCACCTCCTCTACTTCCCCATGTACCTCCCCCTCCCCAACTGCTTTGGAGGGTTGGAGGACCCTACAGAAGAGAGAGGTGGGAGACACCGCAGCAAGAAAAGGAAGCACAAGTTCTCTCGTGTCCACTGGATATCCATAACATTGACTACTGAGCATTTTCCTATGAAATATGCATTAAAAGTGGGACCTAAAAAAGATGTTGCAGCATAAGAGTGATTCCTACACACCCTGTTCCAGGATAGCCACTGTATTTCTCCTTCCTCTGCTTTTCCCCTCCTCCAACAGATCATCAGTATTCTGCAGCTACTGGGCATGATCAATCCTCATTGAGTATAGAATGATAAATAGTCCTACAATTCAGTCTGGGTATTTCCATTATATTGTTCATTTTCCTTGAAATGTGTTATTAATTACTAGCTAATAAACTTGAACATTGAAATTCTGCCAGCTGCTTTAGTGTGGAAGTCAGCTATAGTGAAAGTTCACTTAAAATTATGTTTACATTAAAATTGCTTAAAAGTAACAAGCCAAAAAACCTGTTGTCCTAAACAAAAAAGAGAAAAAGACTGAAAGACAATCAATGTGACCAAATTATATTTTTAATGTCAATATGTCCTTGTGTAGAATTAAGCCTACAATGTTGCTTCTGATTTAAACTAGTTTTCTGCATGTATATAGTACTTTACATCCTCTCAAAGTTATTTGAAACTAGATTTAAAAGCTCTAAATTGTGACAAATATTTGTCTACTACTGTTGCAAATGTTTACCTTTACTGCTAGACTACTCTAAAATAGATCACAGGGAGCTTATTCTGTTTATGAAGGTTTTTTCCCCTTTTATTCAGCACTGTAACCTTTTGCAGCTAAGCACTTGCAGAAAATCTTCTGCAATATTCCTAAACTGATTCAAAAGTAGTCACACTGATGTCAACATCAATAACTCTGCATCAAATATGCATGAGCAGTCAGCAGGAGTTTAGTCAGCATTGTAGTTATGATGCCAAGTAGGTCAAATAGAATCTCAGTCTACATCCATTTACAAAAGCCATAAAATATGCCCAATTCTGGCAAAGAATTTACATTCCGGAAAAGTTCTGTGAACATCAAATGATCCTGAACAAGACTGCGATGCAAATTAGACCATGCCCCATTAGTCTTTTTGTTATTGTATGTGTGTCTGCAAAAAAGAAAATCATACCAGGTTTCTTTCCCACATAATTTCATTCTTTCTTGCTGCCCGCTTATATGTGGAATGTCCGACCTGAACGTTTATGTCAGGGGCAAGATACTGAATCACATACCCTCCTCAGTCCATTTTTTTTTTGTCAGGTGACCATCAGTCAATCACCTGACATCACATAAAGTCAGGTATTCAAAATGCAAGCTGTAAGAGCAGGAAGTGTTTTATCACCAATATTAGTGCTATACTGCCCAGCATTAAGGCTGCATACAGGCCTCTGATTGCTCTTTAATAGTAAAAGGCAACACCAGTGACTTATCTCCAATCGAAGAACACATATTTACAGAATGCAATGCACTGTAGCATGTCACCTTTTAGCATAGCAGAATTGCAGTTTTTCCACTGTGCAGTTGGCCTTTTTTTTTAAAGGGCTTCATTTGTGTGACAAGTGCAGAATTAATTGGGATAGAACAGAGCATATGAACTCAAGGAAAAGCCCTAGCAATGTCTAATACATGGGTAGGCAAACTAAGGCCCGGGGCCCAGATCCGGCCCAATCACCTTCTAAATCCGGCCCGCAGATGGTCCGGGAATCAGTGTGTTTTTGCATGAGTAGAATGTGTCCTTTTATTTAAAATGCATCTCTGGGTTATTTGTGGGGCATAGGAATTCGTTCATTTTTTTCTTCAAAATATAGTCTGGCCCCCAACAAGGTCTGAGGGACAGTGGACCGGCCCCCTGCTGAAAATGTTTGCTGACCCCTGGTCTAATACATGGCATCCATCAACTTCAGGACACCAAATTGTACAGGGAAGCAGACAAGATTAGTATAAAGCTCCTCTCACATTAGTACATCCTACTGGGGACAGAGACTGAGAGGGTAGTTGCCTCCTTCCCAGGGTGGAATCAAAGCCACTTGCAGGGACAATGCCTGATATCATTGCACTGGGATGATCAACTGTCATTCATTACCAACTTCATCAGTCCCATTATAAACAGTTCTGTCACACACTGGTAATAGTAAGAAAGTTGCATACATTTCTGAAAAATTATCTTGAGATGAATGATTGCCATGTTAAATTATCATTTTAAACTACATTTTATTTTGTTTAGACTACATTGTTCATTTTGAAGTATTATTATTCTGGTTATTAGCTGCCTTAAGTGTATTTATTTGAAATAAATAAATAAATTTGCTTCCTTATGGCAGAAGCAATAACCAATGCAATGCAAGATGATTTAAAAAGTAAAACAAATCTAATAATTCTAATCACCTTATTGGAATTCTAATAATTCTGTTTTATGATTTTGCCTGTAACTAGACAAAAGTAACCACTTAAATTAAGTTACATTCATAGTCATTTAAATTGAAAAAGGAAATAATGTGACTAAGAACGGGAAAACCCCCCACTTTTCATTCAACACTCACCTATGTAGACCCTCCTACTGTATCTTTGCATCAACAGGAGCACAAATACATGCAGTGGAATAAGGTTGATGATGAAAACATAACCACCCCATGCAGAAACCTGAAAAATAAACATATCAGAACATAATACTACTTTATAAACATTATTGTTAAACCATTCAACTAACCAATATGAATTAAATTTTGTCTTCAAGAAAAGATAATCCAGGCCACAAGGAAAAATCCACAGGACAGAAAGATTTCAAGTAGAAAGCAGATCCAGGAAGCATTTTTTACTTATTCCCCCTCAACTAGTCCTTTACGCAGATTATACACATTGTATGTGACCTTCAACGTTAGCTGTACTCAGAGTAGACCCATTCAATGGACTTAATTAAGTCCATTGATTTCATTGGATCTTCTCTGGGTATGCCTTAGTTAAGATTTTACATCATGGCTCTCAGTGAAATGTTTTCCAGAAAATTATAAAAACCATCACTTTACTACTGTTAATATGAATTATTATGTACTAACATAAAGAACTACTTTTGTGATTTATATATAATACATTATAATGTATTTGTAAACTTAATAAAGGAGTAAATAAAATGGGGGACATACTATCAAGCAGGAACTCATTATCTCCAATTAAGAAGATTGCAACATTAAGCAATTTGCCAGTTAGCTGAATTTTAGAGGCATTATTCACTTTACCAACAATGTCAAAATAAGAACTGCAATGTTTTCCTCTACAATGAAAGGATATAGTGATTAACACTAGTGAACAAACCAAGTATGAACAGATCTGTAGCATCCACACCTTATGCACCATTGATAGCTTGCTCACACATATGGCAACCAAGTACAGTGCTACCTCGGGTTACAGACACTTCAGGTTACGCGATTTCGGGTTGTGCACCGCACCAAACCCGGAAGTACCAGAATGGGTTACTTCTGGGTTTTGGCGCTCGCATATGCACAGAAGTGCTAAATCATGCTTTGTGCACGCGCAGAAGCACTGAATTGCGACCTGCGCGTCCGCAGACACAGTGCTGCAGGTTGTGAACGCTGTGGGTTGTGAACGTGCCTGCCGCACAGAGCAACAACACTTCTTTAATAATCTAGCATATATATCAAAATCCAGGGTAAAGTACTTTAAATGAAGAGCTAGTGTTAGCTATAGTACTGAAATTATTACCTCCTTCCATAAATATATCTGCTCGGATCTTGAGAAAGTCACTTGAGGCCTTTCTCTGGGTTCTTTCCCTGTCTCCCTTAAGAGCTGAAGTGGGTGGTTATTAAGCAGAGGGCATTTTTGATGGAGGTGCTATGAAAACAGAGCATCCTTCCCCAATGGGACTCGCCTGGCACCCTCATTAAGATCATTAAGGTGAAGATCTTTTTATCTTCCACACATTTTAGATTTTCCCCTTTGGAACAAATGCTTTATGCTGGATTTTAAAGACTGCAGTGAATAGTCTCACAGTGGCACAAATCAGTTCATCTGGTCTTTAGGATTAGAGAGACCTAGCTCACACACCACAGTAAGGCATAAGTTTAAAATAAGCTATGTGCTGATGCACGCTGCTCCAAGGTACCCACAGCACACCTCTCTTGCTGACGCCATACTGTGGAATAAACAGAATCTCGCCTGTTGTGTTGTTCAAACAAATGCCTGTGGTGACCAAGATTTGCAGATCACTTGCAGATCATGGTTTATTTGGAAGAAACTAACCAGGAGCCTTAGTTTGGATGACTCTGGCTTCTTTCATTCTCAGTGCAGCAGCATATGCTAAGTACTGCAGGAACATTTTAATAGGGTGAGCAACTATGCTGCTCATTCACTCTTTGATGTGAGGGGCAAAGCGGGCGAGTGGCATGCTTAAAATAAATCTTCAACTAACTTCAGTCTAGATACAAAATGCAAACCAATTCTCTAAAGTGAAGAGGCATTTTCTGTTAAACAAACTTTTCAAACCTACCACCATATATATAAAGTCAGTGTTTTCAGACAAGTGCTGATAGACTTTTTTCTATCTTTAAATGTTGCTCCAATATACTATTAATAAAAGCAATTACAGTGTACAAATAAAGAATGTGACTTGCACATTTGGGTTCTGCCAATAAATGATTTCAAAATCACATTATGTACGTTAGTTTAGGATACTACTTACCATGTAAAAGTAGGATAGGCAGCAGCATATGGTCCAGAAGACTGATCCAGTTTTCACAGACTTCACCTACAAATGGTGATTTGTGTTATAACTCAGCAGAAACAAGAAAAAAATGTATCATTCAAATAAAATAAAAAACCCCAATTAAGGTTGAACTAAATACACTTTTAAGGTTTGCATCAGAATTAACTAAGGTACTTTACTGAGAGATTATTCATTCCATTACCATACTGATGTGCTTCAG
Source organism: Podarcis melisellensis (assembly GCF_964234715.1). Taxonomy (NCBI): domain Eukaryota; kingdom Metazoa; phylum Chordata; class Lepidosauria; order Squamata; family Lacertidae; genus Podarcis; species Podarcis melisellensis. The sequence continues at coordinate 17,007,345 of NC_138544.1, forward strand.
ACAGAGTATTAAACAACTGTTTGGTGTTACATGTTCCCCAGGCACACGTGCCCTGAAGATTTCCCAATACACAATGCACTGTGGGCTTCATGCCACAGCTGGACATGGCTAATGCGCTTTCTTTCTTTCTTTCTTTCTCTCTCTCTCTCTCTCTCTCTCTCTCTCTCACACACACACACACACACACACACACACTAGGGTGCAGTCCTATATGAGCTCATCTGTTATGTTTGTATTATATATACTAATATTAAAGTTGCATTATGTATTAAATTATATTGTATAGCTCAATTTTTGTAACAACAGCAAAATGTCACCAACTTTAACTATTAAACTTTTTAATGTTTGATTATTATAACTTCTACTGCACTTTTAAACATGCATGTGTTAGACCGTGTAATACAATTTTAGGGTCTAAACTACACAAACTTCTAAGTAATGATATCCTGATGATCAACTCTGCTTTGAAGGGAAAAACCAGCTCAGGAGTTGATTTAGAATGAAGCAGCAACGGGCGAGAGGGGAGAGAAGACCGTTCTTAATCATGCCCTCATATTACTTTGCTGCTACACCTCACCTCTCCCAAGATAGCTCTGAGGGTTAACACATGTTTGGAATCCTGTGGGAGGAAATGGGACTTGGGAGAAAATAGATTAGGAGCAGAGAACAAGCAGGTGGGAAAGCAATAGACTAATGTACCATTACTATCTCTAATGTAACCAATTATTATCTCTATTAGTGTCAACATGACCCCATCAGACCACTTTTAAAAGTCATATCTACAAGAATGCTACATTTAACAAAGGATACTGTTCAAAGGTTAGGAAATAAAGGTCTTGGATTGGCTTAGTTCAGGCCACTTCCATCAACATTATTTCAGGAACATGGGTTTAGGAATTTGCTCAAACTGATGACACGTTAAATGAAACTTGCATGGCTACTGTTTATGAATGCTTTGAGCTGCCCTGAGAGTTTTGTTAAACTGATAGAAGGGGGTGGGTGTATTTTAAATAAATAATAAAGTAATGCTTATGGCTGTTGAATTCTTATCATTTATACTTGCGATCCCTCTAGTTCAGAGCTTTCCAAACTGTGTGTTGCAACACATTATTGTGTAGGTGTGTTACGGGAACACCCCCATGCTCCTCCTACTTTAACCTCCAGTTTGCTAGTAAAACTGAATTACTGTGTTGTGAAATGATGCATGTCTAAAAAGTGTGTCACCAACATGAAAAGTTTGGAAAGCTCTGCTCCAGTTAAAAGGCCCTGAAGAATAAGTTGGTCCTTGACATAATGCAGGAAGTGTTCAAGCCGTATCTAGCTAAAGACCACAAAATATTTCACCAGTTGAAAAACAGTTTACCATATAACAATGCAACTTTTTCTTTTGGAAAGAGAGTAATTAGCATAAGCAAAAAAAGGCCCTCAAATTTTTAAATCGTTGCTTTCTTGTGAGTACCCGACTGAAGAAATCTAAAATCAAAGCCAATTTAAAAGGCAGAAACAACAAAGACAGATTCAAAATACTAAAAGACAGTGAGATAAAAATTATGAAGTGTGAGTTGTTACTTACCCACAAGTAGTATGTGAACTGCAGTGCAAAAATAGCTATCCCTTCATTGTCAAAAGATCCTGCAACTGATCGTGATATGTAACCTGGTACTATCGCAATAAAGCAAGCAGCTAGAAGCCCTGCTCCCTGGTTCCACAGTTCTCTGGTGAGCAGGAAAGTAGAAATTGATGTAAGGCCGCTAAAAACTGGTGCTAGGAACACACATACATCTCTTATATGGACAGTTATGTTAAGCATATTTAAAATCCAATGTATAAGGCCAGCTGTCACCATCAGCCCTGGGTAGACCTAGGAGAGAGAGTGGAAAAGTCATTTACCAAATTGCAGATGAAAAAATTCATTTTTCTTCTATTTGAATCAATGTTATAGAAAGACTTAAAATATATTAAAATAACCCACATGCAGAAGAGATTGTTATTTCCACAACCCATATAAAACCAAGCTATTCCCAGAGACAAACGTCTTTTTAATACACACACACACACATTTTCATTAACATTTTCTTCGGTAACAATTGAACATACAGATATATTTTTCAGTATCTGCATTGAATTAGCTTTAATATTATAAAACAACATATAATATGGTATATAGTTCAGGGTTTCAAGGATGGCTAAGGAACACAACAAAAGACACCTGCTTAATCTAGATCGCTTTATAAAAGATTTTCACAAACTGTGAGCAAAAAAACCATATTTTATGAGGGTGGGCCCAGGATTTTTCTCAACACTGCCTGCATGGATCTAATTGTATTTAAAATCCAAATGAGCATAAAGCTAATGTTCAAAAAGCACACAGGCCATTAACTAGAAAATCTGGAGCATTACACCCTAGCCAGCTAAATGAATCTAGCAGCAGATAGGGAAAAGAGTACAAGATAAACAAGAGAAGCAATCTCAAAAGTAGCCTCTGCAGGGGAAAACAAAAAGATGGGGGGGGGGAGCAGAGAGACTATTCATGCAAATATTTTAAAGGGGGTATTTCTAAGGATCCTACCACAGATAGCCTGTATTCTTTCAGACACTTTTTTAAAAAGAACATACCTCATTAAATATTTGTAAATCTTGAATTGCCTAAAAGGAAGGCCATGAGATATGACAGCTGACAAAAAGGAGAGATCATCAGGGGGTTTGGGCTGGGTGTTCATCAGTATGTGGATGATACCCAGCTCTATCTCTCTTTCAAATCAGAACCAGTGAAGGCGGCGAAGGTCCTGTGTGATTGTCTGGAGGTGGTTGGAGGATGGATGATGGCTAACAGATTGAGGTTGAATCCTGACAAGACAGAAGTACTGTTCTTGGGGGACAGGGGGCGGGCTGGTGTGGAGGACTCCCTGGTCCTGAATGGGGTAACTGTGCCCCTGAAGGACCAGGTGCGCAGCCTGGGTGTCATTTTGGACTCACAGCTGTCCATGGAGGTGCAGGTCAATTCTGTGTCCAGGGCAGCTATTTACCACCTCCATCTGGTACGCAGGCTGAGACCCTATCTGCCGCGGACTGTCTCGCCAGAGTGGTGCATGCTCTAGTTATCTCTCGCTTGGACTACTGCAATGCGCTCTATGTGGGGCTACCTTTGAAGGTGACCCGGAAACTACAACTAATCCAGAATGCGGCATCTAGACTGGTGACTGGGAGTGGCTGCTGAGACCACATAACACCGGTCTTGAAAGACCAACATTGGCTCCCAGTACGTTTCCGAGCAGAATTCAAAGTGTTGGTGCTGACCTTTAGAACCCTAAATGGCCTCGGCCCAGGATACCTGAAGGAGCGTCTCCACCCCCATCGTTCAGCCTGGACACTGAGGTCCAGCTCTGAGGGCCTTCTAGCAGTTCCCTCGCTGCAAGAAGCCAAGTTACAAGGAACCAGGCAAAGGGCTTTCACGGTAGTGGCACCCGCCCTGTGAAATGCCCTCCCACCAGATGTCAAAGAGAAAAACAACTACCAGACTTTTAGAAGACATCTGAAGGCAGCCCTGTTTAGGGAAGCTTTTAATGTTTAACAGACTATTGTATTTTAATATTTTGTTGGAAGTAGCCCAGAGTGGCTGGGTAAAACCCAGCCAGATGTGTGGGGTATAAATAATAAATAATAATAATAGTTTATTAATATTAATAATAACAACAACAGCAACTTCTTACACCAAGTCAGGTCATTGGTTCATCTAACTTAGTACTGTCTACACAACTGGCATCGGCTCTCCAGAGGTTCAGACAGGGGATGTTCCTAGCTCTACCTAGAGATGCTGGGGGTTGAATCTGAGACTTTCTGCATGCAAGGTGGGTGCTCTGCTGAGCTACAGCCCTTTCTCAGGGTTGCCAAAAGTAATACAGCTATCACTTAATTACTGAATTTCATTTGCTGAAGCCACAGCAGAAAGCATCAAATAGTTAATTTACAGAAATAGTACTTCTGATTTTGAAAGTTTATGGCGTAAGTTATACGTACTAAGGGAAAGCACCCTAATATAAAGCTAAACTGAGTAACCCAAAACTATTACACAACCACATCAAGCAACATTGACACGGTTTGCTGCTAAAATTGGCAGAGCTATGCTTTATGATATAATAATTCAAATCAGAACAGAAAAATCAGGATTTTTAAAAAGAGGAACAAATTGATTTCATCAAATGTTTTATTGATCAAATGCGCAAGGATTCGTTTTATTGACTAGCATCTTGTAAATCTACTCAAACAGCACTTCTTAGATTGAAAAAGGAGCTAACTGGTGTTCAAGGACACATCTATAACCATCAGAGATGGTTCATGCAAAACATTTCTGCAGTACAACAGCAATTATATTCTACTACAACCCTATCAAGAAAAACAAAGAAGTTGAATCTTTTGTTTGCAAGAATATTTTCTCATATGAATGTTTTTGAACTACAAGCTTTTGAATTAGTTCTGCCTACACAGCTCACTAATACCTTTCTCTTATAAAAGCTAGCTATATTACAGTTCTAAAATTGAACTGTCCTAGCGACTATTCTGTCCAGAGTTAGAAATTCACCAAGCACATTATGTGACTGGTGCAGGTTCAACTGCAACCATGTGGAGATTTCTGGATGCCAGGTTGGTGATTGACATCTCCATCTGGCTGGCCCCTCCAGCTTTCTTAAGCAGGTAAGCAGAAGAGCTTATTACGTTTATATCCCACCTTTTTCTCCAAGGAGCACATGGTTCACTCCCCACCTTAGTTAATCCCTATGACGACCCTGTGAGGGAGGGTAAGGGGTTGTGACTGGCCTAATGTCACCCAGTGAGCTTCATAACTGAGTAGGGATTCGAATCTGGATCTCCCAGATCCTGGTCCTGCTAGATGGTCATGATTCAATACTGGGATAAATATAAATATGAACACTTTAAATTTAACTGAAAAACAGCTTATTTTTTACATACTTGCTGTAATTGAAATTTTAAAAACTGATATAAATGGAGTTAAAAACTCAAAGTAAAACATGGAATGGAAGTAACAGTATGCATTTATAAATGGACATTTTCTTAAAACTTGATTACATTTTCTGGTACTTACAGTCCCACCTACTATTCTTCCTAGTGGATACCATGCTCTTTCATCAAACCAGTTTAGGAATTCATAAAATCCATGTGATGCAAGATGATGTGTTGATCTGTAGTTAAACCTAGAAAAAATGGTAAAATTTAATAGGTTTCTCTAAGCAATTAAATCTACTTATTTTATGTAAATGTGTTTGAAAGACAGCTTTTCAAATACATGGGACTGGATCTGAACAAATTTAGCTGAACTTAAATTTGTCACATTGATCTCAACAGGTTTAATCATGATTTAAGCCTTGTAGATATCAATGTGATCCAAATGTAACTAAGTTAGCCTGGATCAAACCCATAGTTCCACTTGGTGAGTAGAAGTCTGACATTGCTAACAGCTTACTACTCTTGATCCAAGTTAGAAAGGAATGTGAAAATTGAAAATACTGTTAGGCACCACCTCAAACCCCCAGGAAGTGAAACTCCAGGGAGTGCCTGCACTTTAACTCAAGGTTCCGTTACCTTCCAATGAAGGTCAGCAAAGACTCTGGTGTCTTCAGGGTATATGGTTTTATTTATACATACAGGCAACCATAGGATGGAGGGGCTCAAGCACTAACATGAGTCTAACAGATCTTGCTTCTCCATTAGGTTTCAAGCAGAACCACAAAATCCAGCATAGAGGAAGGCATATCTGTTCTCCAACATAGTCTCCAGCTTTTCAGCTTACACAAATAACAACTCTGGCTATTGTTCTTCTTCTACATATCAGACAGGTGATGTGGATGGAGAAAGGCCCATCCATTTGTTTCTATGGAACAGGGCAATTTCTTTGGATATGGTAAATCATGGTACTTAACAAGCCAGCCAAAGCTATTAGTTTGACAAAGGAACTGCTTTGGCAAGCTTCCTCTTAAACATTCCACTCTCAGATACTGTACATGATCCCAACAACTGCAAGGGACCCAGGGTATCACTCACACTGACCCCCCCTCTGCAATTCATAACAATATTCATTCTTATGACTGAACTGAAATCTGCATTTATAATTTCAACTTCAACTTCATCACCAAGCTACCAATCTTCAACAAACTTCAACCACATTCTTCACCAATTCCTTAAGCTATGACGTCCCAAATAAAGGGAAGGGTTTGTTAATAAACACATCTATTTTTTAAGTCACACCCCTTTCCCCTGAATAAAGGAGTTGCTCAGTACAGTTTACAGATACAATGCAAGCATAAAAGTAACCATAATCCCTCTCTTTATAACACTAATTATTAACTAAAAATAGCAGCATAAAACAAAGAAAAGCATTCACAATCAGTACCATAAGCAGCAGCAGAATAAAAAGTGTGTGCCAGCAGAACCCAAATAGAGAAGATAGCCCAACCTCTTGGGGCAGGGTTCTGCTTATTGGGTGCCACCCCCAAGAAAGTTCTTGCCTTAAAAAGCAATGGTACACAAAAGAGGGTCTCAACAGCTGATCTTAAAGAACAGGGCAGATTCACCTAAGAGGGGATATTGCTTCGAGCTGCTTGGTTTCAAGCTACTTAGGGTTTTATACAAAATAACCAGCAGCTTGAACTGCAGTCAAAACAGAATGGAAGCCAGTGCAGCTGACAGACCACTTGTTGCTTGTTGTTGTTTAGTCGTGTCCAACTCTTCGTGACCCCCTGGACCAGAGCACGCCAGGCACTCCTGTCTTCCGCTGTCCCCTGCATTTTGGTCAGGGACAGACCACTAGCCCCAGTCAAAAATGTATGCATGTGTGACCAGGACTAGGAATGGATTGGCACACCAGCCAAAGCTGGACAGAAACTCTCCTGACATCTGAGCAGCTAATAACAAGACTAGATCCAGGAATACTCCTAAACTATAAACCTGGTCTTGTAAGCAGAATACAATCCTTTCCAGTACAGGCCGATATGTCTTCTGACCAAAAGCACCTCTGTCTCATCCAGATTGAATTTCAGTTCTTTTATTCTTATCCAGTCCCTGTGGTTGACAATCTCAAAACATTTTAGGTAAAGGAAGCCACACATACTCCTTTAAAAAGTTATCAGTTTTAGACCCTTAAGTACTAGCAGTTGCCAGGATATTGCCTGTGTAGTTCCTTCCTTATTTCAGATATCCTTTGATTTTATATAGATTTCTGTTTAAGCTTACTTTGCAGCACAATGTTATTTCTGTTCTTATATAATTGCCACTTGTAGAGTACTTCACAGACAGTTCCCTTTTATTTAAAATTATGTTATTTGAATGTTTTGTAGCTTACAATTTATGATATTGTTCACATATCCATATAGGTTTGTTTTGTTTTAGAAACAGAAAGCAGATTATCATTATTATCAATTAAATTTCTATTATCGCCCTTTATCCAAAAATCACAGGGCAGTTTACAAAACACAAAAACTACATACCAAAACCCTCCCACCTCCACAGTTTAGAAGAAAATAGATTGTTTAATTAGCCAAAGGCCTGGGAGAAGAATAATGTTTTTGCCTGTCCCCTAAAGATATCTAATGAAAATGTCAGGAATGCCTCCCTGAGGAGAGCACTCCGTAAGTGTGGAGCCACTACAACAAAGGTTCACACTTGTGTTTTCACCCTTCATACCTCTTGCAGACGGGAACATGAAGAAGGGTCTCAGATGATAATTGCAGGGTCTGGGCCAGATCACATAAGGAAAGGATGTCCTTCAGGTATTTTGGTCCTGAGCTGCTTAAAGCTTTGTAGGTCAAAATCAGCACTTTGAATTGGACCTAGAAACCAACTGGCAGCCAGTGCAGTAGGGCCAACATTAATGTTACATGCTCAAATGGTTTGGTGAGCAACCTGGCTGAATTCTGCACCAGCTGACGTTTCTGAACAATCTTCAGAGGCAGCCCCACATATAACATATTGCAGTAATCTAACCTAGACGTTACCAGAGCATAGACAACAGTAGTTAGGTTATCCCTATCCAGAAAGGGGCCACAGGTAGGCCACCAGTTGAAGGTGATGGAAGGCACTCCGCACAGCTGAGGCCAACTGAGCCTTAAGCAACAGCAATGGATTGAGAAAAAACCCCAAGGTGCATACCAGCTCCTTCAGAGGGAGTATAATCCCATGAAGAGCAGGCTACCTCCAGGGTTCGAAATTAGCAAGGCGCCAGGTGCATTTTGCACCTAAAGATTCTCCATTTGCGAGCACCTCAAAAAGTCTGGGTGCCATTTTTTGAGCCTGGCCAACACTCAAGGATTACTGATATGTATGTGCTTTGAAGCCTTGAAGTATATGTTAACTGTAGACAATATGTTAAGGAGTTTAAGAACAAAAAGTAGAGTGTTTTGAAAACTGAAGAAGTATGGTACTAATATTTTTATTATAAACACCAAATTACCGTATTTTTTGCTTTATAAGACTCACTTTTTCCCTCCTAAAAAGTAAGGAGAAATGTGTGTGTGTCTTATGGAGCGAATGCAGGCTGCCCAGCTATCCCAGAAGTCAGAACAGCAAGAGGTTGACACTTTTCGTGCCAAAGCCTGCATTCACTCCATAAGATGCACACACATTTCCCCTTACTTTTTAGGAGGGAAAAAGTGAGTCTTATAGAGAAAAAAATATGGTAAGTACAATGTAGGTGGTTGACTTTTAAAGAAGTAGTGAAAACTAAAGAGTTAAGCAGCCTTATAAGCTCATTATGTACCATGGACTGTAGCGCATATAATTTTAAAACTGCCAGCTGGAAGAATCAGAAATGTTTTAAGGGAGAAAGATAGGCCTTAAGAAATGATACCAGTCTTAATATCAATATAATTAAAAAGTGACATCAAAAATTATCCACATCTTGAAATTCTGGCCTACATTTGACTCAGATATTGTATGCTACTCTAAAGTGGCTGTAAAAATGTTTCAGAGGAGATAATGAGGCAGAACTACACAAGGCAACCCTCTTTCATCGAGATTCTGAGGCAGGTTCAGATAAGTCAAACTAACTAATGGCAGGTAAAAGTTTAAATAAGCATGTGTAGGATATTTTTCTTCCCTTTTCAAAGTGATGATCCTTCCTTCTGTGAAAAACTACACTAATAGAAAATGGCATATCATAGTGAGTTAGGGAACTGGGGCATGCCAAGACTCCGTTTATAGGCTACAGAACTGCAGGATATTGCCTTGATTTAACTAAAATTAGATTTCTACTTCATCTAAGTTTGATCTCACTAATTCAGTATATTGACAACTAAAGTTCAGCTAAAATAATTCAATGTTTTTGTTTAAATATGCAGTTAAGAGCCAAAGGTCCAAACTAGACGTCAGTCAAGTGGTCTGGCTTGCACACAAAGTCAAAACACATTATAAAGATCACATCTTGTTTAGTCCTGGGATTAATGCATTTGAAAAAGTTCCACAGCAAAGTGTTACTACATGGACAGATACCGCTGTTAGATACATTGGAAACAAGTGGTATCATTCTAACTTCTAACTGGGAGTAATGGTATGTTTTTTGGTTGGTTGTAAAACAAGGCTTTCATTCATCTGAAGGAAACTGTGTCTAACCTGGCCTGTATCCACCGTGCAGCCTGCTACATATGTGGATCAGACATTGAATGCCTTTAAGTAATATACCTTTAAGAGTTCAGAACTCCTTTCTATTCCTAATTAAAGTCTGAGCAACGATGCATGGTCTCTGAACCCACTACCAAGACAACTAAAGAAGAAATGTAATAAAACTACCATTTCTGCTCCAAGAAATGGCAAATGTAGTCCCCCATGAAAATATTCCCTGGAAGTTTCCAGCACTAGAGGAGGTTATTGTATTTCTCATGGAGTAAATCCTGTAAAAAACTTATAGCTCAGGAACTAAAATCTAGGGGGGGGAGGGGAGATATGCTTGTAGAAAGTTTGACCTTATCAGGGCAGTCTATATGGCCACAGCAAGCCACAAAGCAACCTAGTTTAAATCTCATTTTTGTAGACTCTGTGTGTGTGTGTGTGCGCGTGTGTGTATGCGAAACTAGCTATTGGAGAACCCAGCATAAAAAGATCACAGTCAGTCTTCATTCGCATGCAAAAATTGGAAGGCTTTTGAAGAAGGAAGAGATGTTCCCCTAATTAACAGGTGATCAGATCAAGTTGGCATATATAGTAACATATGGATCATTTAAAATCTGCCCTCACTGCTATGATACTGTCACATTTAAAAAAAATCAAAGGGAACGGCCAGTGCCTCTTTTTCGCCTTCAACAGTATTTCCTGCATAATTACCCTACTGAAATGGACAAAATTTGGAGATTTTGAAATCTACTACATTTGCTCATTCTGGCATCATGATAAACCATGGTTTACCATAACATAGGGATGGGGAACCTGCTACCTGTCAGAATATAACTCTCATAATTCTTGACTACTACCTGCTGGCTACAATGGATGTGTGTCTATGGAGTCTAACAACATCTGGATGACTAAATGTTCCCCATTACCACTAACTTAATGGGAACAAGTGGAGCAGAGCCTAGTCTCCCCACGGACTTGTACGATTTCCCTCCCTTTCCAATGCATCCGTGAGGAGGATTTGTGAAGCTTTCACCTCCATTTTGACCACAGTTTAACAGCATTATTTTCAGAATGCATACCGTTGTAATTTATCTATGGTTTGCTGAAACAAGCCACTTTAGTAAACCACAACTTATTTGTCCTAGATAAGTTGGTCCATATGTACATTGCATTCTGGACAGATATCAAAAAATGTAAAGCGAATTTAAAGTTGAAATTCTGAACTGGTAGGAACTAAAAAAGATCCAATGGAGGGGAAGGAATGATATGCTCACAGAAGTAGGTTCAATGGAGTTAGAAAGCACTGTTTCAAATAAATTTTGCAATTTTCCTGTACACGTTAAAGAAAATAATAACCATAAATAGAAAAAAGTTAGCTTTTACCATCATCACTTTGAAAGTTAAATATAAGCCATTAACGTTCTGTTGACATGGTGGAACACATTAACAAAAACGAAGTATATTATTGAGAGAAGATCACTGGCTTCGAAACAAGCTGATCTATAAAACCTGATCTGCAAATGAAGGCTGGGTCACCTCTTATCAATAAAAATAACAATGCACAGAAATATTTATTGTGGCCCTGGATACTGTTTTAAAGATGATCAGATTTGATTCTGTGGTAATCTAATGTGAAACCATATAATTGGATAGCCACAGTATATTTCATTTAACATTTATACAGAATGTTATTTTCCTAAAAGTTGAGATAGTTTTGTTGTTGTCCTTACTAAAATCAGGTAACAAATAATGATGCAGATAATGCTGCCTAAAAACAGGTAGTTATATTTCATGCCTCTCAGACCCTATACCACTTTACTGCTAATCAAGTATAACCTCTTTTTACTTTAAAACTGAAATTTACCTTAACTTCATAAATACTACCTTGTTCTCCTACATGCTACCTACTTGTAACTGCTCACACATTACATTTGCATCCTGAACTTGTTTGAAACATAAAAGCATAAAACATCTTATTTTCAAAGCAAGTGTCTAAACTGATTTTTTTAAAGATTTGTCTTACCATGAATTTTTGTTTGGAGATAATGGAGGTCATTCCTAACACATTATTTTTATTTATTTGTGAAATATGGGATTTAAGGGTGATAACATCATAACAACAATATCTAATGGACTGCTTTTCTTCACACCTGATGAGGCCATTCTGAATATCATGTTGCCTTCTGAGATATGGCTGGTTGAGAGGTACAAAAAGCCTGGAAATGCAGGACTTTCTGTCTTGCATCTCCTAGTATTCTATCACCTCTTGAACACTATTATTTTCCACTGGGTACTTAATTTAGGTGCTGTCTCGGTTTTTCTTTTTGCTTAGTCCCGGCTCTAGGTTTTTCTGCTCATTCATTCATTCATAAACTGATGGTGTTTCTTTGGCCACTTCTTTATTATGTCATCTGCTTTGAGCACTTATGTGTTTGGAGATGGAGGGAGGAAGTGAAGTAGCTGCATGTATAAACAGACACAATTGCAGCTACCGTAAGAATCACCATGAGCAAAAAGCTGTACTGGTAATGAAAAATAATATGACAATTTAGTGATTATTCTATAATGCTTGACAAAAAGTTTTTTGAAGGACTTACCAAAAAAAGTTTAAATAAGCTATTAGCTGGAGTTCATATGCTCAAATAATTGCACTTGCTACAACAAAGATATACCATACTGAAAGTATACCATACTGAAATGAGTTTTCTGGAAGATCACTTCATTTTTGTGGCTTATAATTCTAATTAACTTACTTACTGATGTAAGGAGGAAAATCCATACCACTCAAGGAGCCCCTTTTTTCAGTAAGCGAATTGGCCCAGTGACTGAGCAGGTTAGACAGATGACCACTACAGATGAATGTACTAACCATGTAAATAATAAAAGATAAGGCAGCTAAAGTATCTTTAGAAGCCCATACTGGAAAGCCCTTGTTAGAGGCTACATAATCTAAAACCAATTTCAGTAAACCAATACTACAAATGATGAAGAGGCTGTAGAAGTCATTTGCAACAGTTTTGTGGCTTGCAAAAATTATGGAATTAAGAGAGCCCTCTTTCACTGAACCAGAAACAGACCAAAGATTAAGTCTAAAAGCAAAGTACAGTCATACGTCGGGTTAAAGACGCTTTGGGTTAAATCTTTTCAGGTGACATCCTGCGGCGACCCAGAAGTACCAGAAAAGGTTACTTCTGGGTTTCGCCGCTCGCGCATGTGCAGACGCTCAAAATGATGTCACGCGCATGTGCAGAAGCGGCGAATTGTGACCTGCACAGATGCGGGTTGTGTTCTGCTCATGATGTGAATGGGGCTCCGGAAGAGATCCCATTTGCATCCAGAGGTACCACTGTACTGTACTTTTCTGTGTGTAAGACTAGGGTTTTTTTACTTTAAAATAATGTTAAAAATCTGGGGGAGTCTTATACATGGATAATGCATATGCCCATTTTCTAAATTTGGGGTCCCCGAAAGCAGGGAGTGTCTTATACATGGGGGCGTCTTAAACAGTACACAGAAAAATGTGGCATATGAAATATGTTTTTTCTAATATTTGTACAGTTTATAAATTGTGAAAAGATGATGGATGTACAACTGTATTCTGTCCAAGGCATAGAAGCCAGATCATGATGATGATGTATAACTTATATCTACTTGTTCATTCAACCCACATGGAGTCACACAATTTAAAGGAAAATCTAGCAAGTGTATCAAAAGCATACATAGATAAACATGGTTATATTTGGGAAAGTAATTATTATTATTATTATTATTATTAATAATAATAATAATAATAAAAGAAATCTCTGTTGCATTTCTGATTTTGGTAATAATCCTGACCTTCAATAATCTACTCATTTTACTTATGCAAAACAGATGGTAAGGTTGCATAATCACATAAACACAGTGACTGTATTGTAATTGGTGAAGGACCTCAGCTTGTATAGCTTTCTACCTTCAAGAGGCTAGTGGTAAGGAACTTTGGCACAATCAGCCACTGCAACATTTGAAACAAGTCATTTACGAACTGCTATGGAATACCTAAGAGCTTCCTTGGGTGTACCCAGTGGGATTTTATACTATTTCCTCTTCATGCCATGTCAGAAATATGCTTCTCAAAGAAGCCTCAACTTCTGCAGTATTGGCTCTTGAACTAACTGAATGGTTCTAATTGCATGATCCCAGCATCTAGTTTTAAATTCAAGCAATGAAATTACATTCATAAAATGATTATGTATTCAACAAAATTAGTTTTGTATTCAGCTTCCTGTCACTAAGGTTGCATATACAAATGGAACTGGACAATATAATGGCCTGGTTCACTCTTAGTGTTAAGTCAAACTATGGCTTAGCATGAATGAGCAAATGTGCTGGTCACTGGAAAAAAGATTACAGCTGCAGTCCTGCTGCCACTGCTCTGCTATGAACTAAGTTAAAGTTTGGCTAAGTGTTACAACTGAACCCAGACTTGTGGTTTATGCCCCGATGACAAACCACAAACTGTAAATCTTAGAACAAACCTTGTTTACAGTTCATGGCTTGTCTGGAGTGGTGTAAACCATGAGCACTGATTCAGATTCAGTGCTATGCCAAACTATGGCTTAGCTCATAGCAGCAAGGCGGCAGCAGGACAGGAGGAGGAGAAAAGCAGTCTGATCTCCCAGAATCTGCTTGTTAGCCTGTTTGGATTACATATGAACTAGGTCACTGAATTTTTCTAATATTCATTTTAAAAAACCTGCCTTATTTATTTATTTAAAGGCAGCCAACAGATAAAATAAACTAAGCCCAATACAATAACCAAATTAACAAATCCATAAGTCATTAAAAGAAACACTGCCTAAGCTAATGTGGAAGTTATTTAATCAGTCAACAACCTTATTAAAAAGCCATAACTTTACCAGACACAAGAAGGAACAGAATGATGGGACTCAATACACCACACCCTTTATCTAGCTGGCACCTCTTGAGGTTGCGTGATCTGGAGCTCTCTTGGGAACACTTTTACATGTGCTGATGATTGGAGCATGCAGAAAAAGGGCAGTTCTTGAGTCATCCAGGTCCCAAGCTAAATGCTTTAAAGGTTTTATATCAGCGCCTTGAACTGAGCCTAGAAACTATTTGGCAGCTAGTGCAAATCACAAAGGGATAATGCAACTGTTAACATGGTCAGTTTTAGAAGTTTATTAGCATAATGGATGTTTTCCACACAGGAATCCTTCTTTGTTCATTCATTTACACGTCTAATTTTTCTAGCACTGCAACTAATGTTTATATTTGAACCCTCATAAAACATAAAAGTGACCTGTTGAGGTATGTGAAAAGCTCCTCAAAAGTCCACACTGTTTTATACACCTATTTCAGTCCCAATATGCTGCTGTTTCAGCCTATTTTAGGACATCTCTCAAAACATGATCCAAGCCAATCACACTGGGGAACTGGGTGGCACTATGTTACTGTGTAAGCAGATATGGCTATGTGATATTGTCACCGAGGTCTAAGTGAAAGTGGCAAGAGAAACTGCATCTTTGTTATTGAGCCAACTGGGCCAACTCTCCCTGTGTTGCTGTCAGCACTGCACAGCAAGACTTTTGCTCTGATCCAGCTTTAGTCATGCATAGTTATGCATGAGTAGCTGCAACAGAAGAACAATGATGTCGATCCAAATGTACATCCCCATTCCGCCGCAGTTAAATATACACAAATGAATTGATTTAGAGAACATTCCCTCTTCTTGCTCTCTTGGGAAAACTTACACACCCTCTCTTGAAAGGGGTGCAAACAATTTTTTTTGGGGGGGTGCTGACTGCACAGAATAAAAAAGGTCTATGATGCTACCTCTGTTTTGACTCAGCTCTGGTTATTTTTCCTTTATATATTGTCTATCAACAGCAGGTGGTATCAATAGAGGTGGTAGTATACAGAAGGACACATGCAAGTGGTACTCCAAATATGTCTTTATTTCACTTTCTTACCAAAGCACTGTGGGACACGCACACAAAATCTATTCACAGGTTTAACATAATCATAGTAACCACTCCTTGGAACAAGGAGCAGGTTCAGTGCCTCTCAGCAGTGTCCCAGATTGCTTTACTTTCTCCAGTGTGTCTTAATCAAAGCCACTGAGAATCCTTTTTGTACAGCTCCATCCTAAGTCCTGTTTCAAACAGTGCAATCCTAAGTATGTTTACTCATAATTAAGTTTCACTTTGATCAGTGGGGCTTTCAGTTGTTCATGGGACTGCAGGTTTAGTCAGAGCAGGGGTGTAATGGCACCTTTGAAACTGATTTTAGCAAACACTTTCATAGAATTCATTTTTAGTGACAATAAAATGCAAAAGCGTTTATCCAATATTAATAGTCAATATGCTTAAACCTCCAATATATGTGTCATATCAAGGTGTTTTTTTTAAAGAATCTATTATATGACACTGTACCCACCACCATTTTTATCCTTTGCTTTCAAACTACTTCTATTTGATTATTTTAAACCTGTTTTCTCTTGCCTTTGCTAAGTGCAACGTTAAGTGCTCAGGGCCACATCAGCAGCTTTATTCTGATAGGTGCATGTTACAGACACAGCATGCATCCACTAAAACAGTAACAAGTAGAGGTACAGCTGCTTCAAAACACACACACACACACACACACACACACACACACACACACACACAGCTGGTCCAAGCATTGAAGAAAATATATGAAAATGCCATATACAGACTCAGAGTACTAGTCCATATTCTTTATTCTGACTGACAGCAGCTCTCTAAGGCTCAAGGTAGGCTGATATGATATACATGCCAGAGATCACTGAACGGATCTTGCACTGTATTTTGCTTTGCTAAATGAGTGAGGGAAAGAGGAACACACATATGCTATGCCTTATTTGAATTGACCTTCTCCAGAGCTCATATTTGTCCTGCTGCAGAAAACTGATAGTACACATATCACTAGGGAAGTGACAAATCCTGTGCCATTTTTCCAATCTTAATCCCACCCCAATCTGTTATTTGCTCTAGAAGGGGGGCAAATAGACACTCCAATCCTACTACTTGGGGCAAGGGATTCACCCAGTACCATGGCTCCAAGTATATCTCCCTCCTGTGGCTATTATTACCTTTGAAAGAGGGGAGAGATCTGATAAAGGCCCTCCTGACAATGCATGTAGCTTGGCCCTGAGATCCTTCTAATTTGAAATTCTTTCTCCAGATAGTGAATGTACGATCCTCTACAGCTAAAGCATGTACTGTACTCTACTATTGAGCTGTATGTTTTCCTCAAGAGAGAAACATAAAGCACGTCATCTGGTTTGACATGGACAAGACTGTTATGGTACACTAAAAACCATTTAATTCTTTCTGCACAACACACAACTGTCCACTAACATGTAATTATCATTACACTGGTGTCTCACCCCAAAGGGTTCAGAGAAGAAGATAAGGCTGTGGTCCATTTTATCCTCTCAACAGCCCTGTGAAGCAGGTTAGACAGAAAGATAGTAACTACAATAACATAATAAGGCTAACCCACTATCATCCAGTGAGCTTCATAGCTGACGAGGGCCATGAATCTAGATCCTGTCCAAGTCAAACTTCTATTCCACTGCACCACACTGACAACACTAATTACTACTGTAATCTAATCACATTACGGATGTGATGTGTGAAGTGGCTCTCAGGATTCCCCACAGTTTAACATGTGGCAGTTTCTCAAATGCATCCCACTCTTATGAGAAATATGGCAGTCCACATGGCAGGCTGCAAATCATGAGATTAAAATAAGTGATGCAATCCAATATAAGGGCAGAAATGTACATCTCCATGCAGCCGTGTGGCGACACAGGAAGCTCTCAGTCAGAAATAACCCTATCATGATGCATTAAAACCTGCCATTACATTCAGAAATGAACTGTTCCACAACATAAAGTGTCAATTTAAAGCCAATCAATGCAGCATGGGGGGCAACTAAGCACAGAAAGTATTCCTGAGCCTGCAGAAATAGACCTCAGGACTGCACTTGACTCAGTGCTATTTGGATAAAATTTGACGTGCAATCAACTCATACATTTTCTCAATTCATACAGCCATGTGGTATGTTCCATGGGATGGGGATTAAACCTCTATACTTGTTTTATATGGAAACAAAGCAAAGTCTCATGAGAAACCATCCTAAAGCAAAGCGACACTGCATGTCTACCAATACCAATATATCAAAAAGCTTGAATATCAAAAATCACCTCTCACATTTCACCAACGCCACACTAATTTTCAGTATTTCAGATGGGGCTACCGCCCAGCAAGGTTACCCCCTTCCAACTTCCCGATTTGCTCTCCCGTCCCAAATCCTGGGCAGACTCCGCATAGCCCCGTTGACAACATGCCCTCTGGGGAAGCAGAAATCCAGAGGAAGAGCGCGAAATGCTTAGCCCCTGGTGGGATTGCACTCATTTCCCTACTCTTGGCACACGATTGCAGAGGCAGCTCCGCAGACCCGTCTGCCACAGCACGCAGCTATTACACCTAACGGCGACCCACCTGTACGCAGCAGCAGAGGCAGCCTCCGCCTGCCCCTCTCCCGGACCAGCGTCCCGTCAAGCAGCAGCCTTCTCTCTCTCCGCGCTTCCCCTGCAGCCGCTCCCTCGGCCATTCCCCCCTTCTTCTTCCTCCTGCTCCTCCAACGCACACGCCGCCCGTGCCGCAGCGGCGAGGAGAAGCGGGCGCCGCACAAGTTTTGCCGAATGAAGTGCACGAGCAGTGCTGGGGGGGGGGCGGCCTCTCGGCCCAGGATGGAAAGAAGCCGCCCCTCAAGGTCTACCTGTCCGCTCCGGAGCATCTGCCGGCGCAGGAAGGGACCTTTCACCCACAATGGGTCCCGTAAAACCACGCCTAGCACTCCGCGTGCTCCGAGTCCCTCCCCGGGAGACTCTTCCCGGTACCCGCTTGTGCAGAGGGCCGGCGTCGACCCCGCTCCTCCTCCGTTTCACGCCCCCCCTCAGGCTGCAGGCGGGCGGGCGGCGAGGGGGACCCCCGGCTCCTGCTCGCCCTCTGCTCCGCAACTCACTTACCAGGGGTCGAACTCGTGGATGATGCTCTCGAAGCGGATGACGGCGAAGAGCCTGGAGCTGAAGCCGGCCAGCCAGGCCAGGAAGAGGATGGTGAAGGAGAGCAGCGACTGCCAGCCCGCCGGCTGCGACAGGCCCCCCGACAGGCCGCCGCCGCCGCCCGCCGGGGGCCCGGCGCCGGTCGTCGTCGACGAGGAGGAGGAGCCCCTGCTGTTGGCCAGCGCTTGGGAAGCGGCGGCGGAGTTGGACGACGAGGCGGCGGCACCACCGGTCTTGTGCTTGTGGTCGGGGGCCGAGTGCTCCGCCATGTTGCTCCCCGGGGCTCCTCGCTTGCCTCTCCGCCTCACGCGCGGCGGAGGAGGAGGAAGAAGGGCAGAGTCCGCCCCGTTTCCCTCAGCGCGCTCTCCGACGGAGGGAGGGAGGGGAGGCGAGGCAGCGGCGCCTTTACCGCGCCCGTTTCACTGGCGGCGGCGGCAGCGGCGGTTCCTCCTGCCTCCCGCCTCCTCCTTCTGAATCTCCTCAGCGACCCGGGAACTGCCGCCCGATGCCGCCGCCAACATCCCAGTGCGGCGCGAGGCGGGCGGAGAGCGGGAGCGAGACCCGAGTAGCTCGCGCGCGATGTGAAGAGAAGGGAAGGGCGGGGGGCGGGGAGGGAGAGGAGGAGGCGTGGCCGAGAGCGCGAGGTGGGCGGAGCAAAAGCCGCGGGTGAGGAGAGAGAAAAGCTTCCGTATGAGGCAACGCTGGCTCGGGACGGCGTTGTAAGCCGTTGACGGGAGAGTGACGTGCCACGAGGCGCGCGCGCGGAAAGGGGCTGCGGAAAGAGGTGGTTAATTGAGGCCGAAGCATCCGATGACATTCGCACCAGGGTGGGCGGAGCCAACATTGAGGCCCCGCCTCACTTGTCGCCCCTGCCGCTCAGCCCTCCTCTCCCTCCTTCTCCTCCGTCCGTCCTTCCGTGAGGGAACTCCCTACTAACCTGTCAGAGAGCGACAGGTACTTCAAAAGGGCAGGCCGGCGGCCAATCGGAGCCCAGAGCCGCAGGGCGCGGAATGGAGAGAGGCGGAGGCCCTAACCGCCTCCACCAATGGCGAAATGCCTGTGCTAAGTGGAAGGGTGCGATTGGCCAAGGGTCCTGACCATTCGCAGGCTAAGAGGAGGTCGGGTTTGGTTGCGTGTCACGTGAGGCGCACGGGAGCGTCGGCCTCTCAGGCGAGCGCCGCTTTCGCCGCAGGGTCTGCAGTGGGGGGCGACTTCTGACTTGGGAAGCTTTGCTGGGAGCGTTGCATCCTGGGGGTTGTAGTTTGCAGCTGCTGTGGCTTGTCAGGCTCTTCTAATCTTGCGTAAAGCTGACTATCCCTGTGGAAACTCTCTGGATGCTTTCCTGTAAGTAGTGATGAGCTGGACAAAGGCAAATTAAACGGAGCCTCATTCCAGATGGAGCAGGCCATGCGGATTAGTTCCTGCGTTTGCTGCTGATCATGTGGCCACACTCTTCAGAGGATCGGCTTTGCAGCCACTGCTTGGCTCTCGAGGGGCAAAAGTGGCAATGAGTGCCCTTTTCCCTTTCTACATGTTTTAGTGCTCCCTTTGCCACCCTGATTTATGTGCGTATTGCTCAGACTTTTACTTTATTTACTCTGCTGAAGCTCCTGTGCTGCATTATTAGTCCTTCAGAGCAGCTCACATACCCTCCAACATTTCTGCGATGAAAATAGGGACATCCTGTTCAATAATAATCATAATATTTATACCCAGCCCATCTGACCGGGTTGCTTCCAAAATATATTTTAAAAATCATTAAACATTAAACATATACAGGGCTGCTTTCAGATGTCTTCTAAAGGTCCTATGGTTACTTATCTCCTTCGCTTGGGGGTCCCATAATTCCATACCGTCCAATGAAAATAGGGACATCTTGAGGAAAAGTGGGACAATCAGAAAGCGGGACGGCTTCTGTGAATCCGGGACTTTCCCTGGAAAATAGGGACGCTTGGAGGGTCTGAGCTTACAGTTTTGAAATGGTTGTGAAAAAATATAAAAAAAATAAATTGAAAAAGCCAACAGCATTAGGAAAATGTCTGTGTTGGGGGGGGGGAGGGATACCTTCCTCCCATTTACACCTCAACAGAGCCTAGGCAAATCAAAGGTTTCCAAAAGGTAGCATTGTCAGCCCCAGTCAACCATCTCTGGAAAATATTTCCATAAGCAAAACAAGGCATCACAAGTGGCTCTTTCTCTGGTCACTACAGTTGAAATGCTTGCTAGACTGGGAATTGCTATAGCCCTGAAACATTTTGCTGTTTTATTTATATAGCTTAATCCATAGTGCGGCTTATAATCTAGAACAGGTGAGCTGCTCTATATCAGGGACCAAAAGCAGTATTCCAGACCTCTCTATCCTGCCCTTGGGAGTCTCTTAGATGTTGCCCCCTTCCCAAGCCTCACCCATTAGCAGCCCTGCTCCTTGGTTTGCCTGCACTGAAAGGTGTCCTGGAAGAGTGGTGATGCCTCTTGCTTCCTCGCATTGAGTATACAGATATGTGTATGTTGTGATTTGAGTGTGGCTGCCCACTGTAGAAAGGTAGAATTCACATCCATTGTTCCACCTGCTTTTGCCTCTGGCGCTAACTGCTGCTGGTATGTGGCACTGGGGAAGGTTGCGCACTAGGGAATGTAGCCCTCAAACTGGGAAAGGTTCCTCACCCTTGAACCAGACATTTCTGAAATATCTCCTTTGTGTCTAACGGAGATAAGGGAGAGAAACAGAGGCAGGTGTAAACAACAAACAGTTCAGTTACACACGAGTTAGTTAAGTTACCGTAGTAGTGTATTGGGACTAAAGGGTTGTGCCTATAACTTTATGGAAAATGTTTTGAGGAGAGCTCTGGAAGACATAAGCGAGATGACCTCGTAGGGGCATTCTGGAAGGCACTTCTGGGCATAAGGGGCAACGGGGGAGAAAGGGCAGTCTCATTTGAGGAAATAAAAGTGCAGCAGAAGGCTGAGGGTGGTGGAGTTGGATGAAGAGTTTGGATTTGATATCCCGCTTTATCACTACCCTATGGACTCTCAAAGCGGCTAACAATCTCCATTCCCTTCCTCCCCCACAACAAACACTCTGTGAGGTGAGTGAGGCTGAGAGACTTCAGAGAAGTGTGAGCATCCCAAGGTCACCCAGCAGCTGCGTGTGGAGGAGCAGGGAATCGAACCCGGTTCACCAGATTACAAGTCCACCGCTCTGAACCACTACACCACACTGGATGAAGCTCAGGCACCTATGTTTTGTGGTATAAGAACGGAGAGATGTGGAGTTAAAGGTGTGAAGGTTGTGAAGTACCCAGGAACATACAGGGAGCTAGTGTATGTATTTATGGAGAGGTGTCATGTGATCAGGGTGATGGAAAAGGTGAATAATGTCAAAATAATAATAATTTATTATTTGTAGCCCGCCCATCTGGCTGGGTTTCCCCAGCCACTCTGGGCGGCTTCCAACAAAGATTAAAAATACATTAGAATGTCACACATTAACAACTTCCCTGAACATGCTGGACAGAAGTGAGATGATGGAAAGCCAGAGAGGAGATGAGGCAAAAAGGTGACCAGGGAACAACTCCCCTAGGAGGAAAAGTTCCTGTGTTTGTGCCTTTGGGGTTTGGATAAAGGATGGGGAAGAGGCAACATGATAGGAGTGTTGTTGTTTAGTTGTTTAGTTGTGTCCGACTCTTCGTGACCCCATGGACCAGAGCACGCCAGGCACTCCTGTCTTCCACTTCCTCCCGCAGTTTGGTCAAACTCATGCTGGTAGCTTCGAGAACACCTTCCAACCATCTCGTCCTCTGTCATCCCCTTCTCCTTGTGCCCTCCATCTTTCCCAACATCAGGGTCTTTTCCAGGGAATCTTCTCATGAGGTGGCCAAAGTATTGGAGCCTCAGCTTCACGATCTGTCTTTCCAGCGAGCATTCAGGCCTAATTTCCTTAGGAATGGATAGGTTTGTTCTTCTTGCAGTCCAAGGGAAATATATATATATGGCGCGTGTAGAAATATATATATGGCGTGGAGAACGTGGATAGAGAAAGGCTTTCCCACCTTTCTCGTAACAGTTGAACTTGTAGCCATCCAATGAAGCTGAAATGTTGGAGGCTTCAGAACAATCAAAATAAAGTACTTCTCCACGCAGCGCAGAGTTTATCCATGGAATTTGCTCCCACAGAATGGCCACCAACTTGGATAATTTTGGATTGGACAAATTCATGGAGGAGGAGACTGCTAGCTCAACCTGCACTGTCAGCCTCTCAATGTCATTTGCCGGGAACTGCAGGTGCGGAAAGCACTGTTGTGCTCAAGGCCCGTTTGCAAGCTCCCCTAGGCCCCCAGCTGACCCTTGTGAGAAGAGGAGTCTGGAGCAGATGCTCCATTGGCCTGATCCAGAAACATCTTATGTTCAAGGCATGGACCAGAGAGTTGCTTCTGAGGGGGACACAGAAGAAGCGGCATATTGCAATTTTATAAAGAAAGAATCAAAGTTCAACGAGGGATGGTGATGTTATGCACTCTTAAGTGCTGAGAAACTGGCTATGACAGCACTTGTATATAAGTGCTGCCTTTCAGCTTACCTCTTCAAATAAATATATTGTTCTTCTCTTGTTACAGGTTTAGAGAAAACCTGTGCTGCAGCAGCTTTCTCGCAGACCTATTGCCACCCTGTGCTATCTCTTAGAAGCATATGCAGCATTTATCGAGGTCCATCCTGTATTTTCACACATTTTCTTTTAAACCAGCCTTGGATTTTTTTCTATAGCAGTTACCAGGGTCTCTTCTCTTCCTTCCTTGCAAGAGATGTGGAAACCTTAGATGCAGCAATGTCTGGGTCTGTTTTCACCTGCCTCTCCCCCCCCCCCCAATAAAAAAAGACTTAAGACTTCTGTAGGCCGTATCTGACAGCTAATTTGCATCTATACGTTTCATCACCCGGGATGTCATCATTCAGTGACTCACACTTGAATGTAGGCAGTTTTGCTAACCAATCAGAATGTTACAGATCGGCCTATATTTTTACTACGTTGTGTTTGCCAGAATTACAGTATGTCACTGGCAGGTGAAAGCTTCATCTTCATGCAGAAACGTACTGAATGTCTTCTTCTCTAACTCTCAGACCCTCCATGTTGCAATGTGTTTGCATCTTCTTGATCGGAAGCTGAGGAGAAAAATACAAAGTGTTGGAGTGGAAAGAGGTTCCTCAACCCCGACTCTCCACTAGTCATTTATATCCTGCATCACCCATATACTGTTTTTCCACCAAGCCTGGTTGACTTGAGGACTGTGCCTTTGAGGACATTATCCAGGCCAGAGGTAGCCAATATGTTGCCTTCCAGCTGTTGCTGGATTGCAGTTCCTGTCATCTCTTATCACTGGCCGTACTAGTTGAATCTGATAGGAATTGCAATCCACAACCTGTACAGGGTACCATATTAGTTAGAACTTGTGACTAGGTTGTGGTACTAGACGCGGGGGGCGCCGTGGTCTAAACCACTGAGCCTCTTGGGCTTGCCGATCAGAAGGTCGGTGGTTCGAATACCCACGATGGGGTGAGCTCCTGTTGCTCTGTCCCAATTCCTTCCAGCCTAGCAGTTCGAAAGCACACCAGTGCAAAGTAGATAAATAGGTACCACCGCGGCGGGAAGGTAAATGGCTTTTCCATGCACTCTGGCTTCCGTCACGGTGTTCTGTTGTGCCAGAAGCGGTTTAGTCATGCTAGCCACATGACCCGGAAAGCTGTCTGAGGACAAACGCCCGCCTCCTTGGCCTGAAAGCGAGATGAGCTCCGCACCCCATAGTCGCCTTTGACTGGACTTAATCGTCCAGGGGTCCTTTACCTTACCTTTTACCTTACTAGTCTAACTTGTCTCTTGTTTAAGTGCCATCTCCCTTTCTCTGAATGCTGCCTTCAATCTTGATTCCAGCTCAGTTTTGACACACTTGCTCCTTGCCTTCGTGATCCTCCTTTGTTGCCTTGGCTTGTAACTCCTGATGATTTTGGACCAGGCAGCTGCTGCAAGTCCAATTGGGTTGGTAGCCAGGGCCCCTTCTGGTTCCAGAGCCTCGGTGCCTGAAGCCTGACAAAGGGTCAGCTTTTAAATAACTGGGACCCAGGACCACAGAAGAAGAGGGTTGTATTCAGTAAAAGTCTAGCAGGTTCTTTCAGTTCAACGATCCCAGTAAGAACCACTCTAATTATGGTGCTATTTAAAATTGTTTGTATGCAGTTTTATTCTCAAGAGGCTCCCTGGGCTCCCTTTGGGAGATGAATGGTGGGCTTACGATTTTTAAATAAACAAATGTGTGAATGAAATTAACATGCACATTTTGTGTTATGTAAATAGGTAGCTGCAGGAAAGTGTGAGATAATGTCAGCACCATGAGGGTGGTTGTGGTGGCGAGAAGCTTAACACTTTCTCTCCTGGCTATGGTCCCAACAAAATTGCCTCTCCAAGTCTGCTGTTTGCTTTCAAGGGAAACTCCCAGTGGTGACCTTAAGCAAATACTTTTCCCTTGCAGCAGAGAAAGCCTTGCTCCTGTCCTTTTTGTTGTGACATAATTATTGGTAGATGGAAGTGGCAACAGTGGTGCAGTTCTGGGTATCTGAAGTATCACTGGCACATGCAGAAGCCATATGGAAGAATCTCCAGTACCAAAACAGATGTTCACTCCACTACCCTTATATGTGTTCTTTAAGGATTGTAATCCATAGTCTTAAAAGAAACTGACATGTCAGTTGGTCAGAGGTGGAGCATCCATTATAGAAGGCGTATAAATCTTATTTCTGTGCTTTTGCTAACAACAACAACAGTAGCAAACAAACCTAAAGAATGTGCACCTTTCCTTAAGATATATTAAAAAATATATTTTATCTAATAAGATTACTATTTTATTGTTTATTTTATAAATACGTGTATTAATTCTGGGGGTATGGTGAGGTTTTTTGGTTTGTATTTATGTAGTTTTTGATTCATGCTTTCGTGTTTTGTTTTGTACATATATTTTTAAAAATTGCTTTTTTATTATAAGCCTCCCAGAAAAAATTATGGGGTGGCATACAAATGCCAGCAATTTTTGTCCTGGATAGGAATAATGGTGTATACATGTTCAGGAAAGATGCAAGTTTTTGACATCTGTTTTGGTTTTGCAAAAGCACCATGTTACTACTTTTAAGATCTTTAAAGCTGCTAACTGTTAATCTAATGTATGATAAAAAGAAAAATTAATATCCTGCATATATCAGCATTATTATAACCATAATGCATTAATGAGAGAGAGAGAGAGCGTGCTTCTATTAAACCAATCTTTAAGATCTAAAGAATATATATTTTTTACATATCATACATCAGTAGAATTTATTTGTTTGGGCTACTGGCCATAACAAAACATACAACAAAATACCAGAAAAAAATAAATAAAAATAATCCCCCCAATACAGCCCCACAGAGCACCAGTAGCCCAACATCAACTAGCACTGGGCCACAAATACTCTTACAAGGCAAAAGTGCCGTACTTTTCCGTGTATTCCTCCCTTCTGTCTTTGTTCATTTTACTTGGATTAGTTGGGACTTGCAGAGAAGGGCGTAGTGCGTGCATCTCGCGGTTCTGTGCAATTCAGGGCTCAACCCACTCTCTGCCTCCTATCATCCCCCTTTCTCCAACTCCTTCTGGATAATCAATATAGTAAGGGTAAAGGGACCCCTGACCATTAGGTCCAGTCTGGCCGACTCTGGGGTTTCCTGTTCAGGGAAGTTTTTAATATATAATACTGTTTTTAACACTTGATTGGGAGCCTCCCAGAGTGGCTGGGGAAACTCAGCCAGATGGGTGGGGTATAAATAATAAATTATATAAATAATACATTATTATTATTATTATTATTATTATTATTATTATTATTATTATTATTGCGGCACTCATCTTGCTTTATTGGCCGAGGGAGCCGGCGTTTGTCCGCAGACAGCTTTCGGGTCATGTGGCCAGCATGACTAAGCCGCTTCTGGCGAACCAGAGCAGTGCACGGAAACGCCGTTTACCTTCCCGCCACAGCAGTACCTATTTATCTACTTGCACTTTGATGTGCTTTCAAACTGCTAGGTTGGCAGGAGCAGGGACCGAGCAACAGGAGCTCACCCCGTCATGGGGATTCAAATCGCCGACCTTCTGTTCGGCAAGTCCTAGGCTCTGTGGTTTAACCCACAGCGCCACCCGCGTCCCTAGATAATCAATATATTGTGGTCCAAAAGAGCCAGGGGTGTCTGACCCGCAAGAAGTTGTGATAACACCAGTGAGCACATACTGAGAACGATCTCCTGATCTGCTGCAACCCTGTCAATGAGAGCTTCTCTCCACCCTCCTGACTTGGAATATGCTGTTCTCATTTCAGTCATCCTCTCCCTCGCTGACTGTTGCACAGGTGCCAGTGCCCGCTTTGTAAAAGGTAAAGGTAAAGGTACCCCTGCCCGTACGGGCCAGTCTTGACAGACTCTGGGGTTGTGCGCCCATCTCACTCAAGAGGCCAGGGGCCAGCGCTGTCCGGAGACACTTCCGGGTCACGTGGCCAGCGTGACAAAGCTGCATCTGGCGAGCCAGAGCCGCACACGGAAACGCCGTTTACCTTCCCGCCAGTAAGCGGTCCCTATTTATCTACTTGCACCCGGAGGTGCTTTCGAACTGCTAGGTTGGCAGGCACTGGGACCAAGCAGCGGGAGCGCACCCCGCCGCAGGGATTCGAACCGCCGACCTTTCGATCGGCAAGTCCTGGGCGCTGAGGCTTTAACCCACAGCGCCACCTGCATCCCTGCCCGCTTTGTAGCAACATGTATTTCCACTCCAACCTTCCTCTTTAACCCAGTTTGGCTCCTTGCATGCTTATCTGACGCCTACCATCGTCTCCATATATGGCATTAAACCCCTCCTACCTCTACCACCTCGTCAGATTTAACCGCAGTGTTGCTGATTCACATCTAATGCAGTCTGTGTAAAGAATCAATCTTTATATTTTGCAATGAATTCCATGCTCTTTTATCCTGAAACTTGGTCTATCAGCTGGTTGCTGATTTCCCCTGCTATATTTGGAATCTACCTGTACTCCAAAAACATGCGCTGCTCATTGTACATGTGAAAACCAACACAGGATGTAGACAAGGACATAGAGTAGCGTTGCCCCTATTGGCCAGGGAAATCTTTGATTTATGTTGGTTGGAGTAGTTTCCATCATGTAGAAGGTGCTGTAACAATTCATGCTAAATAGTTGTACAAATAACGGTGAAGAATATTTAATGGTGACTGTTTAGTGTTGAATGTTTTTCACTGTCTTCCCACAGATGCAATAATGCAGATTAAGAGGCACATTTGTGATATTGTCCATCTGGAATCAATGCTGGAATCTCAGTGAAGCCTAACACCCTCTTTAAACGAAACCTTAATATGCAATTCTTCAGTTCATGCTGAAACTTTATATCTGCATACCGTGGCACTGATTTTACAGCTGATAAAGAATATATGTGCGTGTTTCTGAGATGAAATTGAGCTGCTAACTGCTAGTTTCCATTAAAACAGATCTGGGAGAAACAATAGGGGATATCAAACGAAGTTAGAGCAGACGTGTTAAATTCACGGTCTTGTAACTTGAGTCAGTTGGTTGAAGTGGGTCTGCTCAGACTAATGCGATATATCATTCCATCTGACTGGATCCTATCATCAGTGCTGGGAAACCAGATTCTTCAGCTAGTCAAAATAAATTGTGAATGTTCATCTGAGGCAACCTTGTTTCTAGCAAATGATTTATTTTGTGCCAGAAGTTAAACAGAAGAGAGTAAACAACCATCTCGACTTTGGAGCATTCCTGTTTTCATATCCTAAATGAAATTTGCAGGGTTTGTAAGTGTAGGCTACAAACCTGAGCCAGAACGATGCAGAATTAAAGAACGATGCAGAATTAAAGAGGTGGAAGGGACCTCAGAGGGAATCGAATCCACTTTTCCCTTCATGCAGGCTCTACAGCTACAGTGAATCCCTGCTAGATTTCTGTTTGGCCTTTGCCTTTCCTGCATTAAGCAAAATACCCTCAGGGAAAGGGAGCCCACAGTTTCCCACAAATGAACAACTCTTACCTAGGAATAGAAGGATCAGTCCATTTCAATTCTCCCAGTTTACAGCCAAGAAAAAACAGGCATACATTTCAAAATCAAACAGTGCAAAACTGATTTCATAATAACAGAATAAAACAACAACACAGTAGCAAGTGCAACAATGTGCAAACAACAACGACACTTCAGTACTATAAATATAACATCAACAAAATCCAGCAGCAGAAATAAAAAGGGAGCGTGACAGTTTCACCTTGGACCTAGAAACGCCCCTCCCATGTCATTGTTCCCTGTCCATCTTTTGCAGAAACTTCTTACAAAGCTTCCAGGGCAACAGGTGGGGAAGCTGGAAACACCTGTCCCATGATGTTGCTCTGTTCGCAATATTTCTGCAGCACTTTGCAATTTTTCTTTAAAAAAAGATCTCATGAAAATTTACCAGCATCTTAGTACAAATTTCTCTTATCGTGCGCAGTTTTGACTAAAATCTGGCAAGCCTAACTCACCAAACTGGGCACAATTAGTAAATGTTCGTCTTAAAACATGGCATCTGGAACTCGACACGGTATTCCAAATATAATTTGATTTTCTTATTGTCCTGCAATATTTAGATTTCTTGATTAACTGAACAAATTATACTATTGGAAAAAGCTTGGTGTAAGAAAAAGAAAGAACACGCGAACGTTCAGCCTGTCATTTGTTCTTGAGATACTGCTGTTTGTTCACTATACCTGATCCATTGTATTTCTTGTTCTACAGGAATAGCAGGATATTTGAACATCCCTGTTGCAAAAAAACCCCCAACCAAAACCTGATTCCCCTTTCTTGGAGGTGGTGCTTCTAATAAGTGATTCATTCGTGACTTTTTTCAAAGTGGTAATGAAGGTGTTCAGATGAGGTTGTAGTCCTTTTTTACACTTCAGTATTACACTGGTTACCAGCTCAGCGAAAGTTCAGGAAGAGATTTTTTTAGACATTGGGGGTGGGGAATTAATTAGGATCGCGGAGCACATAATAATTCTTTTGAAACATCTGAAGCCTGTCAGAAAGTAGGAGTTACCTGCTTGCTGCAGACTAGAATAACAAAGAACGTTGCTAATTGTTTAGCGGTCAGGCTTTCAAATCTGTCAGGAACGGGACCAAAATAGTAGCTGGGGCTAAAATGACATCCCTATTAAAACCTCACAAATCTGATCCACTAGCCAATTAACAGGCAATTGCTGGATTGAACTGGTAGAGGATATGTTTCTGAAACATTGACTGCAGAACTGTTCCTTTAGGCAGGGCTTGCAGTGGTCTGTATTCCATTCGAACAGTGTTGGGACATTAAACATATTAGACTTCAGAATGTGATTGATCAAGTTCCATATCTGAAGCCTGGCGTATTTTTCAGACCCAAGTAGTTAAAATTGAAAAATACTGATGGGGTCATTGACTGCCTCCTTCGGCTAGTGAAATATACATCTTTCGCGAGCAGATATAACATGATGAATGGATCAGCTATTCATTTGAGAGCGAGGTTTGATAGGAAGCACTGGGCCTGTGGAATTTTGGAACATTTCTTTTGACCCATTTCTTGATGTTTTAGATATGCCTGGCGGGATCCCTTTTGTTCTATGTACAACCCATTATAGATTTGTGGATCATGAAGTTTTTGATTTGCGTGTGATTCCCCCCCCCCCCGTTACTCTTATAATTTTTATAATACACCTCTATGGATTCCAGAAAGCTTATGTAATTGTCTGGGAATTAATTTACCAATAAACCAATAGCACAATTCAGCCAAAGTCAAGCACTGATTTAAATGAGAGAGACTTGAGGTTAACTCTTCCAACAAAGAAGCAGTAGGAGTTAAAAGCACTTAACTTTGGCTGGATTGAGGCCTTACAATGGTACCTCGGGTTAAGTACCAGAGGTCTGTTCTTAACCTGAAACTGTTCTTAACCTGAAGCACCACTTTAGCTAATGGGGCCTCCTGCGGCCGCCGGGCCGCCGGAGCACGATTTCTGTTCTCATCCTGAAGCAAAGTTCTTAACCCGAGGTAATATTTCAGGGTTAGCAGAGTCTGTAACCTGAAGCATATGTAACCTGAAGCGTATGTAACCTGAGGTACCACTGTATTTTCATAGAATCATAGAACTGCAGAATTGGAAGGGACCCCTAGGATCATCAGGTCCACCCCCCTACAATGCCAGAATCTTAATTAAACCATCCATGACAGACGGCCATCCAACCTCTGCTTCAAAACCTCCAAGGAAGGAGAACCCACAACCTCCCAAGGGAGACCGTTCCCAAGGGAGACTGTTCTGTTCAGGCAGAACAGAAAATGGCGCCCTCCACGCTCACACACTGCCATGGCTGCCTCTTCCACACCCAGCCACTTCCTCTGCTGCATGCCCGCTAATGTGCCCGCCTCCTCCACAACTGCCCACCACTATAGCCAGGCACAGAGGAAGTGGCGACAGACAATCAGGTAGAGGAAACAATCAGGTGGTATACGGGCAATTTATCCGGAAGATATTTGTATTTCGAGGAGTTAGTTATCTGACTTGGCTGCCCTCTTCCTGCCCCCTGTTCCTTCCTTTTCCCCTATCATTTGTGAAGCTCTTTGACGGCTGAGAACATCCTTTAATGTCCTAGTCCTAACCTGTTGGAAGGAAGTGATATTGCTGGGTACAGTGGTACCTCGGGTTAAGAACTTAATTTGTTCTGGAGGTCCATTCCTAACCTGAAACTGTTCTTAACCTGAGGTACCACTTTAGCTAATGGGGCCTCCTGCTGCCGCCACGTGATTTCTGTTCTCATCCTGAAGCAAAGTTCTTAACCTGAGGTAATATTTCTGGGTTAGTGGAGTCTGTAACCTGAAGCTTCTGTAACTCGAGGTACCACTGTACTTTCTTTGGTTTGGAGAACGTGAGGTACTGGGAGAGGTAGGCTAATTAATAATCTTCACGTAGCTAGTCTGGCAAGCCACACAGGCCAACATGCTAGCTATCTATAAATCAGATGGTGTTGGGCATAGTATTTTAGAAGCTCGTGCACAGACTGATAGCCGCAGGGCTGTGCAAACTAAGGCTACCTGGGGAGTCACTTCACCACTTCTTGAGAGCTTCTGAGTGGCAGATTGAGGTGCATGCTTGGTATGTATATCTTGCAAAACTTGTGCTTTGTATTGCCGCTGAATCTCATTTTGAAAGAACCACCTTACATTTGGCAAGCCAGGTGGGCACGGGTGACACTGGGTGGGCATGGTGGAAGCTGTATCTGCTTCCTGTGCCAACCACCTCAACTCGCCTCACGGGCAGGCCGGCCCTGTGTTTGATCACCTTTCCCTAGAAGGCTTGCCAAAGTGGCAGTGGGGAGATTCTTTTTCTCAGCAAGAAAAGGAAAGCCGCCAGTGCGAATCACGATTCTGCTCCACCGAAACTTCGAAAGTGAGCCTGTGAGTTTAATATATAATGAACTGAAGAAACTTCTTAATTACACATTCCCGAAAAAAATGGAAGCCTTTCTATTAGGGATCACAGGGGAGGAAGTTAAGAAGGAGGACCATAAACTATTCCAATAGGCTACTGCAGCAGCTAGAATACTGGTAGCTCAAAAATGGAAATTACAGGAGACCCCAACGATAATGGAATGTCAGGCTAAATTTTTTGAGTATACAGAATTAGCTAAAATGGCCTACAGAATTCGAGACCAAAAAGGGACAAAGTTTGAAGAAGAGTGGGGTAAATTTGTGGCATATATAAGATCTAACTGTAGAAATTTAAAGACTACAGCAGGGTTGATATAAATCCTGTGATGTGTTTAGTAGGTGTAATGGGAATTGGGGTTGCTCGTGCGTAAGTTGCCGCTACTCTTGGCAAAGTTGCCTGGTTAAACCTTTCCCTGGCTGCACAGCCCTTACTCCGCGGCTGTGTCAGTCACTGGCAGAATCCGTCAGTGGGCGTTTCCTGAACTTCTTCCAGCATAAAAGCTCCTTGACACCAAGTCGCCGCCTAGCCTCCCTGCGCGGAAGTCTTCTGCGCAGGGTGGGCGTGGCCAGCGGAGGACCTGTGCTCTCCCCGCTGGTCTCTGTGGAAGAGTCCTGGAGCCATCTCTACGAAGTCCTTCCCTGCTCCCCTTTCTTCCTGGTGTCACGCTGATTTCCTTCCCCAGTGGAAGAGTTCCCTCTCTCCCTGCTGGGCCCTTCTCCGGCATCGCTGGAGAGCCTCCCCTCCACTCCTGGCTCCGATGGCAGTTCCCTGACAGTAGGTGAATAAGAATCTACAAGAGAAGACATATATTAAGAAAACCGAAGCGGGAAGGAAGGAAGTCTGGGCGTGAATATACGCAGTGTAAATAAGCTGACATAAAATGATGAATGTAAAAGATTGTTTTATTTTGTTTTATTTTTGTTTGTGAAAAATTTAATAAAAAGCAATTTTAAAAAAAATGAAAGTGAACCTGTGAGTGATCACTTCATGCGTTGCTGTAGAAAGAAAGAAAGAAAGAAAGAAAGAAAGAAAGAAAGA
Source organism: Podarcis melisellensis (assembly GCF_964234715.1). NCBI lineage: Eukaryota > Metazoa > Chordata > Lepidosauria > Squamata > Lacertidae > Podarcis > Podarcis melisellensis. The sequence continues at coordinate 17,040,661 of NC_138544.1, forward strand.
AAGAAAGAAAGAAAGAAAGATGCCTATAAATTTGATAGAATCAAGCCATTTTGATTTGCCTCGGGTTGATAAATCTTTGGCATATTGGCTCAACAAAGTTTACTATCCCACTAATAGAGTATCTTTAGTGCATTAAGTAATTCAGGCAGAAAAATTCAGATCATGTGTCGTTAATGTCAGCAAAGAATCCTTCATGCCTGAAAAATTACCTTGTCAAGCTTTCTTCGTCTCTTTCCATTATGAGGTTTGTAGCCTAAATGTTTCTAGCCTTGAGGGACAAGAGGTTATATTGTATCCAATATTATTTTCAGTGTATTATAGTTACTAATAATTTGGAATCATATCGCCCATCTTGGGATTTTCTGTCTGCCCTTTGACACTCTGCTAACCAACTCTGCAATGTTAATGAATGTGTCAAGATTGCGAGAAGGATCCCTGGCGTGCAGTGGTTCAGCAGAATGCAAACCTGAAGCTTATGCGCTTAGAAAAGAAGTATAATTTTAATTTGCAATAAATGTATCAGAGGGGTGACCAAAATATGCCTGAGAATAAAGTTCAGCAGTTGACTAATATTTGAAGTTTAATGTTTTATTTGCATTTTCTAATCTAACACCGCACACACGCATTCGCTAAAATTGCATTAGTCCCTGTGCACAAGAACTGAATCGCGTCGCAAAAATTAATAACTTCCAGCCGGTGAGTTCATACTTCAGGGGTGATTGAGTCTCTTGTGCAGCCGTGTAAAAATATTTCATAATGCTTATCTGTCATTTCTCATTCCGTTTAGAGCAGGGAATGTCATTCCCAAACCAAATCTGCATCTACCTTGCAGAAGGGGGCAAAGAAATACAATTTACTAGTAAATACCGGCTTTCATACCGAAAGCAGAGATGCTTCCCCTTCACTCCCCGCAGGATGGCCAAGGGGGTGAAGGAAGAATTCCCATGACCTTCCATTCTGTCAGGTTGTGAACTCCAGCCCCGCTCTGCCCCTCTCAGTCTAAGAACCATTGGACGGATGTAAACAAGCATCTCACAGCTTTGCAGCCTTTGGGAGACAGGGCCAGCCCAACTCATTTTGCTGCCTGAGGTGAAGGACAAGTTCATTATTTAGAACAGGGTTGTCCAATGCACAGCCCAAGAGCTGCATGCAGCCATCAAGGCCATTTTTGGTGGCCCTCAGCAACGTTTGACCCCCCAGCCCTTGCACTGCCTTCCTAAAGGCACTGGGCTTTGGGAAAATAATAATAATAATAACATTTATGTATGTATGTATGTATGTATGTATGTATGTACCGCCCATCTGGCTGAGTTTCCCCAGCCATTCTGAGCCGCTCCCAACAGAATATTAAAAACACAATAAAACATCAAACATTCAAAACTTCCCTAAGCAGGGCAGCCTTGAGATGTCTTCTAAAAGCCATATAGTTGTTTATTTCCTTGACATCTGAGGAGAGGGCATTCCACAGGGCGGGTGCCACTACTAAGAAGACCCTCTGCCTGGTTCCCTGTAACCTTACTTCTCGCAGGGAGGGAACAACCAGAAGGCCCTCAGAGGTGGACCTCAGTGTCCGGGCAGAGCAATCAGAGTGGAGACGCTCCTTCAGGTATACTGGGCTGAGGCCTTTTAGGACTTTAAAGGTCAGCACCAACACTTTGAATTTTACTCGGAAACGTACTGGGAGCCAATGTAGGTCTTTCAGGTCCGGTCTTATATGGTCTTGGCGGCCACTCCCAGTCACCAGTCTAGTTGCCGCTAGAGAGCTAGGGCTTTGACAGGGCCCTGCCTTGTTAGCACTTTCCCAGCTTTGGAAAAGAGGTGGTAAGGCTCTAGGACCCTGCCAGAGCCTCATGCCTCCTTCCCAAAGCCCGGCACCTCGCTAATCCAGCTTTGGGAAGACAACACAAGGGCTGGGTGGGTGTGTTAAATTTTGGCCTTGCTCCCTCCCCCTATGCACAATAAGAGAGTGTGCGGCCTCGGGTTCCAAGTAGAAGTACTCTTGCGGCCTACTTGGTATGAAAAGTTGAGCTGCCCTGATTTAGAGCTTTGTTTATTTATTGCAATTATATCCCCACTTGCCCCCCAAGGAGCTCTCTAGGTGGTAAAATTCGCATTATTTCTCTGGCCACTTTTGCCTCTGCCCTTGCCTGCTTTGGCCCCAGCTCTCCCCACCACTGGTTTGGTTGTCCCCAAGGGAATATGGCTGCTAGACTAGGAAAGATTCCCCACTCCCATTAGAGACGCAAGTATCTTAGTGAGCTCTTGAGCTAAGCATTCTCTGAATGGAATCCTAAGTGCAGATGCTTTGAAATTTCATTGTTGCTTCCCTTGTTATTTTTGGCCATGACATTTGTCTGCCTATGGTAAGGAGTTTTCATAACTTGGTTGAGAAAAGGCTTGCACTCAAGCCCTCGAGCTAAGTCAGGAGTAAGACTCGGAAATGTACTTAAAGAGTGTCAGAGCAAGCGAAATGAATTCACTATGGCCTGACCTTTCCTTTCACTCAATTTTATTTGGAACAGAATTCTGCCTCTGTACATCTAGGATAATAGCGCAGTGGAATACACTACTCTGTGCTTTTCTTTTCAAAACATCACCACCTCATTGTATAGCCAGATTCACAAGTTATTTGTTAAGGTGCCACGCTTGCATTGTGATTTATATTTGTTCTGTGCTTTAACTTGGTGAGAAAGACCACTCCATTGAGTTTTGCAGTGAACTTGCACATAGGCGCCGACTCCATGGGGCTTGAGGGGGCCCGAGCCCCCTCAAAAATTCGTTTGGGGGGGCTCCGCCCCCCCAATAATCTCCGGCGCCCCTCCAGCAGAGCGCCATCGCCGCCCCTCCCCCAGCCCAAAATGCACAGGGAGGGGCGGGCTGCATGCCTCCTGCCCTCCCTCCCGAGCAAAAGCTCCACCCAATTTCCTTTGGAGCTGATTAATAGGCGCAGCACGCTCTCCCCTATTCGCTCACGAGGAGGCGGCGCCACTTTATTTGCATATTCATGAGCTTATTTATTATTCATGAGCTTTCCCGGGCCCCCCCAATATTTTTTATAAGTCCGCGTCCCTGAACTTGCATGCCCTTGGGCTTTTCCTAACACCGTTTTAATGCAAGGGGAAGTATTTTCAAATATCCCTAGCAGATTGTCTCATATTGGATGCTAATGGGTAGAGCCTCCCTTGAGTTTTTAATTTTTGTACAGCGTAGAAATATTTGATGACTGGTTCATTACAGTGGTACCTCGCAAGACGAAAAACGTGCAAGACGAAAAACGCGCAAGACGAAAGAGTTTTCCGTTTTTTGAGTCGTTCCGCAAGATGAATTTCCCTATGGGCTTGCTTCGCAAGACGAAACGTCTTGCGAGTTCTTGCAAGTTTGTTTCCTTTTTCTTAAAGCCGCTAAGCTGTTAATAGCCGCTAAGCCGCTAATAGCCGTGCTTCGCAAGACGAAAAAACCGCAAGACGAAGAGACTCGCGGAACGGATTAATTTCGTCCTGCGAGGCACCACTGTATTTTTAAATTTATTTATACAATAACCTCCACTGCATTACGGGGTATCTTTGGGAGAAGAAAAACCTAAGGAGTAAACCCTACACAAATCCTGCAGCCAGGCTGATGCAAAACATATTGCTCTGCTTTCCTTTGGACCACCTCAGTGAGGCTGAGAATGAGAAGGGGGTCTGGTCGTCTGGGCAGTCCAGGACCTCCATACACACTGCCCAGGCTTGCACCATGGCGAGGTCACTTTGGTGCTGCTAATGCAGCGGTTTGACTTCACCCCCGGAGGTGCACTCCATTGTCTCTCAAGATGCCAACAACAAGCAACAACAATACTATTACAGTGGAACCTTGGTTGTCGAAGACTGTTCGAATTCCGAAATGTTCGACAACAATTGCTGGCCGGCAAATTCCGTTTAAAAAATGGAGAAATGTGCCACGGAAGCCATTTGACTTCCGAGGCGCGTTTGAAAACAAAAGTACAGTACGTAATTTGTTCTGGAGGTCCGTTCCTAACCTGAAACTGTTCTTAACCTGAAGCACCACTTTAGCTAATGGGGCCTCCTGCTGCTGCCGCGCTGCCGGAGCACGATTTCTGTTCTCATCCTGAAGCAAAGTTCTTAACCTGAGGTACTATTTCTGGGTTAGTGGAGTCTGTAAGCTGAAGCGTATGTAACCTGAAGCGTATGTAACCCAATGTACCATTGTATTCACTTCCAGGTTGTCAGCATCCGGGTTCCGAATTGTTCAGCTTCCAAAGCGTTCAACAACCAAGGTTCCACTGTACATTCTTTTTTTTTTAATGATTTTTATTAGTTTTCCAAACATGCAAAAAACAAGACAAAACAAAACACATATATCAAAAACAAACAACAACAAATAAAATTCCTTACCTCCCTTTCACCGCATCCTTATTTTACCATTTTTTTTTGCAACCCTTCAATCAGTTTTCTAATCAACTCTCTTTTAGATTTACTTAAGATTAACATTTACAGCTGTAATTCTTTGTTTCTTACCCCTTAACATCTTATCAGTCCTCAATTTTACAACAATTTTTAAGATATATTTTAAATTTTCCCCGTTCCTCCTCCACTGTCTCTTTCCTCTGGTCACGGACTCTGCCGGTCATCTCTGCCAGTCCCATATATTCCGTCACCTTCGTCTGCCATTCTTCCAGAGTAGGTAGTTCTTGCATCTTCCAATACTTTGCCAACAGGATTCTTGCTGCTGTGGTTGCATACATAAAGAATGTCTTATCCTTCTTTGGTACCAGTTGGCCGACCATGCCCAAGAGGAAAGCCTCTGGTTTCTTTACAAATGTCCACTTAAGGACTTTCTTAATTTCATTATAGATCATTTCCCAGTAGGCCTTAATCTTTGGGCAGGTCCACCAAAGGTGGTAGAAAGTTCCTTCAGATTCCTTACATTTCCATCCACTGTACATTCTTGTTGTTTGTTTAGACCCTGCTTCTATGTTTGTATTATTCTTCTTAGCTACAAGCAGGGCAGCAGGAGTAACTGAGCTACAGGGAGCCAACAAATTGACCACTTTCAGCTGCTCATATCAAACTATTTGCAAACCATTTTCGTTTGCCCACAGCCCCTTATATAGTTCCTTCCTTTGTGCACTGGCAATCAAACTAGGAAGCCTCTAATTAACTGCAGACCCCCTTTCTTTGCTCTCCGGGATGAAAAGCATCCTCTCCCTGGGATGTTTTGCAGAAGTGGCTTTGTGGAAGACTTGCTGAGGTGCACTGAGCAGGAAGCTGTCCTGGCAGAAGGAAGATGTTCAGTAGAACATGCCGAGATCGATCAAGCAAACCGTGTCCCATGCCAGGAGGAAGGGAAAATCATCCCAGAGCCAGCCGCAACTCTGATCCCCATGCCCAGTATGAAGAGCTATTTGAAGTTGAGCATGAAAGCAAATGCTGTCAGCTTTGCCAAGCTGACAGCACATTCTCCTAGCACGTGACACCCCTCCTGCCTTAAAATCCATCTCCAGGCATGCCTATCTCTTCAGAAAAGGGAGAAAAGGTGTGTGTGTGTTGTGGAAGGAGCAAAAGATATGCTAAAAACCTCTTCCTCACCACAGTGTGTTCCTATTCAGGCATTGGGGATGCAGTCCCCACCCCCCTCCAGAAACTCATACAGTTTCAGCAAACATACTGAAGGGGGGAATAAGACTTCTCACCATTGAATTTTGCAGTATGAGAAGTACACTTGAGTTCCACTGAATCAATGATTTTGTCACTCAATGCTTAGATCAGCCACCTGCTTCTTTTGAAGTATATATCTCCCTACCGATCAATGGCGCTGAGTCCAAGTACCAGTTCCATTCCTTTCAGAAGCACAATGAACACTTTTGGGGGGGGGGCGGCAGAGATTGATGCAAAAATTGCTGCGGATAGTAGTGCCTGCTGCTTTTGTTCAAATAAGATCCTGTGCTTTTTGCATGCTTGCGGATGCTGGGGATTGAATGCTCACCTTTCCCCCATTCCCTGTTGCTGCCACTCCTTCTTTGGAGAGAAATTACCTCTCCTGAGCAACCCGGCTGGTGAATTCTGCTCCAGCTGACTTTTCCAGACCATCTTCAGAGGCAGCCCTATGTATAAATTCCAAAGATTCCCTATCAGCTGCTTTTGCAGTAGTAAGGAGACATCATTAGAGGTAAAAAAAATATATTATCAACATTTATTAATCATCAATCACTATGATCGGAACCATATAATGTAAAAGAAAAAGAAAACAGGAAGTAAAGCAATACATTTTATCTTCTCTAATGAGATAGATGAGCCTGGTGGAGATGATAATCACTGGGTTGGTGAGTTTTGAGTCTTAAGTTGCTGTGCTCTTTGATATTCAGCAGGTTTCTCTGTTTGCTCAGAAGATCACTTACCGTATTTTTCACTCTATAAGACGCACCAGACCACAAGACGCACATAGTTTTTGGAGGAGGAAAACAAGAAAAAAAATATTCTGAATCTCAGAAGCCAGAACAGCAAGAGGGATCGCTGCGCAGTGAAAGCAGCAATCCCTCTTGCTGTTCTGGCTTCTGGGATAGCTGCGCAGCCTGCATTCGCTCCATAAGACGCACACACATTTCCCCTTACGTTTTAGGAGGGAAAAAGTGAGTCTTATAGAGCAAAAAATACGGTACATTGCTGGATCCAGCTGTGACCAGGTACAAAGCTGGAAATGCAAAGTTTTTCTTTTCTACTCCAGACCCCTTTTGACCCCCTAGATCTTTTCCTACTCCCTACCTACACATTCCTATTGACCCCAGGGGAAACCCTGCTCTAGTCAGCAAAGACTTCTAAGGTGTGGAATGGCTCCATCCATCCTGACTGGCCATTGGCTTCCCTGACCAGGAAGTACTATAGAGACTTCCTGTTCAGGCTGGGACTTCACCCAACCTTTAGCTGTGTTCAAGTATGTCTACTCCTGATCTGTGCTCTGCAGCTCTGGGTTCCTGCTCTTTTGCTCAGCAGCTACCTATGATCCGCAGAGGCTTTTGTATGATCTGGCCCAAGGTGTCTTAGATGGGGAGGGGTGATGCAAAAAGGGACATTTCTGCAAAATTCCAGAAAACATGAATTCTGATTGGGTCGCATTTTCCAAAACCAGCTTCGTATGGTGAAAACTGTTTTGACCCTGAGGAGTGAATTGCAGAATATTTTACATTTAAAATTAATATGACTGCTTACACAAAAATGTCCTTTAGCTCTCAGTAGACTGTAAACGCTGCTAGTCGAGAATACTTTCACAGAGAGATCAAACAGCTTCTTTCTCTCCCAAAGAACATTCTTCCTGAAATGTGCAATTTTGGTGGGGGGTTTTTTTAGGTTAATGGCTTTTTTTTAGGTTTTCCCATTTGCTAATGTCAGGTGTGCATACAGGATTCAATAAATTAATGGATGTTTTTCCTTTCAAGGAAATGTTTACAGCGTGAATGTAAAAGGTTCCAAACCGTTGGCCAGTGCTACTACCACCAGACATTAGGAAAAGCAACTTAACTATCACTCTTATTTTTAATTACAGTGGTACCTGTAAAACACCAGCTCCCTTGGCCTGAAAGCGAGATGAGTGCTGCAACCCCATAGTCACCCTTGAGTGGACTTAACCATCCAGGGGTCCTTTCCCTTTTACCTAGATTAGATACTTATGGGTATGGGTGGTCAGAATTCTTACCAGCATGCTCTTTGTATTTGGACTTAAAAGTACAGTGGTACCTTGGGTTAAGTACTAATTCGTTCCGGAGGTCCGTTCTTAACCTGAAACTGTTCTTAACCTGAAGCACCACTTTAGCTAATGGGGCCTCCTGCTGCTGCCGCACTGCTGGAGCACAATTTCTGTTCTCATCCTGAAGCAAAGTTCGTAACCCGAGGTAATATTTCTGGGTTAGCGGAGTCTGTAACCTGAAGCATATTACCACTGTATTGCATTTATATCTCACCTTTTTCTCCAAGACGCTCAAGGTGGCAGGCATGTTATCTCCTGCCTTATTTAATCCCTACACCAACCCTATGAGGTAGGTCAGGCTGTGAGGCAGTGGCAGGCCCAAGGTCACACAGCCAGTTTCGTGGCCTAGTGGGGATATGAACCCTGGTCTCCAAGGTGCTAGTCTGACACTTTAACCACTACACCACACTGGTTCTCAACGCTTGCTGAATTCGCTGCATTTGCTTCCCCATGTGAGGATTTTTGCTTCAGAAGAAAACACCAACCATTAGCCATCTCACCACAACCCTGTTATAGAATCATATAACTGTAGAGTTTGGGGGGAGGAACCCCAGGGTCAACATGTCCAACCCCTGCGATTCAGGGACCTCAGCTAAAGCATCCCTGACAGATGGCCAACCAACCTCTGCTTACAAACCTCCAATGAAGGAGAGTCCATCACTTCCCGAGGGAGTCCGTTCCACTGTCGAACAACTCTTACTGTCTGAAAGTTCTTCCTGATGTTTGAGAATCGCCTTTATTGTACAGTGTACCTGGGGGACGCGGGTGGCGCTGTGGGTTAAACCACAGAACCTAGGACTTGCTGATCAGAAGTTCGGCGATTCAAATCCCCGCGACAGGGTGAGCTCCCGTTGCTCGGTCCCGGCTCCTGCCAACCTAGCAGTTCGAAAGCACATCAAAGTGCAAGTAGATAAATAGGTACCGCTCCGGCGGGAAGGTAAACGCGTTTCCGTGTGCTGTTCTGGTTCGCCAGAAGCAGCTTAGTCATGCTGGCCACATAACCTGGAATCTGTACGCCGGCTCCCTTGGCCAATAAAGGGAGATGCACGCCGCAACCCCAGAGTCGGTAACGACTGGACCTAATGGTCAGGTGTCCCTTTACCTTTACCTGGGTTAAGTACTTAATTTGTTCCGGAGGTCCGTTCTTAACCTGAAACTGTTCTTAACCTGAAGCACCACTTTAGCTAATGGGGCTTCCTGCTACCGCCGCGTCGTCAGAGGACGATTTCTGTTCTCATCCTGAAGCAAAGTACTTAACCCAAGGTACTATTTCTGGGTTAGCGGAGTCTGTAACCTGAAGCGTATGTAACCTGATGTACCACTGTAACTTGAATTCATTGGTTCAAATCCTATGCTCCAGAGCAGGAGAAAGCAAGCTTGTTCCATCTTCCATGCGACAGCCCTTCAGATATTTGAGGATGGTTATCATATCTCCTCTCAGTCTCCTCTTTCAACCGTTCCTCATAAGGCATGGGTAGGCAAACTAAGGCCCAGGGGCCAGATCCGGCCCAGTCGCCTTCTAAATCCGGCCTACAGACAGTCCACGAATCAGTGTGTTTTTACATGAGTAGAATGTGCCTTTTTAAAAAAATGCATCTCTAGGTTTTTTTAGGGGCATAGGAATTAATTCATTTTTTTTCTTCCAAAATATAGTCCGGCCCCCCACAAGGTCTGAGGGACAGTGGACCGGCCCCCTGCTGAAAAAGTTTGCACACCCCTGCTCATAAGGCTTGCTTTTCAGACTCTTGATCCTTTTGATGGTTCCATGGTCAGCTAAAATAAGTAGCACATTTCTTTTAAAAAATACAGTGTTATGGGTTGGCAGGGGGAAGATTCCCCCAAAAGTCCTGGGAACCGGATTCAACCCTGACCCCCAATAATTTCTAGAGTTAGTAAATGTAGGAGATTACTACAAATGCTTGAAGTCTTCACCGAGGTGTGAGAAAGCTTAGTAGTGAAAAAATATACACCGAGTCAGTTTCTCAGCCAGGATTTGCCTGGGGAGAAGAACCACAATACACAAAGGGCAACAGGCTGAATGATAATAACTGTGAAAATTTTACTGCTGTTTCCTATTGTAAAGGTCTAGTCCAGTATGTGCAAAATATACAGTTCATATGTACGGTGTATAACCATTGGGGCTAATTCCAATGTTAATACATTTCTTCTTTTCTTGCTGCTTCTTCTTGTAAGTTCCTGTATAACACAATCCTTGGGTAAGAATAGAAAAGTCCCCGAGTGTAATGGTTGTAAGGGGTTACTTGTGCGTAAGTTGCCTGCTAGTTGTGTCCGATTGCCTGGTTCACCATGCCTTGGCTGACAGCCCACACTCCGTGGCCGGTCAGTCGCTTGCAGAATCTGTCAGTGGGCGTTTCTTGAACCTTTTCCAGCATAAGAGCTGTTTGACCCCAAGTCTCCTCCTATTTTCCCTGCGCGGAACTCGTCTGCGCAAGTAAGGGGAAGGCAGGGGTGTGCCAGCGCTCTCTCCACTAGTCTCTGATGCAGGGTCTTGGAGACCAGTCTCCAATTCCTCCATCTCCCTCCCTTCTCTACTGGTGTTGCGCTGAATTCCTTCCCCCCTGCTGGTCCCCTCTCCGGCATCGCTCTGGAGCCCTGCCTCCGCCTCTCGCTCTGATGTCAGTTCCCTGACACCGAGGTATCGAGAATAACACAGGTGATGTAGACTGCTGGTTGCTAACCCGGGCAGAATAAGATTTCCAGATATCTCCCCTGTTTCAGCCCGAAGGACTTCCTCAGCTGATATTGGATCGTCAATGTGTATAACAGGTACAAAAGTAATTGCACTTGAACAATTCTCAGCAGGAATTATTATCATTCAGCCTGTTGCACTTTGTGTATTGTGACGCCTGTATTTGCGTAGCAAGGTATTGAAGCTGAGGAGAAGAACCTTCACGTAGTACCAAGGAAGATGATGGGTGATGGGCACAAATAGTGACCCTGTGCTGTGAGCCCTTCCTTCTACGGAGGGACGGTGGAGCAGAGACAAAGGCCATCTTGAAGATTTCAGCGTTTGATTATATAAGCTGGGAGGGGGAGTTCCAGGTGGGCAGTGGGCAGTGACATAGGCTGAAGGGAAAATGGTGGTGTTAGAGACAGCGGAAGAAGATTGGAAGAAATTTAAGGACTATCTTAGAAAACACTGCAAAATTAATGAATGCTAGAATGACGTTGGTTTAGAAATTATGTGGTTTCCAGCTGTAATGGTTTAAGTAAATAGAAAAGAAAGGTTAAAAACTAGATGAAAAATAAGGGTGAGGATTTGTTGAATTAATAACTAGAAATTGGAATACAGAAAGGGGAGGTATGAGGAAGTCGGGGAAGTAAGGTACAAGAAAATAAGGGAATGAAATTATACTTGTTTTTTGTTTGTTTGTATTGTTGTTATGTTTTGTTTTTAATATAATTTTTGAAACCTTAATAAATATCTATTAAAAAAAAAGGAAAAATGGTGGTGTTAAGTGGTTTGGAAAGGGGAGCCAAGGGAGAACTCCATGCACACTGTCTGGGACAGGCTGCACTGAGAGACCAGGGGCAGTGACTGGCTGTTGCTTTGGATCCAAGCATGCTGAAGCTATGAGAAGAAGAACAAGAGACACTTGTACTATTCTGCACCCCTTCCACTGAAGGTTCGGGTGTAAATAAACCATATTTCTCGGACACTACAGACTCTGCCGTGCCTTGATTTTCCAAGGGAAACACAACCCTGCTTGAGTACAGTCGTACCTCGGAAGTCGAATGGAATCCGTTCCGGAAGTCTGTTTGACTTCCAAAATGTTCGGAAACCAAAGCTCCTGCAGCCAATCGGAAGCCCTGTCGGATGTTCGGGTTCCAAAGAACATTTGCAAACCGGAACACTCACTTCCAGGTTTGGGAGCCAAAACATCTGAGTACCAAGGCGTTTGGGATCCAAGGTACGACTGTACTTGGAACCCCTTGGAGTCTCAGCAGAGATTGAGGGTGGTGTGCAGCAGTATCCATTGCCTATTTTCCAGGGGTACTCAACAGTCTGCAGTACTGGCACCTTTTTAATGGATATATTAAAAGTTCAGCACTTACTGTAACATCTTCATGGTGAGTACTGGCACCTTCCCCCACCTATAACAAGATCTATAATTATATTAGACAAATATATAGCTGTTCAGTCGTACTGTATAATAAGTTGACTTCTGAAATAGTTTTATGAGGACGTCCTTTCTATTCCTTTGATGGGCTGTGTATGTTAGCTAGTTCATTTGTGCTGTTTCTAAAACCTTGATTAGGCATTCCATCAGAAGTCGGTGCCATTGCCAAGGTCAACATTTCCAGTGTTGTGTCTCAGCAACTTTTGCAAATGCTTAAGATTTAGCAACGTTTAAAAATAAAAAAGCAGTCTCCCCAAAATCAAATGCATTTCTGTATGTTGTTTTCACTAATACATGCAACTTATGCACACTTAACCCCAGTTATCTGATAGCCAGTGTGGTGTAGTGGTTAAGAGCGGTAGATTTGTAATCTGGGGAACCAGGTTTGCGTCTCCGCTCCTCCACATGCAGCTGCTGGGTGACCTTGGGCTAGTCACACTTCTCTGAAGTCTCTCAGCCTCACTCACCTCACAGAGTGTTTGTTGTGGGGGAGGAAGGGAAAGGAGAATGTTAGCCGCTTTGAGACTCCTTAGGGTAGTGATAAAGCGGGATATCAAATTCAAACTCTTCTTCATTTGTATCCACTCTACTCAGCTGGAGAACTACATTGCAAAATTCAGCAGAGTGTGAATTCTGAAGGATGGCCAAGTTTCAGTTCACAGCTTGTTTGGGGAAAGTGAATTAGGTAGGTTTGCCTTTAAATGCAAAATAAATTCAATTTATCCCCCATCTCATATAGTGAGCTCCCCTCAAAGAAGAACAAAGTGAGAACACATTGAATCCCCCATCCCAATCTTATTCAGGCTAGCCTCACCTAAATCCCTAGGCCATAGACTTTTAGATGAGTCCCTTTTATCTCTGTGATTATTAACTGTGAGAACTATTCTCTCTTATCAGCTATTCTTTCTAGCAATCCTTCAAAGGATGTTAAATTTCTTAACTTGGTAAGCTTGTGTGTAAAATGCCTTATTTGGAGAGACTGATACCAACCTGTGTTTTTGTACTAATCTCTTCTTGAATAACAACCCTAAATTGCATCCATAAACCTAAAAAATGCGGTGCTATTACCACTGAGAAAAATCACCAAGCTTATATCATGTTTCTGCTCTGCCTACGTGACCTGGAGTGGGCTATGAGCTTCTTATTTCTGGTTTGTGAGTTCAGTTCAGATGCTGTTCACTTCATCTTTCTTCTCTGGCATATGACTAAAGGATATCTCCTGAATTTTAGAAAGGGCTCAGCTGCCTTGAAAATGCACAAATATATGTGGGACTGTCCTTTCATGGGACACTATACAGTGGTACCTCGGGTTACATATGCTTCAGGTTACAGACTCCGCTAACCCAGAAATATTATCTCGGGTTAAGAACTTTGCTTCAAGATGAGAACAGAAATCGTGCTCCGGCGGTGTGGCAGCAGCAGGAGGCCCCATTAGCTAAAGTGGTGCTTCAGGTTAAGAACAGTTTCAGGTTAAGAACGGACCTCTGGAACGAATTAAGTACTTAACCCGAGGTACCACTGTACCAGAACGTATTGCATTGGATCCACACATGGTCTCTCCTAACCAGCAAGAAGTCAATAGGGTTAATTGTTTTTCACCCGGGGACTTCAAGGATCAAAAATATTGAAACACTACACCTGAGAACAAAAATCAAAGCTGGCACACTTAAACGGTTATAAAAATTCTAAGATGTCACAAATAAAATGAATGTCCATAAGTGGACAAGATAAGCACACATACATCAGTACATAAGCCACATGTCCGAAATAGTACAGGAGAGCAATGACAAAGCCACCTTGACTCTCTTAATGACACCAAATATTTCCTCTGCATAAGGAAGTACAGTGGTACCTCGGGTTAAGTACTTAATTCGTTCCAGAGGTCTGTTCTTAACCTGAAACTGTTCTTAACCTGAAGCACCACTTTAGCTAATGGGGGCCTCCTGCTGCGCCGCCGGAGCACGATTTCTGTTTTCATCCTGAAGCAAAGTTCTTAACCTGAAGCACTATTTCTGGGTTAGCGGAGTCTGTAACCTGAAGCATATGTAACCTGAAGTGTATGTAACCTGAGGTACCACTGTATCATGGAAAAACTTTCCCCAATAGCTCTTTCCACATACAGATCCTTCAAATCCAGTGAAAAGAGCATGTTTAGTGTATGGATAGTGGAAGTCTGTGACAATGGTCTCAGAAACTAGGGTATTTACATAGGCGCCGACTCCATGGGGCCTGAGGGGGCCCGAGCCCCCTCAAAAATTCGTTTGGGGGGGCTCTGCCCCCCCAATAATTTAAGAAAATTATTAGTTATATTATGCTTTGTAAAATCACAAAATTATGTTGGTATTTTTTATTTTCCTTGTTTGACGATAGTTACCTTTTAAAATACATTCAGTAATGAGTTAAAACAAAGCCACTCCCGATCTAGAGAGGGGGTGGGGTTGCGGGCTCTCGACCCATCAACAATCTCGCGGGGCTGGCGTCAGCCCCGCGAGAAGCGGGGATTCCCCCTAGCTCATTAATATTCACCGCCCATGGCGGCAGCCAATCGGCTGCCGCAAAGGGCGGGCCCTCACAGGTTCACTTAAGGTCGGGGCAGCCCGGGGCTCGCCCCTTTCGTTCCCCCGGCAGCAGCGGTTTGGAGGTCTTGGCCCCCCCAATATTTTTTATAAGTCGGTATGGGCCCCCGCCCCCCAATATTTTTTATAAGTCGGCGCCCCTGGGTATTTATCATTTCAAACAGTGGCCCAGACTGGCAAGGATAATGCCATCAGCAAGCATTATCAGGTATCTTGACAGACAGGAGACCAGCCATCCTGTTAAATTTCTATCGAATCACAAAATTGTAGAGTTGGAAGGGACTACAATGGTCATCTAGTCAAATCCCCTGCAATGCAGAAATCTTTTGCCCAACATGGGGCTTGAACGCTTGACCCTGAGATTATGAGTCTCTTGCTCTACCGACTGAGCTATTTGGTTATCTGTTGTTGTTGTTGTTTAGTCATTTAGTCGTGTCCGACTCTTCATGACCCCATGGACCAGAGCACACCAGGCATTCCTGTCTTCCACTGCCTCCCTGTAGATTGGTCAAACTCATGTTTGTAGCTCCGAGAACACTGCCCAACCATCTCGTCCTCTGTCGTCCCCTTCTCTCTCTTTTTTTAAATAATATTTTATTAAGTTTTCAGATATATAATAAATGGTGTACATAGAAAATCCCTTCATCCAGAAGTGATACACAAAAAAACCAAAACAGATCTACATAGAAAGAAGGAAATAACAAGTAGAAAGAAAAAAAAAGGAAAAAGAAGTGAAAAACCAATCCTTCAATACAATTTTTTTTACATAACTAACTGGACTTCCTCACATCTCCTTTACCCTGCACTATTTATAATAAAAATATCAGCAAATTATTACCTTGTTTCATACCTTATTTATACCTTCCCGATATTATATTTCTAAATTTAAAATAATCATTTTCCAATTAATCATACCTTAAATTTCAGCATAATGTTACCTTAAATTTCGACCTTTTCTTACTTATAACTTAATTCTCTATTTTGCACAATCTAATTTGCTGGAGCTGCTACTTTCTAAATCGTGCAAATATTTAGCATTCGTACAACTTATATTGTTTTTGTAAATAGTCCTTAAACTTCTTCCAGTCCTCTTCCGTTGTTTCATCTCCCAATTCTCGGATTCTGCCGGTCATTTCAGCCAATTCCATATAGTCCATCTCTGTCGTCCCCTTCTCCTTCTTCATAACCCTCCATCTTTTCCAGCATCAGGGTCTTTTCCAGGGAGTCTTCTCATCTCATGAGGTGGACAAAGTTTTGGAGCCTCGGCTTCAGGATCTGTCCTTCCAGTGAGCACTCAGGGCTGATTTCCTTAAGAATGGATCGGTTTGATCTTCTTGCAGTCCATGGGATTCTTTTGGCTTTGGCCTAGCCGCTTCATCAGCTCTGAATCTACCTGTACTTATCCTCCGCTCTTCCTCAGTAGCATGTTGGACGCCTTCCGACCTGAGGGACTCATCTTCCAGCGTCATAACTTTTATATGCCTGTTATCTTTGTCCATGGAGTTTTCTTGGCAGGGATACTGGAGTGGCTTGCCGGTTCTTACTCCAGGTGGATCACGTTTGGTCAAAACTCTCCACTATGACCTGTCTGTCTTGGGTGGCCCTGAACAGCATAGCTCATAGCTTCTTTGAGTTATTCAAGCCCCTTTGCCACGGCAAGGCAGTGATCCATAAAGGAGATATCTGTTGTAGACTGCCTCTTTCTGTGACACTCGTATCATGATTTTGGGTGGTCTTTTGCTAATGGGTTGTGCAATTTCTAAAGTCTTTAAAAGCTGTTACATACTTTTGCTCCGGTTCTTCACCTCCTTGCAGGTTTGAGGGAAACTCCGTTGCAACAGAAAAGCAAAGATCTTCCTTGCTTTCCTTCTGCTGGTTCCTGCCTCCGCTCATTCTTCACTGACCGATAATAGACCTAGGGGGACACAATTAATGCCTTGATGGGGAGCTGGGCTGCAAAAGCCAGCCCCAAATTTTGACATAACAAAACCGAGGGGGAAATGTCATTTCCGTTGCATATGCAGGGCCTGTAGCATAAGGCTGAACAACTGCGGCCCTAAATTCTCACACAGAGGTTTGCTTAATTTATTTTCTTCCAAAGCAACAAGGAAAAATGGTTATTACCCCAGTCACAGATGAGCAGCAAGCACTTCCAGCGATTGCTACTGGTCATCGCAGCCAGCGTACCATGAAAGCTGAATACCAAGTGTTGAGAAGGAAAGTGCCGCTGTGAGGGTCTTTCATATCATGCCTTTTTATTTCAGTTGAGAAAGAAGTACGTTACAGAAGATCAGCTGGGTTCTCGAGAGTATTATAAGCACTTGTTGCCAGCATAATACAATTACGTTACAGAGTGCTAGAGGGACTCCTAAAAAATTTCCCGCAAAAGACAAGGTCAAACCCAGAGAGCTTCCAGGTATGAAATGCAGAATCCTATGAATTTATTATGGCTGGGTTCCTCCCTTCCCACCACCCAACTCTCGTAATCTGTTACCGATAAGGGGAGTCTTAGGGACTATATTTCTCATTAAGATTAAAAAGAATGATTTCAGTATTTTAGTTCCTCATCTATCTTATCCTCTAATTACCCTTTCATATGGTGCAGTAAGTACGGCGACATCTAATCTCTCCTTGACAGGGGAAGAGATGGCTTTTTACCTCAAGGTCCCAAGGTCAAAAGCCAAATTCTCTCTGGTGCTGAAACAGCTCTATCTATCAAGTTTGTCTTGCCCTTAGAAAATACACCTGGTGCCTATTTGAGCCTCAAGCAATTGCCCCTACCACCGGGACTTCCACCCCTCTCCCTCGATCCCACCTTGCTGCATTTTACTAAATTAGCAATACTTATGCTCCATTTCACCAAGGCACTGTTATGCAAATCACGTTTACACATTGCTTAATTGGGAAATGGAATGCGAGGGGAGGCTTTTGCAATATTACAAACAATGAATATTTAAATGGGTCTGAAATGCATCTCATGGGCGCTTATGAGCCTATTAAAAATGTCAGGTTTGAAATAGCTTGTTTGCTTCAGGTTGAGTAATGTGTGTGCTCAGGTATGGCCCCTTCCTCCAAGACGGAAGGAAAGTGGCTTGCGTTGTAATTGACATTGCATCAACATGGCATCATGTTGATTGTGTACAATCCATAGTACAAAGTTGCTGCCAGGCAAACAGGCACACTGTCTCTTTGAATATTGAAAAATGCAGCTCAGAGTCTTCACTGATGTTCCAAGTTTGAACACATAGGATTTCGCTCTCCTTTCCCGCCGCACACGCTCTACGCATCCTGCAAAATCTGCTCCAGAGAAACATTTCATTTGCATGCGTGTGTGAATGTGCTTGATGTTTGCGTGATGTAAGCCTGTGGGCCTATCTTTGAACATACAGTGGTACCTCAGGTTAAGTAGTTACCGTATTTTTTGCTCTATAAGACTCACTTTTTCCCCTCCTAAAAAGTAAGGGGAAATGTGTGTGCGTCTTTTGGAGCGAATGCAGGCTGCGCAGCTATCCCAGAAGCCAGAACAGCAAGAGGGATTGCTGCTTTCACTGCGCAGCGATCCCTCTTGCTGTTCTGGCTTCTGAGATTCAGAATATTTTTTTTCTTGTTTTCCTCCTCCCAAAACTAGTTGCGTCTTGTGGTCTGGTGCGTCTTATAGAGTGAAAAATACGGCAATTTGTTCCGGAGGTCCGTTCTTAACCTGAAACCGTTCTTAACCTGAAGCACCACTTTAGCTAATGGGCCTCCTGCTGCTGCCGTGCCGACGGAGCACAATTTCTGTTCTCATCCTGAAGCAAAGTTCTTAACCTGAAGCACTATTTCTGGGTTAGCAGAGTCTGTAACCTGAAGCGTATGTAACCTGAGGTACCACTGTAATAAAAACATGAGAAGAACTTGCTGGATCAGATCAATGGCCCATCTTGTCCAATATCTTCACAGAGACCTACGGGAAGCCCAAGGAGCTATGGCTTGGGATGACTGGTATGCATTGAAATGCTATCCATCTACAAGATATTGCTTTCATTGGGATGACCGTCCAGACTCCAGAATATGAGGCAGATAGTCAGAATTTTTACTCCCTTCACTCCATTGAATGAAACTGGAATTCTCCTCTTGTATTTGGACAAACTTGCTCAATTCGTACAGCAGCACTGGAGAACAAGGCACATTGAAGGGGAAAGTTGAGTGACAATTAAGAAGTTTTGTTATGGTCATTATTCTTATCAATTCTGTCTATCTGCATTCCATAGAATTCCTCATCTTGGTATCAGGGAACATTTCCCTATGCGGTATCATTCTAAACATAACCAGGTCTTTATTGATGGACCCTTATCCAGTGTATCTGAAGAAGTGTGCATGCACACGAAAGCTCATACCAAGAACTAACTTAGTTGGTCTTTAAGGTGCTACTGGAAGGAATTTTTTTTGTTTTGACTATGGCAGACCAACACGGCTACCTATCTGTAACCTTATCCCCTTGATAATTATTTAAACATTCCCATACAATAGACGAGCTTTCTTGTGTTTTGGCTCATTTCCACCCCCCTTTTTTCCTTCCTTCTCCTTCTTCTTTCCTCCCCCCCCCCCATAACGGCTTATGTTCTATGCCATGTACTTTGATATTTTTTGTAGGTTTTTTTAGCCCTTTCCATTATTATTATTATTGAGGATTTTTCTTTTGTAACTTTGGTTGTTTATCTGTACAGTGGTACCTCAGGTTACATACACTTCAGGTTACATACACTTCAGGTTACATAGGCTTCAGGTTACAGACTCTGCAAACCCAGAAATGGTATCTCGGGTTAAGAACTTTGCTTCAGGATGAGAACAAAAATCATGCAGCAGCAGTGGGAGGCCCCATTAGCTAAAGAAGTACCTCAGGTTAAGAACAGTTTCAGGTTAAGAATGGACCTCCGGAACGAATTAAGTATGTAACCAGAGGTACCACTGTATTTGTTTAAAGCAAAATAAAAATTACTTTAAAAAAAAGAAAAGAGAAAAAGAAGAATTTTTGTTATGAGTTTGGTCACAGACGATAATGAGCAGGTGTCCCTCAGCAGCCATCCAATGGCTCCTGCAGGTTCTCTTCAAATGTGTTTGCATCAAGGTCATTTTGCAAACCACTGTACTGTGTAGCGGAGAAGGTGTCAAGTTGTACTGAGAAACCCTGGATTCAGATCGGGGACATTGTTAGGAGGGTGGCCCAGGTGGCCAAAGCTCTGGGAAATTTATGCCGCGCCCCAGTTCTCCTGCTTCTCCCTCTCCTTTTTAAAATAAATAAATAAAAAACTAAAAAACACAGTACTAGTGAGATCAGCCACCTGATAACTTGTGCAGAAATCAGGGCTTTTTTCCACAGCCGGAACTCTCCGGAACTCAGTTCCAGCACCTCTCAGGCTGGCACCATTGCCATTCCAAGAGGGCAAGAGAAGCATTCTCTATTACATCCTCTATTGCACAAGCACACCTTCGTTCTGGAGTCTCAGGACAATTCCTGGGTGGAGCAGAAGAACTATTTCACTTGAGAAAGATTCAATTGCTAGGCAAAACTAGTTAAAATAATGTAAGTGGACATTTATGAAATCGTACTTTAAATCTGGAGCATTAATTTGTTTTAAATTTAGAAGCAGCAGCTAGCAGGTCAAATTATTCAGTCTTACAGAGCCTTATCACTACTTAATGCAGGAAAGTAAAGAGCTTTAAGGAGATACTACTGTAATGAGTGTTTGTTTTATTATTAAAAATAATTTGCCTCCATTGTGTGCCATATGAATAATAGAAATTAGAAATGGAAGAATTGTATTGGGTCCTTTATCTTCTTTCTACTGCAGAATAGTTCCCAACAGTATATTTTCCAGCACTTTTATCCAATCTAATTTAAAGGTATCTTATATAATTGTGCTTCTACTCTATCCCTTGGGAA
This sequence comes from Podarcis melisellensis, assembly GCF_964234715.1. Taxonomy (NCBI): domain Eukaryota; kingdom Metazoa; phylum Chordata; class Lepidosauria; order Squamata; family Lacertidae; genus Podarcis; species Podarcis melisellensis. The sequence continues at coordinate 17,061,042 of NC_138544.1, forward strand.
ATTATTGAATAGTGTCACAGCAATTACATTTTAATTCCCCCCCCCCCCCAGTGCTGTTTTACATAATTTTTTATTATTCTTATAAGGAGCTGATCAATTCAAACACAAAACTTGTTAAAATATTTCATGTGCTATACTTTTCTAAGTCTTTCTTTTTGCAAATTTGCAACAGTTTGCTCTTTTTTTAATATTGAAAACTGGTCTAATACATTCAGAGAGTCTCAATGATCGTAATGGGATATGACCTGTATTTGGAGAATTCGTTTTCATTAGGCTATCCTCTAACTTAGGTAGAAACAGAATTACAACAGAATGCTTTAAGAACATGAGAGCTCTACACGATGAGGCCAAAGGACCATCTAGTCTGGTGTTCTGCTCTCACTGTAGCTAGGTAGATGTCCATTGAAAGCCCACAAGGAAGGCACTCTTGCAGGCCAAAAAGTTCACATTAAATATACAGTGGTACCTCGGGTTACAGATGCTTCAGGTTACAAACTCTGCTAACCCAGAAATAGTACCTTGGGTTAAGAACTTTGCTTCAGGACGAGAACAGAAATCATGTGGCGGCAGGGGGAGGCCCAATTAGCTAAAGTGGTACCTCAGGTTAAGAACAGTTTCACGTTAAGAACGGACCTCCAGAACAAATTAAGTTCTTAACCTGAGGTACCACTGTATTATTCTCTTTTACTGGTAGTGTCTAGATTCTATTCCACTTTCAACATGCAACATTTCTGACTTTCCTCCTTAGACAGAGTTTTACAAACAAGGAGTTGACATTGAGGTAAACGGACTTGCTGAAGGCCGTTCAATAGATTCATAGGTTAGCAAGTTGAGAAGAAACCCAGGGTTTCCCAAGTACAATGCCAATGCTCTGTTGGATAGATCATTCTGATATTTGCTTTTCTTGCAATTTCAGTGTTGCTTCAGCTGCTGCATAGACAGACAGCTGTCTGGTCTATGTATCCACAATGGCAACCACACTCGCTTCACCCCCCCCCCCATACATTAAGCTACAGATTTAGGAAATTATGATGTCAGAATCAAGTATACACTTCTAGAGAACACCAATACATTACTTTTGGTAAATGAACCACCATAGCCTCTAGAGGGCTGTGAAAATTTGTGTCCCGGGCTTTTTAGACTCATCATGGAGGTGCAGGTTGCAGCCACAGCAAAGCTGGCATTTTTCCATCTCTGCCGTATTAAGTAGTTGGTCCCTTACCTTTCTTGCCCTGATCTGGCCACAGTGATCCATGCAATGGTCACCTCCAGGCTTGATTATTGTAACTCATTCTACGCGGGGCGGCCCTTGAAGCTGACCCAGAAACTCCAGCGGGTGCAGAATGTCGCTGTGAGGTTCCTTACGGGGTCCTTGCCATGGGATCACATTCATTCAGTGCTTTACCAACTGCACTGGCTCTCAGTGGAGTACAGGGTCAGGTTTAAGGTGCTGGTTTTGACCTGTGTGGCCTAGGACCCACGTACCTACGGGACCGCCTCTCCTGGTATGCCCCGCGGAGGACCATAAGGTCCACAAATGACAACACTTTGGAGGTGCCAAGTCGCAAGGTGCTGAGTTTGGTCTCAACTAGAGCTAGGGCCTTTTCAGTACTGGCCCCGACTTGGTTGAACGCTCGTGTCACAAGAGACCAGGGCCCTGTGGGACTTGACATCTTTCCGAAGGGCCTGCAAGACAGAGCTGTTCCTCCTGGCCTTTGGTTTGGACTCAGTCTGTTTCGATCTATGGGCTACTTTTAAAATGAGATTGCATTTTAAATTGTATTTTAACCGGTATTTTAAATTGTTTCCCCCCCTTTTCTCCCCCCCTATTATGTTTTTATTGTAATTTTACTGGTGTTAGCCGCCCTGAACCCAGCTCTGGCCAGGGAGGGCGGGGTATAAATAAAAAAAAAATTATTATTATCTACCCATGATGACACATTGGTTGCCAGATGTGACCCCCCCCCCAGCTCTCTACCCCACTATTAGTCTTTGAGGCTTCAGGGTTTGTAGTTGCTTATGCTGGAGAAGGAGATGTTTGCTAGTGCTCTCAAGCATATGTTTAGATCTGCTTTACTCAAATAATGCCTTCCAAATGTTCTGAACTACAACTTCCATCACTCCCAGCCAGCATAGCCAATTGTAGTTTAGCAACACCTGGAAGTCACCATGTTGAGGAAAGCCTAGATTAGATACTAGGGGACGAGGGTGGCGCTGTGGTCTAAACCACTGAGCCTCTTGGGCTTGCTTTTTTTTTTTTAATATAATTTTTATTAAGTTTATAGTATACAAAATCCAACTTCCAAACACTTATTTCCATAAATCTAGTGGACTCCCCCCATCTTCCGAACACTGCATTCTCTGTAAATTTAAAACCTCAGCAAATTGTTAACTTATTTTAAACATAATAATATATCTTCCATTTTATCGTGATATCTGGTCTCTAAACATTTCAATCTAATTCCATTGTTTTAGTTTCAACACAATAAAATTATTTCATTACACCACTTCTGTCTTGTTGTTCCTTATTTTCCAATTCAAAAAATTAACCGATGCTGAAGCTGTAATTTCCTAAAAAGGAGCATTTTTTAACATTCATACAACTTATAATGCTTTTTCAAATAATCCTTGAACTTTTCCCAAACTTCCTCCGTTTCTTCTTCTCCCGAGTCTCGGATTCTGCCAGTCATTTCAGCCAGTTCCATATAGTCCATCAGCTGCGTCTGCCATTCTTCCAATGTGGGTAGATTTTGTGTCTTCCAGTGCTTTGCCATCAAGATCCTTGCTGCTGTAGTAGCGTACATAAAGAAAATTCTATCTTTCTTTACCACCCTCTGGTCCACCATGCCCAGGAGGAAGGCCTCCGGTTTCTTGGGTAAGGTGAATCTAAGCACCTTTTTTAGTTCATTATGTATCATCTCCCAGAAGGCCTTCACCTTCGGGCAGGTCCACCAGAGGTGTAAGAATGTCCCTTCCTCCTCTTTACATTTCCAACATTTGTTGTCAGACAGGTGATATATCTTTGCAAGCTTGACTGGGGTCATGTACCACCGGTATGTCATTTTCATAATATTTTCCTTCAGGGCACTACATGCCGTAAATTTCATTCCGGTGTTCCATAACCTTTCCCAGTCTTCAAACATAATGTTGTGCCCCAAATCCTGCGCCCACTTTATCATGGAGGATTTAACAATCTCATCCTGTGTATTCCATTTAAGCAACAAGTTGTACATTCTCGAAATTAACTTAGATTTTGGCTCAAGCAACTCTGTCTCTAATTTCGACTTTTCCTCCTGGAAACCCACTTTTTTGTCCGCTTTGAAAACTTCCTGAATTTGAGCATAATGTAACCAATCTCGCACCTTGTTTTTTAACTTTTCCATACTCTGCAGCCTCCAATTATCTCCAATTTTTTCAATTATTTCCCAATATTTAGGCCAGTGGGCCTCCATATTGAGTCTTTTCCGTGCTTTGGCCTCCATCGGTGAGAGCCACCTCGGAGTTTTACTCTCCAATAAGTCTTTATATTTTGACCAGACCATAAAAATTGCCCTTCTGACAATATGGTTTTGAGCCTCTTGGGCTTGCTGATCGGAAGGTCGGTGGTTCAAATCCCTGTGATGGGGTGAGCTCCCATTGCTCTGTCCCAGCTTCTGCCAGTGCAAGTAGATAAATAGGTATCATGGCGGCGGAAAGGTAAATGGTATTTCCGTGCGCTCTGGTTTCTGTCACGGTGTTCCATTGTGCCAGAAGCAGTTTAGTCATGCTGGCCACATGACCCGGAAAGCTGTCTGTGGACAAATGCTGGCTCCCTTGGCCTGAAAGCGAGATGAGTGCCCCAACCCCATAGTCGCCCTTGAGTAGACTTAACTGTCCAGGGGTCCTTTCCCTTTTACCTAGGATTAGATACTTATGGGTATGGGTGGTCAGAGTTTTTACCAGCATGCTCTTTTTATTTGGACTTAAAAGTACAGTGGTACCTCGGGTTAAGTACTTAATTCGTTCCGGAGGTCCGTTCTTAACCTGAAACTGTTCTTAACCTGAAGCACCACTTAACTAATGGGGCCTCCTGCTGCTGCCGTGCCGCCGGAGCACAATTTCTGTTCTCATCCCGAGGTAATATTTCTGGGTTAGCCGAGTCTGTAACCTGAAGCGTATGTAACCTGAGGTACCACTGTATGGCAAACAAAATTGGTCTGAATTCCTGCTGCAAGAAACTTTGATCAGTTTTTGCCTACACATGTTCCTCATGAAAAGCAGAAAAACAATCTATGTTGTCTTTTTTGTGTGTGTGTGTAAAGCCTTTAGTAATTAAGATGTAAACGCTGAGTGGATTGCAAGACAATTCTCAGCTCTGGCTGACTCTCCTCCAAGAAAGCTCTCTGTCAAGACTTGAAAAAAAAAACCCTTAAGGAAATGTCTCAAATGCTACACAGAGACTGTGTTGAATTAACTGGAAAAACCAGGCTCGGAAACTGTCAGGAAGTGTATGTGACTGGGATTAGTACACCACTGTGAGGCTATGAGCCAAGATTTGTGGGGAGAAAAGATTCAAAAGGCATGCTTGGGGCTCTGCATTGATTGTAGCACCAGGGGAAGAAAGATCCCTAAATATTTAAAGATTAAGCAGTATGTGTGGAAAAGGGTTGGGATAGTAAACTAAATAAAGGCACAGCTGGGTTATCAATAATATGTGCCCCGTTTTAGCTCCCCCCCCCCTCTAATGAATGGTGGGAAGGAGTGTAGCTCAGTGGCAGAGTATCAGGTTAGATTTCCAAGCATCTGCAGATTGGGCTGGGGACGCTCCCTTCTTGAAACCTTGGAGAACAGCTGTCATTGCAGACAATGCTGTGTAGACAATACTGTGTAGACAATACTGGATACACAGACCAAAGGTATGATTCTGCATAAGGCCGATCGTGGGTGAAGGATTGCCTTCCTGTAGGACAGTAAATGTACTGCTGATTGGCTGTTTTACTTTATTATTATTTTTTTTAAAAAGAGGGTAGAAGTGAGGACTACTGCAAGAAAAAATTAAAGGAGCAGAACATTAAAGCAATGAAAGGGTTTGGAAATGGAGCAGGCATGTTGCCTTAAAGAGGAAGCAACCCTGTATTTAATTTACAATTGTTTTCTTTTTATTTCCTGTATGTAATTGTCTTCGGAAATCAGTGTGTGTGCGTGATTTTTAAAATAAACACAAGAATTCTGATTTAAAAAGAACTATGGTGTAGTGGTTAAGAGCGGTAGACTCGTAATCTGGTGAACTGGGTTCGCTTCCCCGCTCCTTCACATGCAGCTGCTGGGTGACCTTGGGCCAGTCCCACTTCTTTGAAGTCTCTCAGCCCCACTCACCTCACAGAGTGTTTGTTGTGGGGGAGGAAGGGAAAGGAGAATGTTAGCCGGTTTGAGACTCCTTTGGATAGTGATAAAGCGGGATATCAAATCCAAACTCTTCTTCTTCTCTATGTTTCCTCAGACACGGATCTTTGATGTCTATGAAAAATCATACAGCTGTTTTAACTCTTTGATATTGGCCAGGAGAGCATTCCATAGGATGGGTGCGACTACTGAAAAGGCTTCCTGCCTGGTTTCCTGTAATTTAACTACTTGCAAGTGAAAACCACCAGGCAGCCCTCAGAGCTGGACCTCGGTGTCCAGCCTGAACGATAGCAGCCTGGCCGGATTTCTGCTGCTAATCCAGTGCTCCTATCAGTTGTCAGGAGCGAGCCAGCAGTAAATCACACCGTGCAAGTTGGAGTTAACTCTTAATTAGCAAAAAGATGATTTGAACAATTTTGTTGGAGTGTCAGCAACTCATCCCCACTAGGTCTTGTCCCCATGAAGCATTTGCTGAGACTGAAGGTCCCTGCCTCCCCACAGCTGCCTGAGGCCTCTCCTCTCCAGGGTTTGCCCCAAGCAATCAAAGACTGTGCCTGTGTGCAGCAAACCTTTCCTCCGCCCTCTTCATGCCTCTACTGGTTCTGGGAGACAAGGGAGAGGAGAGCTTGCCACAGCCAGAGGAGGAGACACCCATGACTCTTCAACAGCTGGACTCATCTCTGCTTCTTGGCCTCTCTCCTCCCCTGCCTCAGCATCTACCTCTGATTCTGGACTTCTCTCTGCCACAGACTCTCCCAGCTCACTAAGCCCTGTTGCCTCTTCAGCTTCCGACACCTCCTCACCCCATTCTTCTGCTTCTGACCACTCATCATTGTCCCACCACCACTGCCCATGCTCTGAGCCTTCTTCCCTTGGGGGTTCCCCGGCTGGTTCCTTCCACCATCTCTCTATCTCAAACCAGTGCGCCATCCAGGTAAGCAACAGCGCTGCCAGCATCAGGTAGGTGGCTCCATGTCTCTGCCCCACCAAACATACAGCTATTGTAGTTCTCTATTCGATGGGCTGCCCCATCCAGCCTGATTCAAATATAAGGTAAAGGTCAAAGGTAAAGGACCCCTGGATGGTTAAGTCCACTCAAAGACAACATAGATTGTTTTTTCTGCTCTTCATGAGCAACATGTGTAGGCAAAAACTGATCAAAGTTTCTTGCAGCAGGAATTCAGACCAGTTTTGTTTGCCATACTTTAAAGTCCAAATAAAAAGAGCGTGCTGGTAAAAACTCTGACCACCCACACCCATAAGTATCTAATCTAGGTAAAAGGTAAAGGACCCCTGGATGGTTAAGTCCACTCAAGGGCGACTATGGGGTTGCGGCACTCATCTCGCTTTCAGGCTGAGGGAGTTGGCGTTTGTCCACAGACAGCTTTCTGGGTCATGGGGCCAGCATGACTAAACTGCTACTGGTGCATGGAGGACCACGACAAAAACTAGAGCGCACAAAAACGGCATTTACCTTCCTGCCACAGCGGTACCTATTTATCTACTTGCACTGGCGTGCTTTTGAACTGCTAGGTTAGCAGGAGCTGGGACAGAGCAACGGGAGCTCACTCTGTTGCAGGATTTGAACTGCCGATCTTCTGATTGGCAAGCCCAAGATGCTCAGTGGTTATACCACAGCGCCACCCGTGTCCCTACAAATTCAAATATAAGCAGAATACCTAAGTGCACTCGATCACAATGTGACTTTACGATCCTCAACAGCTTCATCCTTGCTCTGTTTAATTATCCCAGTGACCTGAAATGTTTTATCCTGAGATGCCAATAAAGGTATTTGATTTGATTTGAAATATAAGGAATTCAAATATAATGAACCATCAGGCCTTGATGTTCCCTACCAGCAGGCGGCACCTAGGCAGCGGACTGAACCGGCATCTAAGCTGCATTATTAAACCTTTCTGGGAATTGCAGCTCTGGGAAGGGACTAGAGGTCATATGCAAATAACTGATTTCATTGACTTCAGTAGAACTTAGTCATGACTAACTATCTAGATGAGGTCTGAGGCTTGGAAAGGCCATTGACTGTAACGGAAGTATAACTTCACCACTTTTGAGGATTGGCGATGGTTGATTTCTTTTCACAGGAGATCCATAAACGAGGATTGCCATAGCAAAGAATTTCAACAAATCGAGCTTAATGGGAAACTGTCTGGCTGTTGGGAAATCAGCCCAATGTTCACTCCATTTAGCATGAAAGCAATCAAGACATACCTGCTCCAATTTTTCACAGGATACCCACCAGCCGAACGTTGGAGAGAGAGAAGAGAGAGAGAGAGATTTGTTTTCAAGAATATCAGCTTTTAACATACTTAGAATCTCCCGAAGGACTTTACAAGCATCAAGAAACCATTGCCGGTGAACTAGCAAAAATGAAGCTTGATTTCAAGAGACAGAAAGTTAGAAAATAAAGATATCATTATTGCCTTTCCTTCCCCGAGCCATAGGATACATTTCCTTTGGAGTAGTAACGACACTGCACAGATAAAGTGAGAAGTGACCTAGAGAGGTGGGGAAAGGTTTTGCAAAGCTGTCAAGCTGTTTTCCCCAATCTGAGGAGTCGATAGTTTTGCAAGCTGTGGGGATGTTCAGGGATTCAGGAGAGGATATATTGTTTGATTATATCCTTTCCAACTTGTGTTAACAAGTTCTACAATTTAGCAGAGTAACATTCCCCTTTTTAAACCTGCACAACGGATGCGTTTGCTCAGGCTCGCTAAAGCCTCTAAAATACGTTTCTTTGGTAATTCCCCATTTAGTCCCTCATAAAAAGATAGACACGACACAGTCTTCTATAAAAGTATAAAAAGAGTTTACTCACTCACATTCTGTTCACAAATGGATCCCAGAAGGCAGACTTAAGTTACAAAAGTAATATACCTGGAATCTATCCCATAAAGAGACAGTCCCTTTGTCTTCTCTTGGCTGGAAGCTGGAGGCCAAGAGAGCATCTTAGGCTAAACAGATGTTGCTTCTTCGACGAATGTGGTCCGAGAGAGAGAGACAGCTGACCAGTCCTGCTCTTTTGTTACCTAGGCAGTTGAGGTCATGTCCACCTCTAGTCACATGCAGAGGAACTCTGTCCCAGTGTAGGTGTGCTGGTCCCAAGGGTTGACCGTGCGGTAAGGTCCGAGTCCAGTCTGAGGTCGAGGGTGTGGTATGGAGGCTGTCCGTCAAAGCTGTAGGGAGTCAGGTGAAGTCAGGAACCCTGGTAGAAGAGCAGGACAGGGTGCAGGCAGGAACAGGCTACCAACGATGTTGCTCCCACAACCTGGGACTGGGGCTGGCTGGCTTTTATCTGCCCCAAGGCATAGGGTGGCCCCTGTCCACAGGTGACTCGCCTCTCCTGGCCTGGAGGCGAGCACTCCTCCTGCGGAAACTTAGTTCCCTCCGCCTCTCTGCCCTGAGCATCTGCAGCTCAGGAGAGGCTGGAGGGTTACCAGACCCAGAGGCAACCTCAGCTTCCCCTGACGGGGCTGAGAGTGGAGCACCTGCAGGCCATGGGTCCTCCATCACCTCAGGAACCAGAGCAGACTCAGCTGGTCTGAGGATCCAGCACAGGTGAGGACCCTTCAGGCTCAAGCCCCAGCCCCGGCTCAGCTGGTTCTGGAGGCGGGGAATCCTGTGCAGGCTGGGATCCCTCAGGTTCAGCCTCCGAGTTCGAATCCCAGGCCATCACAGTAGGAGAAACAGGAAGTTCCGACTGGCTGGTCCAGACATCCCCTTTTATGTCCACTCTAGGGATGTTGTACTTGACTGCTCTTGTCTTTCACATCCCACACGAGCTGTACCAGCTTTACAGGTGAATCTTACCCATGTTTACTTAGGGATTAAGTTCCACAGAGTTCAATGAGATGTGCAGAGCAATGCCATGCTCACAACACAGGTCATGACATACATTACCACTATACTGCCAGCTGCTATATTCAATGGATGTTCAGGCCTAGTAGGGGAGTGGAAAACACACCCAGAAAATACAAAGACATTCCAGCATCCCTGGAAATATCACCCCCCCCCCGAAACATGGGCTTAGCTGGCATTACCATTAGCCCTGAACAATTTGGGGAAAGGTTACCTTAAATACCTTAAAATTTCTATGTAAGCTGATTGTTTTCAAATTATTACTGGAGAAGTTGATACGTTTAGCCACATTCTTAAAAATCAAATGTTGGGGGGGGGGACGACACACAATAATAATAACTTCTTTCATGCATTTGAGTTTTCTTCTTCACGGTTGTTCCCTTCCAGTGCTAATTTAGCTGTAGGAGTACTGATCTTGTTTAAATTTAGAAAATGACATATTTTTCTGTACTGAAATGTAGCATAGTCCAAAAGAGGGGTGGTGGTGGAATCCAACTTTGTGTGAAGATGCAGTTATAGAAAAAAATATATTATAGCCTACAATAGTATGAGACACACAGAAAGGCTGTAACTGTGAAGGTCCGGGCCTCATTCTTCATTTTCACTTCAGTATCAACCCATTTGTAACACTGTTAAAAAAAAATCTGCTTAAAATCTAGCAGGTGTGATATTTTGTTAGAAATGGGACAATTCCATAAAGAATGCTAACAGTTGCTGTTGCTGTTTAGGAACAGCTCAGAACACATCTCTTAACAAGGACACATGGAAGTGTAAGACAATGGAAAAAGTAGATACCATAATTTCAGTGCATGTAACTGAACTCCAATATCTAGGAGCAAGCCCTACTGAACACAATGGGACTATGTGTAGACAGGCGCTGTAAGTGTGACACCTATTACATGTATTTCCTTCCTAAATTCCCAATGACATGCCAGAACTATGGAATAGTTCTTTGTGATTAGCAGGGGATATCGTTGGAAAATAAGTATCTGCTTTTATGCTAGTCGCGTATTCATGAGATATAGAAAAAGCAAATGATCTTTGTTGTTGTTTAGTCGTTTAGTCGTGTCCGACTCTTCGTGACCCCATGGACCAGAGCACGCCAGGCACTCCTGTCTTCCACTGCCTCCTGCAGTTTGGTCAAACTCATGCTGGTAGCTTCGAGAACACTGTCCAACCATCTCGTCCTCTGTCGTCCCCTTCTCCTTGTGCCCTCCATCTTTCCCAACATCAGGGTCTTTTCCAGGGAGTCTTCTCTTCTCATGAGGTGGCCAAAGTACTGGAGCCTCAGCTTCACGATTTGTCCTTCTAGTGAGCACTCAGGACTGATTTCCTTAAGAATGGAGAGGTTTGATCTTCTTGCAGTCCATGGGACTCTCAAGAGTCTCCTCCAGCACCATAATTCAAAAGCATCAATTCTTCGGCGATCAGCCTTCTTTATGGTCCAGCTCTCATTTCCATACAGCACTACTGGGAAAACCATAGCTCTAACTATACGGACCTTTGTTGACAAGGTGATGTCTCTGCTTTTTAATATGCTGTCTAGGTTTGTCATTGCTTTTCTCCCAAGAAGCAGGCGTCTTTTAAGTTCGTGACTGCTGTCACCATCTGCAGTGATCATGGAGTCCAAGAAAGTAAAATCTCTCACTGTCTCCATTTCTTCCCCTTGTATTTGCCAGGAGGTGATAGGACCAGTGGCCATGATCTTCATTTTTTTGATGTTGACCTTCAGACCATTCATGAGATATAGAAAAAGCAAATGATCTACTCTTCCAATTAGCATCCTGTTTCAGATTTTTTAAAATGTGAAACTTTGTTGTTCCTGATGAGGACTTACCACTCGCTAATTCCAGTTCATCAAAACTGATTTAACCGTTTGGCACCTCTCAGGTGGGCGCCATTTGTAAGGATTTTGCATTATAAGAGAACAAGGAAGGCGTTCATGGTGAGTTCTGGCCCCTCTTTTTCTAGAAAAATAGCACTGCTTACGTCTAATAAAACTTGGAGGGTGGAACTAAACCCATATTGCATACTTAGCAAACGAAACAGAAGCCTTAGTAGATTTTCTAAAAACCTTAATTAAAAAGCATCAATGTTTGCTAGTGCCAAACGGTTAAATCAGTTTTGATGAACTGGAATTAGCGATCAGTAAGTCCTCATCAGGAACAACTACGTTTCACGTTTAAAAAAATCTGAAGCCGAATGCTAATTGGAAGAGTTTGAACTGTGAGCTGTAGGAGTCCTTTGTGATATTTCTAGAAAGGAATAATTTGAAAAACTGTCAGTCTTGGGACATACCTTGATATAAGAAAACAATTCCCTTAACAATTGCAGTATAAATGAAGCGCTCGCCAGTTTTTGTCTAGCACAAGAGACCCTAGAAAGTAAGGGAGCGAGATAAAATGCCCTGAACTATGGTAATTGAGAACTGAAAAAGTTAAGATAAATTTTTCTCGCTGATAAATAAGCAAGTGCATTCTGGCTCCCAATAGCATTTCAAAATCTGAAGTGTTGCTCTTTGAAGTGGTGAAATTTCTTGCATCTCACAGCAATTTGGGGGGTGGGAGAAAGTTCCCTTCATTTAAAGCTCATGTAGATTGTACTATTTTACAAATATTTTAAAAGCCAAGGTTAAACCAAATCCCTCTTGGTGCCAGAACTGCCACAGTTTCGCTATCTCCATCTCTCTGTTTTAATGCCCTGGTGCCTTCAAACATTTTCAGTAATGGGCCGCATAACCTCGCTTGTTTAAAAATAGAGCTTCTTGTTATTTTTCGGGGAGTCAGTTTGATCCGTGCTCTCAAGGAGACAAGGTAGAGTTTCTTTCCTGTGAGAATATTAATAATCTAATGGGCAAAACTTCGGGGATAATTAATCAAAATGCTGGAGTTCCAATTCCCTAATGGGGGGAAAAAGATAAGGGACCAAGCTAATCCCTTGCATAACTTCATTGTGGTTTTCCTGTTCTTTTACTCCCTTAACAATTATACTAGTGTAAGTGTTGTTAGAGAAACCTTGATTACTGCTGCTAATGAGACCTCATTATTATTCTCTGATGCAAAGCTTCTCTTCCTTTGACTTCATTAGGCAGGGGGTGGGGGGAGGAAGGCTGAAGCAAAGTTATTTGTCTTCATCTTCCTCCGGTTTGGGGTACATTAAAGCAGAGTCTTTTGCAAGCTTGCAAGTGAGATTTCCACCGCTTTACGTAAAGTCATTAGCAACAACTTAATAAAAAAAGAAAGAAAAAAAAGCAATGCTGGTAACAGTTTAGCTGTGATGCAGCATATGGTCGATGGGCTGCCAAGTTCCAACCTCCTTTCTCTGCCCCTTGTTTTGCACAATCCTTAGAGTCAGGGACTCTAAGGATTAGAGTATAGGGAAGCAGGTGGCGCTTTGGGTTAAACCACAGAGCCTAGGGCTTGCTGATCAGAAGGTCGGTGGTTCGAATCCCTGCGACAGGGTGAGCTCCCATTGCTCAGTCCCAGCTCCTGCCAACCTAGCAGTTCGAAAGCACGTCAAAGTGCAAGTAGATAAATAGGTACCGTTTTGGCAGGAAGGTAAACAGCGTTTCCATGGTTCTCTGTTTTGCCGGAAGCTGTACGCTGGCTCCCTCGGTCAATAAAGCGAGATGAGCGCCGCAACCCCAGAGTCAGCCACGACTGGACCTAATGGTCAGGGGTCCCTTTACCTTTACCTTTAGAGTCAGGAAGTTGGGGGCTGCAGAGAAGCCAAGTAAACTTCGTAACGCCAGCTAATTTATTTGCTGAGAAATGCTCCTGGAAAGCAGAATGATTATTCTAATACGCACGCTGGAGATTGTTAGGATCCTTGTCACCTTGACATCTGATACCTGATTGTAATATTAGACTCGGCAGGCCGAAGACAAGAATGACCTGGATTTTTATTTCATTTTTTTATTTTATTTTTTGCTTCATGAAAACAGGAGCTGCAAATCAGGGCAGGAGAGCTTGTGGCCCTCCAGCTTTTTTATTATTATTAAAAATAATAAATAGTTTTTATTAAATATTTCATTGTGTTCTTTCATTCTGTTGCCTGGAGTTAGTGAAGGGGTTGTGTCAACATCACGTTTCCTTTGTTTATAGTGTTATAGATTTAAGGAGGAGATTTCCCCGAATCCCAGAAATTAATAAATGCCAGGGTAGCAGTATTTATGCTGGTGTAATTAGAAGAAGCTTAAAAAAGGAACATGGAGAAGAATAGAGTAACTGTGGACTTGTCTGTCTGGACCTAACACTAAGCCAATATGGTGATAATCCTTAAACCCTACAGGAGAAGTACAGAAAATGAGCTTTGTGTCTTGATACCCTTTAGCTATTTGCCTATACATAGTTCATCTCAAAGGTAAGTTGCAATGCAAGCGCAGCAATTGATAATGCACACCTGTCTTCCTACAAGCGAAAGACTAGTGATTTCATCCCCCCCCCCAGCGATTGTTCTGTCCACACCACAAAGGTGGCAGTGTAACTCTGCATAGAAGGGAGCATTTTGCTCACACAAGTCGTAAATAAACCCGGACTCGACTTTAATCGGGTCCCAGCTTTTGGAGAGGCATTGTTGGCATAATTGCCCCAGTGGCAATCAACAGGGCCAAGAAAATTGCTAATTGTGTGGTGGCATGGAAGGTGCAACTATTGAATGGTTGGTCACTGCTTACTGCAATCACTACTATGCTGTAAGATCCACTATCCTGTAATATTGCATATGGTATGTACAGTTGTTTATGGTTTTTCACATTAATTCTGCTGTAAAAATGTGTGAGATTACGATATTGTATTTATTTGCATTACCTAGAGCCTGTTCTACTGATGAAGCCTAGGATGGCGAAACAAGGCTAATATTCCGGAAATCCTTGTCTGAGACTCTGCGAAAGGATTCTGTGGAACTGTAACAACCCTTCAGGTGGATTATTGGACTCTTTGAACAGACAGGTGGAATAGGTACTTATACATGTATGGACCTTATGCATGAACTGACTAGAGAATGAACTGATCCACTGGGTCTTCTGCTTTCTTCGTTGAACTTCATGGGACTTCTGTTGAAGTCTACAAATTGATACAATGAATAGTATACCTTATTTATTCAAAAGTACAGCCGGTTACGTTTTGTGTGTTTATTGAGTATGTTCCACATAACCATAGGTTTGTTGCTGTTGTTTTGGTCGAGTGATAAGGCACCCCACCATTACTTTTGACCAAGAGTCCTTGTTTCGCAATGACGGCGATATTTGGCCATATTGTTAAGGGCATTAGAGATTGGTTGCAGGTGTGAGGGTGTGAGTGTGTGGGTGGCGAGCCTTTGGGGCTCGAGTGGCGGTTAGGCATTGGGTAAGCCTTGTTTATCCCCTTCTCAATAAAGGTATCCCATTAAAAGGATCAGGGGTGCGTGGTTCCTGTCCGAAGTCTGGGCGTGTGCTAGGGCGATGCCACAACCCCATCAGGGACTCTGGGGTTGCCCCGATTTGATGTACAGTTGTACCTCTACTTACATATCCCTCTGGATACAGAATCTTTGGGTTATGGCCATGGCAAACCTGGAAGTGTATGCACAGAAGCGTTCAATCACTCCGTGCGCATGCACTGAAGTGCTCGATTGCACCCTCTATTTACATAATTTTCGGGGTGCGAACGATCCCCTGGAATGAATTAAGTTCGTATCCGGAGGGTCCGCTGTATATCATAGGGCTTCCCCTACTGGTGGTTTTGTCGACATGTAGAGGGCCGGGAGGCCAGCTGGCTAGCCCCAGCTGTGGCTGTCTCCTTCCAGCCATCCTGCTGCAAAGACCCATTAGCCTCTGCCCTGACGTAACTCAGTGACCTGGGCTTCAAAGCCAGGGCACACTATCAGCAGATTGAACTGCGCACACAGAATAGGCGTGAGGCTTGTGAAAGCATACTACAACTACAGATTTATTAACCATAAATCAGGACAAAGAAACATGTCGTCTCTCTCTCGTCTTCTCAGAGACATCAGAAAAAGCAAAAGCAACACACAATGGAAGTTCCCAGCAAGCTGTGCTGGAATGTAAACAGACATGTGACACGCAGCAATTCCACTCATCTGCTCCTTAAGGTGGAATGGAAATCTCAACAAGTTTACCCTTATGAGTTTCCCTGCAGACGGGCAGGAGTCAGAATATAGTCCGGTTTCACCTAATGTCTAAGCTGTTATGTACTGAAGTTCTCACCCTGGGCCAGTAGAGGGATACTGTAGACAGTTATGCAAATAAGGGATCGAAAGTGACGTTCAGTGATTGGATAGTTTTAGAAATTTGTTACAGTTACGTTGTACTGGAGCTCTATTTAAGCAGGCTGACTGAACCCTTCAGTTCAGTTCTGTTCTGGCCTGTGAATAAACAAGAGCTGTTTGAAGAATCGCTGTGTTGTCTGATATGTTCACCCACAACTTAACATAAGCCAAACTGCTCACATCTGTCACCAATAAAGTTGTGGCCTATTTTATCCCATTAACCTAAACATTTGTGTCTGTGTGTTTATTATTTAAGGGAACTGTGGGGCCCGGGGCCTTGCCACGCAAGCGAAAGACTAGTGATTTCATCTCCCCAGCGACTGCTCTGTCCACACCACAAAGGTGGCAATGGAACTCTGCATAGAAGGGAGCATTTTGCTCACACAGGTTGTAAATAAATTCTCCGTATTGTGCCACTGCTAAATTATTTTCTTCAAACGAGGGTCCCTGAAGACATTGGCATGAGTTTGATAAATGGGAAGCTGGGTGAAAGCACTGATGGATCTCCCTCACACAGATCCCTAGTTTGGTTATATAACTGGGCTTGGCAAACTGAACTATCCTCCCTCTGCCCCACACAAACATCAGGAAGTACGTCAGTTTATTACAGATTCTGAACAATTATTCTCCAATTATCAGACTCCACTTACCCATAGCTTTCCTTCCACCCACCTGGTTATATGGCAGCTGCTTTTGCATTGGCCGCAGAAGGAAGGAAAGGAGGCCACAATCTTCTGTCGTCCAGAACACTGCTGCAATGATCCAATCAGTATTATTTCCTAGGGCTATTGGTATGCAACATCTATAGAGTGCCAGGTGTCCTTGGAAAGCTACATTTCCCAGAGCTATTGATATATTAAATATAAATAATGAAATAAGGCAGTGATCTATCTATACGTGGCTTTTCTACTAACCCCCTCCCCCCCAAATAAGAGGCTTATGGGTTTTTTTAAAATAAAATAAAAATCAATTAAATAATAAGATCGTGCATATAAAACCAACAAAGACGCAGCCGTCGAAATCAGCTTAAAAAAAGAGAAAACCTAGTAGAAATCTATTCGATAAAAGCAGCGGAACCACAGATCCTTCCTTTAGCAGGCTTTGATTTCCAAGGCTTTTATCTAAGAGATAAAATGTTGCTGCAATATTTAAAAGACCTCCTGCCCAGTTTCCACCTGCCTCTCATTAATCAGAGGTGGGCATCCGAAAGCTGAACTTTGAAACTAAGCAGATTCATACAGGAGAAGGTAGACCGTCAAGTACTCCGGTTCAAAGATATTTAAAGCTTTAAAGGTCGAGACCAGCAGCACTTTGTGCCTTGAAATTCGCTGGAAGACAGCGAGGATCAACACAAGTGGAATACATGCAAAACAGACCATTCCAATTAATAACCTAGCTGTTTCCTGAACCGGCTGAAGTTTCTGAACAATATTCAGAGGCAGCCTCATTATGACGCATTACAGTAATCTAATATCCTAATCTAGGCATTAGGAGATCACGGATAATTATAGCAAGGCTCACTTGGTCTAGGAGAAGCCACAGCTGGCATGCCCACCGGTGAAAGGGTTTCATGCCACAGAGAGTAGTGGGTAGTCTCATGAAAGGACTAGATCTAACAGCATCCTCAAGTTATGGGCCTGCTTTTATGGGAGAGTGAGATTTCACCCAGAGAAGATGAACAGTGCACTATTAGCTAACAGCATCTCAGTCTTTTATGGATCAGCCTGCAGATAGAATGAAAGAATTGTAGAGTTGGAAGGGACCTCAAGGGTCAAATATAGTCTAACCCCCTGCAATGCAGGAATATCAACTAAAGTATCCGTGGCAGTTCGCCATCCAACCTCTAAATCAAAACTTCCAAGGAAGGTGTGCTGGTCCCATGTACTAACCAAGAGGCAAGGTCTGAGTCCAGTCTGAGGTCGATGGTGCAATATGGAGGCAGTCCGTAGAAGTTGAAGCTGGGTGCAGGGCAGGGAGTCAGGTGAGGTCAGGAGCTCCGGCAGGGAAGCAGGGCAGGGAGCAGGCTGGAAGTGACAACCAATGATGTTGCTCCCGCAGCTTGGGACTGGGGCTGGCCGGCCTTTATCTCCTCTGAGCATAGGGCGGGCCTGGTCCACAGGTGACTCGCCTCTCCTGGCCTGCAGGCGAGCGCTCCTCCTGCGGGAACTTAGTTCCCTCCGCCTCTCTGCCCTGAGCCTCTGCAGCTCAGGAGAGGCTGGAGGGTTACCGGACCCAGAAGCAACCTCAGCTTCCTCTGACGGGGCTGAGAGTGGAGCACCTGCAGGCAATGGATCCTCCATCACCTCAGGAGCCAGAGCAGACTCAGCTGATGCCTGCACCTGAGGAGCCAGCACAGGTGAAGACCCTTCAGGCTCATACCCCAGCCCCGGCTCAGCTGGTTCTGGAGGCGGGGAATCCTGTGCAGGCTGAGATCCCTCAGGTTCAGTATCCGAGTCTGAATCCTAGGCCATCACAGAAGGAGAGAGTCCACAACTGCCCGAGGGAGACCGTTCCATTATCAAGCAGATCTTACTGTCAAGTTTTTCCTGATGTTTTGCAAGAATCTCTTGTAACTTGAAGCTATTGTTTCGAGTCCTACCCTCCAGAGCAGGAGAAAACAAACTTACTCAACCTTCCATGTGACAGCCCTTGAGATATTTGAAGATGACCATCATATCTCCTCTCCGTCTTCTCTCAGTCTCCTCAGTTTATTAGCCTTATCCAACATTGCTGACTCAAGGCATCTGTTCAACACTAAACAGTGCTTCACTTGTTACAAAGGAAAAAGTAAAATAGAGCTAGGTACCATCAAACATGCAGATTCTCCTTGCTTCAGCCAGTAGCCTTATTTAGATGTCCAACAGTGTGATGGACAAGCGAGAACCACGTGGAACACCATAGCACAAGTAAAAAAGCTCAAGATAAAGGACCTCTGACAGTTACGTCCAGCCACGAACAACTCTGGGGTTGCGGCGCTCATCTCGCTTTACTGGCCAAGGGAGCCGACGTTTGTCCGCAGTTTTTCCGGGTCATGTGGCCAGCATGACTAAGCCGCTTCTGGTGAAACCAGAGCAGCGCACGGAAACACCGTTTACCTTCCCGCCAGAGCGGTACCTATTTATCTACTTGCGCTTCGACGTGCTTTTTTGAACTGCCAGGTTGGCAGGAGCAGGGACCGAGCAACGGGAGCTCAGCCCCTTGTGGGGATTCGAACCACCGACCTTTTGATCAGTAAGCCCAAGGCTCAGTGGTTTAGACCACAGCGCCACCCGTGTCCCTATAGCACAAGTACCATGACACTAAACTACAATCCCCAGCACTTCTGGACTCCATCCATCAGGTGGAATTTTCCAAACTTGTTCAAAAGCAGGCCAAGGTATTTTCCCACCCACCTGACCTGCTGTTCGACTGCTTGTGGAACCAGATGTTTTCCACCAGCCTGCCACCCTTGCAGGGTTGCGTAATGGTCTTGGGGCTTTCTACTGCTGTGTTACCCACAATAGTGTGTGCAGGGCAGTGTTGGTAGACAAGGAAATTGTGATGGTATCTCACCTAATCCTCCTCCAATGTTCTCGCATCCAAGCCTAAGGATGGGTCAAGAGGTCAGTTTCCATTTCTCTCAGTTCCCCATCTTTCTACTCTTAATTTCACTTCTCCAGATTCCCACAACATTTTGTAATTCCTCGAAAAATGTCATCAGCATTTTAGTGCACATGTCTCCAAATATGTGTCATGAGACAAAGGTTCTTGAGAGCAGATCAGCAGTAAGGCTTACAAGGCCGACACAATCATTCAAGCCTAAGCTTGCTAATTGCTGTTAACAGAAAACTGCTAAGTCACCATGACTAGTGACTCATCTTGGGTGATGACTCATTCTCCCTATAAAAGTAGCCAGCCTCTCTATGGACCTGTCAGAGAGCTGTATGGATTGTGTATGGAGTAGTCTGTGGAATACAGTGGTACCTTGGGTTACATATACTTCAGGTTACAGACTCCGCTAACCCAGAAATAGTGCTTCAGGTTAAGAACTTTGCTTCAGGATGAGAACAGAAATCGTGTTCCGGCGGCACGGCAGCAGCAGGAGGCCCCATTAGCTAAAGTGGTGCTTCAGGTTAAGAACAGTTTCAGGTTAAGTACAGACCTCCGGAACGAATTAAGAAATTAACCCGAGGTACCACTGTAGTGCTGTTGTTTTTGCTATGTAAAGCTAAGGCAGACAGAGTGGCTCCAGGACTCTAGTAAATCACTAAGACTGTGCCTCTGTGAAGAGCCAGATAGCTATTATGAGCACTCTGTGTATGCTCTTTAACTATGATATTTCTGAACAAGTTTATTTTCTCCAGTCAAGTTTTATTCTGTTCATGAAGAAGACTCTGTGTGATTAATTTACCGCTGCGTGACAATATGCTCATTGGTTTGCAATTTTTGCAAAGCAATTTTCCCCTATATAATGTATTTTTGAACGTCATTTCCACCAATATCTGCATTTTCATGCCCACATCTCCCAAGGACATGCATATTTGTACACATTACTTGGCCAGAAAACTGCATTGCAAAATTCAGAAAAGTGCAGTTTTCAAAGGACATCAGTGTTTCGGTTTGTATATTATATCAGAATGTGCAAATTCAGCAAGTTTGACTTTAAATGTGACCTGTGCTTTATTTCTCCTCCCTCCTTAGCCTTAGGTAGCTTTGATCTTAGCTACCTTAACTGTGATGAACCTACACTTCTTGCACTATAGAGCATCCCTCGTGTAAATATATGCTAGTGGGCCAAACCTACCGTATTTTTCACTCTATAGGACACACCCGACCATAGGATGCACCTTGTTTTAGAGGGGGAGAACAAGAAAAAAAATCTCCCCCTCTCTGCTCAGCGCCCCTTCAGCGAAGCGGCAGAAGAAACGGAGCCCCTTCCATTTCTCCTCCCGTTTGGCTGAAGGGGCGCTGCACAGCTCTCCCTCTCTTCTGAAGCCAGGAGAGTCTTGCTCTCCTGGCTTCAGTGAAAGAAACCTGAAGCCTGCGGAGCGCAGCGGGAACTCGCGCTGTGCTCCGAAGGCTTCAGGCGGCTATCCCTGAAGCCTGGAGAGCGAGAGGGGTCGGTGCGCACTGATGCCTCTCACTCTCCAGGCTTCAGCGAAAGCAACGTGAAGCCTCTGGAGTGCGGAGGGAGCGCTCCCTCTGCACTTCGGAGGCTTCGCATTGCTATCGCTGAAGCCAAGGAGCCTGCATTCGCTCCATAATTTTTGGAGGGGGAAAAGTGTGTCCTATAGAGCGAAAAATACGGTAAGTCCTCTCAGTAGGCTTGAATGTTCCCAGCGATTCCAGCCTATCTGTTGTGGACTGCTTGGAAAACCGAAGAGCGAAAACGCTGGCAATTCTGAAGAGGGTGAATGCTATGTTCATTAGCCTGATTGAAAGCAGCATTTCACTAAATTTAGAACTGCAGCAATGCTCAACACAGTGAACTTAATGATTGCTGTGGGCAGTGAAGCTGAAACTATTCTGAAGTAATTTTCTTCAGCGCTGGATCCAGCCCTTCTGTAAGTCTATATAATGAAGGACTCTTTCATATAGGAACAGTTGCTATTGCCAACTCAGACCAAGGTTGCGTCATAATGCCAGGGGCTCATAATTTACATCTGTTTTGCTCTAGGAAAGAACAATCAATCCCTAGGAAAGATTATAAATCCAGCTACGACCTGGTTAAGGCCCATGAGAGTTATATTTGGATCAATGTCAATAATTAAAAAAGAAAATAAGCTCTAAAGCAGAATGATGTAGGTGCTCATGGAATTATTAAATACAGAAGCATGTCAAACTTAGCAGGCGGGTGGCAGAGACTCTTCTGTGATGAAGTCCTATTGTTATAATTCTGTTCAAGAAATAGTGTTGATGCTTTGTTACCCTGAGTCACAAGGATACAGGATGAGATAAGATAATAGCACCTTTCTATTTTCAAGGTATTCATATTTTTCCTCATTCTGTTATTTCTTTATAAAATAATCTACCATTAAGACTTAAATCAGTGAATAATATTTCATTGCTTTAGACTAGGGGACATTAATAATTACTTGACAGATGGGAGTCATTTTCAGGAAGGCAATTCAGAGAGAGGTTTGTTCAAGAGTAAAAACCTGTGGTATTTTTTGGAGTGCAAGTTGCTCTCCTTAGACTGTGGTGTCCAAACTTTTTTCAGAGAGGGCCAGATTTGAGGAAATGAAGGGCCGTGAGGGCTGACCAAAGTCGTTGACTTTTTTTTAAGGATTTTACCCCAGGAAATAAACTGCCACAGGGGCCACTTTAGGCCCCCAAAACAGACTTTGGACATGCCTGCTTAGAGCATCCTTTCCAACATTGGATATTCTAACAAATATGTGGGTGTTCCATCTAACCAGAATAAAAAGTTCATTGGCCCTTGATTGCTGCTGGTGTGCGGCTTTCATTTTCATATTTTACCTCCTTTGAGTTCTTTGATCCTGGTATTTCCTTTGTGGCCACATGATTACTTCACTGATTTTGTGCATAAATGTACAATAAAATTCAACATTAACTAACGGAAAGTTACAGGTCACTTGTGAGTTATTTCAGCAGACAAAGTTCAGAAGGAACTATCTGGGACAAATAGACTCTGGAGGAAATCACTGAACATAACCTCTCCATAAATCAGCATGAAAGACCAGCAGTCTCAATTTTTATTTTATTTTTTAGAAAGAGAAACAGACATTCTGAGATTTGCTCCCTCTTTGCTCACAGTCACAGATATTCTCTAGGACCTGCTGTTTCCCTGATTGTCAGCTTTTGGTAGCCAAGCATGAGAAGGTCTAGGCCAGTGTTTCCCAACCTTTTTTGGGCAAAGGCACACTTGTTTCATGAAAAAAATCTCGAGGCACACCACCATTAGAAAATGTTTAAAAAATTAACTCTGTGCCTATATTGACTATATATAAAGTAACTCTCTTTAATAGGCATCAAATAAACACAAAGAAAGTACCGTATTTTTCGCCCCATAGGACGCACTTTTTCCCCTCCAAAAATAAAGGGGAAATGTGTGTGCGTCCTATGGGGCGAATGCAGGCTTTCTCTGAAGCCTGGAGAGCAAGAGGCATCGGTGCGTACCGACCCCTCTCGCTCTCCAGGCTTCAGGAAGCTGTCCGCAAGCCTTGCGCGCCCGGCAGGAGCTCCCGCCCAGCGCGCAAGGCTTGGGGCGGCAGCCTGTTGCCCGAAGCACAGGGAGCCCTCCGGAGGGCTCCCCGTGCTTCGGGCGAGTGTCTGCAAGCCTTGCGCGCCCGGCAGGAGCTCCCGCCAGGCGCGCAAGGCTTGGGGCGGCAGCCTGTTGCCCGAAGCACAGGGAGCCCTCCGGAGGGTGCCCCGTGCTTCGGGCGAGTGTCTGCAAGCCTTGCACGACCGGCAGGAGCTCCCGCCAGGCGCGCGAGGCTTGGGGCGGCAGCCTGTTGCCCAAAGCACAGGGAGCCCTCCGGAGGGTGCCCCGTGCTTCGAGCGAGTGTCTGCAAGCCTTGCGCGCCCGGCAGGAGCTCCTGCCAGGCGCGCGAGGCTTGGGGCAGCAGCCTGTTGCCCGAAGCACGCGGAGCCCTCCGGAGGGTGCCCCGTGCTTCGGCGAGTGTCTGCAAGCCTTGCGCGCCCGGCAGGAGCTCCCGCCAGGCGCGCGAGGCTTGGGGTGGCATCTGTTGCCCGAAGCACAGGGAGCCCTCCAGAGGGTGCCCCGTGCTTCGGGCGAGTGTCTGCAACCCTGCGCACCCGGCAGGAGCTCCTGCCAGGCGCGCAAGGCTTGGGGCGGCAGCCTGTTGCCCGAAGCACAGGGAGCCCTCCGGAGAGCTCCCCGTGCTTCGGGCAAGTGTCTGCAAGCCTTGCGCGCCCAGCAGGAGCTACCGCCAGGCGCGCGAGGCTTGGGGTGGCATCTGTTGCCCGAAGCACACAGAGGCCTCCGGAGGGTGCCCCGTGCTTCGGGCGAGTGTCTGCAACCCTGCGCACCCGGCAGGAGCTCCTGCCAGGCGCGCAAAGCTTGGGGCGGCAGCCTGTTGCCCGAAGCACAGGGAGCCCTCCGGAGGGCTCCCCGTGCTTCGGGCGAGTGTCTGCAAGCCTTGCGCGCCCGGCAGGAGCTCCCGCTGGGCACGCGAGGCTTGGGGCGGCAGCCTGTTGCCCGAAGCACGCGGAGCCCTCCGAAGGGCGCCCCGTGCTCCGCGCTGCCAGCTGCCGCCCGCAAGCCTTGCGCTCCCGGGGGGAGATCCCCCGGTGCCCAAGACTTGCCAACACCAGCGCCGAGAGGCGATGGGATTTGGGAGGGAGCTCGCTCGCCGCCCCGCGTGTGCTCGCCGCCGCCGCCCCGCCTCTCGCCGCCGGACTCGCCCGCCTCCCTCCCACGGCACACCAGGCAACGGCTCGCGGCACACTAGTGTGCCGGGGAACACCGGTTGGGAAACACTGGTCTAGGCAGCAGGTTCTGCAGACAGAGTGGAGTCTGAGCTTCTGGTATGCATGGAAGCCTCTGTAGTGGTGTCATGAACAGAGGAAACCTCTGCTTTCCCCAGACTTCTCTGAAACTGGTTTAGCTTCTCCCCACTTGTAGAATAAAGTTTGGCAGCAGCAAAGACTGATGATAAATGGTGTCAAGGTGAGTTCATGACCAGCCAAGCTGAAACTAAGAGCAGGGCCTGGCTCACCTTGTATTGGTGGTTGGTTTTCCACACAGAAATGGGGAGAGAATTCCTTTGTAAGGTTCCAAACCACCACCCTTCTAATTTAAAAGTTCAGTGCCATTCTTAGATTTTTAAAAAGCCTAGCAGATTGGGAGGGTAGCCGGATGGGTAATAGAGAGAGAAGACATACTTCTACGCATGTTCTGGCTCAATGTCAAATCCCACAGAGCCATCATAACTCCAAGAGAAAAACATGCTCCAAGAAAAGTTGAGAGCAGACTTAGCCTTTTAAGACTCTGCCCCTCCCACCTCTCCAAAGCTCCACCCCCTTGTGGATAAGTTTGGATTCTTAAAGGCAGTGCTTTTTTTCTGGGGGTATGCAGGGGTACGCATACCCCTAAACATTTTGTGAATCTAACGGGAGAAGAAACTTATTATTTAAATTTTTTATTTTTTATATAGTTTCTTCTCTAGCACTGTGAATTTAGTTCCTTTGCTACCCCTCATTTCCTGTCACGGTGTTTCCTGAGTCTCAGACGGAAGCGGGCGTTTAATGTGTGAAGTAGGAGTTGGATCTAGCACAGTGATTGGTCAGTTATGTTGTATTTACTGTATTTATTTCCCCCTGATTTGAGCTAGAAAATGGTGATTTTCCTGAGTGAAAATGAGAGTACCCCTAAACATTTTTTAAGGAGAAAAAGCACTGCTTCAAGGGCCCAAATCCCCCTGTTTCATAGCTTCCCTCCTTCCACCATTGGAAGCATTTGGTGCTGTAGGAAGGCATCTGTGAAGATCTTGGCTCTGATGGTACAGGAGCTTCTTCTGGGGAATCCTGTCTGCTAGCTTTGGGCTCAGCTGAACTCTTGATCTCCAGTGGCAGGCCAAAAGCCCTGAACCTAGCCTGGTTCTTGTCATGAGTCGGCTTCACCTGCTGTGCAGCAGCCTGAAGGAGCAGAGAGCGAAGTGACTCCACCTGCTGCTGATCAGTCTTCTTGCTCCTGATGAGAACCAGCTGGCTCCATCTTTCTTAAGCAGGGTTCCCGGCCTCAGTGAGTTGTTGGAAACAACATTTGTTGTTCCTGACCAGACCTTGCTGCTTCTTGCTTTCTTGTGACCTTGGACCCTCAGCTTTCTTGACCTACAGATTGTCTGACTACATGAACTGAGATAATCTAGACCTCAGGACAGGCCTGGACTGGACATTGTATGTGGATTCTGCCTCCAGGCAAGTACCCTACGAGATTTGGCTGGATGGGTGGTTTCTCCTTCCACTTAGCTCTGCCATGACCTGCAGCACAAGACTATGACAGTTCCTTGCCCAGCTCCTTTCTTGGAGACTCTTCAGCTTCCTACTATGAGTCTGTTAAGGATAATGGTTAAGTTTCCTGAAATGGGGATATTTGTTTATATTGAATTGCTGTGTGTTTTTATCATGGCCCCCCCCTTGGGTAGTAACTATCTCATGGGATTGGCTGACTGTGAGTCACATGAGAGCGGCATTCCGTTCTGTTGTGACTGTTATTCCAGTAACTGTTGTTTTTTAGCTGTTTTCTGTTCTCCTCTGTTGTGTGTGAGGGAGAATGGCTACTGGGAGAGGTTTCTGTGAATGCTGCTGAGGACAAGGTGTCAGCGTGGTCTGTCTGGGTTGAAGCAGATGGAGGAAGATCCCTCAATGTTAACAGGGATAAACCTGTGCTCTAAGGAGCAATGGGAATAAGCATGAGATTGTAGATAGGTTCTCCTCAGTTATGTTTATGAAAGTCAAGCTCTTTTGAATATAAAGTATCTGGACACACTTATCATCAGTACACACACACACACACACACACACACACACAGAGAGTCTTGATCCCTGTTAGACTTCAGAGTAACAAGATGTATCATGTCCCAGGGTCTGACCAACAAAAACCCTGCTGGATCACCGCAGTCCTAGTCCAACAGGCTATTCAGCCTGTTCTGATTCTTCCAGGAACTCCACAAGCGGGGCGTGAAGAAAACATCCATCTACTGTACTTCCTTCCAAACACTCAGCGTTCAGAGGCATAGCTGCTCAGAACGTGGAGGGTCCATTAAATGGACCTGCTCTCCATGAATTTGTCTAGCCCTCGTTGGAGTGTTGCTCAGCTTGAATACATTAGTTGTTCTCAGTCGACCAGATAGGAAGCACCACGCTTAAGTAAAATACGAATCTTGCATTTCTCAATCTCCTTGCTGTATTCTGGCAGTAAAAGGAACCAAGATTGCTAATAGAAAGCTATCATCCTTAACAGGTGTCAAGTTTTTAAGTGCTGTGATGGTCTCCCTTGCATCCAGCTACCTGTTCTGCTTGTAGATTAATACAATCCCTCCCTTTAAGCAACAGCACATTCCATTATTCTTCTCCACGCTGCAGTACGTCTATTACCCGCCACGGGAATGCCGCGATGTTGTGGCAATACCATTCCACTGTTGTCTTTTTGCAGGTGCTTCATGTCTGGAGCACTTCAAAGCATGCAGATGATGAGGCTTAATTTAGAATGACTGGAGGATTTAAACCGAAAGGCTTACAAACATTTCCTTCATGCTCCTCTGCAGCTTCTTGTCTCCATGGAGCACAGTGTGCCTCTGTGTGTGTGCAAATGAAGAAAAATGCAGGTTACAGAAGAGGCACTGCTTTCCTAGTAAGAAAATGACGATTGCCAAGGCTTGAGCTTGTGTGCGTGGCAAGGAGGCACTGCTTTCTAATACTGTGCAAGGGAGACACTCTGCACATGTTCAGAGACACTAAGGCAGGTGCCAAGACAGTCTCAGCAATTCCATCATTGGGGAAGTTTGTTTCCCATAAGCATCCCCAGAAACAGTCTCGGGTAACGCATTTCCCCTCTCTTTGACTCTCAGGATGTGAAAAATGGATTTCTCTTCCCACTGGGCAACCATGACCACCCAGGAAAATATTGAGATTACAGGGGTGAGGCTGGGCTTTGAACAAACCTGACACCAGCATGCCTCTTCTGAATTTATGCAATCATATGCTATAATAAGGGGATGCAGGTGGCGCTGTGGGTTAAACCACAGAGCCTAGGACTTGCCAATCAGAAGGTCAGCGGTTCGAATCCCCGCGACGGGGTGAGCTCCCGTTGCTCGGTCCCTGCTCCTGCCAAGCTAGCAGTTCGAAAGCACAAAGTGCAAGCAGATAAATAGGTACTGCTCTGGTGGGAAGGTAAACGGCGTTTCTGTGCATTTCTCTGTTTTGTCATGTTAGGGAAAAATCTAGGTGCGAGGCTGCTCAGTCACCCAGCTCGTCGGGCAGAGCCCGCGGGTCCCTGCGGAATAAAGGAAGGAGTCCAGCCAACTGGAGCAAATAGCTGTAGACCAAAGTTTATTGCGCAATAGGTTCAAAGAGCAAATTTTGAATCCCGAGGATGGGGTGACAAAGACTTTTAAAACTTTCCCACCATATCCCAGAATACAGTTCGTACAGCATCATTGCTACATCACTGACATTTCACAAAAGTAGTGATGTATGGAAGTGAGAGCTGGACCATAAAGAAGGCTGATCGCCGAAGAATTGATGCTTTTGAATTATGGTGCTGGAGGAGACTTTTAAGAGTCCCATGGACTGCAAGAAGAACAAACCTCTCCATTCTGAAGGAAATCAGCCCTGAGTGCTCACTGGAAGGACAGATCCTGAAGCTGAGGCTCCAATACTTTGGCCACCTCATGAGAAGAGAAGACTCCCTGGAAAAGACCCTGATGTTGGGAAAGATGGAGGGCACAAGGAGAAGGGGACGACAGAGGACGAGATGGTTGGATAGTGTCTTCGAAGCTACAAACATGAGTCTGACCAAACTGCGGGAGGCAGTGGAAGACAGGAGTGCCTGGCGTGCTCTGGTCCATGGGGTCACGAAGAGTCGGACACAACTAAAGGACAACAACAAAAACAGGGATTACACTAGTTCAACCTTGGAAAACATGTCCAGACAAATCCTTGGTACAAGATTAGCATAAGCAGACATGGCAGGGCAAGACTCAGGTAAAAAATTAGCATAGACAAATATGTCTTAAGTACCCACCACCCAAAAGTACAATAGAAGTTCCTTTGCATGTCTGGAGCCTGAGGCGAGTCAGGTGATGAGATTTGGCTTCCTTTGGCTAACAATGAGCCCAGCAATTGTCACCTCTGAGAACTTCCTGGAGTCCTTTTGCAACGGGAAAATAGCTTTGGAATTGGGGAAACTGAGAATGGAGATGGTTTTATATTATTTTTAAAGCTAGGTAACTTCCCTGAGCTGTCAGGTTGAAAGGATACATTCAGGCATAATACTTGTAATATTTTAACTTTAAAGATGTGCCCCCCCTGTAATTTCCGTAACAGCCAGAAGCGGTGTAGTCATGCTGGCCACATGACCCGGAAGCTGTACGCCGGCCTATAGAGCGAGATGAGCACCGCAACCCCAGAGTCGGCCATGACTGGACCTAATGGTCAGGGGTCCCTTTACTTTTACCTATGCTATAATAACAAATTGGCGAACCTCCAGCGAATGCTCTGATTAAAAAAAAAAGAAAGAATGACAACACAGTTACATAAAAGGAAGGATATGTACAACGCAAGATATAAAGCTCATGGTGCTATAAATCTAAATATGGCACATGCTGCTTCTATTAGGAAGCAGAGGTCTCTTCATTATTAAGGTGCTTTTATAGTTAAATAAGCAAACAGTGCTTCAAGGGTGGGCGCTCCTCCTTGCAAATGCTTCTGTCTCCTCTTTAATCCGCCTCTGTTTCCAGCAGCAATTATTTCTCCAACCCATTGCAAGACAACACCAGCCTGCAGCAAGGCCACCTTGCTGTTTATTACATGTGTATTAGATCAATATCTAATACACATGTAATAAACAGCAAGGTGGCCTTGCTGCAGGCTGGTGTTGTCTTTCTGATGGCCCTGGCTTTGCTCCTGGATGTCCAGGTGGCAGCCGTGACAAGGAGTGCTTTTGCTGGTGCATCAGCTGTCTGTTCCTAGAGGAAGCAGATGTGGCGATGGTGACATAAGCCTTTGGATGAGACCGGATGATTGCAATGTGCTCTAGACTCAGCTAGAGTTTCAGCCTGAGCCTGATATTGGAAAAATATGACTCCCCTTATGCAACTGGTTTGCTGTCTTTCAGTCCACAGCCAAAATGGCATTTATATTTGTGTCAAGCCCATACAAAGTGACACATAGAGAAAAATCAAAACAGAATGTCAGGCAGTATAGGTCGTACGGTGTGGATCCAGCCAAATACATGCCCTCCAACATTTCACTGATGAAAATAGGGATGTCCTATTCCACAACAAGTTGCCCCAGCCACTCTGGGAAGCTTCCAACATATATAAAAACAATAAACATTAAACAAACTTTTCTATACATGTCCGCCTTCAGAAGGCTGGGGGGTTGGATAACTCCATGCCCTCCAACATTTCTCCGATGAAAATAGGGACATCCTAATCAGAAACTGGGATGGCTTCTGTAAATCCGGGACTGTCCCTGGAAAATAGGGACAATTGGAGAGTCTGAAATAGGCAACATGAAGGCACCTGAATTAATCACATAAACTCTCCTAAGGAAAACAAATCACAAAAAGGTAAGCTGTTGAGGCTTGCTTGTATTCCCCCAGGACTGAAGGGGCCAAGTCCTTACTATACAATGGCTGCAAAGCTGTATGTTGGATTCAGGGCTGGCCCAGATTTGCCGGCTGAAATATACTCGGAGTCGAGTGTGGATTTCATGCTCTTTATTCAACTCATAGTAGTGAGGTATTGAAGTTCCCCCGAAATGTCTGCTTTATATTCTTTATTTACACAATGGGTCCCACAAGATTGGCTAATTCTCCTGTAGGCCAATCAGGTTGCGGATTCACTTCCAACTGGAGTTGGATTGGGTGGCTCCTGCGGACCAATCAGACTGCTGCATTCTGAATCCTATTGTTCTAGGACCAATCAGACTGCTGCATTTTGGATCCTATTCAACTCAATACATAACTCTGGCTCTCCCAGCTGCCCAGAGCTTAAGGCCATTGCCTCACCTCGCTTTATGGGTGGGCCAGCCGTAGCTGGATTGGTAAATGGCTCCTTGCATAATGGGCATGCACTTTCTAATTACAGACCTTCACAGTCAATTGGAAAATTTGTGTTTAACTAATTCCCTGTGCATTGGCCCAGCTGGATAGGACTGATGGAAGCGGGAGTCCAACAGCAACATCTGAAGGGCCACGGGATTCCCCACCCCGTCCTAAAGAGTTCCTTCCTTCCTTCTGTGCGACATGCTGTTGGTTTTTGCGGAAGCTCCCTCTCTCTCCCACATCTCCCTCTGCACAAGGCGTGAGGGTTTTTGAAAAAGGCTTTAGATTAGAATTTCAACTTCACACTTTGAAAATTGGTTATCTTGCCGGTCTGTGATATGCGAAAAGCATATCACGTAGATGATCGTTATTTAGACAGAATGAAAGGCAGGCTCTGTCTCAGAGGCTTAAAGCATTTTTATTCAGTGTTTTTAACTGGCACTTCAAAACCTAAATCTCCTAGATTTCTCTTTCGCTATTTAGACAGCTTATTTGGTAGCTTGCCACTGGGTTTCTCCAGCTGACATTTATCTACTTTCTTGGAATGCACAAGTGATTCCCCCCCCCCTTAAAACATGACTAAAGTCAGATTGCTAAATGCTTGGGAAAAAATAAAGCATAAAAAATACTGATTCCTTGGTAGAAAGTGTTTCGGCAGGATATAGTCATTGCGCCCAAACCCCCAATTAGCATTCCATGATTGGAATGAATTATCTCAATATTTTGAAGTCTCTCTTCATAAGCTTTACAAAGTTTCTAACTTTTTATCTAAGTGCCTTTATCAATAAAATATTTTTATTATGGGCAAGCTAGAAAAGGAGTGGCAAAATTCAAACGCCATTAACCTTACCTGCCCTGAACTGAGGCGTATTGGCCAGGATGCAAATAGCTATTTTGGCTTAGTACATCCAATGAATTTTTTCCCATCACCTCCACTCCCAACTTCAGCTACTGACCACCATGCCACTGACAAATGGCTTTTGAACTGGTAGTTTTAAGTGGCTTGTAGAAGCTCCTCTTTGAGAAAACAAAAGCCGCGTGGGTGTGTGGACAAGTGACAAAGTTGTCTGGATGCTAGCCAATGTCAAAGGGAATGGAAGACTCCCTTATTACTGCTAATCTTTATCCTAGTTAGGTTAGGAGCAGAGCTCTTTCATAACACTCTGACTTGTAGGGTAGATCTGTGCTGCAACTCTGGCCACTGTGGGACAAGTTGTCAGAAATAGTGCTTTTCTAGTTAAAGGTAATGGACCCTTGGACGGTTAAGTCCAGTCAAAGGCGACTATGGGGTTGTGGCGCTCATCTCGCTTTCAGGCCAAGGGAGCCAACGTTTGTCCACAGACAGCTTTCTGGGTCATGTGGCCAGCATGACTAAACCACTTCTGGCTCAACAGGACACCGTGACGGAAGCCAGAGTGCATGAAAATGCCATTTACCTTTCCACTGCAGTGGTACCTATTTTTCTGCTTGCACTGGTGTGCTTTTGAACTGGCAGGTTGGCAGGAGCTGGGACAGAGCAACTGGAGCTCACTCCGTCACAGGGATCCGAACCGCCCACCTTCTGATCAGCAAATCCAAGAGGCTCAGTGGTTTAGACCACAGCGCCACCCGCTTCTCACTCAGATTTTGTTTGAAACTACCTAGCGCTATTTTGAAAACATTGCATTGAGGTTGGACTATGAAGCCATTTGGCAGCAGGGTCGGGAAATAGACCAAGCACCTGTCTCAATTTTCCAATAATTTAGGCGTAATACATAAAGTCATCCAGCCCAGTGGAGGCATCAATTGCAATGTCTGTTCCATCTGTACTGGATCAGTTTTGAAGCAAGCTTGAATAAGCGTGGCTGACCACATACCCCCTTGATTATCTTGGCTTCAGTCAGGTGATTGACTGGGTGGGTCCAGGGAATGGGCAGAGCTACAGAACTACGAAACTACAAGAGATGTAAAGGTAAAGGGTCCAGTCGTGACCGACTCTGGGGTTGCGGCGCTCATCTCGCTTTATTGGCCAAGGGAGCCGGTGTGCAGCTTCCGGGTCATGTGGCCAGCATGACTAAGCCGCTTCTGGCAAACCAGAGCAGTGCATGGAGAGCAGTACCTTCCCGCCGGAGTGGTACCTATTTATCTACTTGTGGCTAACGTTTGTACCAGGACTTAAAAGCCAGCAGCATGAGCACGTTGGCTGCAGAGTAAATGGCAATGTGTACACAGCCCAGTCTTTAAGCTACCACAAAACAGAATAGTAGCAAATGATTAAGTCAACATCAACAGAAAAGCCTGGGAAATGGCTTCCTAGCAGCCTCTCATTAATAAAGTTCAAGAGAAATGCTGGAAAATTGAAAGAACTGGGTTAGCTGTCCTGGACTTAATTTTTCCCCCCATGTGACTTTCAGTAACCCACATCGCAGCATATGCAGTGAAATGAATAAGAGTCTGTTCAGGAAGCTAGTGTTCTATCAGTCAATTAGTGCAGGAAACTTTTTTAAAAGTCTAATCAGCTCTATTGGATTAAACTATGACACCCAAATTGTTGAAATTTCCTCTTGAAATATCAGCTCTGATATTGTAAGGAAACATCCATCTGCCTTGAGAGGAGAGCAGATGTGGCCCCTTCAACTGGGAGCGAAGCAAAAAAAGAAGCATATTGTGCCTTTTCGATGGGGAGGGAGGGAATCCAAACTACAGCTGTACTCTTTGCACATTTTTGAAAAAAGATTACAGTGTTAGCAATGTAACTGAAGGCAGGAAGAATTGGTATTGCACAAGCCTAGAATCCTAGAATTATAGAGCTGGAAGGGACCCTGCAGATCTGTTTGTTTGTTATTAAAGTGAGCAGATTCTTTATGCGGTCTTGTACAAATAGATATGTTTCCGAACACAATTCAAAGTGTTGGCACTGACCTTTAGAACCCTAAATGGCCTTGGCCCAGGATACCTGAAGGAGCGTCTCCACCCCCATCGTTCTGCCCAGACACTGAGGTCCAGCTCCGACGGCCTTCTAGCGGTTCCCTCACTGTGAAAAGCGAGGTTACAGGGAACCAGGCAGAGGGCCTTCTTGGTAGTGGTGCCCGCCCTGTGGAACGCCCTCCCATCAGATGTCAAGGAGGTGAAAAAGCCAGCCAGATGGGTGGGATATAAATAATAATAATAAGTTATTATTTTATATTATTTTATTATTATATTACCTTTAAAAGACAGGTGAAGGCAGCCCTGTATATAATCTATGTGTGACTTATTTTTTGCCTAATGATGAGTGGCTCCCAGTACGTTTCTGAGCACAAGTCAAAAGTGTTGGTGCTGACCTTTAAAGCCCTAAACGGCCTCGGCCCATATACCTGAAGGAGCGTCTCCACCTGCATCATTCAGTCTGGACGCTGGGGTCCAGCTCTGAGGGCCTTCTGCGAAAAGTGAGGTTACAGGGAACCAGGCAGAGGGCCTTTTTGGTAGTGGCACCCGCCCTGTGGAACGCCCTCCCATCAGATGTCAAAGAGATAAACAACTACCTGACATTTAGAAGACATCTGAAGGCAGCCCTGTTCAGGGAAGTTTTTAATGTGTGACATTTTAATGTATTTTTAATCTTTGTTGGAAGCTGCCCAGAGTGGCTGGGGAAGCCCAACCAGATGGGTGAGGTACTACTACTACTACTACTACTACTACTACTACTAATAATAATAACTCACTGCTCTCTTTAAAGTTCCATGTAACTTCTCTCACTCCTGCAAACTCTTCGCCAGGAGGCTTTGCTCTCTATAGCAATGTTGCCCAAACCTGGGTCTCCAGCTGTTTTCTGACTACAGTTCCTATCATCCCTGACCACTGATCCTGCTAACTAGGGATGATGGGAATTATAGTCCCAAAACATATCTCCTTAGAGATTGTGTTGCTGTATCACAGTCCACAAGAGCCAATAGTTATGTGTTTCTTCTTATTACCGGGGCTGGCCTGCCCATGAAGAGGGGTAAACATCCCATTTCACCTCACACTGCAAAAAGGGACACGCAGCCCTTGATTATTACAACTGCATTTTTTGTAACTGCTTTGATTTTCATGTTGTAGAGCTATTACGTGATTACAGTGGTACCTCTAGTTACGAACTTAATGTCCGTTCTTAACCTGAAACCTTTCTTAACCTGAGGCACGCTTTCGCTAACGGAACTCTTGCTGCCGCTGCGCCGCCGGCACACAATTTCTGTTTTCATCCGGTGGCAAAGTTCTCAACTCAAGGTAACTCTTCCAGTTTAGCAGCGTTTGTAACCTGAAGCGTTTGTAACCCGAGGCGTTTGTAACTTGAGGTACCACTGTGTTGACTTTTGTCTTCTATATTGTGAACCACGCTGCGGTCTTTTGACCAATACTGATTCTAATAGCAGCTGAACAACGATGGTTGTACTGAACGGACACTCAAAACACTTGACTTGTTAACCTTTGCATTTTAGTACATCCTGTGTTGTAATTCCCATGGCTTCAAATCAGAAACAGGTGCTGAAAGTGTGAGAAGCCATGAACCACTCATAGCAGCTTTGTAATACCTGCTGGCTAGAATCACAGCATGGATGGTTTCTGGTAGCTGCCATTCTGATTGGCTGAAGCTACAAATATTACAGGGAATGACAGGACAAACTGTTTGCTGCCACCTGGTGGGCCTGTTCTTTGCAAAGCTCTCCTCCTTTGGAGGAATTCCTGGAGCTTGCTTGCTGCCACCTGCCCGATTGCTGCATCGCAACACTCTGAGATGTTGTGCGTCTTGGCAGAGCAAACAAGGGTCGCTAACTACCAGAATGCACCTTTGGATTAATCTAGGCGTAGGCAAACTCGGTCATCCAGATGTTTCAGGACTACAACTCCCATCATCCATGGCCACTGGTTCTGTTAGCTAGGGATGATGGGAGTTGTAGTCCCAAAACATCTGGAGGGCCAAGTTTGCCTATGGCTGGATTAATCATTAGTAAGGCCAAAGGACGTAGACTTTCATTGACACGTCTGGCCGTTGGCAAGAAGTGAGGCAACTTTAAATTTTGAGCTCTCATTGTGGTTTTGTCTCTGTTGTTGCCGCCATTGCTGCTTGCTAATTTGAGTAAATTCTTGCTTGGCTGCATCTCAGTTGTATGTGTGTGATGGGCAAAGGTCAATCAGGCCTCCAAACTGGAGTCTCTGGTTTTCCTAGGCAAGGACTTGAGCCAGAACTGAACAAAAATCAAGGGAAATAACCTCTGAGACACGGAAGCCACCCTGGGTTCTGACCAAGGGTTAGACTTGCAGTCCTCTGCCTCAGGCCTTGCTGGTAGGGAGGGCCACCATCGTACGTCTTGGCCTCCCATCACCAGCATTGATGCGCTTACCACATGGGGGAGAAATGAGGCAACAAGGAGAACAGTGCTTACACCATACCAGCCTCCTTATGACTTCACCCTTTCCCCTTAGGCAGTGCTGTTTTTCTAGAAAAAGAGCTCACCACAGATGCTTCCCTTGTCCTTTTAGAATGGCAATGGCGCCCACCTGAGAGGGGCTGGAACAGTTCCAGCAAGTACCAGCTGGAAAAAAAACACCCCACCCCTCTGTCACCTGCTGCGACCTGCCCAATTCCTTAAGAATGGTTCATGGAGTATTTTTGTATGCAGTAACAGCAGCTAGAACTCTTGTGGCCCAGAAATGGAAACAAGAAGAAATGCCCACGATTGAAGAATGGAGAACGAAATTAATGGATTATGCAGAACTGGACAGATTAACAGGGAGGATTCGCAACCGACGGGACCAAAGATTCACTGAGGACTGGAATAAATTTACAGAATATATTAAAAATATTTGTGATAATGATATAACGTTTGTAAGTTTCCAAGAAGCTCTGTAAAAAGGTTTGGTAGAAATATTGTTTAAATAACAAGGTAAAATAAGATATACATAGTGCAATATAAATGAAGAAATGTGAAGGTATGTAATAATTACAGAAAATTATCAGACTTGCTGATGGAAGTCTAAAAGAAAAAAGACGTGTGATGAATTCCGAATGTTTAATTGTGTTATAAATTTGTTTTTCTTGGAAAATTAATAAAAATTATATACAAAAAATTATATACAACCCCCCCCCCCAAAAAAATGAAGATCATGGCCACTGGTCCCATCACCTCCTGGCAAATAGAAGGGGAAGAAATGGAGGTAGTGAGAGATTTTACTTTCTTGGGCTCAATGATCACTGCAGATGGTGACAGCAGCCACGAAATTAAAAGACGCCTGCTTCTTGGGAGAAGGGCAATGACAGGCCTAGACAGCATCTTGAGAAGTAGAGACATCACCTTGCCAACAAAGGTTCGTATAGTTAAAGCTATGGTTTTCCCAGTAGTGATGTATGGAAGTGAGAGCTGGACCATAAAGAAGGCTGATCGCCGAAGAATTGATGCTTTTGAATTATGGTGCTGGAGGAGACTCTTGAGAGTCCCATGGACTGCAAGAAGATCAAACCTCTCCATACTGAAGGAAATCAACCCTGAGTGCTCACTGGAAGGACAGATTGTGAAGCTGAGGCTCCAGTACTTTGGCCACCTCATGAGAAGAGAAGACTCCCTGGAGAAGACCCTGATGTTGGGAAAGATGGAGGGCAGAAGGAGAAGGGGAGGACAGAGGACGAGATGGTTGGATAGTGTTTTCGAGGTTACCAGCATGCGGGAGGCAGTGGAGGACAGAGGTGCCTGGCGTTCTCTGGTCCATGGGGTCACGAAGAGTCGGACACGACTAAACGACTAAACAACAACAACAACAATATACAAAAAAGAAAAGAAAAGAAAAAGAATGGTTCATGGAGGCAGTCTCTGTATCCTAGCCTCTCCCCAGGCCTGGTTGGGGAGATGTCCAAGCTGTGTCTTGTCCACCTCCCTTCTGAGGTGTCCACTTTGCACAGTATGGTGGAAGCCCAAAAAGTACAATCACAAGGTACGCATGCAGATACTTATTGGCACTTCTGGTAATATCCAAAACCGAATCTGATTTATGAATGGATTTAGGTAATCAGTACAAATATCTAGCTCATTTTCCAAGGAGACATCGCATGGATTTTGTTATGTATTGAGTTGAATAGGATCCAAATTGCAGCAGTCTGATTGGTCCTAGAACAATAGGATTCAGATTGCAGCAGCTTGATTGGTCCTAGAACAATAGGATTCAGATTGCAGCAGCTTGATTGGTCCTAGAACAATAGGATTCAGATTGCAGCAGCTTGATTGGTCCTAGAACAATAGGATCCAGAATGCAGCAGTCTGATTGGTCCACAGGAGCCACCCAATCCAGCTCCAGATGGAAGTGAATCCGCAACGTGATTGGCCTGCAGGAGAATCCGGGAATTAGCCAATCACGTGGGGCCCATTGTGTAAATAATGTATATAAAGCAGACATTCTGGGGGAACTTCCATTCCTCCTCACCACCATGAGCTGAATAAAGAGCAGGAAATCCATTCTCGACTCCGAGTATATTTCAGATTTCTATGTTACTTTTCTGTGCTGTTTCAACCCCCCTGTACAAAGCAAAGGTAGCTGGGGCGGGCTGCCAATCTTGAGTGGGAAAAGTTGGCTAGGGAAGCAATCCTCAACCTTTTCCCTTCCTGTCATTCATCTGCCAGGAATTGCCCTCTACATTCTCCTTTATTTCCCTGTGGGAGAAAAGATACAGGGGATATCTTATACATGTATTATCCTCCTGTAGGTAGGAAAGGTGCAATTTTATTTATTTATGAGGGGGCAATGTTATTTATTTATGACTAATTGAATGAATTAGTAAGCCACCCTGTGGTGCAAAACTCTCAAGGCAGACACCTGTAAGCAGATGACTGACAGGAAATTAAAACGTGGAGCAGCCTCCCATTTCTGTAGCCTTTGAAGTGCTTTTCAGTTCAACACCCCCCTCCCCACCCCAAAACCCATAGAACTGAAAGAGACATGGAACTGCAAATCACATCTTTGATTAACAGATATGAGAAGTTGGCAACTAATTCTTTGGGGGAGGAGAGAGTTACAGAGAAAAAGGTCAAAATATCTAAATGCAAGATGGTACTGAAATCTGTCTCAGATATTTGGGGTTAAGGCGTTGAGCCACAAGGAAGACAAAGAAAGCTTGAAAATTATGGGCGTAGATAGAAAAGGGATCTTTTGTGAAAGGTGATGCAGCAGTATCTAAAACGTTTAGCATTAAGAATCTAGAATCAGAGTAACAGAACCGGCTACGGTTTGTCAAGACAGCTGAACACTTGGGGACTGAGAAATAGATATATTTTAATCCTCACCGCCTGTCACTTCTCTCTGCCAGTGTCTGCTTTCTCCAACAAGGTTTTAAAAGCAGTTCCCTGCAATGAGCACAGGGCTATTTCTCCTGTCAGTCAGCTGAAATATTCTAACAGAGCAATATTGTACGTGCCTACTTTGAAAGACGTGGGTGGCGCTGTGGGTTAAACCACAGAGCCTAGGACTTGCCGATCAGAAGGTCGGCGGTTCGAATCCCCACGACGGGGTGAGCTCCCGATGCTCAGTCCCAGCTCCTGCCAACCAAGCAGTTCGAAAGCACACCAGTGCAAGTAGATAAATAGGTACCGCTCTGGCGGGAAGGTAAATAGTGTTTCCGTGCGCTGCTCTGGTTCGCCAGAAGCGTCTTAGTCATGCTGGAAGCTGTATGCCGGCTCCCTCGGCCAATAAAGCGAGATGAGTGCCGCAACCCCAGAGTCAGTCACGACTGGACCTAATGGTCAGGGGTCCCTTTACCTTTACCTTTACTTTGAAAGATGCTCTACTGAGGGTTGGTCCAAGACATTTTGCCACCTGAGGTGAAGGAGTGGCAGTGGCAAGCAAGCCCCTTACCTGGCTCTGGGCCGGAATGACATTGGGGGCTGCCACGACTGAGGGTGGCTCTTCCTCTGCCCCATGGCAGCCTCCATGGGGAAGCCATGGGCCTGAGATGACTAGATGAGGCCCTTGAAACCGACCTGCCAAAGCAGCTGTTGGCAAGATCCTCATGGTACTGTACCTGCAGCTGTAGGAGAAGCAGCAAAGGTGCACAAGGACGCCCCCTATCTTTTGTTTCCAGTTTTGCTGCCCCTACCAGCTCCTCCCAGCCTGCCACTTGAAGCTAATGGGCAGGTTGGCCGTGGTTCAATGCGAATTGCTTTCAGGTCAGCAGTGTACAAGATTTAAATTCTAATACTGCAGTTATGATTTAATAGGTAGATAGTGTGCACCTAAAGGGGAGAAACAACAACTCCATGGAAAACTGGGTGGGAAGTCGCAAAAATAAAAATAGTGTTTTGATTGCATATGTTTAAAATGTTGCAATTTAATAATTGGGGGGAAAGTGTGAATAATAATAAATAATAATTTATGTATACCCTGCCCAACTGGCTGAGTTTCCCCAGCCACTCTGGGCGGCTTCCAACAGAATATTAAAATACAATAACCTATTAAACATTAAAAGCTTCCCTAAACAGGGTTGCCTTCAGATGTCTTCTAAAAGTCCGGTAGTTGTTTTTCTCTTTGACATCTGGTGGGAAGGAGTTCCACAGGGTGGGCGCCACTACTGAGAAGGCCCTCTGTCTGGTTCCCTGTAACCTCACTTCTTGCAATGAGGGAACTGCCAGAAGGCCCTCAGAGCTGGACCTCAGTTTCTGGGCTGGACGATGGGGGTGGAGACGCTCCTTCAGGTATACTGGGCCGAGGCCGTTTAGGGCTTTAAAGGTCAGCACCAACACTTTGAATTGTGCTCGGAAATGTACTGGGAGCCAATGCAGATCTCTCAGGGCCGGTGTTATATGGTCCCGGCGGCTGCTCCCAGTCTAGCTGCTGCATTCTGGATTAATTGCAGTTTCTGGGTCACCTGCAAAGGTAGCCCCACATAGAGCGCATTGCAGTAGTCCAAGCGAGAGATAAGATTGCAGGCAAAGGTAATTCCCCCTCCAGTCATATATTGGTTTGTGGTCCTACACAATTATACAATGGCATATATATATCTTGTATAGTTGGCTAGGATTGTTGGCTAATATATGATTTTTTTTTGGGGGGGGTGGGGAACAGTTTAGGCTGAAGTTCTGTGCAACAGTTCAAATTGTGACAACATCTGCTTTGGTCCTCAGTGAGACAGAAGCTCAGCTGTTGAAAAACAAGTCGCTGTGGCAATAGGGCATGGCATTTTAGGGGGTAAAAGCTAATTTTTGCTAATCTATTTAGTGAGAAGATCTTAAAAACATGCTTTTTGTGTGTGGGGGGGGGATTCAAAGCCGCTATTTTTTGTGATTGGGAAACATTTAGCTTGGTAAATCTACATTGGTTGAAGAAGCACATAAACTGCTTTAGGAAAACAAAAGAATTTTAATTTTATCTTCTGAAAATGTCAGTATTGCAATATTTTACACACACACACACACACACACACACACACACAATATACACATGCAAGACTTGGCAATTTTAAAAAATGAGTTCTATACAATTTTACACACTTTTCTTACCAGGCAAAACTAAATTACAGTATATCAATTTAACCAAAATATTATTTGAATTTCCAAGTCATGTTAGAACTTGTAAGCACCACTCATTATTTGGAAGTCGAAAGTTGCAAAATTCAGCATGCCCTATAATGGCGTGTACAAGCGAAGCTGCCAAGTAGTGTTTCTCAATGAAGATATGCTGCAAAAGGCTGCAATTCAAACTGACGTGGCTCATGTGTAGAAACTACGGAGGAAGCCTGAAGGTGTCCTTAATGCAAATTGTTAATTATGCTAACTAAAAATGCAAATTAGATCCAGTCGTCATGTTCATGATGTTTCCCAGGTAGCCCTCAGTGTTCACCCTGACTGTTTATCATCTTGTATTTAAAAGATGATGTGCAGCAAACTGATTGGATATTCAAAATTTCCAACTCTGTTCATTAAGATATTTGAAGTATCTCGGTGTGTAAACTGATGCCTAATCACCTTCACTGCTATGCAGAACTTCATATATCAAGAAGCCACCTCTTTATCTGTGATGGCTCCTGTATAATTAACAGTCTCCTGACACTCATGCAATCAAGAGTGTGTTCCAGGTGGCATACCCTCCAACATTTCTCTGATGAAAATAGGGACATCCTAAAGAAAAGCGGGACATTCTGGGATCAAATCAGAAACCGGGACGGCTTCTGTAAATCCAGGACTGTCCCTGGGAAATAAGGGCACTTGGAAGGTCTGGAACTGTAACTTACAACTCAGAGCTACAATTCCAAGTATCCTTGGCAAACTCCTCCAACATTTCTCTGATGAAAATTGGGACGTCCCATTCCTTACTTACAATTTTACTATTTATACCCCACACATCTTACCGGGTTCCCCCGGCCATTCTGGGCAGCTTCCAACATATATAAAAACCTAGTAAAACATTAAACATGACAAAACTTCCCTATACAGGATCGCCTTCAGACAGCTTGGGTGTCAGATAACTCCATACTCTCCAATGAAAATAGGACATCTTAAGGAAAAGCAGGACATTCTGGGATCAAATCAGAAACTGGCATGGTTTCTCTAAATCAGGGACATCCATGGAAAATATTGGAAGGCCTGCAAATTACCGTTCCCAGAATTATTTTTGTGTGAGGGAAGTTGCTTTAATTTTGTGTGTGTATGCAGCTAGAGAGATTATCTACGGAAAGGATTCTACTCTTGCCTCTTCCATTTCCCTTCCTTTCCCCTTGCAGGCATCCCAGAGGAGAGCTTTGTCTTCTGGTAGTCAATTTCATAACTCCCCAGGGCAAGGCTCAAGCACCTCCCTATCTTCTTTCCAATATTTGTACCTCCTGAGCTCCCATTCACTGCCTGTGAATAGATGCATCTGGTAATGTATATTATTCATGTTCCTGCATTACAGGATGACTTTTATTTTTTGAAAGAACTATCCATTCAATTCTGCTCCAAAGGTTAATGCTATCCCTCCCACCTATCCCCGCTAAAAAAAGGGGGAACATTCTTTCGGATTCTTTTTAATCAACTGGAATCATGTGTGCAAACAGGGAGGGGAATTACTGCTGGCTTATGGGAGAGCAGATAACAAAAGCTGCAAATCGCTTGTCAAGGTTGATGAAAGAAACTTATTGTTATGATAAGGGGTTATTCAATGTGTTCACTAGAATGTTCTGTTGAGGAAAAATGGAAGTAGAGAACATTTGATAAAATTGATGGTCCCAGAGCCCCTGGCTTCTCGACACACATTAGGTGAGAGATCTATATTTTATTTTAAGAACCACATGGCATGGTTCATGCAATGGTTTAGGGCAATTTTATTCCCCTGTAGTATGAGTGATATATATTTTAAGATAAGCATAATATTTTATTTAATTATGGGTAACAGAGGTTGTGTGCTCTGAAATATTCCTGTTCTGCTGTTTTGTCTCTCGTCCCCCTACTTTGCTTCTGCGGCCAGGATCTCGTCAACGTCTCTGCTTTATTTATTTGCCATGCCTATTTAGATTTCCATCCCCTTTAATCAGTTATATGCCTCTCAGAGTTGCTTACAATTAGATCAAATAGCACGGAACAGACTACAAAAGCAATCAAAATAAATGTAAAAAGAAGGCAGGAGAATTTGCTAAAATCAGGAGAGTTTCTAACCCTGGCAACAGCTGGGTGTGGCAAAAATGTTTTGTGCAATCGCATCGAAATATCACAGGAGCAAGTCTGACCTTTCCACTGGGGAGGACATTCCCGTCTTTGTTTCCCTCCTTGCTGAAGCCATGACACTTTCGCCCTGGTTTAAATTTGCTCACAGGCAATTGAAACAGTGGCAACCCCATCCTATATGCAGGATGTCTGCAAAAATGGGAACCTTTCATCCCAAGCTTGCTACACTGTTTTCTCCCACAAAAGCTACGCTGTTTTGGAGTAGGGACATAAATGTACTGCATTGCCTTGTTCTTGTCTGTTCTGTGTTCCTTGCTAGTTCGTAGTGCCTGCTTAGAAAATGCTGGACATTCAAGTCTTTCTCCCTTTGTGGCAAGTCCCTTTTATTTCTTACACTCACACATCACTCCTGGATCCACAGTCTATAATTTGAAAGGTTTCTTACGCCAGGAGTATCTCTCTCATGTATACTATTTTCATACAAATTTCCCAAAAAACAAGCAGAGAAATATGTGAAATGTGGTTATGAATAGGCTGCTTGATTAATATGTGATTCACAACTCATGGTCTTTGTACTATACTGTACAACGGTTATAATTATAAGTATGTAAATGGCTCAAAGTTAACAAACAACAGCAGTGTGGTCATTTGGACGCCACATAATGTTCATGTCAGTTTTTGTGCTTTATATTATTGGATTTGCAACTATATCACTTCACTGAGGAAGGAAAGTTCTTAATGAAGGCATGTATTGGTTTTACGTGCAAATCAGATATATTTGTATGTTTTTCTTGGGGTGTATTTGATCCTGATACCAGATAGATTAATACTGACATTTTTTTTTTAGAGAGAGAGAGGGTCACACAGAGCCATCAGTACTTTTGTACCCAATTATGTATGAGAAATCTTTCCCGAAGGATAGACTTCTCCTTTCAGAGCAATGGGCAATGTTGTGTTCTCATTCCCCATGAATGGGCTTGCAGTTAATTGGTGCAATTTCAGGCTGACAACTCCTGCTCTTATTGTGAAGTAGAAAGTTTGGCACAGTATCTATAGTCCTGCCGAAACACTGGTAGCTTTGAACTTCAACAGTAAGTGCCTTGCTGATTTCGTTCCTATTTGCTCATCAGAACAAAGGGCAAAAGTGCTTGCAGAATAAGAAGACAGAGAGTTCTAGGACTGTTTAATTTCAGGTTGTTCTCTTGTCTGCCAAATTTTCAATCGTACACAGGTATATGTACATAAATACCCTACATCATTTCTCTGATGAAAATGGGGACATCTTCCATACCTCCAACATTTCTCGGATGAAAATTGGGACATCCTAAGGAAAAGTGGGGCATTCTGGGATCAAATCAGAAACCGGGACAGCTTCTGTAAATCTGGGACTGTCCCTGGAAAATAGGATCTGTATATATATATATATGTGTGTGTGTGTGATTTGATTGTAAAATAACAGCTCGCTTTC
Organism: Podarcis melisellensis; assembly: GCF_964234715.1. Classification (NCBI taxonomy): domain Eukaryota; kingdom Metazoa; phylum Chordata; class Lepidosauria; order Squamata; family Lacertidae; genus Podarcis; species Podarcis melisellensis. The sequence goes on from NC_138544.1 coordinate 17,105,386, forward strand.
TGAAAACAGTGCTATGTTGTAAAAATAATAATGGGGGGGGGGGAGAACTGGAACTGAAATAAGTTGCACCTTTCTAAATGCCACATTATGAAAGAACAGCAAATCTTTCTAATGATTGCATCTTGCTAGCTTTTATAGAGTCATATTATTACCGATTAACAATTCCCAAAGAACGTTATGGGCACAAAGTAGATTTTAATCTACTTCAGATACTTATTCCCTGCTCCCCTTTACCATCTTTAAAAGAAATGAAGGTTGGTTGCTGCAAACAGAGAGTGATATCAGTATATCATTCCCACGAGCCCCATTTACAGCATGGTAAGTAATGGTGGAATAGAATGCACCTTTCTTCCTCGGGCAGAAGAAATACCACTCCTCTTTGTTTTTTTTGTGTTTTTTTAATTTCTAAAAAACCCAAACAGATTTATTTCTTTAAAAATATCAGCGGCCACAAGCGCAACTAAAATTGTTATATCCACTGATTTCAAACATAAAGACACCTGCACTTAAGTTATTTCAGGGAAAAACCCTTATATCAACTTATATGCCAAATGATCTTACGCCTTCACAACAATATGGTTTGGATGGTCTTTCAGAATTAAGGGCAGAATCTTAATGTTTAAGGGTATCAGAAGACAGTGTCCAGAGGTCCAACATTTTCTAAATGATGACCATTTTTTTCATGGTTTCAGCCAACCCTCAGTGGAGGAGCTACAAGAACAACTCTATCTCCTCGGACAAACAGCATCGGAATATTCCTTTTGGTAGATTTATAGATCTCTTCATAGGTTTCTTCATCAATTTCTATTGTTGTCACAGTCTCCTCAACATCACCCCAAATCATATTTTAAGTGCTGGTCATAAGCATGTACAGTGGTGCCTCGCAAGACGAAATTAATTCGTTCCGCAAGTTTTTTTCTTCTTGCGAGTTTTTCGTCTTGCAAAGCACGGTTTCCCATAGGAATGCATTGAAAATCAATTAATGCGTTCCTATGGAGACCGCTTGCCAGGCTGGCGGTGCGGAGAAGGGCTTTTCTCCCCACCGCAAGCCTTCAGGACAGGTACGGGAACAGAGGGGAAGGCGCGCAGCGCTTCTCCTCTGTTCCCGGGGCTTGCGGTGGGAGGAGGGTTTTTCCTCCCCACCGCCAACATTCAGAACAGCATTCTGAATGTTGGTGGTGGGAAGGAAAACCCTCCTCCCACCGCAAGTCTTCAGGACAGCCTTCCGAAGGCTAGCGCGGGGAGAAGAGCTCTCCGCCCCACCGCCAGCCTTCGGAGCAGCCTTCCAAAGCCTGGCGGGGGGAGGAGGTCTCTCCGCCCCACCGCCAGCCTTCGGAGGAGGTCCGAGGACAGTGGGGAAGACGCGCTGTGCTTCCCCGCTGTCCCGGAGATTTCCCTATGGGCTTTCGTCTTGCGAAGCAAGCCCATAGGGAAATTCATTTTGCGAAGCGCCTCCAAAACGGAAAACCCTTTCGTCTAGCGGGTTTTCTGTCTTGCGAGGCGTTTGTCTTGCGGGGCACCACTGTAATCTGCCTCGAAGTTCTCAGTCATTTCTCATTTTTACATAAATTCGTTCATCAAGACTGAGTCTGATGAGATCCAAGGGCTCTTCTACAGTATTTGTGGTTTGCTGCCATTTTTTCAAAGCCCACCAGTCCTCTTTGTGAGTAAAATCTTCTTGGTCAATGTATTGCATGGGAATGTTGCAGTGACGGTGGTTTTGTTCCTTGTTCTCCGTCACTGCGGTACAGAACACTGCTGAATTCTACTTCATTTTAGTAGAGTGAAGTGGGTTTCGCTATTTCCTGCAACGTCTGTTGCAGTTACTATTATTGATACTTATTTACACTACATCTTCCGTTCTATTAATTTACGATTTCTACACTGCCTTATAGCTGTTTGTCTTCAATAATGGTTTGAAGGGAAGCGGAACTTCACTTTTAATTTGCACCATATATACTATGTTATTTAATAATATTACTTGGCTAGAATATTGGATCTGCTAGATTTGAAATCACTGTTGGCCATTTGCTGGATTAATGCCTTTTTTTTTTAACACACAATTATTTGAGGAAGTCAAGTAAACTGCTCTGTATGCTTAAGTTTTGCCCAGCTATATAGTTCCTTCTGTGGCCTCTGTGCCATTTCACATATGTATTTCTAAGCTTTTCTTTGCAATCAAGTGAGTGATGTGCTTGGCAAATCCACTTTTTAAGCACTGTAAGGACACAATGCAGTCTAATGATTTATATCCTTTGATTTTATTAAATATATATATATAACGGAAGCTCTAAGAAAGTTGAATTTGTTAGGATCCCCCCATGAGAATTTTAAAGTACTTTTCAGAAGAAACCTAAAGAATTTACGATTGCTCTTACGAGAGCCAGTGTGGTGTAGTGGTTAGGAGCAGTGGACTCGTAATCTGGTGAACCGGGTTCGCTTCCCCGCTCCTCCACATGCAGCTGCTGGGTGACCTTGGGCTAGTCACACTTCTCTGAAGTCTCTCAGCCCCACTCACCTCACAGAGTGTTTGTTGTGGGGGAGGAAGGGAAAGGAGATTGTTAGCCGCTTTGAGACTCCTTCGGGTAGTGATAAAGCAGAATGTCAAATCCAAACTCTTCTTCTTCTCTTCTTAAACAGTCCATCTTAACAGTCAAAATGAACTGATTCTTTGAAGCGGGGTGTGTGTGTGTCTATATAATGTGTGAGGGTTCATAAGCTTGAATCAAATGATTTTATTTGTATGTCAATCCCTTGCAAGTCAGCTGGAAACGAAGAGTGCTCAGACTAGGAGTGGGGAACTTCCAGATGTTGTTGGACTCCAACTTTCATCAGCCCCATGGCCAATAGTCAGAGATGGTGGACTTGTAGTCTAGCAACATCTGAAGGGAAACAGGTTTCCCAGCCATGACTTAGACCTTATTCCTGCTACTGGACCATCTTAAGCATATGCAGCACCGGGGTGCAAAGATCTGCCTGGCGCGAGCCCCCCCCCCAGGTTGCCCAGAGTTGTTGCCCTTTATTTGGGGGGGGGGCTCCAAAGTTGTTGACCTTTTTAAAGGAAAGGTTCCCCAGAGTTGTTGACATTTTCTTAGGGTGCTGACAGCACACTTATCTCTGCTCAGGAAAAGAGAACAGGAAACATAAAGAGCCCAGTGCAACAAACCATGGGCACCTCATGATGTAAGCATCGTGCACTGGGCAGGCCTCTCCACGGCCCTACGCCAATCTCAGGTGTGCAGGAGGGCAGAGTTGGCCGGCCGCCTCAGCACCTCGCTGGCTCCCTCGTGCCCAAACTCACGGCATAGAGCCGCACAGAGCTGATCACCATGAGGTCTGATCACCTGGGAATTTTCCATAGAATTGGCACCACACTGGAAGGTGCGTTCGTACAAGTGTTTCCCACAAATGGATTCAGAATGTGACTTTTATCATATGTGGTGGACCTGTGATAAAGTAAAAGCATTCTGGGAGTTAATCTATAATGAATTAAAGAAGATATACTTTCCCCCCCAAACCAGAAGCATTTTTGCTAGGCTTGATGGGAAATGAGATTGCGAAGGTGGATCAAAGACTATTTATGTATGCCACAGTTGCAGCGAGGACTTTGCTGGCCCAAAAATGGAAATTACAAGAAGTATCTACTACTGCGGAGCGGCAGGCGAAGATGATGGACTTTGCAGAGTCGGCCAAACTGACTTGCAGGATTTGAGACCAGGATAATCAGAAATTCCAAAGAGAGTGGAGTAAATTTATTGTATATTCCAATGACAATTGCAAAAATTTGAAGACACTAGCAGGATTGGAATAAATCCTACAATGAGGACATATAGTAAAGATTTAAATTGCGTGATTGGATTTGATATGGGATACCTGTTGAACGTGGGACGTGGGTGGCGCTGTGGGTTAAACCACAGAGCCTAGGACTTGCTGATCAGAAGGTCGTGGTTCGAATCCCCGCGACGGGGTGAGCTCCTGTTTCTCGGTCCCAGCTCCTGCCAACCTAGCAGTTCGAAAGCATGTCATAGTGCAAGTAGATAAATAGGTACCGCTCCGGCGGGAAGGTAAACGGCATTTCCATGTACTGCTCTGGTTTGCCAGAAGCGGCTTAGTCATGCTGGCCACATGATCCGGAAGCTGTACGCCAGCTCCCTCGGCCAATAAAGCGAGATGAGCACCGCAACCCCAGAGTTGGTCATGACTGGATCTAATGGTCAGGGGTCCCTTTACCTTTACCTTACCTGTTGAAGGGAAGGAAGGAAGTCATAATTTCGGCAGAGCAAAAAGGTTTTTTTGTGTTATTGTAATGTTGGAAATGTTATTTAAAGGAAAATAATAAAAATTTATGTAGAAACAAATGTTTCCCACAAATCAGCGCAATGGACTCCTGCTCGTGTGATGAGGTCACTCAGCATTCTCCTAGCTTACAGGTGTGCACTTGCAGCCAACTGGAAGAATGGCTAAAGGGCATCAGAGCAGTAAATAAATGTGTAGTTCCAGAATTAGTATCAGAGGCAGAGAAATGACTGCCGGAGGTCAGACTTTGCAAACAGGCTTCATCTAGTGGCCAATCCTTTTAACGTTTAATTATCCAAAGTGGAAAGTCTTGACAATCATCCACTTCAGATCATAGTCCAAAGTAGCACACAAGTAGCAACATATGCCCTAACCCTCCCTCTTGGCCAAAACTTGTACTTAAGGATGTTCATGTGTTAATGTGAGCCTACACAACCCACACTTCCTAAACTAAGATTCAAGGCTGCATTGTCAGGAGGAGGCAGAGTGTGGAGTCCAGGATGGCACGACTTCAAAGGCTGCTGGTTTTCCTCCTCACGCTCAGGAGGACCTGACCACTGAGCTGTGCTACATTCAGCTCTGAATGGGCCCAGTTGCCTGCCAGCAGATATTGAGGGGCCTTGGCCCCATAGAGTTGGCGTGCCGGGTGACGAATATGTGGGGAGAGACAGAAGGCACCCCTCTCATCAGCAAATGACCCCTTTGCCCCTTCATTAGCACTTTGAGGCAAAGGAGTCTTGCATTTGCTAAGGTGACACATAGTTCTGTCCCAAACCTCAGGAGACTTGGGAATGTTTGTTGTTGTTTAGTCGTGTCTGATTCTTCGTGACCCCATGGACCAGAGCACGCCAGGCACTCCTGTCTTCCACTGCCTCCTGCAGTTTGGTCAAACTCATGCTGGTAGCTTCAAGAATACTATCCAACCATCTCGTCCTCTGTCGTCCCCTTCTCCTTCTCCCCCTCCATCTTTCCCAGCATCAGGGTCTTTTCCAGGGAGTCTTCTCTTCTCATGAGGTGGCCAAAGTATTGGAGTCTCAGCTTCAGGATCTGTCCTTCCAGTGAGCACTCAGGGCTGATTTCCTTAAGAATGGAGAGGTTTGATCTTCTTGCAGTCCATGGGACTCTCAAGAGTCTCCTCCAGCACCATAATTCAAAAGCATCAATTCTTCGGCGATCGGCCTTCCTTATGGTCCAGCTCTCACTTCCATACATCACTACTGGGAAAACCATAGCTCTAACTATACGGACCTTTGTTGGCAAGGTGATGTGTCTGCTTTTAAGATGCTGTCTAGGTTTGTCATTGCTTTTCTCCCAAGAAGCAGGCGTCTTTTAATTTCGTTACTGCTGTCACCATCTGCAGTGATCATGGAGCCCAAGAAAGTAAAATCTCTCACTGCCTCCATTTCTTCCCCTTCTATTTGCCAGGAGGTGATGCTACTGGCAAGCAATTTTTTCTTATTTCCTTTTCTTTTCAGCTCATCCTGTGCTAAAATTTACATAGAAACAACTAGTCTGAAGAGTCCAACACATTTGCCCCTCATGGAAATAAAGTGAGTTCAGAAGGTATAATTTTTAGGTGACTCGAGCAGTGCCAGCCTGAGACATTTTTTGAAGTGTAAAGTAAAAAAATGACACCTTCCCTAGTTGACTTTTAAAATGACACATTGAGAAGGAGGTTGGAAGTGGGACTTGATACCACCCCTCCTGGATTCTGCTGCCTGGAAGGGACTGCTTTATGGTAAGACCAGTTGAAGTTTTATCATCATAATATTTTTAATTACTATTTATACCCTGCCCATCATAAAATCTCAAGAGTGAGAGGAAAATGGCATTACAGTCATACCTCGGAAGTCAAACAGAATCCGTTCCAGAAGTCCGTTTGACTTCTGAAAAGTTCGACTTCCAAAGCATGGCTTCTGATGGGCTGCAGGAAGCTCCTGAAGCCTATCGGAAGCTGTGGAAGCCCTGTCGGACGTTCAGCTTCCAAAAGAACGTTCGAAAACCGGAACACTCCCGGTTTTCGATCACTCAGGAGCCGAAACGTTCCACTCCCAAGGCATTCGGGAGCTGAGGTACCACTGTATATACAAACTTTGGGGAAAGGAAGACTGTATGTCTGGAAAGTTTCCTCCATTATCCTGTCATTGTGTTTGGTTTTAAGAGCAAAAAGGATACTAGTTTCAGTGACTGCCTTGTTTACATGTGATGCTTTTACCTGGTTATATTTGATTGTTGTTGTTATTATTATCATCACATAGCAATTCTGTCCATTATTATTTTTATTTCCACTTGCAAGTGCATCACTTACTCCCCTCTCCAGGTAACATTACAACATAGATACGAGCTTTCTTAGCATGACTCTATCCTGTTCCTCTCTCTCAAGGCATGCCAATGGTGCAATGCTGTAACCAGCTTTGTCAGTCAGTGGCCAGAGTTTTCCCATGAAGACTTGCCCATGCACTCCATTTACAAAATCACAGGGACCTGTTTCGGGATCCGCTTTGTGGAGAGCCTAATCCGCAGTCCTCCAGGGCTCTTAGCAAGTTTCACATCCAGAGATTCAAGACCTCTGGCATGCCCCTTTCCCATCAATCTACCTGAGATCTTAAAGTGAAGTTGGCAGGGTTTTAGACTGGGGTCCCAAATGTGGAAAATCCATTCCGCAGCAGAATCCCCATGGAGAAGAATAGATGATTTTGCAGGAGAGATCTGCAGATGGAAGATGAGAGGCTTGCTTGCGGCTTTTCAAGGATTCTGCTGATGCTATCATTTTACATATATTCCTTTATGGAGGAATAAAGTTATACTGGAATCTCAATCTCTCTCTCCCCCTGCCCCATATTTCCCTTGTCCCAATATATCTTCGCTCTCCTTGTCAGCATTTGCATTGAGAGTGATTTATGACTGGGAACAGCTATCCTGTTCGGATTGTGTGCACATGAGAGAGTTAGCAAAGGGTAATGACTGTAAGTGGCCTGACCAAAAAGGGTGCTTTCTGGTCTATTTAAATATATACTGGTCTTGAAAATCCGCAAGCAAGTTCCAAGCCTCACGAGACTGCATTTTATTTTACATTATGCTTAACTACTGTTGGGGCACATTGCATTTCCTGCAGAGTGTTGAAAGGTTTTTGTTTTGAGATTTACCCTCCATTAAATGTACACAGCTAAATCTACAGACGTTGTAGTGCATGTTTACCCTTGACGATTCGTTGACAAATATAATAAAAGTTGTTTCCAGGCAGATAATGTACCAGACGGCAATCAAAATTCAATAGACTTTTGTTTATGTAAAACGAGATGGCCTCGATCAGACTACTTGCTGAGGGGAAAACGGTGTTAGGAGAAAAGTAGAAACAACTGGAAGTAGGAATAAAAGTGCATGATTGTTATGGGTGGGCCAGCTTGCTTAAATTCTCATCTATCTCTCTGACAGGCTGCTGTTATTAGGAAATGAAATCATTTAGTTTGGCACAATGGAATATACTTCCAAGAAATATAAATTGAGAATACTTCAGTTATAAAGAGTTGAGTGGATCTGAAAAGGGCATTTGGACACCTCTAATATCTGAATGCAGAGTACATAAATTCATGGTTAAGCCCTAGTAGCAATATTCTCAAATTATTATGGAGATAGAAAGCTAAAAAATTGAACATTGCAGACAACAGAATTCATTCCTAAGTAGTCTTTGATGTATAATTAAGTAGACACAGCAATATATTTTTCTTTGAAGGTTCTTCAAATAGGTTATCTTGCACTGCAGCTGCCTAGCAAAGTTCTTGTTGTGCTAAGCGTGGTTTCTGGGCTGAGAGCAAATCTGGCCAGTTTACCTGGGAAAGACAGGTATAAATGCCAAGTACGTTGCATTCCTCTGCAGTACCAGTACTGGGTGAACCTACCTGGGAGTTGATCACTATTTGTTCCCAGAAAGGACCAGGGCAGGACAAATGTGTACACACACACACACACACACACACACACCCTTCTTCTTCTTCTTTGGCAATCACTTGTAGCCGAGTAAGATTGTCTTCCATAAACACGGTTCTAACAATGAGTCCGTAAGTGACTGTGGAGGCCAATTCTGGTTCCGCACGTCCTTCCACAGTGGGAACATTGGTTTCCAGGCAGGAATTGATCACGGTGTGCATTTGCCAAGCATGCCTTCCTCTTAGCACATTTCTCCTTTGCATCCCGAGTTTGAGTGTCTTCAAAGCCCATGACACCTTTGGTAAAGGGTGTTCTCCAACTGGAGCACTTGCAGGCCAGTGTTTCCCAATTGTTGGTGTTTATACTACATTTTTAAAGATTTGCCTTGAGACAGTCTTTAAACCTCTTTTGTTGACCACCAGCATTACGCTTTCCATTTTTCAGTTCGGAGTAGAGTAGTTGCTTTGGAAGACGATCACCAGGCATCCGCACAACATGACCAGTCCAACGAAGTTGATGTTGAAGAATCATTGCTTCAACCCTGGTGATCTTTGCTTCTTCCAGTACACTGATATTAGTTCGCCCGTCTTCCCAAGTGATGTGTAACAATTTTCAGAGACACCGTTGATGGAATCTTTCGAGGAGTTGGAGCTGGCGTTTATAAGTGGTCCATGTTTCACATGCATATAGAAAGGTTGGCAGTACAATAGCTTTGTAAACAAGCATTTTGGTTTCCCTGCGAATGTCCCGGTCCTCAAACACTCTGCACTTCAGTCGGGAGAAAGCCGCACTCGCAGAGCTCAGGCGATGCTGGACACACACACACACACACACACTGCACATAAGTCCCCTCCCCCCGGAATATGGTACCTCTAAGGTTGGAAGGTTAATTACATTTCCAAGCCTTTTCAGCATCTGGCTTTGTAGGTGTTTCTTATTCGATGATTATGACTTGTCTTTCTGGAAGCAGAGCAAATGAATTTGCTTTGCCCATCCACCCGGGGTTACCATTTCCTGGTGGCAGCTTCTCAACCACGCAAAGGGTCTGTTGGCATTTTCCATTATCCAAGTATAATTTCCCTTGAACTAATTTCAACCTCTGGTTTGTTTATACATTCACTGAGTGTGACAGGGGTCTAAACTGTTGGAAATTATTTGGCAATATGTCGACAGTTCCTAAGAATTGTTCCCATATTTGTCGTGTTAAATCATATTTAAAGTGCTGTTGTCTTCGGGTAGTCTAACTTAGTAAAGGTAAAGGTACCCCTGCCCGTACGGGCCAGTCTTGCCAGACTCTGGGGTTGCGCGCCCATCTCACTCAAGAGGCCAGGGGCCAGCGCTGTCCGGAGACACTTCCGGGTCACATGGCCAGCGTGACATCGCTGCTCTGGCGAGCCAGAGCTGCACACGGAAACGCCGTTTACCTTCCCGCTGGTAAGCGGTCCCTATTTATCTACTTGCACCCGGAGGTGCTTTCGAACTGCTAGGTTGGCAGGCGCTGGGACCGAGCAGCGGGAGCGCACCCCGCAGCAGGGATTCGAACCGCCGACCTTTCAATCGGCAAGTCCTAGGCGCTGAGGCTTTAACCCACAGCGCCACCTGTGTCCCATTGTAGTCTAACTTATGGGTGTGCAAACCTCGACTTTGCCTTTCCAACTCTGCAATTCTGTTATTATTAGCCATCCTGTATGTAGCCCCAGTTCTCACAATTCTTTGTCTTGTTTTACATGAAAAACTAGGATTTTTGCTGTCCCTTTCTTTTGCACAGGGAATTATAGGCTGTTTTTGCACATGCTTATATTTAGCCACCTTCATTACGTTTTTATTATGAATCATGTTCAACATTCAGTTTCTTTTGTTACATATATAGTCTGATTGCAGTGAATTGCATTTGATGAGAGTTCCCTTGAGGGATTAAAAGAATGTTGGGAACAAGTTTAAGTTACCAACCCAAGGAAGACAGTATAAAATGCTGTGTATGTATGTATATATATATGTGTGTGTGTGTGTTTTCTGAAAGACAGCCTAAAAATACTTTAATAAATAAAGAAATAGACCTGGGAGGTGGCAAGAATGAGCATGGGACGGAAAAAAGTGAAGATGGGGCAAAATGGATAGAAGGTGCAGCAATAATAATAATAATAATAATAATAACTACTAGCACATTTGCAAAGCTAAGCAGGGTCTGGTCTGGTTTCAAATAAGATGGGGGACTGCCTGTTGTGATTCCTGCATTGCAGGGGGTTGTTCTAGATGAGCTTTGGGTTCCCTTCCAACTCTACGATTCTATGAAAAGCAAGCTCTGACAATGGCAAGTCTGCAGCTAGGTCCAGGCACAACAGCAGAATTTTCGGCTGTGTATGCATTGCAGCATTTCTTTGGTCTGAAATTGGTTGTGGAGGTGATATGGCAAGCCACAATTACTTAACAACAACTGCCTAGCCTGTGTTAACAAGCCTCACCCTGCCCACGTGAACTAACCTCCCAGACTCTAGCCATGCAGCCAATATTCTCTGGCTAGAAGCCATCTGGGAATTTGTCTTAAAGCAACAGTCGCATCTACAACACACACTTGCCTTTACTCAGATCCCACTGCTGGTTTAGGAAGCGGTCTACACACAACATTAGTCACAATCCACATCCATCCTGATATCCATTTCTGATGAAATAATGTGTTTTGAGTTTCCCCAAACAAGTTTCCATGTGATTGTGTGTGTGTGGGGGGGGAGAGTGACCTAGCTGCCCTAAACGGCTTCGGCCCAGTATACCTGAAGGAGCGTCTCCACTCCCATTGTTTAGCCCGGATGCTGAGGTCCAGCACCGAGGGCCTTCTGGCGGTTCCCTCACTGCGAGAAGCAAAGCTACAGGGAACCAGGCAGAGGGCCTTTTCGGTAGTGGCGCCCACCCTACAGAACGCCCTCCCACCAGATGTCAAAGAGATAAACAACTACCTGACATTTAGAAGACATCTGAAGGCAGCACTGTTTGGGGAAGTTTTTAATGTGTGACATTTTAATGTATTTTTAATCTTTGTTGGAAGCTGCCCAGAGTGGCTGGGGAGACCCAGCCAGATGGGCGGGGTACAAATAATAAATTATTATTATTATTATTCAAGCTGGAAAGGTGGACATAGTCAATGGTGGAGGAAGGGTATGTGTGGGCCGCTCTGGGTGTCTCCACTGAGGGGGGTGACAAAAGGACAAAAATATGAGTTTTAAAAAATAATTTAAGGCTCACAAAACTTTTTAGTTCAGTCAAGAAATGTAATGAAATGCAGCTGGCACTGGGCACCACACCGTGGGGCCTGGCACTTATTGCAGGGCTTGCAGCATGCCCAAGCCACACATCTCTCCTGGGAGTGATGTGGTGGCTTGGGCGCCTGCAGGTTCCATGCTGCCTGAAACAGCAGTGTGGGAAAAAGAGAAGAAGAGGAGTTTGGATTTGATATCCCGCTTTATCACTACCCTAAGGAGTCTCAAAGTGGCTAAGAATCTCCTTTTCCCTTCCTCGCCAACAACAAACACTCTGTGAGGTGAGTGGGGCCAAGAGACTTCAGAGAAGTTTGACTGGCCCAAGGTCACCCAGCAGCTGCATGTGGAGGAGCGGGGAAGCGAACCTGGTTCACCAGATTACAAGTCTAAACCAGAAAACAACCCACCCTTAACACGCCAGTGCCGTGCCAAGAACATGTTGCCAGAGAAACATAGCATGGATAACTCGGTTGGTTAGAACATGATGCTGATACAGTGGTACCTCAGGTTAAGAACTTAATTTGTTCTGGAGGTCCATTCTTAACCTGAAACTGTTCTTAACCTGAGGTACCACTTTAGCGAATGGGGCCTCCCGCTGCCGCCGCGCGATTTCTGTTCTCATCCTGAGGTAAAATTCTTAACCCGAGGTAATATTTCTGGGTTAGCGGAGTCTGTAACCTGAAGCGTCTGTAACCTGAAGCGTATGTAACCCGAGATACCACTATAATGCCAAGGTTGCAGGTTCAATCTCCATATGGGATTGCTGCATATTCCTGCATTGCAGGAAGCTACATAAGGTGACCCTCATATTCCCTTCCAACTCTACAATTCTATGATTCTATGACGCCCTAAATAAAGCAACAGCCTGGCTTTGGTTTAGGATTACTGTGGAAAGAAAGCCCGACACCTTCTTTGAGGCCGATGCGATAACTGCTTTTGTAAGAGAACGAAGCTTCTTTAAATTACTTTCTCCTTCCTCCCCTAAGAAGATCCCCCTTAAAGCCGACTCTCCCTCGGAACTCTGGCCTCCTTCTCTTTACATATCAGATAAAATGTTGAACTTGCTCTTCTGTATAGCTTGCTCCTTTTAATTAAACACCCGCGTTTTATATTGATATAAATCCCTGTCATAAACTCTTCGTGTGGCTTTCTGGCAAGAGTCCAGGCTCTGTTATGAATGAGTTTGGAGAAGAGTCAGTGGCAGAAATGGCAATAATTGCTTTGGGTGGCGGGCATTGTGGTGCTGTACGTACCAAGACACGGGACTAAATCAAGTCCATGTCAATGTCATGCCACCTACAGACCCCCTTGCTGGTTCCCCTAACAAAAGCATAGGAAGTGAAGGGGTTTGACCTCTCCTTCTGATCTAATGCAGATAAACTAGCTGATTAAACATATAGCTCCAACTTTCTCCCTGCACCTCAATCCATGATATGGGTGAACTATCTATTCTTTTTTTTTAAAATTGTCTTAGTTTTAGCTAACTTTGGCATGAATGGTCTGGGAGCCAATGGGTGAGGATCTCTTGAGCACACAGTGGCTACAGATGTTTGTTTACTGAATTCATATCCTGCCTTTCCTCTCGAAGTAATGCAAGGTGCCAAACACATCTACAACTCCCCCCCTAAAAAGTTGCCTTTGTAATGTTGTTGTCAATTAATTTGTTTTGTTTTTCCTTGCATTGTACAGATTTCTTTTTTGTTCTAATTTTAGCTGAATTTTAATACAATACCTCCCGGTTCTTTAAAAAAAAGTATTCTAAAGCACTTAAAGCAATCTGAAAACATTCACATGTGTTTTAGATGTGTTGAAATTTGATGTGTTGAAGGAACATATAAAGCAGGCTTCCTCCACCTCGGTCCTTCAGATGTTTTTGGCCTACAACTCCCATGATCCTTAGCTAGCAGGACCCAGTGGACAGGGATGATGGGAACTGTAGTCCCAAAACATCTGGAGGGCTGAGGTTGAGGAAGCCTGATATAAAATGTGCACCTGGTTTCTGATACCTGTAGCACTGCAAGTTGGACAGAAAGGAACAGAAAGTTCTGGAACCCAAGCAACTCATTTCATGTGGCATTTTGTTCAGCACTCTCAGGAACAGCCGCTGCAAGTGAATTTTACTTGGAGGCACCTGGCAGAATCAGTTCTCTTCTCTTCACAGTCTCGCTGACAAAGTGGCTGTTCCCATGAAACTCTGTTCACATGCTCTCTGGTGCCAAATTGGCAGGAAGGTGTTCAGCAGGTTGACCTAGAAGGCACAGGAAATGAAAACTTGACTGGGATAAACGTGAGGCCTGACACACAAAGCTCCTTCCAATATTTGGCACTCCATTGGTTTCCCAAGAACCGGATGAGCAACAATTGGACTCGGCTGTGTCTGCTTCAGAATACATCTCTCTAGCAAAGCTTACCGTATTTTTCGCTCCATAAGGCACACTGGACCATAAGGCACACCTAGTTTTTAGAGGGGGAAATCATGAAAAAAAATCCTGCTGTCCGCTGTCTGCTTCTCCCAGAGCTTCTTCGTGCTGCTGGGGGAAGCCTGGGTCCCCCCCGCCCAGCCCCAAAGAGCAAAGAAGCCAAGACAGAGAGCAGAATGGATCCCACTCGCTGTCTTGGTGTAATGGTTATATGGGGTTGCTCGTGTGTAAGTTGCCGCCACTCCTGGCTAGGTTGCCTGGTTAAACCTTTTCCTGGCTGGACAGCCCTTCACTTCGTGGCTGTTCAGTCGCTAGCAGAATCCGTCAATGGGCGTTTCCTGAACTTCTTCCAGCAAATAAGTTCTTTGACGCCAAGTCTACGCCAACTTTCCCTGCGCGGACGTCTTCTGCGCAGGGTGGGTGTGGGTAGCGGAGGACCTGTGCTCTCCCCGCTGGTCTCCGGCGAGGAGTCCTGGAGCCCCCTCGCCGATTCCCCCATCCGCCCCCCTTTATCCCTGGTGTTACGCTGATTTCCTTCCCCAGCCGATGAGTTCCCTCTCTCCCTGCTTGGCCCTTCTCCGGCATCGCTTGGGAGCCTTGCCTCCACTTCTGGCTCTGATGTCAGTTCCCTGACACTTGGCTTCCTCTTTAGCTGTGCACAACCTCTCGGGCCAGGAGAGGCTGCGCGGTGGCTAAAGAAGCCCTTCTCCCTCCTGGGGAAAAGCCCGCAAGAGCCACGCAGAGCTTGTGTGTGGCTCTTGGGGGATTTTCCTGCCTGCCTCCCCCCTGCATTCACTCCATAAGACGCACACACATTTCCCCATACTTTTTAGGAGGGGAACAGTGTGTCTTATGGAGCAAAAAATACGGTAGCATGTTCTTCTGGCATTGTTTTTCAGGATGACAGGGGTGGCTCTCATGATGTTGGACTACATTCCCCATCATTCTTGACCATTGGCCATGCTGGTTGGGGCTGATAGTTGTGGTGAAGACGTTTGACAGGCCAACTGTTCCCACCCCTAGTTCACGGTTTATTGTTGAGTGTACCTCGTTTACAGTACATAGGCATTTGACTCGCAATTACTAAACACTTATCTGCATGTTGGGGCACATGCCATGCTGCCTATCGTAATGTGTACCTCGCGTTCCTCCTATTCTTTATGAAATTTTAGCAAGGGGCCAGATAGATGTGAGGAATTGCAAAACAGGTGAGTGTAAAACACGGTGAGAAAAAGTTAACTGAGCTTTGTCTGCTAGCAGCATATTTCTGCAGTGACCAACATAACATTCATAAGCTTCTCCATATAATAGTTTGTGCGTTGGCTAATATTATTTGAACTCCAGTTAACATTAAACGATATGTTAGCTGGGCTGACCTTCCCCACAAAAATAAGCAAGACATACGCCACAGAAAGTTTAAATGCTTTCCTTTTGTTCTGTTTTAAATGATGTGACCAACATCATTTAAACTTTTCAGGTAACATATCACATTTTCTTAAAGTTAACATATTTAAATAAGAGGATACAGATTAAACATACAGATTTTCATTTGTTAAGGTGAAAGAAAGTATGTGTTTTTGTGACCAATATAACACACTCGGCCAACATTAAGTCTTATTGTTCTAGGCTCATTTGATTTTATTCCTAACACAAAATGTCTTCTCAGTTTATCAGACAAGAAAGCAAAGCTATCAATACGATAAAGTGCCATTAACCTATTGTGTACTTTCTTGGAGAGAGATTTAACTGAAGATTAGGAAAATTAGAGAAATTTGGAGTCATCTTGCATGTCACACTTCTGCGTAAAATGCCGTTTTGAAAAACTCTTGCCAGATAATGAAACTTTCAGGAATTATCTTTAAAATGATGTGGAACATGTTAATTATATATGAAAATGAAAAATGGGCTAGCAGCTTGACATTTTCATGGAGTTGCCCAGCACTAGACTAAATTGTGATTATTAGATATTGGTTTTCAGTTACACAAATGGCGTTCAAATATTTATTAAAAAAAACAGCTGCCAGCATCTTTCTTTAACGAAAGTGCAATTTTGAATGACCTTCCTTTTGCCTTAGAAGGATACATAATATTAAATTTTAATATTACCAGCAAGCGGCTCCAGACTTCTCTAGTGAAGAGTAAATACGTTACATATTTTTAAGTTTTCATTCTGTTTCCTTTTTATAACTTATAAGAGAGGCAGCCACCAGCAAAATCATTTAAATCACCGACTAAATTAAGCTAATGCCACCAAACCATAATACTTTGAGGCCTCTTGCAATGCTCACTTGCTCCTTCAATACCATGGACATTAATAATCAGCACCGCTGTTAAATGGGTCCCTGGGCACATTTCTTTTTGTAAATAGCCCCGGTCTCTTAGCTTGTTCCTTTTTCTCAGTGCTTCTAAATATAAAATCCACAAACCAAATTGTCACACAATTTAAGATTAAATGAGCATGCAAAACTGAATTAAAACTCCCCCTTGCTCACATGTGAGATGAATTTGAAGGGCTTGTTTACCGATCAGTCGTGAGGAGTCAGAGGCTGTCACATTATAGAGCTTTTACCCTGAAACGAAAGTTAACTACACAAGGATTGCAAGGGTGTTTCATCCACAGCCTGGGATATTCACAGGCCACTGTGAGAAGATGTGAACATTAATGGTGTGCACTGGGATAATAATGGGGGGGGCCAGATTTGATTTGGTTCACAGCTAAAGCAGAATATATCAAATCCATCCTTTCTAAAACAATATGAGAACAACAACGACGACAAAAAAAAAAATCTATTCTTCAGAATTTGCCCTTATCTGAATTTTGTGGTGCAGTTCTCCAACCAAGCAGTATTTACAAAAAATGTATATATTGGAGAAATTGGTGTGTACAAAAATAACTGTTTGTGAAAATAACATACAGAAATCCATTATATTGGGGGGGATTGCTTGCAAATTCTTCTTCTTCTTCTTTGGCAATCACTCATAGCTGATTAAGATTGTCTTCCATAAACATGGTTTTAACAATGAGTCCCTAAGTGACTGTGGAGGCCAATTCTGGATCCACACGTTCTTCCACAGTGGGGACATTGGTTTCTGGGTGGGAGTTGATCACAGTGTGGATTTGCCAAGCGTGCCTTCCTCTTAGCACATTTCTCCCTTGGTAAAGGCTGTTCTCCAATTGGAGCGCTCGCAGGCCAGTGTTTCCCAGTTGTTGGTGTTTATATTACATTTTTAAATTTTTTTTCCTTGAGACAGTCTTTCAACCAATATATGTGTTAGCATATCACTGCACCATTGCTGGATGTGTGATTGTTACATCACCTGTCAGTGTTTACTTTCTAGGTTTGGAAAGTGTGAGAACAGAAGTCAGTCTGATCTCTTTTGTACTTTTCTTTCTCTCTCTGTCTTGGAGAAGTAGTGAGAGGATGCCATGATTGCTTTGTCTTGTATATATTACTTAATAAATACTTAGAATGCACACACCTATGCTCCACAATCATTTCTGCTATACAGTAGTACCTCGGGTTAAGTACTTACCGAAATTCATTCCGAAGGTCTGTTCTTAACCTGAAACTATTCAGGTATGTTGGGCATACATTATTATCATACAAACATTATCATACACCCACAGCGGATGATCCTCTATGTCAGGAATCAGCAAAGTTTACAGTGGTACCTCGGGTTAAGTACTTAATTCGTTCTGGAGGTCCGTTCTTAACCTGAAACTATTCTTAACCTGAAGCATCACTTTAGCTAATGGGGCCTCCTGCTGCTGCTGCGCTGCCGGAGCACGATTTCTGTTCTCATCCTGAAGCAAAGTTCTTAACCCGAGGTACTATTTCTGGGTTAGTGGAGTCTGTAACCTGAAGCGTATGTAACCTGAAGTGTAGTTAACCCGAGGTACAACTGTACTCTGCTGATAGAGCGTGCACATGTCTTTTGATACGTGTCGCTGGTGTGCACCAGGACTGAAGATTTGTGAATGTCCCGGGCTGTGCTTCAACAGGAAGTCACCCAGAGAGGTCTGTCTCATTCCGGGGGCTGCGTGTGCCCCCAGGCATGTTCCGACAATATGTGCATCATGTCGCAAAATGCATACAAAAATGGGTTTGTTAGGATAAATTTGCTGCAAAATGCTGACAGATTTTTGTGGGGATTAAAAACAATAAATGCTGCAGAAATGTGGGGAACTAAAGTGAAGAATGGGAAAATGAGAAATGGAGAAACCAAAACTGAAAGATCATTCCACCCCTCTACTGGGATCACTTGAATTCTACCATGCGCAGAAGTCTCCCCTGCCCCAGGAAAAAAAAAAGTACTCCCAGTATTTCCTTCTTGGAAGCTGTTGATTTGCAAAAATAATGGAAGTGTGACTCACATCTGTTCCCTTAAAAATATACAGTGGTCCCTCCGGTTACGGATGGGATCCGTTCTGGAGGCCCAGCCATATCCCAAAAAGTCTGTAAACGGAGGCGCCTTTCTGCGCACGTGCGCAGCGCGATTGCGCATGAGTGGGGCACATAATAACAATAATAATTTTTTTTATTTATACCTGGCCAGAGCCGGGCTCCGGGCGGCTAACACCAATAAAATTTCAGTAGAAACATAATAAGGGGGGGGGGGGACAATTTAAAATACAGGTTAAAATGCAATTTAAAATGCAGCCTCATTTTAAAAATCAAAACCGTAAGGGGAGGTAAACATAAGGGTCAGATTGAGTCCAACCCAAAGGCCAGGCAGAACAGCTCTGTCTTGCAGGCCCTGTGGAAAGATGTCGAATCCCGCAGGGCCCTAGTCTCTTGTGACAGAGTGCTCCACCAGGTTGGGGCCAGTACTGAAAAGGCCCTGGCCCTAGTTGAGACCAACCTAATCGCTTCTGCGCATGCGCGCACGATGAAACCCAGAAGTATACACTTTTGGGGTTGCCGCGTTTGCAACCCAAAGATTACGTATGCAGAGGATATGTAATCCGAGGTACCACTGTATATATATTACGCTGGCATTCAAGGCCGTTTTCTCTGCTCATCCCTATACATTTGTCCCTATGTTCGGTGGAACTTACTTCCAAGGAAACATACTATTGTTTGCAGCTTCACATGTGACAGAATTGTTAAAGTTTTTAGATTTCACCATTTGCCATAAAAGCTTCCAAGGTGGTTTAATCAGAAATCAGTAGCTGGGAGTTTTTTTATTTTTAAGTACAAATAATAGGAGGACATAATGCATTTGGAGGAAACATGCAAAAAAGGACCCTAACAAAACAGTATGTACAAACTTGAAATCAATAATACTTGACATAATTCTAATACAGAAGAAATGATTGCTAATGTTCCAGTACTTGGGAGATCATATTGTTTCTTCACATTTATTCAGATGGTGTTATTTTTTTCACCAACATTTCATGCCAAACCTTGACCCACTTTTCCTTTGAAAGTTCCTATTTATTTTTCTAGGTTTCTGCAGCAATAATTCTAGGAACTGTCAACAACCTGCCCACTAAATGTCTGTGTTTATTTCCTTTAACAGCACCACGTTATGCATGTTTATTTGGAAATACGTCCCACTGTGTATGCGATGGGACTTACACCCCAGTATATGTGTTTTAAAATTGGAGCCTAAATTATTCAGCAAACAAACTTCTGGATTTAATGAGAATGCTGTTCTCATTATCTTTTTGATGACGAGGAAAATCGCTTCCCAAAATCTGCCTGAGTACGTTTCACCTCCACCATATATGCATAAAATTTGCATTCAGTGTGTTACATGGGCAAATATTTCATTAACCTTGCTGGAGTGAAGTACTATGGAGCAAGAAAAAAAAATCTTATAAAAAGTCTCGATACTTTTGTTTAGATGAACAGGTTGGCCGTGTTCTGCAAATACAAATCGCAAGTCTTCCCGTACCCTCTTAAATTTATACATTTCCATTAAAGACATTGTAAAAAAGAGAGAGAGTGTGTGGTATGGCCTCTTCTGAAGGGATCTTAATTTGGTTCATTTAATCTGAGCAATTATTGCTCAGTATCTAGCCTCCATTTTTTCTCTCAAGTGGGTGCTAGCTGTTTACCTCCTGTTGGAGTGACCAGTGGTGAAATTCCTATGGAAGCAGGTGTAGTGCAGCTATTAGGGTTCTGAGAGTTTGCTAAGGGTGCTGAGATTTCTTAGAAGACGCCATATTCCCCTTACAGTGTGACGTGCCGGGTGTCCCCGGTTCCCCCTTGGCAGAGGCAGCAGCAGCCTCAGCAGCCTGGAGCCAGCCTGGTAGCGCAGTTGGCTCTGGCTGGCTTCAGGAGCTGCTCGCTGCCGTGGCGCCCGCCATTTTGCTTCGTCGGAAGTCCCCATATGATGTGTCTTGTGCCGTTGAACAAATCACGCAACATTCATTCCCTACTAATAAATCTACAACACTAAAAATATAAACGTGGGGACATTAAATGAAATCTGGGGACGGATTTTATGTGGGGACAGATTTGTAAATCCGGGGGCTGTCCCCGGGAAACGGGGACGTCTGGTAACCATACTTTATAGGTCAAAACCAGCACTTTGAATTGGGCCCGGAAGCTAATTGGCAGCCATTGCAGCCATGAGGCAGAAAGTCTCACCAATGCCGTGCACTGAAAGAAGCAACAGCAAAAATAATAAAATAACATAAAATAAATAGTGTAACAATTCGCTGCCCTTTCATGACACCCAAAATCAGGTGTCTGAAGCGGCTGCCTTATTGCCTATTGAAAGGACCGGCCTTATTGCAGACCTCCTTTTGAAGAATTGGGTCTGGACATTTCCCTGCTCTACATGTATTGAGAGGGCATTGCAATAATACAGAGACATGGATGTAAAGAAAAATGAAACATTACCGTTACCAAGTAACTCAATATCAATATAGCCTTGGAATTTACTCTGAAAACTTTTTCTTTTTTCCTCCCTTCAGTTTCAGCGTGTAGCTTATGCACCAAGCTGGAAGGTATCTATTGTTTTTCATTCGAAAGTTAAAATATTCTTTTGGCTTTCTTTTCTTTTCTTTTAATACTGCACATAATGGTCTCAGGGAAATGATATAATTTTGCAAGGAAAAATCAATGAGGAGTCTGCAGGCTGTCTTCTACCTACAGAAAGGCCAATTATACTGTTAACTACTGAAATATATCAAGAAGCTACACTCTGTAGCGTTGGGGAAAACCAGTATAAAATTACTGTATGTTGGAGACATATGTTGCAATGCTTGAAAGTGGCTCTAAAAATAAATGCTGTGGGTGGGCGTGGGCAGATAGTACTTTGTTGTAAAACAGTCTTCAGCTTGTTTAGAAACACCCCAAAGCCTATTAATTCTTTATGAAAAGATGGAATAGAGAAGTATAAAGAGTTTCAAGAAACTGTTTCCAAAAGGGCCATTAGTGCACAGAGACGAGGCCTAGTTTGTCAGTGAGATAGTTAAATGACTGCAGACTGTAGCTCGAATATCATGTGACTCAGCAGCCTCCATCCCAAAAAGCAAAACTCTTCACACACAAAAACTCGATGTCTGGTGGTTGGAGATCCTAGCTGGGACTGCCATTTGTCCTACTTTACAGAGGATTGCCTGAAAGGCCGTGCAGTATAAGTCCAGTTTAAAAATAGGGAGAGCAGGAAGGGCCTCAAAATTGGGGTTGACATATTTCAAAGAAATATTTCAAGCCAGAATTAAGATTGCCGGAAGAAATATCAACAACCTCAGATATGCAGATGACACAACCTAGATGGCAGAAAGTGAGGAGGAATTAAAGAACCTTTTAATGAGGGTGAAAGAGGAGAGCGCAAAATATGGTCTGAAGCTCAACATCAAAAAAACTAAGATCATGGCCACCTCCTGGCAAATAGAAGGGGAAGAAATAGAGACAGTGAGAGATTTTACAGATGGTGACAGCAGTCACGAAATTAAAAGACGCCTGCTTCTAGGGAGAAAAGTAATGAAAAACCTAGACAGCATCTTAAAAAGCAGAGACATCACCTTGCCAACAAAGGTCCGTATAGTTAAAGCTGTGGTTTTCCCAGTAGTCATGTATGGAAGTGAGAGCTGGACCACAAAGAAGGCTGATCGCCGAAGAATTGATGCTTTTGAATTATGGTGCTGGAGGAGATTCTTGAGAGTCCCATGGACTGCAAGAAGATCAAACCGATCCATTCTGAAGGAAATCAGCCCTGAGTGCTCACTGGAAGGACAGATCCTGAAGCTGAGGCTCCAGTACTTTGGCCACCTCATGAGAAGAGAAGACTCCCTGGAAAAGACCCTGATATTGGGAAAGATGGAGGGCACAAGGAGAAGGGGACGACAGAGGATGAGATGGTTGGACAGTGTTCTCGAAGCTACCAGCATGAGTTTGACCAAACTGTGGAGGCAGTGGAAGACAGGAGTGCCTGGCGTGCTCTGGTCCATGGGGTCACGAAGAGTTGGACACGACTAAATGACTAAACAACAACAATTTCAAAGAGTAACAACCAGGGTACCCCGAAAGTTGTGGAGATTTTTTTTTTTTTTAGGAAGACCCCAACATTGTGGAGATTTCTTTAAGGAAACCACCGAAAATTGTTGATCCAAAAAAAAAAAGAGGCACCCCCCATTTTTCTGAATTTTATTTATACTTTTCAGGTTTATGCATTTCATTCATTTTACAATCACTTTAACTTTTCAAAACTTGACTTCCTTCCCCCTCTTTCTGCGGCTCCTTAAATTTATTTTTTTAATATCTTCTGCAAATCCAAATTCATTTAATTTGCTCGTTTATTTTTCTCCTTTAAATATATACTCTTATAAAACTGCAGGTTATTACACTAATCCTGCCAATGTTTTTATCTGTTTTCAATTTATCTGTAAATATTCAATAAACCATTAGGCTTTTTTTTTTATTCTACCCCGAAATTTATGGGGCTCCGGCCCCTTCACAGGGCCCCCCTCTCCACTTTGGTAATGAATTTCCTAGGTTTTTTTGGGGGGGGGATGACATGTAAGTGCCCCTCTACTCTAGGTTTCTCTCTGACAAAGGGACTGATTTGGCAAGCTTCCTCTTATACTTTCTTCCCCCACAGATACAGGGTGGCAAGTTTGTAAGGAACCCAGAGTATCATCCAAACTGACCCCCAAACTCTTTGAAGTAAGTACTATGTTCCCTCTGAAGTTAGTAATATGGCTTTAGGTGTAGTAAACTTTTAAGCATGCTGAGGATTGTCTTTCCTTCAAGTAACTATAGGGATCCACCAGTGCTGTAATAATAATAATAATAATAATAATAATAATAATAATAATAATAATAATTTATTTATACCCTGCCCATCTGGCTGGGTTTCCCCAGCCACTCTGGGCGGCTTCCAACAAAACACTAAAATACAATAACCTATTAAACATTAAAAGCTTCCCTAAACAAGGCTGCCTTCAGATGTCTTCTAAAATTTTGGTAGTTATTTTTCTCTTTGACATCTGGTGGGAGGTTCTTGTTTTTTGGTGTGTTTGTGTGTGTATGTGTGTTTGTGGGGTGGTTACTTTCCTTGAGACACTTGTCTCTCCTAGTTCCTTTCTGGCGCATAGCTGTCAACTTTCCCCTTTTCTTGTGAGGAATCCTATTTGGAATAAGGGAATTTCCCTTTAAAAAAGGGGAACATTGACAGCTATGCTCTGGTGCTGTCTGTGCATAAATGCAGGAAACTGAAGATCATTGTTTAATTCTCTCTCTTTCTCTCTCTGGATATGTTTGTGTGTGTAGGGAGCCTGCTTGCTGTTTGCGTGAGCACATGTACACATGCAAGTTATTCTTTGGAAGAATGGCGTCCCAATATCGTCTCCTTATTTTTATCTGCTGCATATTAGAGTTTCACCATAAGGGCAGACATTCTCGTTCCCTTATCTAAACACTGGGGAATCTGTGCCCTTCCAGATGTTGGTGGACTCCAACTCCCATCATCCCTGACCACTGAAGTCCAACAATATCTAGAAGCCACACATTCCCTATCCTATTCTAAAGTAGAAATCAGAAAGGTGGGTGAATAATTGTATGAACAAATCAACACAGTAAGCAACAGAGGAAATTTGATGTAAGCAAGTCAAGAGAACGTGCATATTCAGATGACTGGTTTCCATATTGCAACTTCCAAAACTGCAATACAAAGTTGTATTTACTTTTTTGCCTGCCTTTTGAAGCCCTGTGATGGTTACACCATCACTTATTTTTGGAGCATGGAATACTTCATAGGTACTCATAATTTTAGGGGTATTTAAAAAGCAGGGGTGGGCACCCTAGACATTGTTGGACTTCATCTCCCATCTTTCCTAACCATTGGCCAAGCCAGTGAGAGCTGATGGGGGTGGGAGTCTGACAATATCTGGAAGGGCATTGTGGCGTTTGCCTCCTAGGTGGGTCATAAGGAAAGGGTTAAATGAGTGTGATGTGATTGGCCAGAGAGAAACTGATAGGAGAGTTAGAGTCGGAGCTGTGTGGAAGTCAGTTGAGAGTTGAGAGTTGGGAGTTGGAGAAGGAAGAGGGAGGGTAAGTCTGTGGGTTGGTCGAGTTGTGTTGTGAGAGAGTGAGAGGAACTCTTAGGTGGAGTCAGATAGATAGTTGGGATAATCAGTTTGAAGTTGTTAGGAACATATAAGGCAGTAAAGGAACTAAGATTAAGAAACTGACAAGAAAAATTAACTGAAACCTTAAACTTGTTCATGCTTTTAAAAATAAACTTGATTATTTGTTAATGTTAACAACTGTCTGGACTCCGTGTGTACCCGAGGGAAACGGGTTGGTGGCAGTGAAGAGGCAATCACAGTGGTGGCACAGAGATCAATAGACCATCAAAAACGTCCGGGGACCCTGTGTGATCGCCACAAAGGGCCGAATTCCCCACCCTTTCCTTATAGAAATATTTAAATCCCCTGCCCCACAGTTATGCATGTCACTGAGTATTGCCTCTTAAGAGGCTTCAGCAGAATAGCAATATGGAAGGGCATTAGAACATAGCTCAGCTGCCAGCACTTCTAATGTGAAACTGTATGCCATCCTCATTGTTTCAGGGTTAAATTATCCATGAGGCCTATTTTAATTCTGACTTCAATGCAGCTTGATAATACTAATGATTTGAGAGCTGATGCACAGTAGGGGTTCTTTGCTGCTAAACTGCCAACAAGACACTCATACCTCCAGCAGCTGCTGTTCTGGTCCAAGCAGGGACCTTATACAACAGCTTCCCTCCTCCCTCTTCCTCAAGAAAAACAACCCGATGTTTACAATGGAGAGAGCTGGAAGATGAATATCCATTCTCAAAGCTAAATTGCTGACCCACCTGCAGGTGTTCGGAATCCTAGCAGAGCAATTAATCAGTGTGCTGAGATTATGGATATTAGCACTTGATTATTTCTGTTGTTTATGCAATCATTTATTTTGCAGCACGCCACACTACTCTGGATGTGCAGACGAAGCAAAGGCAAGTCAGTCAGCAGTGACCGCCATCTTCCTTTCCTGCATCAAACGGATTCTTTAACGTCCTACCTCCGCAGCACATACCATCACACGAAGCTTCTGTTTTGCAAATATAAATAACACTGCATCAGCCAAAGGCAACAGCATAATCACTCCACCCAAGATACAGCTCTATGTAAACTACGCCAATAGTGGACACGTCCATATCAGTATTGGATTTCCCTTCATAAAACCAGCAAACGTCATGCTCTGGTTACAATGAAGGCAAATGAACTTCAGCTCAATCCATGTTCTGGTTAACTTACTATCCGAAATATCTCTGCGGCATCCAATCATTGCTGTTCTCTTTCAAGCTGGATGTGGAGTCTGGACTTCTAACACAGTTGCCAAGTGGGTGCCGGGGTGGGCTTTGGTCTCTCAAATTTCAGTAGCACCCTGGGCAAGGGCAAAACTCGATGTCCCTCCTATCTCTTGCCCTCCATTCTGATCGTGCACTGTGTCCTAGTTCTGATGCCCTGTGGTGCCCCCTGGCTTGGTGCCCAGTGCAGGGAAACCGGTCGTGCTGCCCTCAATCTGCCTCTGGTGGATAGTCCCCTTTTTCCACCCCATGAGATTTTCACTGGGGCCAATATGTGTGTGGAAAGCGTTTAATGCTCCCTTCCTATCACTGTGCTTCAACAATGAACATACAGTTCCAATACTCTGCAGCCACTCTGCCAGACGGAGTTCAGGTGAGTGAGGCAGGCCCAAGACATTGCCCACTGCAACTTCACTTGCAATTTTGCCTGGGTGGTGAAAAAGGCTATACAGTCAAACCTTGGTTGTGGAACGTAATCCATTCCAGAAGCCCATTTAGCTTCTGGAACGTTTGACAACCGAGGTGTGGCTTCTGATTGGTTGCAGGAGCTTCTTGCACTCAAGCGGAAGCCACGTCAGACGTTTGGCTTCCGAAAAGTGTTTGAAAACCGGAACACTTACTTCCAGGTTTTTGGCGTTCGGGAGCCGAAACGTTCGTCAACGGAGCCATTCAAGAAGCGAGGTTGACTGTAAAGGCAACACTATTTGGAAAGGGAGGGGTTAAAGTGATAGTGCTGATTCCCTCCCCTTTCATCAACATTTTGGTTGTCTTTTTCCAACCTTATGACTACAACATACTTTTTGAGATAGGATTGTGCATGATATTCCAAATATGGCTGCACAATACATTTGTATCTGTTGCACATATCTTTTTATTTACAATTTTGTTGCATTGTTTTAGTTATCACCATCCGCCTTGAACATACTTTGAAGCAGGTAAGGAATGAATTAAATGGTAAACTCGTTGAAGGTTTATGTCCATGACAGTACAGCATAGCTTTGAAGTGACATTCCCTGTGTGTTTTAATACTGCTCTTAAAGTAAAACTGCTGCTGCGATAAACTTGCACTCCACTTGAGCAAATTACAAACACACCTTCACCACATGAAGCACTTTAATGAGGAAAGCACCCAATTACTCAATGCCAGCTCAGGTAGTTCACCAACAAAGCTTTCCAGGTAGGCAATTAAATAATTACAGTAGATGGAGCATTATTCCAGGCTCCTGGGGCCAAAGATGTATAAAGTACATTTACAGTAGCATTGTCTTTTATATTACATGGAGCTGTCTATGTCTATGAAGGGATGGGTGACAAGCAGTAGGAAATCAAAAGATACTCTCATACATATGTAAGTGGGAGAATACCTAACTGAGTTAAACATCTGATGATGGCTACATCAGCCTGTGCTAAGTTCTGTTAGGATGTGGTCAATAATTAATTTACCGCTTCCCTTTCCGTTCCAACAAGCATTGTTTGCAATGTTGCCCTTTAAGGTAAAGGTAAAGGGACCCCTGACCGTTAGGTCCAGTCGTGGCCGACTCTGGGGTTGCGGTGCCCATCTCGCTTTCTTGGCTGAGGGAGCTTCCGGGTCATGTGGCCAGCATGACTAAGCCGCTTCTGGCGAACCAGAGCAGCACACGGAAACGCCGTTTAGCTTCCCGCCAGAGTGGTACCTATTTATCTACTTGCACTTTAACGTGCTTTCGAACTGCTAGGTTGGCAGGAGCAGGGACCGAGCAACGGGAGGTCACCCCGTCATGGGGATTCGAACCACCGACCTTCTGATCGGCAAGTCCTAGGCTCTGTGGTTTAACTCACAGCGCCACCCACGTCCCAGATGTTGCCCTTTACTATGCTATAAAAAGGTACCCCTGACAGTTAAGCCCAGTCGTGAATGACTGTGGGGTTGTGGCGCTCATATCCCTTTACAGGCCGAGGGAGCCGGCGTTTGTCCACAAACAGTTTTTCCAGGTCATGTGGCCAACCTGACTAAGCCGCTTCTGGTGAAGCCAAAGCAGTGCACGGAAACACTGTTTACCTTCCCACTGGAACAGTACCTATTTATCTACTTGCACTGGCGTGCTTTCGAACTGCTAGGTTGGCAGGAGCTGGAACCGAACAATGGGAGCTCACCCCGTCGCGGAGCCTCGAACTGCCAACCTCCCGATCAGCAAGTCCAAACGGTGCAGTGGTTTAAACCACAGTGCCCCCCGCGTCCCCTTGCTATGCTATATGAATAATATATGATTCATATATAATCATATATGATTCATATGCTGTAGAATCATAGAAATGTAGAGTTGGAAGGGAATCTCAACCAAAGCATCCATGACAGATGGCCATCAATCTCTGCTTAATAACCTTCAAGGAAGGAGAGTCCACCACCTTCTGAGGCAGACTGTTCCACTGTCAAACAGCTCTTACCATCAGAAAGTTCTTCCTGGTGTTTAGTTGGAATCTCCTTTATTGTAATTTGAATCCATTTGTTTGAGCCCTACCCTTCAGAGCTGAAGAAAACAAACTTCCTCCTCCTTCCATGTGACAGCCACAGCCCTTGAGATATTTGAAGATGGCTATCATATCTCAGTCTCCTCTTTTCCAGCTAAACCTATCCAACTCCCTCAACCATTCCTCATAAGGCTTAGTTTCCAAACCCTTAATCAACCTGGTCACCCACCTCTGCACACTTTCCAGCTTGTCAACATCCTTCTTGAATTGTATTCCAGATGTGGTCTGACCAAGGCAGAATAGAGTAGGACTATTACTTCCCTTGGTTGGGCTGCTGTACATATGTTGATGCAGATTTTTAAGAATTTAACATAAACAGAGTTTAACATCATAAAGGGAGACAGACAGAAAGTACCGTATTGGCCTGAATATATGCCGCACTTCCCCCCCCCCCCAAAATTCCAACCCTGAAAAGTTAAAGTGCGGCTTAAATTTGCGACCTTACAAAAGTGGCTTTTACGATATCGCTGCTGAAACAGACATACGGTAAAACGGAACAAAAAATGTTTTATTGACGATTTGCGAGCTTGCGACTGTTCATTTGCCATTTACGGGTGCGAGTGCCTGTGGAATTGTAGCAATTTAATAGCGATTTTCGATTTTAGCAATTGTACGGTAATTTTTGCGAGCTTGGGTTGGAGATACAATTCTACCAACCACAGCGATTTTCAGCCTGTAACCCAATTTTAAGGGAGTGGGTTATATTCGGGTATTGTCTTTTTCTCTCCCCCCCCCCCGAATTTTATAGGAGCAGCTTATTCGTGGGTGCGGCTTATATTCGGGCCAATACGGTACATATTCCATTTACATTGTGTAATGACTCCTTCACCTGAGAATTCAAATGCCTAAACCTACAGCAGGGGTGGAGACCATATGCCAGTGGGGGCGGTGCATGGGAAAAGTGGGCGGGGCAACAAATGGAAACATTATCTTTGTACAGTCAGTTACACACACACACACACACACACACACACACACACACACACACTGACTTACCTCTCTGCGCTCCACCCGCACAAGCAAGAGGCATTATTGGAGATCAAGGACACAATCCAGGCAGACAAAAATATTCAGAACAAACACAAAACCCTGTTTTGCAAAATATGACAATCTACAAAAATGCAAACGCAACACGCTGGCTAATAACTTAGTAAATATATAATCGGTATGATGTCATTCAAAATATACATATAAGCCACTTCTAAATAATATCATCATCATCAACAACCTTTATTACGGTCCAGAGACCCAACAAATCGTTACAAAGCAATACACAATCTAAATAATATATATATCATACAACACATCTCGCAAAATATACAAGTAACTGCAAGGTGTTATACGTATCAAAGTCAAACAAAGGTTCAAACAACCAATGAATAGCAAGGAACGCCAAACCGCCTCTCAAAGGAAGACGTCTCTCCGAAGTCTCAAAAGTACAGTGCATCCGTAATATTTCAACTGTTTCGGAATAAAGTCTTCATCAGTGAATAATTATCAATGAAATATACATACTGTTAAGTTGTGGGCGAACATATCAGACGACACAGCGATTCTTCCAAAGTAGCTCTTTATTTGTAAGCTGGAACAGAACTGAACTGAGGAGCTCAGTCAGCCTGCTTATATAGAGCTCCAGAACAATTGTAACTGTTGCAACTTTCTAAAACTATCCAATCATTGAACGTCACTTTTGATCCTTCATTTGCATAACTATCTACAATATCCCCTGCTGGCCCAGGGTGAGAACTTCAGTACATAACACATACTAGTGAAAACCATACTAGTGGGTCAGTGCTCACTGGATAACGTAGCTGCTAACCTAAAATAATCTAAATATAATAACCTAAAATTCGTATCTGAAGAAGTGTTAGGTTATTTATAAATAAATAACCTAAAATTCGTATCTGAAGAAGTGTGCATGCACACAAAAGCTCATACCAAGAACTAACTTAGCTGGTCTTTAAGGTGCTACTGGAAGGAATTTTTTTTGTTTTGATTAAAATAAGCAGTTTGAGGTTCATGACATGCAGTCGAAAACATGCTGCCTCATGAACCTATTTCCTGTAGCGGCATCAATATTCTCTCTCCCTCCCCGCTTCTCTCAATTCAGTAAATGGTATTCAGAAGGGCTTATTCCTAAGTAACCAGGTGTACACTTGCAGATACACAGCTCAGTCCTACTTACATTTAAAAAATAAGCCCCACGATGGGGCTTGGATGCTTTCATCGAGCAAGGGGGTTGATTGTTGAGGTTTGTGAGAAACTGCAGCTTTGAAGTGGACAATTAGTGAGTTGGCAAGAAGCCAAGTAAAGCAAGAAGTACAATGGTACCTCAGGTTACAGACGCTTCAGGTTACAGACTCCGCTAACCCAAAAATAGTACCTTAGAACTTTGCTTCAGGATGAGAACAGAAATCGCGTGGTGGCAGTGGGAGGCCCCATTAGATAAAGTGGTACCTCAGATTAAGAACAGTTTCAGGTTAAGAACAGACCTCCGGAACGAATTAAGTTCTTAACCCGAGGTACCACTGTATGTGAGGAAGTCTGCCTGGAGCTAGGGAAGCCTAGCAACTGGTTGTGATTGGCTAAAAGTTTTCCCTTATAAGCAGCATGACACAGTAGTTTGGTGTTGGAGTTCAGAGGTTGGTGTGTAGAGTTTGAATCCAGTCTGTGTATCTAGTAACTTGCACAAAGCTGTGCTATACTCTGCACATAATAAAAGCAAATACAAACCAAGTTACTGTTCAGCAAGTTATGTTCCTGAGCTGTCATTCTGGACTACACGGACTAAGCAGCCAGTAGCAGAGAGTTTTGGTTGAGATCCATCAACATTGATTCCATTAGGCGGTAAATGATCAGTCAAAATGTATTGCAAGTTTACAGCTAGCAGAAGGGGAGCCATCAGTGAGATATACTGAGCAGCCTGAAATAAGCTAATTGCAAGGTGGTGGCCCTGGATACGACATGCTCCTGTCTACATCATGAAAAAAAGCAGAGCTCTGAAAGCTAACTGTGTAGGGAAAACTGCAAAACAGAATCAAAAGGCTAAACTGCTTGTTTCGCTACAAGGCAATTTGTGGCCAGCTGACATGAAAGCACAGGCAAGAACTCTGCAGAGCTGAGGTGTCTTCAGCCCTGCCTCCTAGTGTGTTGGGGCAAGGCCTTGCAGCACCAGGCCTCACAGCTGTGCCCTCCTCCTCCTCCTGCAAGTAACAATCTCACTGCTGTAGTCACAAACATAAATAAACTTCTATACACTTTAGGTAGTTCTGTCCCCAATAATTCCCAAAAGAAAAGCTTCTGGTTTATTTTACGAAGATTATTATTTTAAACGCCCTTTTCAATTCATTGTATATTATTTACCAGTAAGCTTTAACCTTACCACAAGACCACCACATATGATAAAAAGAACCTTCTTTCTCTTTTCATTCCCAACACTTGTTTGCTTTAGATTTATATGTGTTTGCCAGTTGACTCAGTGTTAGATACAAACAATATATCATTTTCATATAATTTTCTCTTAAACCATAACATGCCGTAAGTTTTATACCCATATTCCACAATCGTTCTCATGCTTCCATGCTGTAATGGTTCTAGGAGTTGCTCGTGCGTAAGCCGGTGCAAACACCTGGCTGGGTTGCCTGAGTGAACCTTTTCTGTCCGGACAGCCACTCACCCGTGGCTGACTCAATCGCTGGCAGAATCCATCAGTGGGCGTTTCTTAAACTTCTTCCAGCAAAGAAGCTCTTTGACGCCTAGTTTCCTCCTACTCTCTCTGCGAGAAAGCCTTCTGCGCAAGGAGGGCATAGGCAGCGGAGGACCCCTACTCTCCCCGCTGGTCCCCGGCAAGGAGTCATGGGACTGCCTCGCCGCTTCCCCCATCTGCCCCCCTTCTCCACTGGTGCTACGCTGATTCTCTTCCCCAGAAGATGGGCTGCCTCTCCCAATCCCGGGACACTCTCTGGAATCCCTCTGGATTTTGCTCACTCCCTCCGGCCCTGATGGCCGTTCCCTGACACATGTTTATGTTTTGACCAATATCTATTGCCCAGTGTATCATTCTGGATTTTACTTGCTCATCCTTTGTCTCCCATTCCAATAATATTTTATGCATTTTAGACAACACTTTTACATTACATTCCAACAGGTCTCTCTCCAGCTGTGATATTTGTGTTGGAACATGCCCGGGGGGCATATGCAGCCCCCAGAATGAGACACTCCTCTCTGGGCATCTTTCTGATGAAGCGCAGCCCGGGAAGTTCACAAATCATGTTTAGCCTGGAGAAGAGGAGGTTAAGGGGTGATATGATAGCCATGTTCAAATATATAAAAGGATGTCACATAGAGGAGGGAGAAAGGTTGTTTCCACCTAAACATTAGGAAGAACTTCCTGACTAAGAGCTGTTCGACAGTGGAGTTTGCTGCCAAGGAGTGTGGTGGAGTCTCCTTCTTTGGAGGTCTTTAAGCAGAGGCTTGACAACCATATGTCAGGAGTGCTCTGATGGTGTTTCCTGCTTGGCAGGGGGTTGGACTCGATGGCCCTTGTGGTCTCTTCCAACTCTATGATTCTATGATTCTATGAAATCAGTCCCTGTGCGCACCAGCGACACATATTGAAAGACATGTGCACGCTCTATCAGCAGAGTATAGCAGAAATCCTGGAGCGTAGGTGTTATTGAGCATCCTATGTATTTATTAAGCAATATATACAGGACAAAGCAACCGTGGCGTCCTTCTCCGAGAGAGAGAGTAAAGAAAGTACAAAAGTACAGTACAGCGGAAAAGAGATAAGACTGACTTCCGTTCTCACACTTTCCAAACCTAGAAAGTAAACACTGACATGTGATGTAACAATCACACATCCAGCAACGGAGGAGGGAAATGCTAACAATTTGTTCCCTGATCCACCTTATTTGATGCGGATCCATCGTTTCCGGCACACTGTGGTTGGAATGCGCAGGTTTCTGGCATGTCTTCTAAGATGGATGGCCCTGCTTTAACAGAAGCGCATTGAACGATGGCACTGGAAAATTAATCTGGGCCACGAGGATATATTTAGTTTGTGATAGTATTCTAAGGCAGCAGTCCTGAACATGGTTACTGGGAAGTAACTCTCATTGAATTCAGTGGTGCATGCCTTTAGGATTGCACTATAATCCAATAAATTACCCAAATAGCAGAATGAATTGTTTTTACACCCCACTGAAATCTATTCAAGAAAACAGGAGAAATGTATCTCCCAAACCTGAACCACCCAGTGGTATCTTGGTGTGTTTCGTTTGAAAAATTACAGCTTCTCAAGAATAGATAGCAGGCCAATTGTGGATGTTTCAATGTGTAAAATGCTACAGTGTAAATGTTCCATCACGGCAACCTCATTTGTATGTTGTAGCTGTAGTTCGGCCGGGAAATATTAATCCCTGTTGGTATGTTGAATGCCCATTTCTGCTTTTGTTTAATACTGATGACTCCTTCCTTTAGGGTAAAGGCATTTTAATAATAATCTCATAACCAGAAGGGGGTTTGGCACCTGTGTCAACATTGATAAGAGATCTGTGCTGTTTGTTAAGATGCTGCAGAGAGCGAGAGAGAGCGAGAGAGCGTTTGATTCACCTCTACTGTAAACTTATGACTATAATTTCTTCCAAATTGCAGCCGAGTTTCATTTAATTTGTGCTTAAGGGCTCTTCAGATGCTGCAGTTTTTTCTACGGGTTGAAAGACCTCACCATAGCCGAAAGGGGCAAAATGCATCCCATCCTATTGCGTCTAATGAATGCCGGCGACTGTTTTGTAGAGGAGGCTATCAAGAATCCATTTCTGTTATGAAGGGAAAGATGAGTGGGTGGCAACATCTTGAAAAATGCATTTGTAGGATGTTGCCATTAGGCATGAGAAGTGTTTTAAACAAATTGAACTTTCCAATGTCAAAGTCAATGTCTTCCTTTTTTAAAGCCAATTCTACAATTTGAAAACTCTCTTGCCAACATAGATCAGTCGCAGCTTTCCCCTTCTGATCCTGTGAAGGTAGCTTTCCCATCGCATGTTTGGTTTGTTTTGGCTGCCTGCCATGTATAAAATATGGAGATTTTGAATTTACTGTAACTCTGAGGCTGGTGCTGCAGATCCTGCTAGCAGAGAGCCTTCCCAGCTCTTATAAAAATGCAACTTTATTGGCAGAAGAACAGGAAATGTTCAGCGATGGAGATGGTTTCTGCTTTTCTCTAAAACCATGGTATGAACAAGGAGGGCAGCAGTACCACCCCACCCCTGAAGGTAGTAATGAGGTGATTGAATAGACGGTAACATTTTGGGCTACATTTTGGGAGGCTAAAGAACACGTTAAGTCAGGAAGCTAGACAAGAACTTTATTGTCCACCTCAAACCAGGTGACAAAAGCAACAGGAAATGTCTAACTTCAACCAGATATAACCAAGTCTTGTGCTCGCTGGTGATGAGAGTCTAATGGCACTCTCCA
This sequence comes from Podarcis melisellensis, assembly GCF_964234715.1. Lineage (NCBI taxonomy): Eukaryota > Metazoa > Chordata > Lepidosauria > Squamata > Lacertidae > Podarcis > Podarcis melisellensis. The sequence goes on from NC_138544.1 coordinate 17,140,061, forward strand.
CACACAGCTTCTGATTTTTTTTCCCATGTGAAGAAAAGTGTCTCATCATAAGTGGAAAACTAGCACATTAGGGCGAAAGGTTAACGTTGGGCATACATTATTATCATAGGGACATTATCATACATCCACAGTGGATGATCCTCTATGTCAGGAATCAGCAAAGTTTACAGTGGTACCTCAGGTTAAGTACATAATTCGTTCCGGAGGTCCGTTCTTAACCTGAAACTATTCTTCACCTGAAGCACCACTTTAGCTAATGGGGCCTCCTGATGCTGCCACGCTGCCGGAGCACGATTTCTGTTCTCATCCTGAAGCAAAGTTCTTAACCTGAAGCACTATTTCTGGGTTAGCGGAGTGTGTAACCTGAAGCATTTGTAACCTGAAGCGTATGTAACCCGAGGTACCACTGTACCTCACCTGGGCCTGTTCACTCCAGAGGAGATTCCTCGCGCACTTGCATGAGCGTGTGTGCCTGTGATTTCTGGCGTCTGTGCAGATGCGATTTCCGATGCCATGGAAGCGAGTCTCTGCACCGCACTGCACCGGTTTAGCGCAGTGTGCAGGGACTCGCTGAGCAAGTGGCTCAGTTCAGGGATGGCTCGTGGGCCGGTTAAATGACTCCCATGGGCCACGTGTGGCCCAAGAGCCTTAGGTTGCTGACCCCTGCTCTATGTGGATACAACCAGCGCATGGTGAAATTGTAATGAACATCACAGGAGCTGAATCATCTGAATCCATCCTTACTTAGTGGGCTGCATTTGTCCTTGCCACATTTTCCGAGAGTTACATGAAAGTGCAGTCATTGGCTGTCGAATTATAGCTTGGAAAGGCTCCTAGGAAGCTTTTTTGATTTTATTCCGTTTTCCTTTCAGTGTCAGTCACTGCAGCAGGTGTTAATTCTATTAATTTAATTAGGGATATATCACATGCATCACTATGAGAAGAAAAAAGAACTTCACTGTGAGTTGGACACACAAATGATACATCAACGTTTAGAGACAGGGGTTTTCTGTAGGGTGAAACTGAGCAGCAGTTATCACCCACATTTCCTTTGACAGACTAAGGGCCATTGTGGAGGTGAAGGTAAGCGAAGAGAGCAGGAAAGGCAGTGGCATAGCATGGAGGGGACACAGGGGTGGTTGCTCTGGGTGCAAAATTGTTAGAGGCGCAAACTTTAAACACCCGGTGCTGCCTCAATACAGCTGCATGCTTCCGTTGCTGGGCTGCGTTGAAAACGGCTTCTCTATGCGAACCAGGAAGTGACCTCTGCAGACAATGGAACGACTCTTCTTTTCTTATCTCTGTGGCTATGATCTCCTAGGTGATGCGAATGCCATTAGGCAGTTGAATGCACATGCTTACTCCATCTGTTTCCCTCGCTCCCTCCTACCCACTCCCTCTGTGTGGCCCCGGATGCTAGCAACCCACACTACGCCACTGAGGAAAGTTGACAAGTGTGCACTCCTGGTTGTCCTGCTACTGCCTATTTCTGTTTCTCTGCATTCTCCCCCTGGTGGTGAGATGTGCCATAGTGGGAGCCTGCACATATCTCCAGCATGCAAGATGCATGGCAAACGTTACAGGAGGCACTACTACTACTACTACTACTACTACTAATAATAATAATTTATTTATACCCCGCCCATCTGGCTGGGCTTCCCCAGCCACTCTGGGTAGCTTCCAACAAAATATTAAAATACTGTAGTCTGTTAAACATTAAAGGCTTCCCTAAACAGGGCTGCCTTCAGATGCTTCTAAAAGTCTGGTAGTTGTTGTTCTCTTTGACATCTGGTGGGAGGGCATTCCACAGGGCGGGTGCCACTACCGAGAAAGCCCTCTGCCTGGTTCCCTGTAGCTTCACTTCTGGCAGGGAGGGAACCACCAGAAGGCCCTCTGCGCTGGACCTCAGTGTCCGGGTAGAATAATGGGAGTGGAGATGCTCCTTCAGGTATACAGGACCGGGGCCTTTTAGGGCTTTAAAGGTCACCATCAACACTTTGACTTGTGATTGGAAATGTACTGGGAGCCAATGTAGATCTTTCAAGACTGGTGTTATGCGGTCTCGGCGGCCACTCCCAGTCACCAGTCTAGCTGCCGCATTCTGGATTAGTTGTAGTTTCCAGGTCACCTTCAAAGGTAGCCCCACACAGAGCACATTGCAGTAGTCCAAGCGGGAGATAACTAGAGCATGCACCACTCTGGCGAGACAGTCCACGGGCAGATAGGGTCTCAGCCTGCGTACCAGATGGAGGTGGTAAACAGCTGCCCTGGACACAGAATTGACCTGCGCCTCCATGGACATTATTTGTCTTATGTTTATCATATCAGATATGGCCTTCAGTTTGCATGCATTTTGTTCAAGTTCAGGCTCTGACTGATCTCTATATTTTATATTGGGAAGGAACCCATGCTCCCAGTCCTGATCAGGCTCCATCCCTAATCAGACCGGTGTTGAAAAATGATGGTGTATTGTCATTTCCTGTAGTGCATGGCTTGATTCTCCTGTCATCTGAAGTTGCCATTCTGTATTTTCCAAGTGCATTGCTCCTGTACAGTGTTCCTGCTCTCTGTTTGTAGCACTACATGGTCTTGATTGAGTGCTGCTTGGCCTTGCCTTTGTGCAGCGAAGTGGGTGAAGTGTCCATTTGTTCCCTACCTCTATTATTCTAAGTAAGAGAAGCTGTCATGTTTGCCTTCTGACACTAAAGAGATTTGCAATGTCAGCCTTCTCATGTTGTTACGGGGGGGGGGGGAGTAGATGGCGTTGACTTCATTTGAACTAGCATCTGGCAGGATTTTGCAGGAAGACTTTACATTCATTTAAATGTTTTCTAATTTAACACAGACATGAGATGCAAATCCCACTGTTATGCACTTACGGAGCTTTCCATACTTGTCGAGTGTATTTCCTTGTTCATCTCAATTTGTGCAGAAAAGCTCACTTAGGATATTGTGTTTCGAAATGTGGTTCTTGTTAGTCTCTTCCATGTGCAGAGTTATGCGCAGAATGGATTTAACCACATAAAAGCCGAGGTTGGTTGATTGAAAATTTATCTTGGCCATGTTAAGGAAAAGGGCTGCTGGACCATGTTTGCTTTTGAACAATGAGCTACAGCAAAGGATTGGGGTGCATGCATTTTTTGACAAGGAGATGCCACCAAAACAGCTTCCCTGTGTAATATTTTTTTACATACTGTTTCATCTGGAAGCACTTACAGACACAGCATTCCAGGACTCTGTTATTTGGTCCTTGGGATTTTCCCCAAGTTACATTTTGTAGCTATTCTTAAAATATTCTTAATATTATTATTAAATTAAATTTGTATACCACCCTTAATCCGTAGATTTCAGGGTCGTTCAGAACATAAACATTCAAGATAAAAGACACAAAATCCATAATAAAACAAGAAAAAGAAGCCAATAACCCCTTCATGCCCACCCCTTCCCACAAGACAATTAAAAGAGTACAGTGGAACCTTGGCTTTTGAACACAATCCATTCTGGAAGTCCGTTTGACTTCCGAAACGCCCGAAAACTGAGGATCAAAGGGCTGTCAGCAAGTTCCATTGAGAAAAATGGAGAAATGCCCCTTTGAAGCCATTCGACTTCCGAGGTGCGTTCAAAAATGGAATCATTCACTTCCGGGTTTTCGGCGTCCGAAACATTCAGCAGCTGAAACTTTCAAAAACTGAGGTTTGACTGTACCAGATATTAATCAGCCAAAGGTTGAAGATTAATGTTTTTGCCTGGCACCAAAAGGTGTATAATGAAGGCGCCAGGCGAGCATCTCTGGGGAGAGCACTCCACAAATGGGGAGCCACTGCAGAAAAGGCCTGTTCTCGTGTTGCCACTTTCTGGACCTCACATGGAGGAGGCACATGAAGAAGGACCTCAGAAGATGATCTCAGGGTCTGGGTAGGTTCGTAGGGAGAGCGGCAGTCCTTCAGCTATTGCGTTCCTGAGCCATTTAAGACTTCACAGGTAACAACTAGCACTTTGCTGGGCCCAGGAACTAATTCGCAGCCAGTGCAATCGGTCAGGTTCGGTATAATACATTCAAACCTTCTTGGCCCAGTGAGCAACCGCAATAAATGCTTGCCAGGACAGAAGACAGAAAAGGGTGTGTGAATATGTGTAGAAACTAGTGTACAAAGGTAACGTTTATATGGCTTGCTTGGCCTAGTTTTGCATGTGACCCCCAAAAGGTTGCCCAGAAAGGAATGTTTTTTTCACCCCTCAAACCTAAGTTTGGTTTTATCTTCTACTTTATTTTATTCCTAACTCCTTATCTAATGCATCTTTAAGGTGGGTGTTGGAATTTTAAGATAACTTAAAAGAGAAAAGTATTAATCAAGTGCAGGGTCATGAAATGCATAGTTATTGTAAGGGGTTCCAGGTTCAGTTACTGGAATTTCCAGTTTTAAGGCACAAGGTAATGGGGAAACTGGAAATGCTACCAGTAGACAATACTGGTCTGGCTGGGTCACTGGTCCAAACTTGGAATAAGACAAGAATTACCTTCATTGACTCAAAGAGAACTTGGGGTGTTTTAACTAAGTCTGCAACTAATTAAGAGCAATCTAATTAACTTGCTGTCCAAAATGTTCATTAGATTGTAATTGAAGAAGTGTAAGCAAGTTTTAACCAATTTGGCTAAACGAATCTGTGCGTTCTCATTAGCCAGTCTCTCATGTCTAATTGCTGATGTCAAACATACAGGATATTCATAAATGGTATGTCACATACTCAGGTGGTTTAGAATCTTCTAAATATTTCAGGACTTCTAGATAAAAAGCTATAGTTGTTTTTCCTGTTGTTTCTGCAGCTTAAAAATAAAAAAATGGTTGAGTGATATGACCATTCCCCTTTGTTCTATGTATCACCCAGTACTGATTCCGTTAACAGTGCATGGATAATTAAGGTAGGGATATGGGATTTATGTCTCTGCAGATGTTGTCAGATGGTCAGGGATTATGGGAGATGTAGTCTGGAGGGGCCATAGGTTCCCCATCCTTGAGTTAAGGGTTGGTGTGCAAACAGATAAAGAAGCATTGGGGAGGAGAGACTTAGAGTATCAAAAAGGAGAGAGATAGAGACAGAGAAACAGAGGTGCAAGGGAAACAGGAGGGAGATGATAAACAATGGAAAAATAAAATATTTGCAGGAAAAACCTAAAAAGAGAGAGATGAGATTTAATTTCCAGGACATTCTATTAATATAGAATATAAGTGCATTTCTGTTTACAATAAATAAATATGTGGTAACCATTTGTCATATAAGGCAGTGATTACGATTGCTGGCTAAACCACCAACACAGCTGCTACTTTATGTCTGAGAGAAATGAATTGTGCAAGATCAGCTACAAAGCTGTGCAATTCAGAAGTGGTTTCTAGGATGGCCACACCCAAACTGTTTCCTGGGAGAGAAACGGAATAAGCAGACCAAGTCACCGCAATTCTGTGGCCTAATGGAGCTAAGGTTTTTGAACTGAAATCAGTTTAGCTCCATTTCACAGAATGGAACTAACACATGGGTAGGTGTAATGGTTATATGGGGTTGCTCGTGCGTAAGTTGCCGCCACTCCTGGCTAGGTTGCCTGGTTAAACCTTTTCCTGGCTGGACAGCCCTTCACTTCGTGGCTGTTTCAGTCGCTAGCAGAATTCGTCAGTGGGTGTTTCTTGAACTTCTTCCAGCAAAGAAGTTCTTTGACGCCAAGTCTACGCCTACTTTCCCTGCGCGGAAGTCTTCTGCGCAGGGTGGGTGTGGGTAGCGGAGGACCTGTGCTCTCCCTGCTGGTCTCCGGCGAGGAGTCCTGGAGCCCCCTCGCCGATTCCCCCATCTGCCCCCCTTTATCCCTGGTGTTACGCTGATTTCCTTCCCCAGCCGATGAGCTCCCTCTCTCCCTGCTGGGCCCTTCTCTGGCATCACTTGGGAGCCTTGCCTCCACCTCTGGCTCCGATGTCAGTTCCCTGACAGTAGGCAAACTAAGGCCTGGGGGCCGGATCTGGCCCATTCACCTTCTAAATCCGGCCAGTGGACGGTAAGGGAATCAGTGTGTTTTTACATGCATAGAATACATCCTTTTATTTAAAATGCATCTCTGGGTTATTTGTGGGGCCTGCCTGGTGTTTTTACATGAGTAGAATGCTTTTATTTAAAATGCATCTTTGGCTTATTTGTGGGGCATAGGAATTCGTTCATTCTTCCCCCCCCCAAAAAATATAGTCCGGCCCACTGCAAGGTCTGAGGGACAGTGGACCGCCCCCCTGCTGAAAAAGTTTGCTGACCACCTGAACTAATGCCTTCACATTCATTGTGCTGGGGATCAGCTTGGAATGTGGGAAAGACAAAATTGTACCGTCAACCCTTCATCTGTCGGGACAAAACTAATGGGGAACTCTCAACAGCAGAAACCTCTCTCAGCTCACAGCAGCCTTTCCCCGACCTGCTGCCCTCTCTGTTATGTACTGAAGTTCTCACCCTGGGCCAGCAGGGGGATACTGTAGATAGTTATGCAAATGAAGGATCGAAAGTGACGTTCAGTGATTGGATAGTTTTAGAAAGTTGTTACAGTAACGTTGTACTGGAGCTCTATATCAGCAGGCTGACTGAACCCTTCAGTTCAGTTCTGTCCTGGCCTGTGAATAAACAAGAGCTGTTTGAAGAATCGCTGTGTTGTCTGATATGTTCACCCACAACTTAACACTAAGAGCTTTACATAATTGCTCTCCCATTGAATTGGCAATGCAACCAACACAGCAGGCATAGGGGAGAGAGAGATATATATATTTATCCCCATTTGCAAAACACAACTTCCAATCCCAAGATGTGTTTTCACTGAGCTCCTCAGGTGTTTAGTACTGTATTGAGGCTCGACTATGCTCCAATTTCTATAATTGTGCAATTGCGGCAGGCAGGTTTGACAGTGAGCAGCACAATGGACGGTTGCGCTTTGTCCGCGAAACAATAATCCAATAGGAACCTCCTTTTTTTTTTTACCTTTTCTGACAAAACAAAGGAGACAACTTAACACTCTCCATGGTGTGGGGACTACAGTTCCCATCATCCTTACCCATGCAGGCTAGGAACTGTCAGGAATCGGAGCCTGAAAAAACCAAACATCTGGATTGCCACCACATTAGACAAGGCTGGGACAGAGTCATTGAAATTCCTCGCAAGAAACGGACTGTGGGAGAAATTTTTTTCAGAGTTTAACAGAGAAACAAAGCTGGCTGTTTGGAATAATTTAAACCCATGATAGGCTGAGTGGAGGAGTAGCAGATAATCACGGCTGTGCCTAATGAACTGGCTTGTGCAACCAGAGCTTGTGAAATCAGAGCATGAAAAATGTGCAGCGGGACCAGCGACCACACATTCTGTAAAGCAGGAATGTTTGCAAATAACAGCCTCCTATCCCCCAAACTGTGAGAATGTGTATTAAGCATCCACCGGCATAGACTTTGCCGGGGATTGCATTTTCAGTTAATTATATCGCTGGCTGTTGTTGGGCTGGCCAGACAAAAGCAGTCGGGTACTAGAAACGCTAAGGGACACGGGTGGGGCTGTGGGTTAAACCACAGAGCCTAGGACTTGCCGATCAGAAGGTTGGCGGTTCGAATCCCGTGACGGGGTGAGTTCCCGTTGCTCAGTCCCTGCTCCTGCCAACCTAGCAGTTTGAAAGCATGTCAAAGTGCTAGTAGATAAATAGGTACCGCTCTGGCGGGAAGCTAAACGGCGATTCCGTGCGCTGGTATGGTTCGCTAGAAGCGGCTTAGTCATGCTGGCCACATGACCCGGAAGCTGTACACCGGCTCCCTCGGCCAATAAAGCGAGATGAGCGCCCCAACCCCAGAGTTGGTCATGACTGGACCTAACGAACAGGGGTCCCTTTACCTTTACAAGAGACGCTACAAGTCCTTTGTTGCTCACATAACTAAATCAGCATGACTGCAGGCTCAAGCAGTCCCATCTGACTAGGGGAAAGGGCTTCGGCTCAGCACTGGGACACATGATTGGCATGCAGAAGGTCTCATCGGCAATCACTGGCATCTCCAGGACATGCTTGGGAAAGATCCCTGCCAGAAACTCAACATTGCAAAGCCACACCTTATTGACCACCCCCTGTGACCTCTTAGCACAGTGGTTCTCAACCTGTGGGTCCTCAGATGTTGTTGGACTACAACTCCCATCACCCCTAGCTAGCAAGGACAGAGCTCAGGGATGATGGGAGTTGTAGTCCAACAACATCTGGGGACCCACAGGTTGAGAACCGCTGTCCTAGCAGATCTACTGAGCACCAGAAACAGCTGAGCCCTGGTCAAAGGGGCCCCAGGTGCTTAAAAGCACCCCTCACTGCCAGGGCTGGTTCAGCTGCAGGTCAGCACAGAGACTCAGAAGCAAGCACTAAAGTTGATTTTTTATTCAAAGTGGCAAAATACAAATGGAGAGCTCCATGGGCAGGACTTGCCTTGATGAAGCAATTGCCAGGGTTTAGGCAGGCCTGTGGTGGGCTGGAGTTTGAGTGGGGGTCAAGGAGGTTATGGGGATTGCAGGTGGGCACTGGAGCTACAGTACCTGAGCTTCAGGCGGGTGTGTGTATGTGTTGTATGTACCATGAAAAACTAATAAAAATCTAAGTGTGCAAAAAAAAAAAAGGGCCCCCTCCCCCCAGCAATGATACTGATTTAGAATAGAATGTCCCTGTCAAGGTTAACAATCATGCCCATTTTTCCTTGGTTTCAATTTCAGTGTTCTCTGCTATGTAAGTTATTGTTTAGCAGTTGGCAAAAATTAGGTTGGGTTGTGGGTGTCATAATTAACAGTGCAATTAAAAGCATTTAGCACCAGCAGTGCTGAAAAGAATAAAACAACAACAGCATGGCCCCAGTCCGCCAAAGCTATATGATATGGTACACATAGTTCTGCTGACTAAAGCAGAAGGCCTGAATCATCATCTCCCCTCTCCACTAGCAGCATCAAATCACTAAGGATTTGTTGGTTTTGCATTTCAATGCAAACGTACCTAATTCACTAAACCAGGGGTGGCCAACTCTCAAGAGACTGCGATCTACTTTCAGAATTAAAAACTGGCAGTGATCTACCCCCATTTTTGGGTGGTTCAGCTCAAAGTGTTGAGCTTTTTTTTAGGAAAGAGAAAAGCCCCATTTTTAAAGGTTTTTTTTTTTTTAAAAAAAGGGGGGGCGGAGGGGCAAAGTCACTCACAAAAATATCGCTATGGATCAAAACAGCAGTACAGAGAAAGGGAGCCAGAGATAGACCACGGTCTACCAAAACCTCGCAGCGATCTACCTGTAGATCATGATCGACCTGTTGGACATCCCTGCACTAAAGCAATAGACGAACTGCAACTCGTCCTTCAAAATGCGTACTTCTCTAACTTTTGCAATCCAGTTCTCCAACCAGAAAATGTGTGTAAAAATGTCATGTTGGGTCGAAATGTGCCTCAAAAATGCATATAGTGGTGAAATTAATGTTTTTTAAAAATGCCTTGTATTTGGGGAAACTGCTTGCAAAAGTGCATACATATTGGAAGAAATGTACGCAAAAAATGCATACAGTTCTCTCTGTGTGTGGACTTAAACATAATTAGAAAGTGACGCAGAAATGGGGCATACTGAACATAAGAGTGAAGAAATAAGAAATGGAGAGAAACTGAAGAGATTCCCCAATCATTGCCAGCTATAGTAGTATAAAGCAACACACATGATGTAATCTTGTTACGCAGCAAGTTTCACCTCAAATGGCAGCCAATGAAATGGAGTGGGGGGAGAGAGGGAGAACAAAAGCAGCCTGTCAGGTGCAGAGGCTCACTGTCACTTACTGAGAGGGAGAAGGTGAGGTTGACATGGTGTGGAGGTCAGCACATTGCAAATGCACTGGCAGAGCCAATCCAGTGCCCCTGCCATAGCTGTCAACCGTCCCTTATTTGGCGGGAAAGTCCCTTATCTCAGCGCTGTGTCCCGCTGCTGTCCCTTATTGATGATGTCCCTTAAATTTCCCGGGTTTCAAAGGAAGCAGCTCCTCTCCCTCCCTCCCTGCCGGCCAGGGAGGAGGGAGGCTCCAGCTGCGTTGCTTGGCTGCGTTGCTCACCCAATAAGGAGTCTAAGAATGACTGGGGGGTGGAGCTTGCTTGCCTTGTGCCGACCAAATCGGCCACGTTGCCTGGGGACTCGCCTTTGCTCAGCGCTTCCCAGCGGAGAGGTGACGGTGGTTTTCCTTGCTGCATCCCCTTTGCTGGGTAGGTGTGCTGTGGGAACCACTGCTTGAGGCTTCGTTTGGCTGCTGGCTGGGCTTTCTGCCTTTGGCTTGGAGGTGCTCAGAAGTTGAACATACCTGTGCCTGGAAAATCCCTTATTTTGGCTGCTGATTCCTTATTTTCAAGGCTGCTGGTCCCTTATTTTCAAATCTGTAAGTTGACAGCTATGGCTCCTGCTGGTGTGTTTGCACCATGGCAACCTCTCTGCCAACTCCCACCTCCCCCTTTCCTTGTCAGTGACAGTGATATACCTGCCAGGAACCTAGCATAGCAGCTCCAGTGCACCCTGAGGTTCTCTTCCGGTGGAAAAATGTGGCTCACGATATTATTACAGCGTATGTTTCGCATTATGGCAGAGAGAGGAGCAGGAGATAGCGGAGTTTCTGTTTACTGGCGCAAGTGCGTTGCATCCGGTTCCGCCCTAATACTACACAAATTCATTTGGAAAGCGAGGCCCGTGAACGCGTGAGGACAAACTTCAAAGTGAATGCGTGCAGTGGGAGCCAGAGCGTTTAATGTACCCTTTCTAGTGGGTACCTTGCATGTATATTAAATAACCTATTTGAATGGGATTTCCAGAATTAATTATGTGATAAAAGCAGCACAAGCTCCATTACAAATAACTCATACTCATGCCGCGGTTGTGATCATCACCTCAGTGCTTTTAACTTTAATAGAACCTCATAAGTATGTTGAAGACAAAACTGAAAATCTCAGGGAGAGAGAGAGCTCTGATTCCCCCCCTGGCTGATTTTGTATGAATTGCGTGTACGGAGTCTTTGTGGCAGAATTCCAAACAGTGTGATTTCATTTAGTTTAACTGGTGTCTAATAGTTTCTCAACTTTATTTTTGTCAGACAGGCAGCCATTAAAATAATCTATTGAAGAAGTGCAGAGTTTTCCCTTAAAAAGTATTTTGCTCTGTCTCTGTATTCCTTTCCAGAAGAGATTTATTTAACACATCAAATGCCTCATTTTCAGCCCATTACAGCTGCAATCCAGGAATGAGGTACTCCAAAATGATATCATTAGACCCATCTGAAATATACAGGACTAATCTAGCACAGCTCAAGAACGGGGGGGGGGGGGGGGTTTGGAGGGGGTGGGGAGAAAGAATCTCATCTGCAGTCCTAAATATTTGTGCGTGCAATGTCAGAGCAACGTTGCTGTTATGCGATGCTGTGTTGATTAATTGTGGTTTCCTCCTGCCTAACCAACTTGTCAGTTTGACCAACTGTGTTCTCAAACTTGCCATTTAAACAGTTCTGCAGATTCCCCACTAAGTTGCTGGAAATTCTTGATGGCAGCCATTACAGGGCCACTTTAATTGTGAGGCGCATGCACTGGAAACATAACTGTGTGTTTGCAGTACCTGCGTAAGTTTGATTATACAACTGAACACAAGGGTGTCAGATCTGACTCCCGTTAAGCTGGGGAGGGGAAGAGACAAGGCTGCACGCAAACCATACATTCAAAGCATTCTGATACCACTAGCCTCCACTGGAATGGGAGAGCAGAGCAGGGTTCAGGTCTCACAAGTAAGAGGTTTGGGGGCTGATCAAGGAGTTTAAGTGGGCGTATGTGGTAGATTATGGTGCTGGAGGAGACTCTTGAGAGTCGCATGGACTGCAAGAAGAGCAAACCTATCCATTCTTGAGGGAATCAGCCCTGAGTGCTCACTGGAAGGACAGATCCTGAAGCTAAGGCTCCAATACTTTGGCCACCTCATGAGAAGAGAAGACTCCCTGGAAAAGACCCTGATGTTGGGAAAGATGGAGGGCACAAGGAGAAGGGGACGACAGAGGTTGAGATGGTTGGACACTGTTCTCGAAGCTACAAACATGAGTCTGACCGAACTGCGGGAGGCAGTGGAAGACAGGAGTGCCTGGCGTGCTCTGGTCCATGGGGTCACGAAGAGTCGGACACGACTAAACGACTAAACAACAACAAATGTGGTAGATGTCCAGACCCTGCCACACTCTTGAGGGTGTTACAGTGGACGCTCAAGTTGCGGATGTGATCCGTGTGGGAGGCACATTACAACCTGCAGCGTTCGCAACCTGCAGCACCGCGTCTGCACACGATTTAGCGCTTCTGCGCATGCGTGACCGCCGAAACCCGGAAGTAGCCTGTTCCGGTACTTCCGGGTTTTGGCGAGTCCGTAACCTAAAAAAACGCAACCTGAAGTGTCTGTAATCCGCAGTATGCCTGTATTTGGGAACATGGTACATCTCCAAATTTCAGAAATGCTCAGCTTGCAAAACCTAATCCAAACCCTACAAGTGTCCCTATTTTCCAGGGGCAGTCCCAGATTTACAGAAGCCGCCCTGGATTCTGATTTGATCTAGGAATGCCCTGCTTTTCCTTAGGATGTCCTTATTTCCATCAGAGAAATGTTGCAGGGTATGGTAGGACGTCCCTATGTCAGAATGCCGCGACGAGACTCCTTATGGGGTCTTCGCTGCGAGATCATATTCATCCAGTACTATACCAGCTGCACTGGCTCCCGGTGGAGTACAGGATCAGGTTTAAGGTGCTGGTTTTAACCTTTAAAGCCCTATACGGCCTAGGACCCTCGTACCTACGGGACCGCCTCTCCTGGTATGTCCCACAGAGAAATTTACGGTCTGCAAATAAAAACACCCTAAAGATCCCAGGCCACAGAGAGGTTAGGCTGGCCTATACTAGAGCCAGGGCTTTCTTGGCCGCGGCTCCAATCTGGTGGAACGCTCTGTCACAAGAGACTAGGGCCCTGCGGGACCTGACATCTTTCCGCAGGGCCTGCAAGACAGAGCTGTTCCACCAGGCCTTTGGTCAGGGCGCAGCCTGACCTCCTCCTCTGGCAACCTGCACAGAATTTTGCTTGATGGTTGCCATTAATTTGATTTTAATTAATTTTATAATGAATGTTTTTAGAATGTTGAACTATTTTGATTGTTGTTAGCTGCCCTGAGCCCAGCTTCGGCTGGGGAGGGCGGGATATAAATAAAATTTATTATTATTATTATTATTAGAGAAATGTTGGAGGATATGGAGTTATGCGACCCCTGAGCCAGTAAGTAACTATACATCCTTTAGATGACACCTGAAGGCAGCCCAGTCAGATGGGCACAGTATAAATAATAACATTGTTGTTGTTAATTGAATAGGACATCCCCATTTGCATCATAGAAATGTTGGAGGGGATGCTATTCCTAAGAGATGTGTGTGTTGGGGACAGGAAAGTTTGTGCATCATTTTTTAAGACATGGCATTGAAAACAAAACTGACCCAGAGGCTGTGAAGGAAAGGTGTGTCATGGGGACACTCACCAGGAGGTCAAATGGCAGCCCAAATGCACAGAGTATATTGAGCACTGCTGACATTGTTCCTGAGGGCTAGTTCTGCTTTTTCCAGGGCGCCGTTTGAGGCAATAAGAACACTTGGAAAACCAAAGTAACAACATGTTCCCCACATCACCTGTAAGTATCTGGAAGCCATCGCCTCATACACAGGCAAAGGGAGATCTAGGTGCTTGAACAGAAACACTCAAGCCTTCACAAGTCTTGATTTCTGATATTGGCCAGATATTCTCTGAATGTTTGATAATTGACATCAGATACGACAGCAGCTGGCAGCCTTTGATTTCTGTGTTTGACATTCCATCTTAATTGACACTTATGGATGACAGTTCCCTAGTGCTCATTTTTGACAGTAGACGTGCAGCGCATAGCAATATTTTGACAGTATCGGACAGCCAGTATACAGTGGCTTTTGGAAAATAAGAGTATTTGACAGCAAACATGCACTAGCCACCAGTGATAGTCATGACCACATGGCTTTGGCATCGCAGAACACTTTCCACAAACGGACATAGCCCTTCTCAGTCTCTCTCTTCCTGGAGTACATTTCCTAATGACGTGTTTCGTTGTTTCAAATGTACTTTTCGCTTTCAACATGCAAGTAGCGATCAGGAAAGGATTGGGCTGAAAGAAATTTCAAAGGACTGAAAGGGGCTTAGGATCTGTTACCCTCTTTTCCCATAGGAGAACATAGATGTGTTGTAGGTTGCCTCTTTGATGTGGCCCCAACACTGTCCCTGGGGCAGTTTAGTAGAGCTTGTTTGGCGGAATCAGAGAAGCATTCACAAAATTCAGGTATGACTGTTCTGACAGCGTTGATTGGTCTGCTTTGGTCTATTGCAGGCTTCCTCAACCTTGGCCTCCAGATGTTTTGAGACTACAATTCACATCATCACTGACCACTGGTCCTGCTAGATAGGGATCATGGGAGTTGTAGGCCAAGAACATCTGGAGGGCCAAGGTTGAGGAAACCTGGTCTATGGGCCCTCTTTGGCTGAAAATGGATCTTGCTCGCCACCAGGGACTGATCTGGATCACAGCTGGCAGTCTAGCAGCTCCGTGTGACATGAAAACAGTTCAGGGCCGATCACCTGATGACAGTCGAGTCCAGCTGGTGACCTTAGATGTCTTCAGTACACTCAGTGTTTTGCCTTGGTGGAGAATAACGAGTTTGTGATGCAGAGGTTGTGATACGTGTGTAGCTCAAGCAGTCTTTGCCCATTCTCATTGATGCTGCCAGGACCCAGGTGCAGTTGTCCCTTGTGTGATGATCTTTCCCAGCTGTGGCATTGAAATCTCCCAGCAGGAATAAGTGTTTGTGGGCTGGGACCCTCCTGCCAGGCTGGTCTAGTTCCTCATAGAACCGGTCGTTCTTTTGTATGGCAGAGCACTTAAAATGTTAACCTGAAAATAAATGTAGAAACACTTCTGAAGTGGAGTCTTGATGGGCAGATTTGTTTTTCATAAGCAACTAAACAAGCAAATCTACAAGGAAGATCACAAGTGTGGCACCTAAGCAAACAACAGAATGCTTATCAAAACATTAAGAGTACTAAGCCAGTGATTATTATAATTCTTTCCAGTTTAGGGATTAGCATTTTGGATTCTCTAAAGCCTTAATGACCTCATTAGAAACTTGTAATCCTTTGTTTACCAAAATATAAGGTTTCATCTGAAAGTCTTTGCCTTGGGGATTATTGTTTTTGTCCTTGGTGGGCTGATAGGGGCATATTTTAAGACTTGCAAAAGTCAATAAAGCAGACTTTATTTCTTTTCTAATAGAAGAAAAATGTATAGGGCAAGAAGAAAAGCAATTAAATTTGGATAGTTAAATTCTTTGGAGAGAGGGCCTGCTTTTTGCTTACGTTTGTTCAATCTGGCAATAATTTCCCATTGTCCAAACCACAGAGCCATCTTTTTTAAAAAATATATAAAGTAAAAACAAAATAAATCCGAAGAAGATTTTCAAAAATAATTGGTGCCGTTCCTACCATTAGGCAGAGTGAGGCAAGTCTTCTCAGTTATGGGTATATTGCAGACACGATGAGAAAGGAAAGTGTGGAAGACTTGGAAGTTGAGGGCGAGTCCATCTGCTACGGTTCTAGTGCGGTAGACCTGATAGATGCAATAAATGGGACATGGAAAGAGTGGGCACTATAAGGGCTTCGGACCAATTGATGTGGACTTGTTATTGTTGTTTAGTCGTTTAGTCGTGTCCAACTCTTTGTGACCCATGGACCAGAGCATGCTAGGCACTCCTGTCTTCCACTGCCTCCCGCAGTTTGGTCAAACTCATGTTGGTAGCTTCGAGAACACTGTCCAACCATCTCGTCCTCTGTCGTCCCCTTCTCCTTGTGCCCTCCATCTTTCCTAGCATCAGGGTCTTTTCCAGGGAGTCTTCTCTTCTCATGAGGTGGACAAAGTATTGGAGCCTCAGCTTCAGGATCTGTCCTTCCAGTGAGCACTCAGGGCTGATTTCCTTCAGAATGGATAGGTTTGATCTTCTTGCAGTCCATGGGAATTTCAAGAGTCTCCTCCAGCACCATATGATGATGATGATAATAATAATAATAATAATAATAATAATAATAATAATAATAATAATATTTTATTTATACCCCGCCCTCCCCAGCCAAGACCGGGCTCAGGGCGGCTAACAACCAATAATAAAAACAAGTTGATTAAAATACAATTTAAAGATTAAGATACAACATTAAAACAATTAGGGAGCAATCTCATCATAGGAGGAGAAAGGAAAAAGAAAAAGGGGGAAGGAATCAAACTGATTCTGAGCCAAAGGCCAGGTGGAACAACTCTGTCTTACAGGCCCTGCAGAAAGAGATCAGATCCCGCAGGGCCCTGGTCTCAAGAGACAGAGCGTTCCGCCAGTGTTGAGAAGGCCCTGGCTCTGGTTGAGGCTAATCTAACTTCCTTAGGGCCCGGGACCTCTAGGATGTTGCTATATATGGACCTTAAGGTCCTCCGTGGGGCATACCAGGAGAGGCGATCCCGTAGGTATGAGGGTCCTAGGCCATGAAGCGCTTTAAAAGTCAAAACTGATGTGGACAGTTATGGGCAAAAGCACTTTGCCTTGCCTTGCCAACTGCATATCTTCTTACTCCTCATCAGAGCATCCCTGGGGTGCTTCAAGGGCATCATCTAGGCTGCAAAACCTGCAGTTGGTCAGCTGACGCCAAGTACCAGCCTTTGTCCACTGGGCCCAATAAAGGCTTAGCCTCGGGCAATTTCTCTTAGGCATGACAGCATTGCCCTCTCCCTGATCTCAGTATGTGGTTTTCATCCTCCCTCTGCCTCCTTGGGACCCCTCACCTGCCTCTGGCCCAACTGGATTCACAGCCAACTTTCCTAGTCTCATTCCAGACCCTGACGCACTAGAACAGGGTTTCCCAAACTTGGGTCTCCAGCTGTATTTGGACTACAACTCCCATCATCCCTAGCTAGCAAGACCAGTGGTTAGAGATGATGGGAATTGTAGTCCAAAAACAGCTGGGGATCCAAGTTTGGGTAACACTGCACTAGAATATAGGAACACAGGAAGCTGCCTTTTTCCAAGTCAAACCATTGATCCATCTACTTCAGTTCTGCCTACACTGACTTGGGATGAGCTCTCCAGGTTTTCAGAGAGGAGACCTTCCCAGTCCTACCTGGAGATGCTGGGAATTGAACCTGGGAGCTTCTGAATGCAAAGTGGTCACTCTACCACTGAGCCTGGTTTATTCCCTTGATATAATAATAATAATAAATATTATTTGTACACCGCCCATCTGGCTGAGTTTCCCCAGCCACTGTGGGCAGCTTCCAACAAAGATTAAAAATACATTTAAATGTCACACATTAAAAACTTCCCTGAACAGGGCTGCCTTCAGATGTCTTCTAAATGTCAGGTAGTTATTTATCTCTTTGACATCTGATGGGCAGGCACCACTACCGAGAAGGCCCTCTGCCTGGTTCCCTGTAGCTTTGTTTCTCGCAGTGAGGGAACCGCCAGAAGGCCCTCTGCACTGGACCTCAGCGTCTGGGCAGAACAATGGGGGTGGAGACGCTCCTTCAGATATACTGAACCGAGGCCATTTAGGGCTTTAAAGGTCAATACCAACACTTTGAATTGTGCTTGGAAATGTGCTGGGAACCAATGTAGGTCTTTCAAGACCAGTGTTATGTGGTCTCGGTGGCCGCCCCCAGTCACCAGTCTAGCTGCCACATTCTGGATTAGTTGTAGTTTCCAGGTCACCTTCAAAGGTAGCCCCACGTAGAGCGCATTGCAGTAGTCCAAGCGGGAGATAAATAGAGCATGCACCACTCTGGCGAGACAGTCTGTGGACAGGTAGGGTCTCAGCCTGCGTACCAGATGGAGCTGGTAGACAGCTGTCCTGGATACAGAATTGACCTGCGCCTCTAAAACCAGCTCTGCTATTTCTACTAAGCTTGTTTGACTCCATCAGAAGGGAGGGTGTTCCACAGGGTGGGGGCCACAACTGAGAAGGCCCTATGCCTGGTTCCCTGTAGCTTTACTTCTCGCAGTGAGGGAACCGCCAGAAGGCCCTCTGCGCTGGACCTCAGCGTCCGGGCAGAACGATGGGGGATGCAGGTAATTGAACTCGGAAGGCATTATGGGAAAGCATGCGTTCTGCCATTGGCCTATAGCCCTCTGCATATCGCCTGCAACATGCATCTGCGACTGTAGAAGAGTCTGTAGAAGAGAGATTGTGAGAAAAATACCTAGGAGGTGACATTTATCTCGAATTAATTGGTCCTGAAGAAGAACGCGGTGCTGTAAACACACTCACTTTGTCGTGCTTTTGATAGGCTTTGGAAGTTTACATCTACAAACCTCACCCGCTTTTTTTTTTTTTTTACAAGGCAGTCTCATTTTCTCAGGACCACTGTATGGCTGATATAATTGGTTTCTGGCAGTAAGAAAAAGAATATTGTCATGGAAAAAAACAGCAAATTTAATAACGATAATCACAAGGCTTCTAATACCATTTTAACAAAGATTTATGAGGTGATTTATTTTGTTTGTTAAGCTCAAGCAAAGAGCGGAGGGGGAGGGCTGGAGATGGGAACTTGCAGATAAAATGCTTTCTGGCTCAGGAGGAAATTTTCAGAAAAGAAAACACTTAGAGGGATGAAGAGAAGAAGAGTTTGGATTTGATATCCCACTTTATCATAACCAGAGGGAGTCACAAAGCAGCTAACATTCTCCTTTCCCTTCCTTCCCCACAACAAACACTCTGTGAGGTGAGTGGGGCTGAGAGACTTCAGAGAAGGGTGACTGGCCCAAGGTCACCCAGCAGCAGCATGTGGAGGAGGAGGGAAGCGAACCCAGTTCACCAGATTACGAGTCCACTGCTCTTAACCACTACACCACACTGGCTCTCCTTTCGCTTTTCTCTGTCGAAATCCATCGCTACAGGACTACTGCCCAGAGCTGGGATTTCCAGATCCTGGATGGGAGCTCCTTCACACATCACAGTAGCCCTGTTCGTGTGAGCAGCTACACAGGGAAGATGGCAGCAGAGGCATCGTGCCTGCTTGCCCTGCCCCCTCACCACTATGTACCCATCTGATCCATGTGGGCAAGCTGTACCTGCTTAGCATCTCTGCACATAAAGTGTCCATTGCAAAATTATTATTATTTGCAGGATTCAGATCCCAAAGGCCACTTTTATTTTTTACACAATGGGCTATTATTTTTAAAACAAAAATGTAATCCTGATATCGTTTCATTGCTTTTATGATGTGGCCCAGCCCTGTGAGGTGGTTTCGTGAGCCCATGTGACAAGTCACATGACGATGGCTGTCAAAATAGTCTTGGTTCTGTGTTCTGGTTTTGGTGCATTTTTTTAAAAAAGATATTTATTAAAATTTCATTTAATAGGACAAAACATCACAATCTAACAAAAAGAAAAAAGAAAAAAGAGACAATAAAAAACAACACAGTCAAACAAGGCAGAAAAATACAATAAAAAACGTAAAAAAGGCAAGAAAAAACATAAGAAAAAAAGAAAACTTAGTTTTTTACTTATTATCTTTAGAACCCTTTTTCCTGACTTCCTCACATCTCCCTTTTCTGTGTTCCCCTTTACACAATCAAATTCAGCAGCTCCTTACCCTTTTTCAAATCTTCTTCAACATTATACATTTCAATCTATTATGTCTCCTTTCTTTTTAAATCCATTTTTACATGTTCTTTATAAATTAATCCCTTGTTTCATTTTGATTAAATTTGACATAATATTACTCTGGTCTTTTCACCCTTCTCTTTTAAAACATTTTTGCATATTCCTTTTAGCTATATCACTGATGCCATATTATCTTTAAATCCAACATCATTTTAACATTCAAACATTTTACAATGTTTTTGGAGGTAATCTTTGAACTTCTTCCAGTCCTCTTCCACCGACTCTTCTCCCAGGTCTTGGATTCTGCCAGTCATTTCTGCCAATTCCATATAGTCTATTACTTGCATCTGCCATTCTTCCAGAGTGGGCAAATCTTGTGTCTTCCAATACTTTGCAATGAGTATTCTTGCTGCTGTTGTTGCATACATAAAAAATGTTCTGTCCTTCTTTAATACCAATTGGCCGACAATGCCCAAAAGAAAGGCCTCTGGTTTCTTAGGAAAGGTATGTTTAAATACCTTTTTCAGTTCATTATAGATCATTTCCCAGAAAGCCTTGACCCTTGGACACGTCCACCAAAGGTGAAAGAATGTTCCTTCGGTTTCTTTACATTTCCAACATTTGTTATCAGGCAAATGGTATACTTTTGCAAGCTTGACTGGGGTCATGTACATCATTTTCATAATATTTTCTTTTAAGGCATTACATGACGTAAATTTTACACCAGTGGTCCATAACTGTTCCCAGTCAGCAAACATGATGTTATGACCAATGTCCTGCACCCATTTAATCATAGCTGATTTAACCGTTTCATCCTGAGTATTCCATTTTAACAGCAAGTTATTCATTCTTGAAAGTATCTTAGTTTTAGGTTCTAACAATTCTGTTTCTAATTTCGATTTTTCCACCTGGAAGCCTATTTTTTTATCCAAATTAAAGGCCACTCTAATTTGGTAATAGTGTAACCAATCTCGCACTTTATCTTTTAGTTTCTCAAAACTCTGCAATCTCAATGTGTCTCCATTTTGTTCTAATATCTCCCAATATTTCGGCCACTTGGCCTCCATATTGGGTCTTTTCAGAGCCTTACCTTCCATAGGTGATAGCCACCTTGGAGTCTTGCTTTCCAATAAATCTTTATATCTTGTCCAGACATTAAACACTGCTTTCCTGAAAATATGGTTTTTGAATGCTCTATGAGCTTTAACCTTGTCGTACCACAGATATGCATGCCACCCAAAAACATTGTTGAACCCTTCCAAATCCAAAATGTCAGTGTTCTCAAGAAGTAGCCAGTCTTTCAACCAGCAGAATGCTGCTGATTCATAGTAT
Source organism: Podarcis melisellensis (assembly GCF_964234715.1). NCBI lineage: Eukaryota > Metazoa > Chordata > Lepidosauria > Squamata > Lacertidae > Podarcis > Podarcis melisellensis. The sequence goes on from NC_138544.1 coordinate 17,161,156, forward strand.
AACTTCATGTCCGGCAGGGCAAACCCCCCTCTTTCTTTAGCATCGGTCAGTATTTTAAATTTTATTCTGGGCTTTTTGCCCTGCCAGACAAATTTAGAGATATCTCTCTGCCACCTCTTGAAACAGTCCATCTTGTCCACAATCTGCAAAGTTTGAAACAAAAACAACATTTTTGGCAATACATTCATTTTTATAGCAGCGATTCGACCCAACAAGGAAAGCTTTAATTTTGACCAAATTTCTAAATCTTTTTTAACTTCTGACCAACACTTCTCATAATTGTCTTTAAATAAATTCAAATTTTTAGCCGTCATATTAATCCCTAGGTATTTCACTTTCTTAACCACAATTAAATCTGTCTCTTTCTGAAACCTCTCTTTTTCCATTGTTGTCAAATTTTTCTCTAAAACCTTGGTTTTTTGCTTGTTTAATTTAAATCCTGCCACATGACCAAATTCTTGGATCAGTTCTAAAACCCTTTTCATACTAGATTCCGGCTCCTGTAGTGTCAAAACCAGGTCATCTGCAAGGTTTTGGTGCATTTTATTACCTGTGTCCAGCTGAACTGCTAGGGATGTTTTAAAATACAGTCATACCTCGGGTTACAATGCTTCAGGTTGTGAATCGCAACACGCGCATGTGCAGACGCGGCGCTGCAGGTTGCGAATGCTGTGGGTTGCAAGCGTACCTCCCACACAGATCACGTTCGCAAACCGAGTGTCCACTGTAGTTTTAAGCTATGTAATTGTACATTGCCTGGATAATGTTAGTTAGGTGTGTTTTGGGTGTGAGATCTATATCTATCTATCATCTCTCTCTCTCTCTACCTACCTATCATCTATCTATCATCTATCTATCTATCTATCTATCTATCTATCTATCTATCATCTATCTATCTATCTATCTATCTATCTATCTATCATCTATCATCTATCTATCATCTCCATCCATCCATCCATCTATCCCAGAGGAGCATGGAAACAGGACAGAATGAACAAATGAGACATTGAGATAGACAGGATATAGACAGATCCATCCATCCCTTACTTGTGTCTCATGGTTAACAGGCCTTCTCTGCAGTGGCTCCCTGTCTGTGGAATGCTCTCACCAGGGAAGTCCTCCTGGTGCCTTCATTATACACCTTTAGGCACCAGGCAAAAACATTTTTTTAAAACCAAGCCTTTGGTTGATTTGAATGACATCCTATACCCTTTTAAAATGGTTTTTTGGGGGGTCAGTTATTGAGGTTATTGTTTTTATTTTGATTATGTATTTTGTGGTTTTATATTTTGGTTTGATTCTGTGAACTGCCCTGAGACCTCTGGGTATAGGGCGGTATATAAATTCAATCAATCAATCAATCAATCAATCAATCACAATATTAATAATAATGAAGGGAGGGAGCAGATTCCTTTTTCAGACGAGACAAAAAAGCTCTTTAGATCAGGGGTCAGTAAACTTTTTCAGCCTTGGGCAGGTCCACTGTTCCTCAGACCATGTGGTGGGCCGGACTATATTTTTTTAAAAATATATGAGCAAATTCCTATGCCCCACAAATAACCCAGAGATGCATTTTAAATAAAAGCACACATTCTACTCATGTAAAAACACCAGTCAGGCTCCACAAATAGCCCAGAGATGCATTTTAAATAAAAGGACACACTGATTCCTGGACCGTCCACAGGCTAGATTGAGAAGGCGATTGGGCTGGATCCAGTCCACGGATCTTAGGTTGCCTACCCCAGCTTTAGATGTTCTCCCAGCTGTAAGGGTGCCCCTTATTCACTAGCAACTCCCCATGTAGTTGCAGCGGTGGAGGAAGCTGCTTGGGTGCCTGGGGCGATGTGCCCAGGGCGGAGCAAGCCGCCCATAGGGGCGGGGCCTCCAGAATCTGCCTGCCTCCTCCCACTCAGCCGCCCTACAGCTGGGGGGAGGGCAGGGGAAGGCAGCAGGTTGACAGTTTGGGTAGCATGGAGCCCACGTGCACCCAAGCGACCTTATCTCTCCCAGGAGAGATGCGTGGCTTGGGCACACTGCAGGCCCCGTGGTGAGTGCCGCCCGGTATGTTGTCACCCCCCTGAGTGGTGACACCTGGGATGGCCCACACCCACCGCACCCCCTTCTTTCGCCTCTGAGAGCCAGTGCGGTGGAGTGGTTAAGAGCGGTAGACTCGTAATCTGGTGAACTGGGTTTGCGTCTCTGCTCCTCCACATGCAGCTGCTGGGTGACCTTGGGCCAGTCACACTTCTCTGAAGTCTCTCAGCCTCCCAGAGTGTTTGTTGTGGGGGAGGAAGGGAAAGGAGAATGTTAGCCGCTTTGATTATATTAAGGTGTCTTAAGGTGAACTGAAACAGCCAAAAATCTGGATTCAAATAGGCCACAACTTTATTGACCACAGAGGTAGGTGGACATTCGGCTCAGGTTTTGGCCCAAGCTTGGCCTCTGGACAGAGATTTCCACCGACACCTTTCTAACAGGGTACCCTGAATCCGCTGCTGGTTCAGGACAGGGTCATGCACCGCTTGTGTGGTGTAGTGGTTAAGAGCGACAGACTCGTAATCTGGGGAACCGGGTTCGCGTCCCCGCTCCTCCACATGCAGCTGCTGGGTGACCTTGGGCCAGTCACACTTCTTTGAAGTCTCTCAGCCCCACTCACCTCACAGAGTGTTTGTTGTGGGGGAGGAAGGGAAAGGAGAATGTTAGCCGCTTTGAGACTCCTTCGGGTAGTGATAAAACGGGATATCAAATCCAAACTCTTGATCTTCTTCACCCCAGAATTGATGACCCAATGCCTTAACCACTGAAAGTTGTGACATTTTGCTATGGGAAAGGCAAAACCTCCGAATGGGACAATTTGTCTACAGTCAAATTTCTACTGGGCCCAGAGGAGAGAGATTGTTTTGGTCTTTACGTAAGGATCAGCACTGTGTTGTGTATGTGTGCTGTGAGTGCAAGCTGATCCATCTGATCAGGCCATCCCAGCTTAAACCCTGGCAGATAGACAGTTTCCTACACAGCTGGGAGGACATCTAAAGGGCATGTGTGTTTGAAGGCTGGAAGCGTGATTCACCCATGCTGAAGAGTTGCTTCACGCTCTTGCCTTTTTCAAAATTATTGTTTCAGTGGCTTCCAGAGTTGCCTGGAAGCTAGATGCTAAGCATGTTGACTTGGAACTAATCCCCATAGAGTTCAATGGGATTTAAGTGGCACTTACAAGCATTTAGTCAGGACAAAGCTCTTGAAAATATGAGGTTAAAGGAAAGATATTTCATTGTGTCCTCTAGGAAAGCTGTGAAAATGGTAAGTCTCCACCATGAGGCTTTCTGCCTGAGGCTTCCTGGCCCTTCCCACAACTGCGTTTTCTCGGGACCTTGAATTCGCCCCACTTAGTTCATACCTCATATATTTGCATGCGCACTACACCAGTGTGGTGTCGTGGTTAAGAGCGGTGGACTCGTAATATGGGGAACTGGGTTCGCGTCTCCGCTCCTCCACATGCAGCTGCTGGGTGACCTTGGGCCAGTCACACTTCTCTGAAGTCTCTCAGCCCCGCTCACCTCACAGAGTGTTTGTTGTGGGGGAGGAAGGGAAAGGAGAATGTTAGCCGCTTTGAGACTCCTTCGGGTAGTGAGAAAGCAGGATATCAAATCCAAACTCTTCTTCTTCTTCTATGTAGACTGAATGTTGTGTGATTTGTTTCCAAGCAAGCATGGTCTCTATGACCCAGCAGCCATATTGCCCCTTCCAGGTGATCAGATAAAAGACAAGGAAGCCCTGTGTTTACACACACACACACACACACACACACACACACACACACACTCCCGTTACCCTGTGATGTTCAGTTCAGCTCAAACCACACTGCAATAGGAAAAGCACCCTCAAAGCCAGTATTAACTAGATGGCGTAAATCATCTGTAGAACTTGGCACCAATGAAAATCTATCGAGAGCCATTTCCCCTTTTTTTATTTCCCCTGGGGATTGGCTGGGCACCAGAACGAGCTCAATGGGGTTTGCAGGAGCTAAAAAGATGTTTTAAATCACGTTTCCCCCCTCTGCTTTGCTCTCCTGCCTTTCTGATGTTCAGAGTTTCCATTTGACTAATAATTGGTACATCTTCCTATTTGAAGAAAGAAAGCACTTTGATGTTCTTCCTTATGGTTTGCTGCATAAAATTAATTCTGACCTTTCGGAAAGTAACAAAACACTTCAGAACAGATGAAAGTAGCATGCATAAATGCAAAATGTATTTGTCTCATATATCACGGATACACAAGATTTGATTTACATGTCGAAAGGCATTTGTAAAAGGAGAACAGTCTTTCCTCCCCCCCTCCCCATACACCCCACCCCATATTCCTTTATTCACAATGCACATAATTACAAAACCTTCTGATTGTCTTTCTTTTTTAATGCAATAATGGTTGGGGCAGCATAGCCCAAGGAAAATTGTTACAGAATGCATTTTCTCAAGTCGGGAGAGACAGAGAAGGGAGGTGGTGCTAGGAAAATAGTAGTTCTATAAATCTTTAGAACTCTTCTGAAAATGAATTAGATCCAGTTTATTGGACTCGACATTCTGACTTCATTACCAAGTGTTTTATTAGCCAAGTCTTTTTGTAATGCAGACTCCAGAAATAATTCTGATCATGCCCATGGCAGATCTGAATGCACAGGCAAGATTTTCCTTTTTTAAAAAAATGATCTGAAGCTTTCCAATTCACAAACTTGCTATGCTTCTAGTTAATCTGTCAAAAACAAAGTAAATTAAAATAAAAAGACAATCTGGCAGCTAGGCAGAAAGGAAAATAATGCCAATGATACGAAGTGCCAGCTATTTTAGGACTCATTTGCACTGTGAAATTGATTTTTTAAAAGCAGTTTCTCCACGAGTATTGGGACCATACTTCTGCCTTCTCTTGTAGGATGTGGCTGGGCTCCTTTGTGGCGAGTCAGCTGTGAGCTGCCTGTTCTGTAGGCGCTTTCTGCCAGTGATGCACCATTCTTGCATATTGTGCTTTGCACTGCAGTGGGTAGAATGTTGTGAGGGGAATCCTGCCTTAGGGCAGGAATGTTTGACAAGTTGTCAGTCCCTGCTGGAAAGCTAGATTGGGAGGCAGATGTTACCTCCTGTCCTGCATGTGGACTTCCCATAGTCTGGCTACTCTGGGTAACAAGATGCTAGGCTGCTTCTTCTTTGGCAATCACTTGTAGCTGAGTAAGTTTGTCTTCCACAGACATGGTTTTAAAAGTGAGGTGTTCAGTCATACCTCATGTTACGTTTGCTTCATGTTACGTTTTTTCAGGTTGTGTCCCGCGGCGACCCGGAAGTACCGGAAAGGGTTACTTCCTGGTTTCGCCACTCATGCATGCGCAGTAGCTCTAAATCACGCTTAGCACAAGCGCCAAATCGTGCTGCACACCTGCGCAGATACTGCCCTTCAGGTTGCGGGCTTTTCACATTGCAAATGGGCCTCCGGAACGGATCCCGTTCGCAACCAGAGGTGCCACTGTAATGCATTTTCCTTCCTTCCTTCCCCTGCCTTCCCCTTTCTTAGTTCTACATGACTCATGTTCTGGAGAGACCTGCCTGTCTTATATGAATGTTGTCAGTTTGTTACAGGGAACCAGGCAGAGGGCCTTCTCAGTAGTGGCGCCCTCCCTGTGGAACACCCTCCCACCAGATGTCAAAGAGAACAACAACTACCAGACCTTTAGAAGACATCTGAAGGCAGCCCTGTTTAGGGAAGCTTTTAATGTTTGTTGTATTACAGAATTTTAATATTTTGTTGGAAGCCACCCAGAATGGCTGGGGAAACCCAGCCAGATGGGTGGGGTATAAATAAAAAATTATTATTATTAAGAGGGAGAGATGGGTTAGGCTGGTTAAGAGTCACAGGTCTCTCCTCCTCCTGCAACAACCTCCCCTCCCTCACCAGTTTCTCTGAACCAGAGAAGCATGAAAAGGGCGGCGGAGAGGTTAACTTCATGCAAGTGCAGTTTTTCCAATGGCTTGAGAAGAACCCTGGAGAGAAGGGAGCTTAGATGGCTGTAGGGAGAGAGGGACTTTCAGTCCTGGCAACTGATCCATGGAGGCAAGATCTACTGGGGATGAGCTGCTGTGCTCATAGAACTGTAGAGTTGGAAGGGCCCCAAGGGTCATCTAGTCCATCTGAGCTAAAGCATCCATGACAGATGGCCACTCAACCTCTGCTAGAAAACGTCCAAGGCAGAAGAGTCCACCACCTCTCGTGGGAGTCTGTTCCACTGCAGAACAGCTCTTACTCTTAGAAAGTTTTTCTGAATGTTTAGTTGGAATCTCCTTTCTTGTGACTTGAAGCCTGACACTCTACCAAGTCTGCGCAGATCATTTTCTTGCTGATAAACAACAACTTGCACAGTGCGATTTCCTGCTGGCTCGCTCCTGACAACCCTCAGCACCCTTAGCGAGCCACAGCTCCCAGAATTCTTTTGGGGAAATGATGGCTGTTTAAAGTGGTACCATGGTGCTTTAAATGTATCGTGTGAATTTGGCCTAGGTAGAGTCTTTCTTACATTCTCAATCACTGTCCCTCGCAAGGGATCTTCAGCTCCATTGTTGGTTCTGACTGTTATGTACTCAGTGGTCTGTGTTTGCTTGAGCTTGAGTCTGGACTGAGGATTCTGAGCCCCTGTGTTCTGATTCAATACATGATATCCAATCACATAACAAGTCAGGATTTGGGCTTCTGCCATTGGCCCTTAAACTCTGAGTCATGATTCGCAGCTCGGAAGTTTAGATAGCCAATCACGTTGCTAGTGGGAGTGCCCCAGGCCTTAAGAAGTGTACATAAGCAGTTGCTTGGCCCTTGTTGTGGAGTTCTGTTAGTTCCAGAAAGGTTCTTGCTGTTATCACTGTGTCTTGCCTTGTGGGAACCCACCCACTGCCAGATGCCTTTATACATCACCTGGGTATCATTCCTTACTTACCCAGAGTTGGAGCTACCTGCTTGGGCACCTGGAGTGGCGTGGGGACGGGGCTAGCCACCCGCATGATGAGCGTCCCTAGCCGCCTGCTTCCCGCACAGTGAGCGTCAGGGGGTGCCGCTAGCCTCTCACTGCCCCCATAGCGAGCATCGGGTGAGGGCCACTGCTAGCTTCCCGCCGCCTATGTGCCGAGTGTCTGGGGGTGCAGTTTGTGTGTGGGGCACACGGCGATGTCCCTCCCCCCAGGAATGGCACCTGGAGTGGGCCACACCCCCTGAACCCCCCTTCCTCTGCCAGTGTCCTCACCCCACACCACTGACAGGGCTCTTTGGCTTCTACCTGCCCTACGTGAGTTGCTGATAGGCACTTGCTGAGGCTTTATGCTTTACCTACTGAAAAGAACTGAAGAAGCTTGTGCAAACAAAACCTCAATAGAGGGATGTTGTGTAAACAGGAGTCCACTTGACTGAATCTGGCAGGCAAATTCAGCTGAAGACCCTTGGGTCAGTTCAATTTGGCATGTTGCCTGAGAAGGCACGTCAATGTGCTTTCCCCCCCTCCGAGAATTGTCTACTCCATGGCAAAGCTTCCTATTTTTCTAATCAGCTGACTGTGTCTCTTCACTGTGAAAGAAATATACTCTTATTTTCAAGTTATTATTTCTATTAGGATCATCACTCGCAATCTGGAATCGGGATTATTGTACGGCAAATCCAAAGTGCATTTCGGCCGGCTGCCTCCACAGTTGGGCGTAGTATGCTTCTGAACACCAAACACTGGAAATGACAGGTTGTGAGAACAGGATGCTGGATTCTTACAACTGCATGGAGAAGTGGTTGTCTGATGGCTGCACCTTGTGGTCAGGTAAATACTGAGTGCTCAGTGGGTGGAAGAAAATCTACTCACCTTGTAACTTTGCTGATGAGGATACCAAATGAGTGTCACATACCCTCCAACATTTCTCTGATGAAAATAGGGACATCCTATTCCAGGCATAGGCAAACTTGGCCCTCCAGATGTTTTGGGACTACAACTCCCATGATGCCTAGCTAACAGGACCAGTGGTTAGGGATGATGGGAATTGTAGTCCCAAAAGAGCTGGAGGACCGAGTTTGCCTATGCCTGTCCTATTCCATCATCATCATCATCATCATAATCATCCCACACCCATCTGACTGGGTTTTCCCCATCACTCTGGGAAGCTTCCAACATATGTAAAAACATAATAAAACATTAAACATTTTTAAAACTTCCTTATACAGGGCTGCCTTCAGATGTCTTCTAAAGGTTCTATAGTTACTTGTCTCTTTGGCTCGGAGGTCTCATAACTCCATACCCCCCTTCAACATTTCTGAGATGAAAATAGGGATGTCCTAAGGTAAAGCTGGACCATAAAGAAGGTTGGTTGCCAAAGAAGTGATGCTTTTGAATTATGGTCTGGAGGAGACTCTTGAGAGTCCCATGGACTGCAAGAAGATCAAACCAATCCATTCTGAAGGAAATCAGCCCTGAGTGCTCACTGGAAGGACAGATCCTGAAGCTGAGGCTCCAATACTTTGGCCACCTCATGAGAAGAGAAGACTCCCTGGAAAAGACCCTGATGTTGGGAAAGATGGAGGGCACAAGGAGAAGGGGACGACAGAGGACAAGATGGTTGGACAGTGTTCTCGAAGCTACCAGCACGAGTCTGACCAAACTACGGGAGGCAGTGGAAGACAGGAGTGCCTGGCATGCTCTGGTCCATGGGGTCACGAAGAGTCGGACACGACTAAACAACACCAAGGTAAAGTGGGATATTCCGGGATCTGGGACTGTCCTTGGAAAACAGGGGCACTTGGAGGGTCTGGCATCAGATAATTGTTTTGTTTACAGAGCCACGGCTATGAGGTCTGTTAGGTTCAACTCCAAGGGCTGGGCAGCCAGGACTGATTTAGTGCTGCAAGAATTGTCCTCTGGATTCGAGTGTGTGGTCCTGTGCCCAAGAAATATCACTCGGAAAGGCATTCTCACAGTCCCCAGGAATGGCACACGCTGCACCTGTTTAAATGTGTACCGCATCAACCACCACAGCAAGCAAACTCCCATCTCTCCTGTAGGCACTGTGCTTGCCTCTGGCGAAATGCCTCTGGGAGGTTTCTCACTTGTCAAGACCTCATCTAGCTTTCCTACTGCAAGCTGTGCTTTATAAGCTGCAAAAATACTGCTCTCCATTTTATTTCCTATATGGCAAGCTTCTGCAAAACACACACACACAGGCACCAATCAGCCTTGCACCTCTTAGCTTGTGACATTTTCGCTAGCTTAGTAAACCTTTACTGAGCAATGGGGATCTACATAAAACTCACAAGTGGTTTGAAGAAAATTCCTGTTGTTTCACATGTCACTGTTCCCTGAAAGAAGGTTGCTGATAATTGTCGGGGATGCCATTTTGCACACATGCTAGTAATTAAATTGAGTAGAAGGAAATGCAGGTCATCACTAAAAAAACCCTGAAAGCTTTCTTTGTTTGTCTACAGCTTGATTTGTGTGTAGGTGTCAGAGGCTCAGGAGGAGAGGCACAGGGAAGAGAGGAGATGGAGAGCGAAGGGGAAGAATCCGAGGGGAGCGTAGGAGAATATGACAGTGGCCCAAGGGATTCCATGAGTCTCTCCAGCGAATCGGAAGATTCGCAGAAGGGGGCGCCAGTGGCCAGGGGTAGAGGGTTCCCAAGGGGAACGCCCCAGGAGCAAGGGGGGAGCAGGGACTCCCAGAGCAGCAGTTGGAAATCAGGACCAGCTTCCCCACCAGAGCATAGTGAGGGGGAAAAGTCCCAAGTATCAGGGCCAGTGGATTCCCCACCAGGGAGAGAAGACGAGGCAGGGCTGACCATGCCTCCATCGGAGAGTCGGACAACGGAGGGGAGGTCAGGTCCGGCCAGTATTCCGGAAGAGGGAAGCAGTGACAGGAGTAGTGTAACGGTTAGGAGGAAGGTCACTGGATTGGCGCGAGAAGCAAGTTCAAATGTACAGGAGCGCGGGACTGCAGAGGATGAGGATTGGGAGCCGGGTCCCAAAGCTCGCCGGAGGCAGGGGGAGGAGCTAAGCGACTCAGCGTCAGAGGAGTCTAGAAAGGGGAATGTACCAACAGGCAGAAGGACCCAGAGAAGGAGAGAGCAGCGGAAAAGGTGGAGCAGGGCTAGGATATTAAACTGGTGTCAGAGGGGAGGAGACTCAGATGGGACTTCGCCGGTCTAGGGTTTAGGACGTAGAGCTGCGCGCTGCAGCTTTGAAATGGAAACTGAACTTCAATAAAGACCTTTGTACATAAACACAGCCTGGCGTTGGTCCTCTGTGAGCTGGGACCGAGGGGCAGCTCTGACAGTAGGTATTTAAAATATTTCTGTCCAAGATTGTTTGCAGGATATATACTGAATAGTCACTGCTCTTTTCAGTATAGGTAAAAGGCAAAGGACCCCTGGACGGTTAAGTCCAGTCAAAGGTGACTATGGGGTTGCGGCGTTCATCTTGCTTTCAGGCCGAGAGAGCCGGAGTTTGTCCGCAGACAGCTTTCCGGGTCACGTGGCCAGCATGGCTACACTGCTACTGGCACAACGGAACACCGTGACGGAAACCAGAGTGCATGGAAACACTGTTTATCTTCCCACCACAGTGGTACCTATTTATCTACTTGCACTGGCATGCTTTTGAACTGCTAGGTTGGCAGGAGCTAGGACAGAGCAACGGGAGCTCACCCCATTGTGTGGTTTTGAACCACTGACCTTCCAGTCGGCAAGCCGAAGAAGTTAAGTGGTTTAGACCACAGCGCCACCCGGTCCCTTCTCTTTTCAGTAAAGCAACCCTTAGGCTGAGCTCAGATGTTTCTCTTGAGTGATGCACATACCGCAGATCTACACTCACCCTCCCTTTTTTGTGTGCAACCTTCCTCAGGGAACTGAATTTGGCAGCAACTAGTTCTTTTCCAGCAGTATCTAGGGGTTCTGGTACTTGTGAAAGATCACAAAACCCTCCTTCCTTTCTATGAACTATGAATGTTTCAAGATGAACCATGCAGTCCCAAAGTAAAAGGTTCATTTATTTAATGCATTTTAATGCTCTTCAGCATAAAAGGTTCCCAGTGCAATTTACATATGATCCATAAAAACAAGACAGGCTAACCACCATAAATACATAACAGAAAAGGTAAAAGGGATAAGGACAGAAGTGGAAAAACAAGCAAATTCACATGCTATTTCTTAAAGTGACATGATGTCATGGACTGTCTGGACACAGAGGAATGGTGGGAAGCTGCAACAAGCTCCCCTCTTCCGTTGTCTCCCACGACCAGGAGTGGTATGAAATGGGAGATGCAAAGGCAGGCACACTGGCGTTGTCTCAGATTGCTTGGGAAAGACCCAGGAGAAGAGGAGACTTAGGCAGCTGTGGAAGGCAGAGACCTTCAGTCTCAGCAACTGCTTCATCCAGGACCAGGATGGAGTGAGCTCCCGTTGCTCTGTCCCAGCTTCTGCCAACCTAGCAGTTCAAAAGCACACCAGTGCAAGTAGATAAATAGGTACCACTGCAGCAGGAAGGTAAACAGCGTTTCTGTGTGCTCTGGTTTCTGTCACGGTGTTCCGTTGCACCAGAAGTGGTTTAGTCCTGCTGGCCACATGACCCGGAAACCTGTCTGTGGACAAACACTGGCTCCCTTGGCCTGAATCGAGATTAGCGCCATACCCCGTAGTCACCTTTGACTGGACTTTACCTTTTTACCTCATCCGGAAAGTCCTGCTGGAGATGAGTTGCTGTGCTCACTAGGTCTGGCAATCCTGAGCATATAATAAAGAGTTAACTTCACTTACTCCGTGTGATTTATTGCTGGCTCACTCCTGAAACATAGTAATTTTTTTAAAAGATCACCAGCTGGAACGGAAACCATTCAGGGACACAATGAAGCAAGTAGCATTGGTGCCGGGGTGGATGCAGAACGCACTGACAATTAACAATCCTTTCCTTTTGAATATTCTGATGTTGTTAACAGGACTGCCAGGAAGGTGGAGCATTAATGACTGCATCCCCCCCAGTCATTACTCTGCAGCCTTCTTGCAGAATGGACATTTCTATGACTCCAAGTGAAGGATGGGCGAGAGAAAGTGCCCAGAGGCTTTCTAGCAATCAGGCTAGATTTAGATGTTACAGAGGGATTGCTAGCCATATATTGAATGAAGTCAGTCATCCATTCTCTGTATCTCATGCATCCATTTTTTCCACAGTGGTCACAGGAAGGTTATGGCAATAAAACACCCAGATGTGTTAAACTGACTCTGGCAAGCCATGCATACCTTCTTGAAAGTAGCATTTGTTAGGTGCTGGGAGCGGGGGCAAGGTCCGAGTCCAGGGAAACTGGCCAGGGTGAGCTCTTGGAAATGAGTAAAATCAGAAGAATGCGGAAAACGTTTGGCGAAAATTCCTTTCACAACCAGGGAGGACAGTGAAGCAGGCTGCAGGGTCAAATCCAGAAAGGTATGGCAAGCTTATAAGCAGGCTTAATATACAGGGACTTGGCTTGTATATTAAGGGTCCAGCTAATGCTATTTCACACATTATAAAGCTTAACGGTACACCGAAAGCAGGCATGAATTTGACAGCCTCATGTTTGAAAACATGTATATCATGCTGGGATACTCATCATCATCTGAGAGGTGCTCCTGGATTCATCTTGGTTGCTACAAACCCAGGTGACCTCAGTGGCTAGGAGTGCTTTGGTTGATAATACAGCCGCATTGGTTTCTTGACTGCGATAGCCCTGACCACTGCTGTCCACGTGTAACGTCCAGACTGCCAATGTGTCTGTGTGGGCTTGCCTTTGAGGCTGACCTGGAAGCTTCAGCTGTGTAGAACATGGTGGCTTGACCACTCTAGTGGGGCAGAACATTGCTATCATATTACACCAAGTGCCCGGAGAATTGCACTGGCCGCCAGTTGCGACCAGTCTAAATTCAAGGTGCTAATCCTGGTTGTACGAAGTCCTGTGCTGATTGGGAGCCAGATACCAAAAATATAATTTAATCCTTTATATACCCAAACAACAACTGCGCACTGCAGGAGAGGGGATCTTGCAGATACCATCTTATCAGGAAATCTGAGCAATGTCTGGATCAGATCTTTAGTGTGGTGGCACCCTCCTAGTGGGAACTCCCTCCTATTACATTTCAGATGAGCACACTCTCTATTGCTGGTTGAAGACTTTTGTCTTTTAACAAGCCTTCTAAGTGAATGTTGTTTGCCCAGTTGGTAGCTGTATTGCTTTTGAGATCAGTTTCCTAGATAATAGTTGTTGTTTTTTAATTGTTTTGTATGTCATTGTTTTCTATTTTTTTCACCCTAAATATACAAATAATTTAACTTTAAATAAGTGTGTAGTTAGAATCATAGATCATAGACTCATGTATAGGGAAGTTTGTTATGTTTGATCTTTTATCGCTTTATTGTTATTAATATTCTGTTGGGAGCTGCCGAGAGCGGCTGGGGAAACCCAGCCAGATGGGCTGGATATTATTATTATTATTATTATTATTATTATTATTATTATTATTATTAGAATTGTAGAGTTGGAGGGGTCTTGGGGTAATCTCTTCCAACCACCTGCAATTAAGCATCCATGATCAGTGGCCATTCAGCTTCTGCTTAAACCCCCCCAAGGAAGGAGAGTCCACCATCTTCCACATGCAGCTGCTGGGTGACCTTGGGCCAGTCACACTTCTCTGAAGTCTCTCAGCCCCACTCACCTCACAGAGTGTTTGTTGTGGGGGAGGAAGGGAAAGGAGATTGTTAGCCGCTTTGAGACTCCTCCGGGTAGTGATAAAGCGGGATATCAAATCCAAACTCCTCGTCCTCCTCCTCGTCCTCCTCCTCGTCCTCCTCCTCCTCCTCTTCTTCTTCTTCATTTTCTTCTGAGGGAGTCTGACATTGATGTGGGCTATGTGGAGAACTGAACACAAGAGTGGAACAATGAGGAACCAAGAGGAACTGACATGGCAAGATTCGCCTACCCCTTCCTGTTGAAAAGCATCAGGTGCTGCTGCTACCCACCTCTTCCTTGGTCCTCCACTCTCCATTCCTGCTTATGTTGTCCCACAGCAGCAGGAGGAAGTTAACCACCCTTACATGTCCTCTTGTGGCTGGGCATCTATCAACCGACAAGACATCCTCAGGGATCAGGACCAGGGTCACACATGAGCATGGTTGGGCACCTGCCAAAGTCCCATACACCAGCAGAATACCCAGTGACTAGATTCCCCTCTCCTGATACCCTCCTCCTTTTCTTCACCATCGCAATCTCCTTGCTCGATCACCTGCCTTTTGCTCTCACCCAGACACCAGTATTTATCAACTCAAGTGGGCAATGATTATGATAATGAGGATGCCAGCTTGTGAAACATCTTGGCTTTGCTGTGAACTTCCACAACAGAGTTGAGCGCCAGCCGGTCCTTTCAAGAAACTGACTCAGCCCTTCGGTTTCATAAAAACCCTTTGCATTGGTCTCTTGCTGGCAGTATTTTCCGCCTAAAAACGTGCAATATTACAGAGCTGTGAAATTTGCAAGAATAATGCACCGGGGACTGGTTTTTCTTCTTCTTTATATGCCTTCCAGTTTTGCGGGATATTGAGGATCCGTGTGTTTTTGGCTTTCTCCCGCAGTCATAAAAACAATAATCACGGCTCTTTGAACTAGCATTTTACAGCTGATTTAACACAATATTTACCAGCAAAAGGCACCTACCACAGTAGGATCCTTGCTTGCCAGTGGTAAATATCTTGTAAAAATTGATAGAAGCTAATGGAAAGAACATTCTGGGTTTTTTTTAGTTCCTGTTCTAAATCAACACAAATTGACTGGAGACCCTTCTGCGCCAGGGTGTGTAACTGTGGTTTTCTACCTGCATGGCTAGTTGATTAAAGAGGAAGGAAGAGACACACCCTATGTGGTTTGACCAGAGGGAAATCTTGTTAAGCTGCATTTCTGGTGAAGGAGAGTGGCAAGATAAGCTGAAAGGGAACATGGGAGACGATTGCTCAATAAATGCTCTGCTGCGGGGATCTCTTCCATGCCACCATTGAAAATGCACACATTCTATTTGGGGAGTTCTGCCCTTGAGTTACAGGCACACTGGGCAGGCTCAGGTCACTCCCTAACCTCCTCGTGATGGTGGAAAAATTGCAGTGCTGTTGTGATCCCCTTCCACCAGTGAGAGGCTACCGCTGGTATAATCACGTGGGTGGTGGGTGGAGGCCAGCCCCGCGCGATTGGGGGGATTCCCGGCTGTGTCACCCCCTAGCTGGCCAATTGGCTGGTTCGGGGGCATGGCCTACCCTATAAAGGCAGGAAGCGGCCGGGGATCTCCCTCTTTGCCGCCTGCCAGCTGTTCCTCAACCAGCCAGTCCCTGACACACTGGCAGCAATGCAAAGAATAACCCATTCCTCGCCTCCATGCTACACCAAGGCTGAAGGTAGATGGACATCTTTGGTGGAGGACTATTTTGCAGCTGGTATCAAATGTGCAAGACCCATTCTTGAAAAATGTAGGTACCATCTCATGATATTTGTTTGTTTGTTCCAATGTCAAAAATTCCAGTGACAAAAATTGGGGTCTCAGATTTCATCAGTGCCCTGAGCAATGCCAAAATTCGGTGTCCCTGCCTCACACCTTTCATTCATTCTGCCTCATAGTTGTGCCCCCCGTGTCCCCTCCTGAGGCTCCGCACCCAGTGAGACAGAATCAGTCATGCTCCCCTAATTCCGCCTTTGTACCAAACATAAATGTAAATGGGTTAAGCACCTTTTATTTTTTACAAATTTATTTATTTGGTTTTTCAAATTAAATTTTTTTACTGAGATATATCAAACATAAATCATAAAAACAAACTTCCTAGGAATCTCCTGGATTTCCATCTTCCCGCATCTTTTATGATACTCCAAATCCTTTGCCTCTTCCATTATGTACAGAATTCAACCTTAAACTACAAGTTATCCTCCAGTCCTACTAATGATTTTAACTGTTTACAATGGTCTTTAATATGTTATAAATTTTCCCCATTCCTTATTAAAATTTTGGTCTTCCGGTCTTTCTGACTCTTCCGGTCATTTTAGCCATTTCAGCATAGTCCATTAACTTCATTTGCCATTCTTCTCTGGTAGGGACTTTATCTTCTTTCCATCTCTGGGCCAGTAATGCAGCCGTGGTCGCATACATAGTCTTTTTTGCTCCCGTGGGATTTTGGCACCTAGAATGCCTAAAAGGAAGGCTTCAGGCTTTTTAACAGAGGTTATTTTAAACATTTTTTAAAGCTGGAACTCACAGGAACTCAGTTCCAGCACCTCTCAGGTGGGCACTGCTGCCATTCCAAGAGAACGAGGGAGGTGTTCATTGTGAGTTCCAGCACCTCTTTTTCTGGAAAAAATAGCACTGTGCTTAAGTGTTTACATCTCTAAATGGTGTAATCTGAGGAGGTAGTCCAGGGGTCAGCAAACTTTTTCAGCAGGGGGCCGGTCCACTGTCCCTCAGACCTTGTGGGGGGCCAGACTATTTTTTTGGGGGGGATGAACGAATTCCTGTGCCCCACAAATAACCCAGAGATGCCTTTTAAATAAAAGCACACATTCTACTCATGTAAAAACACCAGGCAGGCCCCACAAATAACCCAGAGATGCATTTTAAATAAAAGGACACATTCTACGCATGTAAAAACACACTGATTCCTGGACCATCCACGGGCTGGACTGAGAAGGTGATTGGGCCTGATGCGGGCCCCGGCCCTTGGTTTGCCTACCCATGAGGTAGCCCATCTAGGAGAAGGAAAAGTCTGCTGCCTTGCAGGGTGTCTTCAGAAGAAGAAAAAGCTAAGCGCTAAACCCTGTGAAAATCTGGAGTGGAGTCCCTAAGATGGTTGGATAGCGTCATGTACGCCTCTTTACAGCCACTCCTGCAGCCAAGCTGGTGCCAAATGTATTTCTCTGATTTCCTTTGGACCACATCAGCGAGGCCAAGAGAGGGGTCTTGTCCTCTGGGCAGCCCAGGACCTCCATACACACCGCCCAGTCCTGTGCCCCAGGGCGTTCACTTCAGTGCTGCTAACCAGCAGTTTGACTTCACTCCCAGAGGCACATTCCGTTGTCTCTTGAGACTGGCAGATGCCAATCAACCAACATTCGCTTCTCTAAAGGGTGTAAATAAAAACAGGCCATTTGTGGCTCATATCAAGAAGCAGACCCATGGCTGGCAAGTCCCCACAAAGTTCGTTTTTATTTGGCATAGATTAGGTACGGGCATTCATTTCTACTCACCTCCCACTCTAATGTCAGGTATATCGGGCGTATATTATTATACGGTGTTTCTTCACCAACTGATGTATGCCTTACGCTGAAATGATTAATGCAAAGTCGTCTTTTGGTTTATGGTCATGTTAAATTGGAATTTGATTTGAACGTTCAGTATAGGTTAATAAAAAATGTATGGTGGGTGTCCTCCAAAACAATCCACCTACAACAGACAATCAAAATATAAAGCGTGTAATCTGTGTGTGTGTGTTTTTAAAAAGATCGACATAGGAAGGTGTTCTGAGCCCCACAATGTGTTTCAAACAGAAAATGCAGCAATACTAACAAAAGATGAAGAAGAGTACAGTGGTACCTCGGGTTAAGCACTTAATTCGTTCCGGAGGTCCGTACTTAACCTGAAACTGTTCTTAACCTGAAGCACCACTTTAGCTAATGGGGCCTCCTGCTGCTGCTGCGCCGCTAGAGCACGATTTCTGTTCTCATCCTGAAGCAAAGTTCTTAACCTGAAGCACTATTTCTGGGTTAGCGGAGTCTGTAACTTGAAGCGTGTGTAACCTGAAGCGTATGTAACCTGAGGTACCACTGTAGTGGGTTGCCCTCTAATAGATGGAAATCAACACCTCCCCCCCCCAAAAAAAAACCACATTTCCCTCCATGGAGAAAAACAAAGCAAACAATCAAAAAGCTGGTTTCTTGGAGCAAATGTCCGCTGCTGCACCTTGAGAGGCCGACTGCTTTAACCTGGCTGACTTTTAACACCACTCACTTTGCTGATGCTGTAATCAAAGCAGAGGAGCCTCTGAAAGCCTCTTACTGGAAGAGGCGGAGCTGTGTGCTGATTGAAGTGCCCACGTCTGGCTTCTGAAAGCCACCGTGCAGCAGGCAGGAATGTGAACCGAGGCTGATGCCTATAATTTGCCCTGGGCGGTAGGAACAATTCTCAGATGATTTTGGGATGGCTGGAAGGCAACGAAAAACATCAACAAGGAAGCTCATCCTCTGTAACCACAAAGCCTGAGCTGAGATTGGCAGCAGGGGTCCTATATAGACTCTCCAGACTATAGCTAGTTAAGATCAGGCTGGTGGGTACTTAGAGTAGGGTCTCCTTGGTGGTCGTGCCATGTTTGCAGAACTCTCTCCCTGCATTTTGCTGTGTTCACACCTGGTTCACCCACAATGCTAAGACATATAAATTTAAGTCAGAAATGAGTCCTTGTAGATGCTCCTGGACTCTAAACCCCCATTAGCCCCAGTCAGCATGGCCAAGAGTGGAAGCTATAGTCCAGTAACATCTGGATTATTTATTCCCCATCTCTGCTTTAAACCATGAATTGCTTAACAATCCATGAGATAATCACAAGTTTTCCCACAGATGATGAAGCAAACCATGGTTTGTTTCTTCAAAGTTGTGTTTGTTTTCCAGCTGGTCTTGCCTCAGGTCTTTGTGGTATGGTGAGCATCTGGTACAGGGTAGTCAAACCACGGTTAAGATTGCTGGATTCAGATGCAACACAGTTAAACCAAACCAAGGTTTATAAGCCAACAACAAACCATAGCTTCATAAAACATTCAATGCTGATAACATTTAATAATCTGTTGAAACCAGTATGATTCTTAATTGTTATTTTCCTGGTTTTTGCTTTCTCCTTTCATGAGCTATCTTTTTTTAAGAAAAAATATTTTTAAAGGTAGGATAAAAATATCAAAACTAAAATAAAATAAATAAGCATATTTGCTTGGAAGAAAACTCCAATTGAATTCAATAGGATTAACTCTCTGGAACAAAAGCCCTATTCACTGGGACTTAGTTATGAGTTGACATGAACAAGATTGCATTTGTTGTTGTTGTTTAGTCATTTAGTTGTGTCCAACTCTTCGTGACCCCATGGACCAGGGCACGCCAGGCACTTCTGTCTTCCACTGTCTCCCGCAGTTTGGTCAGACTCATGCTGGTAGCTTTGAGAACACTGTCCAACCATCTCATCTTCTGTCGTCCCCTTCTCCTTGTGCCCTCAATTTTCCCCAACATCAGGGTTTTTCCAGGGAGTCTTCTCTTCTCATGAGGCGGCCAAAGTATTGGAGCCTCAGCTTCACGATCTGTCCTTCCAGTGAGCACTCAGGGCTAATTTCCTTAAGAATGGATGTGTTTGATCTTTTTGCAATCCATGGGACTCTCAAGAGTCTCCTCCAGCACCATAATTCAAAAGCATCAATTCTTTGGCGATCAGGCTTCTTTATGGTCCAGCTCTCACTTCCATACATCACTACTGGGAAAACCATGGCTTTAACTATACGGACCTTTGTTGGCAAGGTGATGTCTCTGCTTTTTAAGATGATGTCTAGGTTTGCCATCACCTTTCTCCCAAGGAGCAGGCATCTTTTAATTTCGTGACTGCTGTCACCATCTGCAGTGATCAAAATTGCATTGCATGTGGCTTAACTTTCCCTTACCGCTTTCCAAAGCTCATTTCTCAAGTCCCGTGTTAACACATAAAATTTTACTTTATAAATAAGGTCCCCTCCTTAAAGAACCCCCCCCCAAATTTTTTACTACCAGGTGTGAGGAATCTGTGACCCTCTAGAGATGCTGCTGAACTTCAAATCCCGTCATTTTTGGCCATTGGCTATGCTTGCAGAGGCTGATGGGAGTTGGAATCCAGCAACATCTGCAGGGCCACAGCTTCCCCACGCCTGTTTTACACATACAATCTATAGTGACATTTCTATTTCTAAACTGTATTTATTGGATTACTGTGAATGTGCATCTTTACACCAAAGCAAGTCCCACTGTTTTCAACAGGGCTTCTTCCACAGTAATTGTGTGTTGGGTTGTAGAAGTGAGCATTCCTATGCTTGCTTATCAGAATGGCACCGTTAATGAATTAAAGCGATTGGAATATTTACTTCCTAGGACCGCCTGTTGTGGCCGCAAGATTAATTTCCAGCTTTCTTGTATTCTTGCTGAGAACCCCATAATTTTTAATAAAAGATGGCTGCAGGTGCAGATTATGTGATGAGATAATGATCGAAAGGTGGCATGAAACTGCGTTCTTACCCCGCCCTGTACAGTGGTACCTCGGGTTAAGAACTTAATTCGTTCTGGAGGTCCGTTCTTAACCTGAAACTGTTCTTAACCTGAGGCCCCACTTTAGCTAATGAGGCCTCCCGCTGCCGCCGCACGATTTCTGTTCTCATCCTGAGGTAAAGTTCTTAACCTGAGGTAATATTTCTGGGTTAGCAGAGTCTGTAATCTGAAGCGTCTGCAACCCGAGGTACCACTGTACTTGCAAGGTTGCTATAGGAACAATTGTGTGGCCCACCAGCTCCTCTTTTTCTGCTTTTTCTTCTTTCTTTCTTTCTTTCTTTCTTTCTTTCTTTCTTTCTTTCTTTCTTTCTTTCTTTCTTTCTTTCTTTCTTTCTTTCTTCCTTCCTTCCTTCCTTCCTTCCTTCCTTCCTTCCTTCCTTCCTTCCTTCCTTCCTTCCTTCCTTCCTTCCTTCCTTCCTTTCTTTCTTTCTTTCTTTCTTTCGACTTAGGAAATCTACGCTGAGCTTATGCATTCAGATGCTCCCCACCCCCAGCCTTCTCCACACTCGAAGCTCAGTGCCTTAAGCCTCCTGCTGGTGGGTTCGATTAGCTGAGCACAGATGCTGTCAGCTATTTGATGAAATAGATGCTGCCGTGATTTGACATAAATGAATATTTCATAGAGGCTGTTTTCTACGTGACGGCTGGCCTGAGTTCACGCAGAATGCACACACCTGGCAAAAGAAAAAGCTGCCCTCACCTGAAGAAAACCATTACTGTGTGGCAGCAAGAGTGGCATGTCGATAATAATAAACAGTTGTTTAAGGAGAAATGCCGGGGGAGGCGGGGGCAGCAGCGATGGCTTGCTTTGAGTTTTGTTGACGCACCTCACCTTTTCTGAGCGGCTCCTGCCTTCCCTGAGACAGGCCCAAATTACTTGAGCATCCAGCTGCTTCGGAAATGAGGCCTGGCTTTATGGATATGCAGGTGAGCAACAAAGCACAGTGCATCTCAGGCAAGACTTGCAGGCAAACCCTCCGCTAGTGTAAAAGTAACAGCTGTCTCCTCTCTTTCTTCCTCCGTTTTATCTATGGTTGACAATTCAAGTGTGCCAGAGGATTCATTGCTAAATGGGATCCTGAAACACAGCAGCATTTGTCACTTGTGAAGTGAAATTAAGGGTTTCTGGCTAACATCTCCCCCCCCCAGTAGCATCTCTCTCTCTCTGTCTTAAAAAATAAAATAAAAATCAATTCACAGTTATTGTATTGACACTTTGGGACTGATACCCCCTGCCTATTTTGGGCTATCTCAAACTTGGTTCTAAACAGAGTAGACCCATTAAAATTAATGGGCCTAGTTTAGTCATGACTATCCTTGGAAAGGTAAAATGGTGAAGGACAGTTAAGTCCAGTCAAAGGTGACTATGGGGTCATGGCGCTCATCTCACTTTCAGGCCGAGGGAGCTGGCGTTTGTCCACAGACAGCTTTCCAGGTCATGTGGCCAGCATGACTAAACCGCTTCTGGCACAACGGGACACCGCGACGGAAACCAGAGCACACGGAAACACTGTTTACCTTCCCGCTGGAATGGTACCTATTTATCTGTTTGCAATGGTGTGCTTTCGAACTGCTAGGTTGGCAGGAGCTGGGACAGAGCAACGGGAGCTCACCCCGTTGCGGGGATTCGAACCGCCCACCTTCTGATCGGCAAGCCCAAGAGGTTCAGTGGTTTAGACCATGGGTCTTAACTGAGCTATATCCAGTGATGGGGGGGGGGAAGCAGGTGGATACTGGGCCTTTTCTGCCTCCCTCCCAATCCAGCCCCCACCAGCTCCCAGTGCCCTCTCTTCCTTTTCTTTACCTACAAGCTGGGTGGTGGTAGGGGATTCCGCAGAGGCACGAGGGAAGAAAAATGAGATTTTTTCTCCCCTCCCTCTCTCTGTTGCCCCATTGCATTAGGTAGCAACAGCATACCAGGATTCAGGGCACTGAGGGAGAGCCAGTTCTCGCAAGGGCTTCTAAAGTTTCCCCATTACCACATAGCTTCAAAATAAGAAAAAGGAGGGATTTGGGTGTTTTCTGGCTGGGGACTGGCCTATAGGGATGGGAAAGGGTGACAGATGGTGTGGGAGAGTAGAGAGTAGAAGTTCTCTCTAGTTTGGGTTTTGATCTGAGCCAGAAAAGGGTTTGGGGGCTTGTAAAGCTCGCCTGTCATTTGTTTCTGGAGAACTTTGCCAGCATCCTTACTCGGAATTACCCCTGAGGGCAGCTGTCAATAGTGCGGTAGCTTGACTTATTTCTGAACCAATCCAAAACCTCTCTAGTTATGAGAGAGGCTTGGAATAGAATGCTTGCAGTCTTCAAGCAATGCAGACAACTATCTAGGAATGGGGAGGAAATGGGTAAAGTTGACCGTTTAAAGCATGGGTAGGCAAACTAAGGCCCAGGGGCAGGATAATCATCATCATCATCATCACCATCATAATTTATTATTTATACCCCACCCATCTGGCCGGGTTTCCCCAGCCACTCTGGGCAACTTCCAACAGAACACTAAAATACAATAACCTATTAAACATTGAAAGCTTCCCTAGACAGGGCTGCCTTCAGACATCTTCTAAAAGTCTGGTAGTTGTTTTTCTCTTTGACATCTGGTGGGAGGGTGTTCCACAAGGCGGGTGCCACTACCGAGAAGGCCCTCTGCCTGGTTCCCTGTAACTTGGCTTCTCGCAGCGAGGGAACTGCCAGAAGGCTCTCGGCACTAGACCTCAGTGTCCGGGCAGAACGATGGAGGTGGAGATGCTCCTTCAGGTATACAGGATCCGGCCCAATCGCCTTCTAAATCCGGCCTGCAGACAGTCCGGGAATCAGCATGTTTTTAACATGAGTAGAATGTGTCCTTTTATTTAAAATGCATATCTGGGTTATTTGTGAGGCATATGAATTCATTCATTATTATTATCTAGCCACCCACAAGGTCTGAGGGAGAGTGAACTGGCCCCCTGCTGAAAAAAGTTTGCAGACCCCTGGTTTAAAGCAAACCTATGCATTCAGAAAATGTGTGCTTTCTGAAACAGCATGCAAACAGGAGACTCTTTGAATTTTTCATTTCCTCAAACTGCAGAACTGAGTTGAAGGTTGAAAAACTGAGAGATGGAGAGAACCAAAATGGAGAGATCCAGCTATCCCTACTCCTATTTCAGTTTTCATCTCCAGCCACAGGTTTTGTTTTCTGTAATGGCCCAAGGGGTAAGAGGTTTCCTGCTTGCATTTTAAGTGCACATTAATTGCTGAAGCAGCTATGAAAATAATTTCATCCCCCCCCCTGCCCCCCAAGCCGCTCTCATAAAACTTCATGCAAATGCATAGCATCCAGCAGTGTGTGTGGTGTGTGTGTGTGTGTGTGTGTAATTTGACAGCGGACACAAAACCAGCCATCACTGGGGAAAACAGCCTAGTGGATTGTCCATCAACTGTATTGACAGCTTCAAAGGTATGTTGGGTATTTTTTCCCCACCCATCACATTCTCTCCTTTGAATAAATTTAATAAATGCAAGGCTGGAAGGTCATGGCTTTATATTGCAAAATGTCATAATCATTGATTTCTCACCCCACCCCCAAATTAGAAAGGGAGTCAGGGAGAATTATAGGAGAAAAGCACTCTTTCTCTCTCACACAAACACACACTTAATTGTAAAATGTATATATCATATGCAGTGCTGTATTGCTATCGTTGCCTGCCTATTCTTGCTGTGTGCTCAGATAAAAAATTATGGTTCATAAATAAGGCCTTTATTTTTTAAATCTGTCAAGGATCTTGACTTTGATGGCTATTAAATTTTGAATAAGCAGAGTGTGAGCTCTTTTTCTGTTTTGCTTCTCCGCTGTCTGGCCATTGCAAAAATAATGGGCCAGTTTTGAAATCAATAAAAATGAATTAAATGGAGACTGTCAGGGGAGAGGGGGATATGTAGGTGTTGTCCATCAAAGTTGTTTCTTAAACAGCTCGAGCCAAGACTAAAGGCATGCTTCAGTTTGCCTTGCCTGTTCTTCGAGCTCAGGTACTTACCATAAATTATGCTGAGAAATGTTTGCAAAGGCTTGATGGACAAGCCCCCAGGTGCCCCCAGTCAAAGGACATTTGCCATCTTGATGTATCTACTCTGGCTGAAGTGGTTCACGGCTGGAGGAGGTGGCTGGAAGGTTGACAGAAAGCTTACTCACCTGCTCCAGCCCTCTCATGGGGCTGTACCACAACAGAATCAACATGGGAAAGCGTCCCCACAACCAAATCCCTCTGCTCATAGAAAAGCTAAAACGCCACATCAAACGGTTAATGCCAAGCCTTTTCTTAATTTATGGTGCTGGTTTTTCACATGCAGGGAGGTTTTGAAGTGGATGCTCTCTCAAGGCAGTGGCATCTCCCCTGAGATACATTCTGAAGTGTTACAGTCCTTCCTTGGGGTGGGTTAAGCAGAGGTTGGATGGCCATCTGTCATGTATGTGTTAGAATTCCTGCTCCATGATTGCAGTCATGGGAGTGTTGTCTATCACATGACGGCGTATGTTTTGATTCCATAGAGTGGGAAGTGACAAAAACAGGATGTCTGTGTTACTGTCTTCCGTGAAGTGGGACTATTGCCCTTTGTTCTCTTTCTCTTTGCTGTCTGATGCTAGAGAGAGAGGGAGCCATGTTGCAGTGCTCCGTGTGTGTTTATATGTCAATAAAGCAGATTAGCCAAAATGATTAGTTGCTGAGGTGTGTCACGCAAGTTGCGCAAACTCGTGGATCCCTAAGTGTGCCAGTGTCAGTTGGCATCGGTTGCTGTGGTGTTTGGGCAGAAGAAAGCTTTTGAAGCTCCCAAACGAACGACCAGGAGGGAGGAAACATGCCAGTTGGGCATGTGTCTCTGCCAGGGTCGTACTCTAGTAGGCTGAACTCCTGACAGTGTGATCTAGTCGAGATTCCTGCCTTGCAGCAGGTTGGACCAAATGACAGAGGTGGAGCGAGCAGCAGATAATAATACAGTGGTACCTCGGGTTAAGTACTTAATCTGTTCCGGAGGTCCGTACTTAACCTGAAACTGTTCTTAACCTGAAGCACCACTTTAGCTAATGGGCCTCCTGCTGCCGCCGTGCTGCCGGAGCACGATTTCTGTTCTAATCCTGAAGCAAAGTTCTTAACCTGAAGCACTGTTTCTGGCTTAGTGGAGTGTGTAACCTGAAGTGTATGTAACCTGAAGCGTATGTAACCCGAGGTACCACTGTAGATGATGGTGATGGTGATGATGATGAACTAAAATCAAGTAGACCTAGGTGTAATGTCCCACTGACACATGAAGTTCACCTTGGGCCAGTTATGTCTCTTAACAAGACTATTGTGAGAGGAACAGTATCATGTGTGATGCTTTGAGAATGTTGTTGTTGTTGTTTAGTCGTTTAGTCGTGTCCGACTCTTCATGACCCCATGGACCAGAGCATGTCAGGCACTCCTGTCTTCCCCTGCCTCCCACAGTTTGGTCAGACTCATGCTGGTAGCTTCGAGAACACTGTCCAACCATCTCATCCTCTGCCGTCCCCTTCTCCTTGTGCCCTCCATCTTCCCCAGCATCAGGGTCTTTTCCAGGGAGTCTTCTCTTCTCATGAGGTGGCCAAAGTATTGGAGCCTCAGCTTCAGGATCTGTCCTTCCAGTGAGCACTCAGGGCTAATTTCCTTAAGAATAGATAGGTTTGATCTTCTTGCAGTCCATGGGACTCTCAAGAGTATTCTCCAGAATTCAAAAGCATCAATTCTTCAGCCTTCTTTATGGTCCAGCTCTCACTTCCATACATCACTTCTGGGAAAACCGAATGGAGGAGATTAAATAAACCCGAAAGATAGTTTGCATTCCATTTCTTTTTTCAAATGGTTGTCTGTGGGAGTTTCACCCCCACCCCCGTCCCCAAGCACCCTATTTTGATTGGCTGACCTTGCTTCAAATCTTCTTCATAATAAATCAAACCATCAAGCCATTCCTTGCTGGATTCACTGAGGCAACTAGACCATTCTGGTGGACCTGGAGTGTTCTGAAGCTCTTGCACTCAAATCAGGACAAATCTGCAATGGAACATGACAGATTCCACATTGTTTTGCTTGGAGAGCCGGGACGTAAACAAAAGTGACACTCAAGCTGAGATCCTGTGGGGATTAAACCAAAACCAATTCCATCTGCATGAGTACCTGCCACGAATTTCACACAGCCCCTATATTGCTGGCTCATAATTACATGTTTTAATACCAGAGCTCACTTCAAACAGCGCAGCCTTCCTTTCTATTCAGCCTTTTCTCTGTTGGTACATTGGCAGCCTCCGGGCACAACGCGTCAGAAATTTAATCTCTGAGAACAAGTGAATGAGAGTGGGAGAGAGAGTGAGCCTCAGTGTAAAGAGGAGGAAAAGTAAAAAAAAAGAAAAGAAGCCGAGCTCTCACTGTTTGGGGATCAAACATCCTTTAAAGTGGTCCTTGATCCTCTTTATGTGATTGGATTCCCAACAGTTTGAGGAGAGCAGGCGAGTTATTCCTCAGCCATGCTGTGAGCTGAGTGACTGGGAAAGTTTAGGAGCTGCTCTCCTCCGTTCTGCAAGGCTTTGTGTGTCTGGCTTGTGCAGCGAATGTGCCCAGCTGGGAGGAGCACGATATGTGTCAGGCTTAGTGATTTATTGGTAAGTTCCGTAGTGCGCCCGTTGTGTCACACTGAGCCATTGTGCAGCGGTGTGCTTCTCTTCTCCTGTCCGCGCTCGATCTGAATAGGGGGCGATTATCTGACTGCTTGACAGAGCAAGCCGAGGCCTGTCTACTCAGAAGTAAGCTTTGCTGGGTTCCGTGGGGCTAACTCCCAGGTAAGAATGCACTGAAGAAGGCAAACTTTAAGGACACTATCAAGGGTGCCAGCTTGAATAAAATGTTGGGAGTTCCCAGGTAAGCCCCACCCGACATAATCGATCACAGGACACAGCACACACACACCATTCAAATGGCAATACCCATCAATTGGGGGGGCAGCCCCCTCAAATATTTTATTGGGAGGCCAAAGGTTGCTCATCCCCTAGGGGTTGGATCCTATGCATATAGTCAAACCTCCGTTGTCGAACGTACAGTGGTACCTCTTGTTAAGAACTTAATTTGTTCTGGAGGTCCATTCTTAACCTGAAACTGTTCTTAACCTGAGGTCCCACTTTAGCTAATGGGGCCTCCCGCTGCTGCGCGATTTCTGTTCTCATCCTGAGGTAAAGTTCTTAACCCGAGGTACTATTTCTGGGTTAGCAGAGTCTGTAACCTGAAGCGTCTGTAACCCAAGGCACCACTGTAATCTGTTCCGGAAGCCTATTCAACTTCTGAAACGTTCGGCAATGAGGTGCGGCTTCCGATTGGTTGCAAGAACTTCTTGCACTCAAGTGGAAGTTGCGTCGGATGTCCGGGTTCTGAAAAACGCTCTGAGACTGGAGCATTTACGTCGGCGGTTTGGGAGCTGAAACGTATGATAATGGAGGAGTTTGGGAACCGAGGTTTGACTGTACCACATAGTGAAAGCACACACAGCGCAAATTTGAAGGCCACGACCACCCACAAAAAATCCTGGGTTTGGTAGTTTATTAAAAGTGCTGGGAACTGTAGCTCTGTGAGGGGAAATTACTATTCTCAGGATTCTTTGGGAGGAACACACACACACACAGTGTGTGTGTGTGTGTGTGTGTGTGTCTGCGCGCGTGTGTGTGTGTTGTATTCTGCCTTCCCAGCTGGGTCTGGGAAAGCCTCCTAGGGCTGGAAGGTGGGACAAGGCAGGTGAAAAAAGCCATTGTCTGATGGACAGCAGAAGGTCTCTCTGGTGTACTGCAGCGGTGATTCTAGACTGTTTGCTTTTTGGTACATGCTCACCTCTCTTTTGAGAGTCCCATGGACTGCAAGAAGATCAAACCTATCCATTCTGAAGGAAATCAGCCCTGAGTGCTCACTGGAAGGACAGATCCTGAAGCTGAGGCTCCAATACTTTGGCCACCTCATGAGAAGAGAAGACTCCTTGGAAAAGACCCTGATGTTGGGAAAGATGGAGGGCACAAGGAGAAGGGGACGACAGAGGACGAGATGGTTGGACAGTGTTCTCGAAGCTACCAACATGAGTTTGACCAAACTGCAGGAGGCAGTGGAAGACTGGAGTACCTGGCGTGCTCTGGTCCATGGGGTCATGAAGAGTCGGACACGACTAAACGACTAAACAACAACAACACCTCTCTTTTACTTGAAGCTGCAGTAAACTGGTCCTACACACTTTGGTGAGTTCCCTTTCTCTCCCCCCCTCCCCCGTCTGTGTGTGTTTGTGTGTGCATCTTGCTAAGTTCTGCGGGCTAAGTTCTGTGCTGCGGGCATAACCTAGCCCTGTGGTTGCTGGAGTCACAATGCACCAAACCACATCATTTGTAGTCGTCCCCCAAATCCTGCCTTGATAGCACCACTCCTGGAAACCAGGTCAGGCCTGGAAGAACTTTTCAATCTGGGCAACCCGCTATAGAAGCGTTAAACATTATTTACTATCATGTAACCAACTGCATAGGGTTTACTGTTGCTACAGTTTCCCCTTTCCATAAAAGAGGCCTCATTAATTGGAACAGCTTTATGACTGCAATACAGAAACAGAGGCAAGAGAAGCTACACTGTGCAAATAGGAGTTTTTAAGAGGTATAGAACTTGAACCAGATCCGGGCACTTCAAAAAGCAAACCTTTCAGTGATTGGTTTTCAAAGACACAGCATGCACTTCTGATTCCCATTGTCAGCTGCTCTGGCTAGTGCAGAAGTGGACTACTGTAACATACCAATTCACGTACTTGAAGATATATAAAGTGGCATTTAAATAACACAGAGGAATTATAACACCGGTGGTACTCTAAAAACCATATCATCTTATTTATGATCTTCGCTTTTACGACACAGATGTGTGAGAAGGTTTATTTGATCAAACAGAACCACCCTATCCCTTCTCTCCTTATGTTAGGCAGCTCATCTTGCTTCAATCTCATCTGAAAGACTTGTATAAAAAGAGAACAATATACAGTGGTACCTCTAGTTACGAACTTAATTAATTCCAGAGGTCCGTTCTTAACCTGAAACTGTTCTTAACCTGAGGTACCACTTTAGCTAATGGGGCCTCTTGCTGCCGCCGCATGATTTCTGTTCTCATCCTGAGGTAAAGTTCTTAACCCAAGGTCCTACTTCCAGGTTAGCGGAGTCTGTAACCTGAAGCGTTTGTAACCCGAGGTACCACTGTATATGTTTTCCCAATTTGGTTGAGTGTTTCCTGGCTCGTACACAGAGGAACCGAACAGCAAAACACACCGGCTCTTCAGGGCTCCTTGAACATCTTATATACCAATTTATTCAAAAGATTGGGACCTAATGGCAGAAATCAACAGACTGGGGCACTTGTCTCCCCCTGGCCCCTCAGAGAAAGACTGCCTCTGTTTATGCCAAGTTGCTTTGCTGGCAAATTTCTGTCCTTGCTCGTTCTGTTTTGTTCCTCTGCATTTTGTATAGGAATAGCAACCTAGATGGCTTCACTGGAAATGGTGTGTAAAATGAACATCTTCCAGGTTTCAAGAGGGGTATCAGACAGATGGATGGTAATCTTCCTCTAAGCAGGCACTTAATTGCGATGCCATCTTTTATTTCCAGACTTTGAGTTGTGGTAATAGGATATCGTGCTTTTCTCACTGACTCATAAATGCACACTCATAGATAGGGGTTTAATTTGGGCAAGGGCACATCTGAGTCCGTCCCCAAATTTGGTATTCAAGGTCAAACCAAAGACTTGGAATATATAGAGTAATAATAAAGAAAATAATTACCCTGAATGAAGGATACTCCAGTCTCTACCTTGCTGTCTTGCTAAAAAGGTAAAGGACCCCTGACAGTTAGGTCCAGTTGCGAATGACTTTGGGGTTGCAGCGCTCATCTCGCTTTACTGGCTGAGGGAGCCGGCGTTTGTCCGCAGACAGTTTTTCCGGGTCATGTGGCCAGCATGACTAAGCCGCTTCTGGCGAAACCAGAGCAGCGCACGGAAAGGTCATTTACTTCCCGCCGGAGCGATACTTATTTATCTACTTGCACTTTGACGTTCTTTCGAACTGCTAGGTTGGCAGGAGCAGGGACTCGAGCAATGGGATCTCACCCCATTGCAGGGATTCGAACTGCTGACCTTCCGATCAGCAAGTCCTAGGCTCAGTGGTTTAGACCACAGTGCCACCCGCATTTTATCCTGTTGTCCATGCTGCATGTAAAAGGAGGATTTTGCCGGTCCTGCCCCTTCCCCAGAAAATTATATGCTCTTTTTGTGCTGTTCATCACACTTGCTTCACATGTCTTCATTATGCTTTGGTTACCTAGGGAATAATCATGTTCAAGCACTGCCTGTCTTAATCTTTACCATTTAAGAAGAGGATGGCAAAAAAGGGTCAAATCAGTTTCTTTTGTTAAGCTTACTTGTAGGGATGGGATGATCTGCTAATTTTGGTTTCTCTGTGTGCCTCATTTTCCCAATCTTAACTTCAGTCCTGTCCTCCATATTTCCACATCAATTTGCATTTTTTTAAGTGCACATGAAAAATCACCAGCATTTTTGTGGCACTGTGGGTTAAACCACTGAGCCTAGGACTTGTCTATCAGAAGGTTGGCGGTTCGAATCCCCACACAGGGTGAGCTCCCGTTGCTCGGTCCCTGCTCCTGCCAGCCTAGCAGTTCGAAAGCACGTCAAAGTGCAAGTAGATAAATAGGTACCGCTCTGGTGGGAAGGTAAATGGCGTTTCTGTGCGCTGCTCTGGTTTGCCAGAAGCGGCTTAGTCATGCTGGCCACATGACCTGGAAGCTGCACGCCGGCTCCCTCAGCCAATAAAGCGAGATGAGCGCCACAACCCCAGAGTCAGTCAGGACTGGACCTAACGGTCAGGTGTCCCTTTACCTTTATGCCAATTTACAATTGTATGCAAGTTTGCCTAATACACACCTTTGTGCAAACCATATTTTTCCTTATTACGTTATCCCAAAATAATGCATTTTTGTATCTCATTTTCACCAATATATGCATGCCTTTGTGCACTTTAGCTTTGTATATGCATTTTTGTGCGCATTGCTTGGCTGGAGAACTATATTGCAAAATTTGAAAATATGTATATTTTGAAGGATATATGTGGTTCTGTTTCCATATTGTTTTGGAAACAGCAAATTGGGTAGATTCACCTTTAAATGTGAACTGAATAGTTGCTTCTCAGCTTTTCGGCTAAGATCCAGTGTAGTAATAAATGTGAACAGAATCGAATTTCTTCTCCACCCCTAATTGCCTGGCACATTCCCTTTTGTGGGATGAATGGACCTTTGCATAACTCTTGCATTATCCAAAGGTAAGTGAATTACTACCACTGCAGCAAATGGTCATATATATTGTTTGGCTGCCATAATATATTAGGAGTGATGTATCCCAAGGAGGCTGAACCTATTGAGAACTTGTGAAACCCTTAAAAAAATAAGCATTTATCAACACCATCCGGCTTTGAGTGTGTAGAAGAGGATGACTGCAACAAATGACAAACCACTTCCTTTAGTTAAGAAGATCCTGTAGCACATTCCCTTTTGTTGAAAGAATGGGCCTTTGCATCATGAAAGATCTGCTCAAATATCGGTGATTTGCTGCCATAGTACCAGTGGTCAGCGCTGTTGTTTGGAAGCCGGAACATCTGTATAATGTGCGTCATTGTGTTATGCCTAAAAATAACTTTTCGTGGAGCTGCTCATTACTTTGCCATGAAAACTGATGGAGAATATAAGTTGGGAGGAGGATAGTCGAGGACAAACCCCGAATTTGTACCTAAATGCTAATTTGGTGAATTTCTCAGACATCCTTACTCTCAACTGGGCCAAACAGTTGTGTGTTACCAAAAACGGAAAATAATGCATCACTAAAAAAAGCGGGCAGACATTTGCATAAAATTGCTATGTACTCATTTATATGTATAGATGCAATTTAAAAATAATGACTATAATTTAAATAGAAACAAGTCCCTCTAATCATTGTGGGGAAGACTGTGACCTACGCAGTTTGCTGCTTGGGTGCTCAGTGTTGATAGGCAATTTCAAGTCCTCTCTTCCTCTCCAGTGTGGTGTAGTGGTTAAGAGTGGTGGACTCGTAATCTGGTGAACCGGGTTCGCTTCCCCGTTCCTCCACATGCAGCTGCTGGGCGACCTTTAGCTAGTCACACTTCTCTGAAGTCTCTCAGCCCCACTCACCTCACAGAGTGTTTGTTGTGGGGGAGGAAGGGAAAGGAGAATGTTAGCCGCTTTGAGACTCCTTAGGGTAGTGATAAAGTGGGATATCAAATCCAAATTCTTCTACGTCTTCCTTTCTGATGCTAA
Organism: Podarcis melisellensis; assembly: GCF_964234715.1. Taxonomy (NCBI): domain Eukaryota; kingdom Metazoa; phylum Chordata; class Lepidosauria; order Squamata; family Lacertidae; genus Podarcis; species Podarcis melisellensis. Next base: position 17,193,901 of record NC_138544.1, read on the forward strand.
CTTTAAATGGGCCTTGGATGAGACGGTAGGACACATGACCACGCTGCTCTCTGAACATGTGCAGAGGTCCTTTCCCTCCATGCTCAGCCAGACATAAGAAGAAATAAAAGGTTGAATTCAGGACCCAAGACGTCTAATTTTTAAATTAAGAACTGGTATTGCTCAAGCACGTAAGCACCGACTAGTAGATGTTTCTCATAAACAGAAATGAATGTTTGAGTGGTAAATGTGTACTGTATTCATTTCTTATTCATGGAATGAGGGCTATTTATAAAGGAGCCCCAAAGATCAAATCTATTCCAAGGAAACTCAGCTCTGTATTAAAGATAAATCATACTAATTTAGCATACATTATTTTGTTTGTTGAACTGGTGTCATCTCAGTAGGGACTGCCCAGCTTCAACGGGAGGGGCACTACAGTAGTACCTCGGGTTAAGTACTTAATTCATTCCGGAGGCCCGTACTTAACCTGAAACTGTTCTTAACCTGAAGCACCACTTTAGCTAATGGGACCTCCCGCTGCTGCCGTGCCGCCACACGATTTCTGTTCTCATCCTGAGGTAAAGTTCTTAACCTGAACCACTATTTCTGGGTTAGCGGAGTCTGTAACCTGAAGCGTATGTAACCTGAAGCGTATGTAACCCGAGGTACCACTGTATATAGCCTCAGTACCTGGCATTGATCTGCAAGGACTCATCTTTAACACAGCCGCACTGAGCCTGTTTTAGAAAATAAGGCAGGACATAAAATTTTAAAATAATGAACAAACAAGCATATATCAGTAGAAAGCAATGCACAGTTGTGTGTGTGTGTGCTTTTAAAATAAAGTCAGCCGAACTTTTATGAGAAAACATTAGATATCCAGTGGAAGTCCCAGTACTCTTTATCTCTATGGATTTTTTAAATGTGAAATCAATTTTGATCTGTATTTCAAATGGGATGATTGCGGTTGCAGTATGGGAGAACGGATGCGGTTTTACTACTGTACGTTGCCCAGAGCAGTTTACGAAAACAACAGTAACACACTGAAGTTTATTCTCTGTTTGCAACTCACCTACTATGTGTGAGATGATATGGGGATCATAACATATGCAGTCGTACCTTGGATCTCAAAGGCCTTGGCTCCTGAACAAATCTGCTCCCAAACGATCGAAACCCAGAAGTGAGTGTTCCAGTTTTCGAATGTTATTTTGGAAGCCGAACATCCGACAAGCCAGTGTGGTGTAGTGGTTAAGAGCAGTGGACTCGTAATCTGGTGAACCGGGTTCGCGTCTCCGCTCCTCCACACGCAGTTGCTGGGTGACCTTGGGCCAGTCACACTTCTGTGAAGTCTCTCAGCCTCACTCACCTCAAAGAGTGTTTGTTGTGGGGGAGGAAGGGAAAGGAGATTGTTAGCTGCTTTGAGACTCCTTAGGGTAGTGATAAAGCGGGATATCAAATCCAAACTCTTCTACTGTTGCTGCTCCTTTCGATTGGCTGCAGGAGCTTCCTGCAGCCAATCGGAAGCTGCGCTTTGGTTTCTGAACATTTTGGAAGTCAAACAGACTTCCGGAAAGGATTCCATTCGACTACCAAGGTACCACTGTATTATATATTATTTGCAGAAGGGCTTTGCAGGCCTTCAGTGGAACTCAACAACTGTCTCTATGCCAAACGCTCCTTGGCTCCCGCCTGCGGGATTTGATTCTCTTCCTCCCCACTGCAGTTGCACCCATCCCATCAAACAGCTGTTCCATGGGGCTGGGACAAGCACCATTTACAGGGGGAGGGAATCGCAGGGGGAAGACTCTCCCCATGCACCTTTCTGTCCATTGTAATTGCGTTCCCTTCATGCAGCAAAACAGAGAGAAGAGGCAGTCCATGCAAGGGCTGCTGTTGCTGTGCCTCCACCCTCTTTTTTTCTGCATCGAATTTGGCTGCAGTTATCATTCAGGACACGGGTGGCGCTGTGGGTTAAACCACAGAGCCTAGGACTTGCTGATCGGAAGGTTGGCGGTTCGAATCCCCGTGACGGGGTAAGCTCCCGTTGCTCGGTCCCTGGTCCTGCCAACCTAGCGGTTCGAAAGCATGTCAAAGTGCAAGTAGATAAATAGGTACCGTTCCAGCGGGAAGGTAAACGGCATTTCCGTGCACTGCTCTGGTTCGCCAGAAGCGGCTTTGTCATGCTGACAACATGACCCGGAAGCTGTACGCTGGCTCCCTCGGCCAGTAAAGCGAGATGAGCGCCGCAACCCCAGAGTCAGTCACGACTGGACCTAATGGTCAGGGGTCCCTTTACCTTTACCTATCCTTCAGGACACTAGAGCAGAGCTATCTTCCATTCTTTCAAGAACAATACCACTAATGCGAATGTGAAAGCAGAACAACCAAACAACATATACAAATGCACCGTGCTTGGGAAGACAGCTCAGAGTAACCACTTTTTGTTGAGCCCAAGCTTCCCTCCAGTTCTTCATCTCCAAGTGCTTATAAAGGTGTCCACGAGAAAGAAAGGAATTCGAATGGGTCTCCCAGACAAACCACAAACATTAGATTCATAATGGCCAGGCTCATGTATTTCTCCCTCTTCCATTTCCCACTCTTGCTTCTTCCTCCTGACGACTGTTGGGAAATCCTTGTTTGCTTTAGATTAAAATGGCCCATTAAGAAGAGACGATAAAATAATGGCACTTTACTGCAATGGGCATGGTTGCTTAGCCTTTTCTGCATGTTTTATACCTGTTGCTGCTTTTTATTTCCTCTCTCTGGGTATATGGCTTTACATTGATTACTGTCAAATAGCTCCCCATGCCTCGGAGCCTTCAGTTAATTTCCAAGTCATTGTGCTTCCTCTTCTCCTCCCTGCACCCTGATCGTAAACAAGTTCGTAGGAAGGGAACAGGAAACAGAGCAAGGAAGAAACACAGAAGCTTTGCAAAATTCTGCTGGCCGAATCCTACACACTGTTGCTATAAGGCTCATAGAGATCATAGAACTGTAGAGTTGGAAGGGACCGCAAGGGCCGTCTAGTTCAACCCTCTGCAATGCAGCAATCTCAGGTGAAGCATCCATGACAGATGGCCATCCAACCTCTGCTTAAAAGCCACAAGGAAGGAGAGTCCACAACCTCCCGAGAGAGACTGTTCCACTGCCAAACAGCTCTTGCTGTCAGAAAGTTCTTCTTGATGTTTAGTCGGAATCTCCTTTCTTGTAACTTGAAGCCATTGGTTCGAGTCCCACCTGCTCATATGATCAATGCAATGTGAGTAGCTGAGAATGCCATTAAGGACCACCAGTACCAACTGGGATGGGCGAATCTACCAATCTACCAATTTGAGGTGGGACTATCTATATTAATGGTTCTTATTCATCTGAGTAGCACCGAGTTAAAAACAAAAGAGGAATGTAAATGGGTAAAAGTGATGGTAACTTCAGCCAGACAAGTTATAGCGAGTAATTGGAAAAATGCAGAAGAACTAGGCGTGAACCAATGGAGGAAAAAACTGAATAATATTATAATTTTAGAATATCTAACTGTGAAGATACACAGAATGAGCGGGTTTAAGGTCAGTGAGAAAGAGGAGGATTGGTTTGAGAAGATATGGAATTATTTGGGTAGGTTTGAACAATTTGGGGCAATTATAATGTTAAAAGTTAAATAAACCTTGTGGATGGAGGAGTGTTAGCGTATATAAAATTGTAGATATGGTTGATTTGAATATGTTATTATTGATTATGTACACCCAGTGTATCAGCCGCTTGGGGCGGTTCACTGTTTGTGTTTTGGTTGTTAGTAAAAATTAAAAATTTTAAACATCAAAAACCCAAAAACCACTCTACCAATTTGGATCCTTAGTCAAGGTGGACACAGTGTGGTCATGAGCCCCCTCCCTCCCCAAGTATCCTGTTAACGGGATCCAGGGGGAGGTGCTTTTGTCCAGATGCCCAGGCCGGGGCTGATGGGCCTTAGCACTCCCAAAATGTTGATCCTGGAAGGGTTGCCCCAATTTGATGTATGTCCGAGGGCAATTCTTGGTTAACCCTGCCAAACAATCCGCTAGCAGCAGGCTGGTTGATACCGGATACACACCCATTGCCTGCGCTGAAACCTGGTGACATCTGTAATCACTAAAGCTGTGGCCATCCCCAAATGGCTGTGTAACTTCACCATGACTGGCCCACAGCTTCACTTCACCTGGACCCACAAATGGTCGTGTACAGATAGGTAAAGGTAAAGGGACCCCTGACCATTAGGTCCAGTCATGACCAACTCTGGGGTTGCAGCGCTCATCTCGCTTTACTGGCCGAGGGAGCTGGCGTACAGCTTCTGGGTCATGTGGCCAGCATGACTAAGCCGCTTCTGGCGAACCAGAGCAGTACATGGAAACGTCGTTTACCTTCCCGCTGGAACGGTACCTATTTATCTACTTGCACTTTGACATGCTTTCGAACCGCTAGGTTGGCAGGAGCAGGGACCGAGCAACGGGAGCTCACCCCGTTGCGGGGATTCGAACCTTCGTGTACAGATACCGATGTCTTGAAAAAAGTCAGCTGTGTTATCTGAACAGAAAACAGCAGAGGCCAATCCTATAAGCATCAAGTAATGACCGCTCCCCACATCAAATGGGGGCTCCTGGTAGTTCAGGCTGGCTTCCTCCCCAGGCTGGATACCTGGAGGTCTCCGCCTACCTCAGCCAATCACCCAATCCCGCCTGGGGAGGCGTTGCCAGGGGATTGGCCAGGTAAGGGGAGGGACCGCCCTGCCCACACAACAGAAGGTGAATCTTACCTGTGAAGCGGCAGTCGGCCCCAGAGCTTCTCCCACCCTCCTCTCCCTCAGTTAAATCTTCTTTTGCAGGTTAACCTCTTCTCCACAGGTATGTAGGCACTGCTATGTCAGGGTCGCTGTTGAAGGGCCTGAAAGGAATTTCCCTGCGTTGGCAGGTTTTGCCTTTCCCGTAGCAAAACGTCACAACTTTGGCGGTTTCAGGCCTTGGGCGGAATCCTTTAGTCTAACCTCCTAAATTGGGGGGGGGCATGAAGTGGTGACCCCTTGCGCCAGGGATTTCCCGTTAAAGGAGTCTTGAGGGGACGCATTGGCCATACGCCAGGAGGTTGTCATTGCTCTCCCCTCCAACGGCCGCAAAACGGGGGGCAGGCTCTCTGCTTGAACATATGTTCTCCAGAGCTGGCCCAATCCCCACACATTCTGGATAACTCTGAAGTCTCCCAGATCCCTGGATGGGGGCTGGGAAGGATAAACGCCCAATGCCTGAGCCAAGGTCTCCCTACACCTGAAACTTAATAAAGTTGTGGCCAATTTTAATCCCATAGCACGTTGTCTTGAGTCATTAATCCACTCTGGGGTTGCCTGGGGCTGCGGGGACTCTGCCTGTCCACGCAAACAGTGCCTCTTACAATCTTTTTTTGGCACTTTATCCCACTTCATTGGATACTGTCTTTCTTTCTTTCTTTCTTTCTTTCTTTCTTTCTTTCTTTCTTTCTTTCTTTCTTTCTTTCTTTCTTTCTTTTCCTCTCTCCCCCCTCTCCTCCCTCTCTCTCCCACTCCCCCTTTCCCTCTGCGCCACCTTTGAAAAAGTACATTTCTGATAGCAAAGGAAAATGTGAGCCCACTATTTCTTAAGGCTAACACTCAAAGACTTTAAAACAAAACAAAGCAATGCTCAGTATATCTCTTCCCCTTGGACAATATTTGGAGCTTGAGCTCCACAGTTCTGGGTGCCTGCATGAAGCAGTAGCGAAACTGGATTAACATTTCTCCCCTCAGTGTATCAACAGGAACATTGTGCTTAAAAGCGGTCCGTGTGATTGTGTGCTAGGAGTGATAGTTGAACAGGATCCAAAGTGGTGCAGGAAGAAATTATGGAGAGAGAAAAAAGAGTGGATAATAATACTGGGGCAATTTAGGCAATCTGTTATACTATACGGGATTCTTTGCTCTCTTTGCTGCACTGTGATGTCTGAGGTAGTCTTCACCGCAGATAGAGGTGTTCCCATGGAGATCCAATTTCTCAGCAGGGTCCTTGGAGGGGGGGAAATAAAAGATTGGGAAAGCATATAATAAAGTCATACAAAAGCAATGGTGCAATGAAAGCCAACTGAACGCTCTTTTAGCTCTCTGTCTTTTTTGGAAAAAAAAAGTTACAGGACAGAAAAGAAATGGTCAGTCAACAAACCTTCCAAATAAGTAGGCAACTGTGTAACATAATAGCGGACCAAAAAGAAAGAAAAAATCAATACGGGCAAGTGTGTGGAAATGGAAAGGATAATTTGGGGAAATATTCATACAAATTGACAGGTTCTCAATATGCCGCTCACAACTGAGTTGGGGGAAATCTAGAAGTCATTGTGAGCAGCTCAATACCGAGTGGCAAGATTAAAAGAAAAAGGAGAGAGAAAGAAGATGCATGCCTATTTTATGAAAGGAAAAAGAGAAAAACACCGAGCGTTTATAGGACCATTTTTAGAAATCAATAATATAACCGTAGCTCATTTGTGCTTGTTTCAGGTTATTTGCTTTATATATCTATATATACATCTATACACACACACACACACACACAAAATCTAGACAGCATCTTAAAAAGCAGAGACATCACCTTGCCAACAAAGGTCCATATAGTAATAGCTATGGTTTTCCAAGTAGTGATTTATGGAAGTGAGAGCTGGACCATAAAGAAGGCAGATCGCCGAAGAATTGATGCTTTTGAATTATGGTGCTGGAGGAGACTCTTGAGAGACCCATGGACTGCAAGAAGATCAAACCTATCCATTCTTAAGGAAGTCAGCCCTGGACAGATCGTGAAGCTGAGGCTCCAATACTTTGGCCACCTCATGAGAAGAGAAGACTCCCTGGAAAAGACCCTGATGCTGGGAAAGATGGAGAGGGAGAAGGAGAAGGGGACGACAGAGGACGAGATGGTTGGACAGTGTTCTCGAAGCTACCAGCATGAGTTTGACCAAGCTGTGGGAGGCAGTGGAAGACAGGAGTGCCTGGCGTGCTCTGGTCCATGGGGTCAAGAAGAGTTGGACACGACTAAATGACTAAACAACAACAACAACATAGATAGATATAGATAGATAGATGATGATAGATAGATAGATATGACACATTAAGAATAGAAGAGTTCCAGAAGTAAAATTACCCACACAGAAATTATTTTTATTACTATAAACAATTTAATTATCTCTGGAACTTTTCTATGCTTATGTGGGATCATGTTTAACCGCCCTGATACCATCATTAGTACAAATCGCCGTCGGATGCACAATAAAAATGACATCTAGAGAGCCTCATAATTTCCTTGCTTGTTCCTTGGTCCTGAAAACTCTGCCATGGCTGCTTCTCTATATCTCTTAATAATGATAATGAATATCATAGTCATAATCATAACCATAGACAGCTTATCTGTTAACTCATGCCCTCTTTTTTGCTGTTTTTTAATCATTCCTGACGGGTCATCCATCATTCTCTATCTGGATAGCAATTCTCATATTTCATGATTTTTAAAAGTGGATCCTATACTAGCTTCCTTTTCTCTCCTTCAGAAAGAACAAAAGAAGTGCCTGAAAAATCTCAAATCATGAAGGTTGAACGTGGGGTCCTGCTGTGGAGATTGTAGAGACCACATTCTCCCCTGCCTGCAGTGCGAATGACCGAGGTCAGCAGTAGAACCAGCACTGAAGGCAAAGTGGTATGTGAAGTTAGTTTTCCTTTTCTTTTCTGGTAGAACTCCTGTGCCTTAAAACATTTCACAAAGGACAGAATGCAAACAATGGCAACTTTCTCTAGCATGGTGATATGGTGATGGAGGAATCTGAATGTCTACTTAGTAAAGGTAAAGGGACCCCTGACCATTAGGTCCAGTCGTGGCCGACTGTGATGGCCTGGGATTCCGATTCAGAGGATGAACCAGAGGAATCCCAGCCTGCACTGGAGTCCCCGCCTCCAGGGCCGGCTGAACTGGGGCAAGGCCTAGATGCTGAAGAGCCTGCACCTGTGTCAGAGCTTCAGGAGCTGGCCCCAGGTGAAGCCCTTCTGGCCCCAGAGGGGCTTGACGACTCAGTGGCCACAGGTGAGCCTCCTCCAGGGCCCAGTAACCCTTCGGCCTCTCCTGATCTGCAGAGGCTTAGGGCAGAGAGGCGAAGGGAACTGGTTGCCCCCAGGAGGAGTGCTCGCCTTAAGGCCAGAGGAGGCGGGGCTCCTGGGGGCCGGGACCGCCCCCGGCCTTAGAAGAGGATAAAAGCCCAGTCAGCCTGGCCCCAGGTTGCGGGAGCAACGTCGTTGTTGGCTTCGGACCTTCCTGTGTTCCTGATCCCTGCTCGGCCTCCTGTTCCTGACTATCCGGTGTTCCTGATCCCTGCTCGGCCTCCTGTTCCTGACTATCCGGTGCTCCTGTTCCCTGCTCAGCCTCCTGTTCCAGCGTTCCTGTTCCCCGCCCGGCTCTCCGCCTTGGACCTCGCCCCTCTTCGTGTGGACTCTACTTACACCCACGGTACCTACCCCCAGGACCAGCACACCGACTCTGTGGTTGCTGCGCTCATCTCGCTTTATTGGCCGAGGGAGCCGGCGTACAGCTTCCGGGTCATGTGGCCAGCATGACTAAGCCGCTTGTGGCGAAACAGAGCAGCGCATGGAAACGCCGTTTACCTTCCCGCCGGAGCGGTACCTATTTATCTACTTGCACTTTGACGTGCTTTCGAACTGCTAGGTTGGCAGGAGCAGGGACCGAGCAACGGGAGCTCACCCCATCGCGGGGATTCAAACTGTCAACCTTCTGATCGGCAAGCCGTAGGCTCTGTGGTTTAACCCACAGCGCCACCCGCGTCCCATGAATGTCCCATGAAGTAGATAAATAGGTACCGCTCCAGCGGGAAGGTAAACGGTATTTCCATGCTCTGCTCTGGTTCGCCAGAAGCGGCTTAGTCATGCTGGCCACATGACCTGGAAGCTGTACGCTGGCTCCCTTCGCCAATAAAGCGAGATGAGCGCCACAACCTCAGAGTCGGTCACGACTGGACCTAATGGTCAGGGGTCTCTTTACCTTTACCTTTATTCAATAATAATACCCAGCCACTCTGGATGCCTTCCAACATATGTAAAAACATAACGAAACATTGAACATCCATAACCTCCAACATTTCTCTGATGAAAATACTGATGTCCTAAGGAAAAGCGGGACATTCCAGGATCAAATTAGAGACTGGGACAGCTTCTGTAAATCCAGGACCGTCCCTGGAAAATAGGGACACTTGGAGGGTCTGTGGTAATCGTTGCTAACATGGCACCCCGAGGAGGCACAAATTTGGTGCCCCCAAATGGATCTTCTCAAATGTGGATCTTCCCAATTTTGTGGCCCCTCAGCTCAGCGGCCTGGGGGGGGGGGAACCACTCACACTGCCCTAGATCCAATGCTGCTTCATTGCTCAGCCATGAAAGTTCACTGGGTGACCTTGGCCCCAGTCCTTCCCTGAGTCCAGCCTACCTAACAAAGAAACTGTTTGCCAGGCCGGATCTGCCCTCCAACCTTCCCAGTGCATAAAGCCCCCCGGCAGTCATTGCTTCTGCTAATAAAAAGGAACAGAGCTCCCCGTCCATATTCCTGCTTTACCAGGTTTGGGGCTGGCTGGAGTATGTGGGGAGAGAGCAGTGTCAGCCCCCCAGGCCCCCTCAAGAAGGGTGTGCCACATGACCAACCCTGCCACCCCCTAAGCCACCTTGCTGACCTGAGCTGTGATGACGGGAGTCACTGGTTCTCAAGGGTGAAGTAGAATTCACCTTTTCAGTTTCCTTCACCTCAAGAGAGCAAAATATCTGGGGCCAGCCCTGAAGGGTGTAGGGCAGGTTTTAGTTGTGAATTGCACACACATTTATCTCCCATAAAGATGCGCCCTGGTTTAATTGTTATTCTGGCTCTCCTAGCCAAGGAATCCTGGAAGCTGTCATTTTGCAAAGATGCTGCGGATGCATTTAGCAGCCTGGCCTCCTTATACAGAAACTGCTGAATTTGCTGCCATAGCAACTTCTTAGCATTTAAACCTGGGGCTTTTGAGCCTAATCTCTAGCAGGGGATTGAAACTGTGGCTTGTTTGAGTTTCTGGTGTGTGTTTTTCTTCTTCCTCTTCTTCTTCTTCTTCTTCTTCTTCTTCTTCTTCTTCTTCTTCTTCTTCTTCTTCTTCTTCTTCCTCTTCCTCTTCCTCTTCCTCTTCCTCTTCCTCTTCCTCTTCCTCTTCCTCTTCCTCTTCTTCTCCTCCAAAATCATTTTAGTAATGCTAAAAGGCAAAATGATCATCCATAATTGGCTGGGGAAAGAAAGTGCCCTACAGTGTAGGTGAGGTTTGAGGTTGCGACGCTGTAGTGCCTCTCTTTCTTGGCATCAACTTTACCTCACAAAACGAGGTTTAACGGCTTGAGGCTTATTGTATTATTTGTGTCTCGGTCAATGGACAAAAGCCATAGCAGGTGAAGCTGGAAACAGAAAAGCTGAGCAACATAATTAAAATGATTTCACAGTTCACTTCACACTCCATCCTGGTCTTCCTCTCAGAAGGCCGAGGACAGGTCTAGTCCAGGCATAGCCAAAGTCGGCCCTCCAGATGTTTTGGGACTAGAACTCCCATCATCCCTAGCTAACAGGACCAGTGGTCAGGGATGATGGGAGTTCTAGTCCCAAAACATCTGGAGGGCCGGCTTTGCCTATGCCTGGCTCTAGTCCTGGAATTTATTTTATTTTATTTTTGCTCTGGGTGAGTTCTCTTCTCAGTTTTGCCATGGATATCAGGTAAGACCCACCAAACTCATGTGATGAAGGTTTATGGCTCAAACTCAATCCAAGACCTCATATATATATATAAATGCTCTTATTTAGCCACTGAGCCATCTACTAGGAGGGGGTTGCGGGGGGAGGGGAAAATAATCAATAACATCTCAAACTTAATGAGTTGTAGGACAAGTGAATTAGAGTTGAGTGTAAACAGTATTGATTAGGTTACTCTCTCGGCTGGAACATATAATTTTCTTCCTGTAATTAAGTATTCCATATGTTGCATGGTTCAGAGAAGCACTATAGTTGCAATATCCCTTTTTGAGATTTCAAATGCTCGCTTTGCTTTCTATCGTTCTGCAGCTACTGGTTTCTCTGGCAAAATAAGCTTCCATTTTAATGTGCAGCTCACTGCCTGTCGAATTGATCTGGGCTGAAAGAAGACCTATGAAGCGCTAGGAAACGATTCACATAGACATAACTCACTCAGTAGAGCATGAGACTCTTAATCTCATAGTCGTGGGTTCGAGCCTCACATAGGACAAAAAGATTCCTGCATTGCGGTAGCTTTCATTACATGACCCTCCTGGTCTCTTCCAGCTCCACAATTCTATGATTCTATGGCCAATGGAGCACAGGACTGGTCAGTTTGGGTGTAAGAAATCCATGCTCTGAGATATATGAAGGTCATTGCAATGCAGTAGCTAAGAATGTGAAACTGGGAAGCTTCTGTTTCACATTTTGCCTCAACCATTAGTTCACTAAAGTTATAATCCTCTCTAGTCTCTTACCTGGAAATAAGCGCCATTGAACTCAGTGGGACTTCCGCTCAGACATTTATAAAATTGTGTTGCAAAGGACTTCAGGCAACTCACTATTCTTGCAGTCTCGGCTCACTGCACACCTGTGTTATAGCGCAGACGAATCTTGCAGCATACAAGTGCTAATTATTGTGATTAGTTCCTGCACAACCACTGAACTTATTCAGTGTCCCCGGGCACCTGCCTGACCAGCCTAACATGCCTTAAAAAGATAAAGGTAAAGGGAACCCTGACCGTTAGGTCCAATTGCGAACGACTCTGGGGTTGCTGCGCTCATCTCGCTTTACTGGCCAAGGGAGCTGATGTTTGTCCACAGACAGTTTTTCCAGGTCATGTGGCCAACATGACTAAGCTGCTTTTGGCGAACCAGAGCAGTGCACGGAAACACCATTTACCTTCCCGCTGGAGCAGTACCTATTTATCTACTTGCACTTTGAAGTGCTTTCAAACTGCTAGGTTGACAGTAGCAGGGACCGAGCAACGGGAGCTCACCCCATCATGGGGATTCGAACTGCCAACCTTCTTGATCGGCAAGCCCTAGGCTCATTGGTTTAGACCACAGTGCCACCCGCGTCCCCGTTGCCTTGTTGTTGTTGTTGTTTAGTTGTTAAGTCATGTCCGACTCTTCGTGACCCCCTGGACCAGAGCATGCCAGGCACTCCTGTATTCCACTGCCTCCCACAGTTTGGTCAAACTCATGCTGGTAGCTTCGAGAACACTGTCCAACCATCTTGTCCTCTGTCATCCCCTTCTCCTTGTGCCCTCCATCTTTCCCAACATCAGGGACTTTTCCCGGGAGTCTTCTCTTCTCAAGAGGTGGCCAAAGTATTGGAGCCTCAACTTCAGGATCTGTCCTTCCAGTGAGCACTCAGGTTTGATCTTCTTGCAGTCCATGGGACTCTCAAGAGTCTCCTCCAACACCATAATTCAAAAGCATCAATTCTTCGTCAATCAGCCTTCTTTATGGTCCAGCTTTCACTTGAGGGTCATTATTCTTTTCTCTTTAAAATTTATATCTCACCTTTCCACCAACTGGGGTTGAAGGCAGCTGACAGCAATACAAATGTAGTAAAATACAATAAAGAGCAAAAGAAAGAAAGTAAAAACATTAGAAGGAGGCAGGTAGAACATTATTAAAATAAAGCACCTTGGGTTAATAGACATGACTAAGTTGGGATCATTAATTTTGGTGGGTCTGCTCTGAGTAGGACTTGGGTGAATACAACCCCATAAGCTTATCTCAAGGGCCAAAGGCTTGCCTCAACAAAAATGTTATTTTCTGCTGTGAGGTTAAATGGCACTTTTGATTTCTAAAAGGGAAAGTCAGGCCACAATAGAATAAAAAGTGTTCCCCTCTTGCTGCCACATTACACCTAATGATGACAAAGCCGTATTTGAGGTTTGCAATTGCAAGCTCAAACTAGAATGTCAGCTTGACCCAGAATTTGGCCTTAATGGGAAGGAAGGGTGTGTGGGTGTGCGTGTGGGTGTGCACGGCAATATCTTGGTCAGTGATGACAGTGGAAATGAAATCTTCAGTATAATTGATGTGCCTGTCTTCTCTCATTCAGCCACACCACAGATGTAAAAAGAGTAACTTTAGCGAAGCTGTAATCATCACTTATCCTAATCACTCATCACTTATCATAGTCACAAGAAAGGAGTGCTTCAGTAAGTAAAAATGAAAAATTAGATCTCAGGGCCATAATTCAAGAAAATTTTCTGATTAAAGATGGGGCTGGAAGGAAGAGACACTTGTTTTGCATTTGTGCAGTATTAATTGGCAGAGGCTGAATTGGGCCTGTGCAGTATCCCAAAGAGTGAATGATGAGAATACCATTGGGCAAGTGGGACATTTAGACCTGCTTCTGTCCCCAAGGCAGGAAGAAACAAGGTTCCCCCAGAGACAGATGGCTTTGCAACAGCCTAGCAATGTTAACATGCTTCCCTTCTTTCTTCTTTCTTCAGGTCCATTACCTAGTCTCTTTGGCTTGTTGTTGTTGTTGTTTAGTCGTTTAGTCGTGTCCGACTCTTCATGACCCCGTGGACCAGCGCACGCCAGGCACTCCTGTCTTCCACTGCCTCCCACAGTTTGGTCAAACTCATGCTGGTAGCTTCGAGAACACTGTCCAACCATCTCGTCCTCTGTCGTCCCCTTCTCCTTGTGCCCTCCATCTTTCCCAACATCAGGGTCTTTTCCCAGGAGTCTTCTCTTCTCATGAGGTGGCCAAAGTATTGGAGCCTCAGCTTCAGGATCTGTCCTTCCAGTGAGCACTCAGGGCTGATTTCCTTCAGAATGGATAGGTTTGATCTCCTTGCAGTCCGTGGGACTCTCAAGTGTCTCCTCCAGCACCATAATTCAAAAGCATCAATTCTTCGGTGATCAGCCTTCTTTATGGTCCAGCTCTCACTTCCATACATCACTACTGGGAAAACCATGGCTTTAGCTTTACTCTTTGGCTAGGAGTAAGCCATTATGTAGAGGGACAGCAATGGAGGAAACAGACAAATAAAAAAGAAAAATGGAAGGGAGTAAAGCTAGCATAGGTTAGGGATGCACTGGGGGGCACCAGGGTGCCAAGTTCTGGAGGGCACCAGGGAAGAGGTGGAGGCTGGGTGCTGATGCCTCCCAACATCAGCTCACCGCCCTTGCCACGGCCAGTGCCTCTGCCTGCCGTGGCCACAATGGCAAGAAGCAGCCAGCTGAGCCAGGAGCTGCCACCTCCAGCCTCCACCTCTTCCCCACTGGAGGAGCTGCCCTCCAGCCGCTGCCCGCCTCCTCCAGTCCCGCAAAGCTGGGCGCCGGAGGGATCTTTGCACCACGGCGCCAGATATGTTTAAGATGGCCCTGATAATAGCACAGTTAGCATACCCTCCAACGTTTCTGCAGTGAGAATAGGGATGTCTTGCCAAAGAAGGATAGAACTCTTTTTATATATGCAACAATAGCAGCAAGAATACTTATAGCGAAGTATTGGAAGACACAAGATTTACCCCCCCCCCCCCCGGGAAGAATGGCAGATGAAGTTGATGGACTATATGGAACTGGCGGAAATGACTGGCAGAATCCGAGACCAGGGAGAAGAGTCGGTGGAAGAAGACTGGAAAAAGTTTAAAGACTATTTACAGAAATATTGTAAAATTAATGAATGTTAGTAAAATGTGGGAATTAAGTTATATGGCTTTAGTAGAAATGTTATAAATAGTATATATAAAAGTATATAGTATAAAAGTATAAAAAGATTATTAAAGTATTAAAAGAAAAGAAAAAGGTTAGAATATGTTAAGATAATTCTAGGATAGAAAACAGAGGAAGATGGAAAGGAATTGCTGAAACAATTAACAGAAGTGGAATACAAAAAGGGAGGTGTGAGGAGGTCGTTGAAATAAGTGAATGAAGGATAGGATGATGAAACTGTATGATGTGTTTTAAACTGTTTTTATTTTGTTGTGTTAGTTTAATGTGTTAGTGTTGTGTGGTGTTTTTGTATTGTATTGTATTGTCTATTTTGTTTTGTAATGTTTAAATTGTTGGAAAAGTAATAAATATTATTTTAAAAAAGAGAGAGAATAGGGACGTCTTAAGGAAAAGTGGGACATTCCAGGATCAAATCAGAAACCGGGACGGCTTCTGTATATCTGGAATGGTCCCTGGAAAATAGGGATACTTGGAGGGTCTGAGTTAAGGGAAGAAGGTCATACAGATTAGATATGTTGCTAATATGCTGTAAAAGCAACCAGCCTGGAACTCCTTTGGGCTAACATCAAGGATCAGGTGCGCCTTATTTCACTACAGTGGTACCTCGGGTTACAGATGCTTCAGGTTACAGACGGTTCAGGTTACAGACTCTGCTAACCCAGAAATAGTACCTTGAGTTAAGAACTTTGCTTCGGGATGAGAACAGAAATCACATGGTGGCAGCATGGCGGCAGCAGGAGGCCCCATTAGCTAAAGTGGTACCTCAGGTTAAGAACAGTTTCAGGTTAAGAATGGACCCCCGGAACGAATTAAGTTCTTAACCCAAGGCACCACTGTACTAGGGATTCACAATACTCAGGTTAGTGGAGAGCTTCAACCTCTACTGATCTGGCTGGTATGGACTAATGAGCATCAATATGGGTTGTTCCTATGGCTGGTTTCCTATGCTGAGTAGGTAGAAGTATGCAAGGGGAAGGGTGTGGTCACCCTTATGAAGATTACCGAGCTTTTAAAGCAAAACTTTGTAGGGAATGCTTGTGGCATTCTTGTAGATCTTGACTGTAAGCAACGGAATCTGCATCTGACAGCCAGCCTGAAAACAATCAGTCTAAGGAGAGTATGTTTGATCAATGCTTCACCATTAGTGTCAGATGGCACCAAGGACTGCGAGTTTGCTGCATTATGAAATTGCTCAGCTGCACAGTCAGATCAGATCCATCAGTTTGGACTTTGAAGTGCAAATGACCAACGATCAACATTTCTATTTCTGGGTAATTGCACTCTTGCGAAAAGCAAAAAATTGTCTCTGGATGCAAAAGTAACTACCTTGTTCTTAGACGAATAGGATAAGATAACTTTATTCTTAACGTTTTACGAAACGAAACAAAGCCAGGAGAATCAGATGCAAGAAATAATCAAAGCCTTTTAGCAGCAGAAAAAATCAATTAAGCTGAAATATACCAGGCCTGCAGAACCTGTGGCTCTCCTGGTGTTGTTCAATTTTTATCAGCCCTAGCCAGCACAGCCAATGGTTAGGAATTATTGTAGTCCAACAACTTCTGGAGGGCTAAAGATTCCCCAGTCCTGAAATACATTCCTTCACATTTCCCCTAAAGTTTCATTGCAACCTGTCAGGAGCTTGTCCTACACTCGAGTAGGACCCTGGCAGAGACACATGCCCAACTTGCATGTTCTCTCCTTCCGGTCGATTGTTCAGGAGCTTCAAAAGCTTTCTTCAGCCCGAACATCACAGCAACTGATGCCAACAGACATCGGCACACTTAGGGATCTGCAGAGTCGTCGGAGCTTGCGTAACAGACCTCAGCAACTCACCTTTTTGGCTAATCTACTTTATTTACATATAAACACACACGGAGCACTGCAACATGGCTCCCTCTATCTCTAGCATCAGACAGCAAAGAGAAAGAACAAAGGACAATAGTCCCACTTCATGGAACACAGTAACACAAACACCTTGTCTCCGTCACTTCCCACTTTGTGGAGTCAAAACATACACCGTCATGTGATAGACAACACTCCCATGACTGCAATCATGGAGCAGGAATTCTAACATTTCCCCTAAAGTTTCATTGCAAACATGTGCACACAATTAGGTGTGTGTGTATGAATTCAGTGGCTAATGGATGTTTCCGCTAAAACTAAGACTAGATTCTACTCTACACTAGAGCTAGTCACACTGGTTCCTTATTAATTAGGCTAACTTTGTGCAAACATGGCAGTATAGTTTTCATCACTTGAGCTGCATTAAAGGCAGGGGCTTAGGAAATACATCACTGGGCCACCCAACCCATCAATCAGTTTTCTCAGCTATTCATTTGATTTTCATTTATTTCAGCCCATTTTATGCCACCACCTTGGGCAAAGCCGTCTCGAAGAAGCTTGCATCATAAAAACATCATAAAGTCAACAGGTTAAAATAATGACTATGGCTACAATCCACCCTTGTTGATGATGGGCATGGGATAAAACACAGCCCCCTCTCTGCTGGCCTCCACTGATGGCGGGGAGAACTACTGGTGTTGGGGGTTCTCCTGTAGTGGACACCTGACCTCTACTGGAGCAAGTTGGGGGCTATCACTGGCAGCAGCTGATGGAGGGTCCAGAAACAGGGCATTTAATGGACAGAGCTGAGACAGCCACAAAACCCACTGGATTTAAAGGCTATCCAGTTCCTTGCGATGGCTATCATCCAAGTCCTCTTTTGCACCACCCTAGAGCGGGTATAAAAACTGCCCCTCACCTTCCACCCTGATGGGCAGACTTTTGGATGCAGTAGAAGCTCTCCACTCAGGGACCCCACACCATTAGGTCCAGTCGTGACCGATTCTGGGGTTATGGCGCTCATCTCGCTTTATTGGCCAAGGGAGCTGGTGTACAGCTTCTGGGTCATGTGGCCAGCATGACTAAGCTGCTTCTGGCGAACCAGAGCAGCGCACGGAAATGCCGTTTACCTTCCTGCTGGAGTGGTACCTATTTATCTACTTGCACTTTGACATGCTTTTGAACTGCTAGGTTGGCAGGAGCAGGGACCGAGCAACGGGAGCTCACCCTGTCACGGGCATTCAAACCGCCAACCTTCCGATCGGCAAGTCCTAGGCTCAGTGGTTTAGACCACAGCACCACCCGCGTCCCGTTAAAACCATAGTTGAACATTATAAAACAGAGCATAGGCTAACCTTGAGTTCTTGCACTGCCCCTTCCCTCTCTTCAGGACTGAAGCAGCCATGTTTCTTCAGTAGTATATTTGCATAAAGTAGCTGGGTAATTAGTAGAAATGAGAATGGGCCTTTTCTGCAGTGGCGCCCCATTTGTGGAATGGTCTCCTCAGGGAGGTTCAGCTGGCGCCTTCATTGTACACCTTTAGTCGCCAGGCGAAAACGTTCCTCTTAAACCAGGCCGACAGATATCTTATGTCCTTTTAAATGTGTTGTGGAATGGGGGGTTAATGTCTTTGTTTTTATTATGCATTCTGTGTTTTTTATATTGTGATCTTGTGTTGTGAACAGGTCTACAGGTACAGGGGCAGTATAGAAATTTAATAAATAAATAAAAAGGAAGAAGATTTTTCAAAGTGTGTATGTGTGTGTGTGTGTGTGTGTGTGTGTGTGAGAGAGAGAGAGAGAGAGAGAGAGAGAGAGAGAGAGAGCACTGATTGCACTGTTACTCTCTTCCTAATTTTATATGGTTGTTCCAAAGGCACACAGCCATCCTTTCCACTGTTGCCTTGTAACTGTCTTTTACGCGATATATTGATTACAGTGCTCACTTTGTTCTCAGTGCTGTGCATAAGCTACAAACAGTTGCACAATGCAGAATCGGTGCTTCTTTGTTTCTGCTGAAATAGTAGTCCTCACCATCGTGTGTATATATATATAATAGTAAATTATTTGGGTGAGATTTCTCTATCACAGGTCTGAGATTGAAGTCAGCAAGGATATAAATCTATATCGGTGCCAACTTCTTTTCAATATTTGTACCTCGAAACGAATATTGTAGAGCTGGATAAGGTTCAGCAAAGGTCAACCGAAATGATCAAGGGGTTGGAGCAATTCCTCTATGAGAAAAGGTTATAGGATTGGGAGTTTCTTGGCTTAGAAAAAAGGACAGCAAAGGGGAACATGAGAGTGGTGTCTAAAATAATGTATGGTGTGGGAGAGAGAGAGAGAGAGAGAGAGAGAGAGAGAGAGAGAGATAGAGATATATTAGGGTTTTGCCCCAAACCAGTCAAATGCCTTGACTCCCGAACAAATCGGCTCCCGAACGCCGCAAACCCAGAAGTGAGTGTTCCGGTTTGTGAATGTTTTTTGGAAGCCAAATGTCCAACACAGCTTCTGATTCAATGCAGGAAGCTCCTGCAGCAAATTGGAAGCAGCGTCTTGGTTTTTGAATGGTTCTGGGAGTCAAATGGACTCTCGGAATGTGTTATGTTTGAGAACCAAGGTGCAACAAGGTACAAATCAACTTGGCTGCTCTTAAGCAGGGCCAAGAATGCACAACTGCATGGCCCGGCACTACAGTTAATAAGCATGTGTCAGGGAACTGCCATCAGAACGAGAGACGGAGGCAGGGCCACCCAGCGATGCCGGAGAGGGGACGAGCAGGGGGGAAGGATTTCAACGTAACACCCATAGAGAAGAGAGGGAGATGGAGGAATTGGTGACAGGGCTCCAAGACCCTTCCCCCGACGATAGTGGAGAGAGCGCTGGGACACCCCTTCCTTCCCCTTACTTGCGTAGACGCCTTCCGCGCAGAGAACATAGGAGGAGACTCGGGGTCAAACAGCTTTTATGCTGGAAGAGGTTCAAGAGACGCCCACTCTCGGATTCTGCAAGTGACTAACAGGTCACGGAGGGCGAGCTCCGACCCTGGGCATGGTTGGGGCAAGCAAGCTAACTGAACTGAAGTAAGGTTACGCACAAGTAACCCCTAACAACCATTACAGCATGTCACATGGAATTTTGTTTGCTTTCAGGACAGACACAATATAGACTCTGTCTGTGGAAGCTGTAATAGATGTAATGATAGAAAGCATGAATTTCTGCAAATACCCTTATCAATTTTATTTGGTAAAAGAAAAGAACCAGAGTAGCTGCAGAAAGCCTTTTTTTAGAGGAATAAAAAAACCGAGGGCTATCTGTTCTGTTGATCACAAAATGCTATGAAGCTGCCATGAAAACCCACATAAAATGTGGTTTCATCCAGAAAGATTGTTAGCTTCAGAACAGATTAATATCTCAACCAGTTTAAATAATTTTGTGGCATTGTACATCTGAATGCAGGTTGGGTTGTGGGTCTGGGTGTGTTTGTTACTTTAGGAATGCATTTAGACACTAGGAGAGGATATATTGTTTAGATATTATCCTTCTTTGCTCATATGAGTGAAATTAGTAGAGTACCATCATTTGGAGGCTTAGACAAAGTTGATTTAACTTTCTAAAAATAATAATAATCCAGGATGCTTTTAGGCAGGCTGGATTACCCCTGGTATTACCCCTCCCCCCCTTTAAAAACAACAATCACACAAACATTTTTTGTGAAAAAGTAAAAGTATTTACTTACATAATCGAGGTCTTGAAGTAGCAGTTAAAGTAGCATAATGAAGGCAGGTTTGCAACCACTATCTAAGGCTGGATCTACACTGACCTCTTTAACGTTATTAGAACAATATTAGATATATCATTCCAAAACTTCATGGGACATACTTGTAAATTAAAGCATTTCTTACCTTTGTTTTTTTCATCAAAATGCTGTCTGCCTACTGCTGGTTGCTTTACGGTACACTCTGGTGTCACATTTTAATAACACATTATGAACGTTAAAAGTAGGACGTCATGTGTCCATGTATGTTATAAAAACCATTCCTTAATCCTTTTTTAACTTTAAAAACCATGAGTGTGGATCCACTCTAGGTTACCAAAGTACAAAATCTAAGTTCAAAAATGGTGTTTTCGTTGCTAAGCTCAGACATGCATGTGTAGTCAGCTTGAAGGTATGATGAAGAAGGAAAAGGATACGAAGGAAGGAAGGAAGGAAGGAAGGAAGGAAGGAAGGAAGGAAGGAAGGAAGGAAGGAAGGAATATTACAGCCTCCATTTGAATGCCAGGTTTGGGAGTATATTCCTTAGCATCATGTTAGACCCTGTAGTCGCCAGCTTTGGCCCACTGCCAATTGTGCAAAAATATATTAAATAAATCCATCACCTCGCCCATTGAAATTATTAACAAAAAATCCTGGCGTTTTAATATTTTCAAGATGGATATCATGGTAGAACTAATTTGGCAGCTGTCTGAATTACAACGATGCACATTCATATTGGGCTCCTGATGTACTGGAGCAAACACTTTGTATTCCAGCCCAAAATGATGGACTAGTTCGGCACTTCACCGTGCAGCCGTTGGCACCAAGAGCCTGACAAATTACTGAGAACACTCGATAATCTATCAAGGCAGAGGATATGACATCTTTATTTTTAGGCCGCCTCAGATATCTCTGCTGAGAACCACCAAGTTGCTGCAAAACTAGGGACCTAGATAAGATAGTGTCAGATGTAAATGGCTGATGGTGGTTTAGCAAATGTTCTTGTGAAGCTTCACACTGCTTAGTGCATGATATTGGTAGCTTATCACATAAGGGGCATTCACAATGCACAGCACTGCATGTTTTTGAAACTTCATATTTCAGTTTTTATTTTCATATCTCACAAGCAAGCTATCGCGCTTAATCTTAAATAAAATCCATGCAGCTACATTTTGATGTAGTGTAGCTCCCAGCTAGAAACGGGAGGAGGAAGTTGATTCTCTTTCTGTTTAAAGGAAAGCCTACGTACCGTATTTTTTGCTCTATAAGACTCACTTTTTCCCTCCTAAAAAGTAAGGGGAAATGTGTGTGTGCCTTACGGAGTGAATGCAGGCTGCGCAGCTATCCCAGAAGCCAGAACAGCATGAGGGATTGTTGCTTTCACTGCGCAGCGATCCCTCTTGCTGTTCTGGCTTCTGAGATTCAGAATATTTTTTTTCTTGTTTTCCTCCTCCAAAAACTAGGTGCGTCTTGTGGTCTGGTGCATCTTATAAAGCGAAAAATACGGTAATCTGAAGCAGTGCATGAACTGAAACTGAAAACGTGCACGCCACTGACTTTTGGACTACAATTCTCCAGACGAGCCATGTATGAAAAAATGCATAAACAAAGTAAAGCATGCATCAGTTAGTGAAAATAATATACAAAACCCCCCATTTTATCAGGGGAAATTGCTTTGCAAAAAAAATTTGCAGATCAGGCAAAACTGCATACACAAATGTGTGTCAGGAGGAATACATACTAATATGTATGATGAGTTTTTATTGCATTGCAGGGGGTTGGGTTCCCTTCCAATGCTTTGTTTCTACCATTCTATGCACTAAAACAAATTGCAACTTGATGTGGGAATATGGAGAACTGAGCTAATATTGGAAAAATAAGAAACTGAATGAAACAGAAAGTGACAGAATTGTCCATCTGTACCCACAACACAGCAATAGTAGTAGTAGTAGTAGTAGTAATAATAATAATAATAATAATAATAATAATAATAATAATAATAATAATAAAATTATTTATAACCCGCCCATCTGGCTGGGCTTCCCCAGCCACTCTGTGCGACTTCCAACAAAATATTAAAATACAGTAATGCATCAAACATTAAAAGCTTCCTCAAACAGGGCAGCCTTTAGATTTCTAAATGTCAGGTAGTTGTTTATCTCTTTGACATCTGATGGGAGGGCGTTCCACAGGGCAGGTGCCACTACCGAGAAGGCCCTCTGCCTGGTTCCCTGCAACTTGGCTTCTCGCAGTGAGGGAACCGCCAGAAGGCCCTCGGAGCTGAACTTCAGTGTCTGTGCTTAACGATGAGGGTGGAGATGCTCCTTCAGGTATACTGAACCAAGGCTGTTTAGGGCTTTAAAGGTCACCAGCAACACTTTGAGTTGTGCTCAGAAACGTACTGCAACAGCTGAGGGAGTGGAGTCCATATCCACGCTGGCACGTAATAAGGTGTATAATTAGAGACTTGGGTGGCTGGGTGAACAGCTTTGTGTGGTTGTGATGCTGCTGGCCAATCAGCAGCCATGTTCCTGCAGGGTGCTTCTCCACCTCTGATGTCATCTATCAGTTGATGAGGTCACGAAGTCCCTTGGGTGCTGCTCAGTGGCTGGAGGCAAGAGTAGCTCCCATCCCACCTCACCAGCTACACCTGCCCCTCGACTGTATTGTGATGATTAAATAATTCGCCTCAAACTAAGTCCTCCTCAAAATGAAAAAAATAATAATAATCAATTTCAGTATTTCAGCTTCAAAACCTACTATTTGGTGTCTGACATGCAGACCTCCTCATATAAAATATCTTCCCACTTGTTAGTTAGATATTTGCTTGTGGCTGTAAGACCCCAAATCTTTTTTTAAAGTATAAAATAAAATACTGCCTTTGACACTCAGATGAATGAAGAGAACTTTTGCCTTGGTGTCCTTGTGAGACAATAAGTGTAACTTTCCTGCGCTGCTTATTGGTTAAACTTGTGATGACATTAGCCACTGCCACGGGATGTTATATATTGCAGAATACTTGACGGGCTGTGCTTTTATTTCTGAAGGGCACCCCTATATATCTGAGAGTTGTGCAGCTTTGTGATCTCATCAGTTTACTGCCAAACCTCAAATCCCTCACATATCCTTGCGATTCGTTGCTAAGCACTTGACAACGGAACCAGAATGTTAAGGGGGGGGGAGGAGGTAAAAGGAACGATCCTGCCTTGTATTTTTACTTCATTTGAAATGATCCATCACCATGTGCCTTTTAGCAGAAATTTTGCTGCAGAAGAGAGAGAGATTCAACGAGGCCACTAGCCTCAATATATCACCCAAGTTGCTTGTCTCCGTGTACTGAAACACAGTATCCCGGGTAGACTGCTTAGCTGTGTGCAGGATCCGCTGTGAGCTGTATAGTTATGACTTGCCAGACCCAGGAGATTTTTTCTTAAAAACCCATCATCTGTTGTTCCATAGAGTTTCACAGCTACAGAGCCCCTGCACTTTCCCGTGGTTCACAATTTCTTTAGCTCAGTGGTTAGCTCAGTCACAGGGTAGCATTGCCACATGCAGAAAATAATAATAATAATAATAATAATAATAATAATAATAATAATAATAATAATAATAATATTTTATTTATATCCCGCCCTCCCCAGCCGAAGCCGGGCTCAGGGCGGCTAACAACAATAAAATAATACAACATTCTAAAATTGTTTAATTATAAAATTAATTCAAATCAAATTGATGGCAACCTTTGGGCTAGAGTTCTGTGAAGATTGCCAAAGGAGGGAGTCAGGCTGTACCCTGGCCAAAGGACTGGTGGAACAGCTCTGTCTTGCAGGCCCTGCAGAAATATGTCAAGTCCCACAGGGCCCTAGTCTCTTGTGGCAGAGCGTTCCACCAGATCAGAGCCACAGCCGAAAAAGCCCTGGCTCTGGTTGAGGTCAGCCTAACCTCTCTGTGGCCTGGGACCTCCAAGATGTTGAGGTACTGAAATATCTTCCAGTAGCTTAATTGTCATTACCACCCATCTGAAGCCATGCCGTTTTATCTATTGTGCACTGTAAGACTTACACATGAAGTCTCAGAAGTAAACCTCGTTGAGTTCAGTGGGACTTGGGCTGTGTACACACATCGGATGGGGTGGGGTGGGGTTTGAATGCAGTAAAAAAAGCTAAAATGTTATAAATATAGGGACATATGAGTGGTGTTTTGCGTGAGAAGACCCCCTAAACCCCCTCCAAAATAAATCACACAGGACACAGAATATTTGTTTAAGATTTTTGGCGTTAATTTGGCCACAACTTTATTGATTACAGAATGTGAGTGGCCATTCCTATTAGGAATTGTTGGTAGAGAAATACCTAGACAAGATAAAACATTGTTTTTATATGCTACAACTGCAGCGAGAATGTTATTAGCCCAACGATGGAAGCGAGAAGAGATACCAACAAAAGAAGAGTGGCAGATGGAATTAATGGATTAGGCTGAATTAGCGACATTGACTGGGAAAATTTGGAACCAGCATGTGATGGGATAATGAGCTGCTTGTGCGTAAAAGCTTGATCCCTCTGGTGTTTGGCAGTTCAGCCAAACCGAGGCACTAACGGAGCCTCCCAAGGCATGACTCCGTTAGTCGCTGGTAGAATCTGACAGTGGGCGTCTACGAAATTTACGCCAACATAAAAGTTGTTTCACGGACATGCGCCTTCGTGACTCTCTACGTGACAGCTTCCGGCGAAGGGTGGGAGTTGCCAACGGGGGTCTTGTTACCTCTGCACTATTCTCACTAGAAGTATCCCAGAGCCCTCCCTCCTCCGACTCCCCTTTTGCCGGAGCTTCTGCTCTCCCCCTGCTGGTTCCCTCCTCCGCTGCAGAATCTCTCCGAGTCTGCTGGAGCCTCTGCACCAACTCTCTTTCCGATGACAGTTCCCTGACACAGCAGGACCAGAATTTCTTGAAAGACTGGAATAAAGATATATTGTATTTAAAAGACAACTTTAAATGATTGACATCTCTCGTAGGGTTACAAGAAGTTTTGTAGGTTTAATTTATCAGTTAGGCTGAGGTAGATGTAGACCTCCAGGTATCCCACCTGGAGAAGGCCAAGCCCAGCCTGTGTTAATGTTGCCATATAGGGTCCAGGGGCTGCACGTGACCACTTAATGTGGGGAGCGGTCATTATTTTTAAAAAAATGCATATTAGAGATTAATTTGGAAAACCATTAGTCGAGGAGGAGGGAAGTCTCAGGCTGAAATAGCCAAATGATTTTATATTTTGTATACAAGATGGATGTTTTGATGGAAAATATCTGGAAAAACCAATGTCTGTGTGTGTGTGTGTGTGTGTGTGTCTGCTTTTTAAGATGCTGTCAATGACAAACCTAGACAGCATCTTAAAAAGCAGAGACATCACCTTGCCGACAAAGGTCCGTATAGTAAAAGCTATAGTTTTCCCAGTAGTGATGTATGGAAATCAGAGCTGGACCATAAAGAAGACTTATGGTCTTCTTTCACCTATCACCGAAGAATTGATGCTTTTGAATTATGGTGCTGGAGGAGACTCTTGAGAGTCCCATGGACTGCAAGAAGATCAAACCTATCCATTCATAAGGAAATCAGCCCTGAGTGCTCACTGGAAGGACAGATCCTGAAGCTGAGACTCCAATACTTTGGCCACCTCATGAGAAGAGAAGACTCCCTGGAAAAGACCCTGATGTTGGGAAAGATGGAGGGCACAAGGAGAAGAGGATGACAGAGGACGAGATGGTTGGACACTGTTCTTGAAGCTACCAGCATGAGTTTGACCAAGCTGTGGGAGGCAGTGGAAGACAGGAGTGCCTGGTGTGCTCTGGTCCATGGGGTCATGAAGAGTCGGACACGACTAACAACTAAACAACAACTTTTCAACTTTTTTTCCAATTCATTATATATCATTTCCCAATACTCTTTTACCCTTTTACAAGGCCACCACATATGACAGAATGTTCCTTCAACCTCTTTGCATCTCCAGCACTTATCTGATTCCGTCTTATACATCTTAGCAAGCCTACTCAGAGTTAAATACCACCTATAAATCATTTCAAGTAGTTCTCCTTCAAAGAATAACATGCTGTGGACTTCAAATCACGTTTCATGACTGTCATCTGACACCCCTTTAAGTAGAAGACTAGGCTCTGTGAAGTAGCGGCTGGTCACCTCATGTTGTGGGCCTGCAAAAACATGCATGCATCAGAGTTTCTACATCTGTTGCAGGTGCCTGGAGCCAGGCATCTGAGCATTTTCTTTTGTTTGATGCCGCGAGCTGTCTCCCCTCTGCTCTCATTACACAAAAGGAGAATGGTAATAAGTAGCTTTTCCAACTTAAATGGTATAAGATACAGAAGCGACTAAATCCTAAATCATTCCCAGGAACCTTTGCTCCCTTTCTCGCAGAGAATTTCTAGGTTAAGCAGCTTATTTGTCAGATCCATATTCTTTCTTCTGTCGGAGGCTTTCATAAATAATTCTAGCAGGGTGTCGGTATGATGTTGGCTCTACACCTCTACATTTCAACATGGCCAATGGATGTCAAGCTATTTAATGACTAGAGTATCTCCAGAAACTCTCTTTAATGTAAAATAAGGGAGATGGGGGGGAAGGAATACTTGGTTTAAAATGGATTTCTCTGAGGTAACCATTTCCTGGTATCATTACTATACTTGGTGGGGAAAGGGACAGCCATTTCCTCTGAATATAAAACAATTTGTGAGGCCTGTCATAAAAACCTGAAAGGGTCTTTTCTCTGCTTCAATTCCCTCTTAACGGCTTCCCATAAAAACCTAAGAAATTGTAATATAACTTTGAAAATGCTTTTGCCCTGGCAAAACTGAAGACTGGTGCTTGAAATATTTAGGGGATTAGTCCACACTCAGCGCAGGCAATTGCCTTGTTTGCACATAAGAAGCACTTTGAAATTATATTTCTTTCTTGGACCTCCTTGCCTTAAGAATCCTCTTTTCATACATCACGTCCTGCATGCTCCACTGCCTTCCTGACATTTCTTCATTCAGCTTTTCATTTCTGGCGAATTCTCTCGGGCCCTAACCAGTTCACGGGGAAACTTTGTAGTTCTCAGTAGTACATGACTGACAACATCGGAAGCGGTGCTCTTTGTCTGACTGACAACGGCATTCGTATGCTCAAGCTTTCACGCTGAACTTTTAATGCACCCTTGCCAAACTTCTGGGTACCTCTGTTTCTCCTTGTCATTTACACTGACTCCCCCTGGCCCACCTCCTGGTATGTTTCACCCACTTCCTGTAAAACCTAACGTCTCATGGCCTCTACAAAATGATGGGAATTTGCAATTGTGGATTGCTTCGATCCATCAGCTTCCATTGAGGGACTTTGGGGCTTTATGGACCAATCCTTGCTGAGCACTTTGGCATATAAGCATTGTACCGTAGTACCTCTGGTTACGAACTTAATTCGTTCCAGAGGTCCGTTCTTAACCTGAAACTCTTCTTAACCTGAGGTACCACTTTAGCTAATGGGCTTACTAGCTGTTTCTCTGCTCTTTCAGTGCCATTTTTTGCCATTTCCCCGTTCTTGAGGGGGCATTTTTGTCCTTTTTATTTTTGAAGTATATATATATATATACATATGCAGGTTACCTGCATTCCTGTACCCGTGAAAATCTACGAAAGCAAATATATACATATATATATATATATATATATATATATATATATGTATGTATCTTTTTGTATCTTTTTATATCTTTATATCTATCTATCTATCTATCATCTATCTATCTATCTATCTATCTATCATCTATCTATCTATCTGTCTGTCTTACAATTTAGAATACTCATTTAAACATCCTTAAAATATCAATGACTTCCCTTCTTCTCTTTCGTTGGTTCATTTTGCATATCATAAATCCCTGCATTTATTTTTTTTTACAAAAGCTAAACTGTTCAGTATTCCATTATTACATCCATCAGAACTTATTTTTACGCTGCCAACGTTTTCAAGTGTACACAATTCCCCCCCCCATATATTCAATATTCCATTTTTCTCTAAACACACATTCTTCTTGTTCTCTTATTCTATATGTTAAGTCTGCAAGCTGCGCATATTCCGTCTGCTTAACTTGTCATTCTTCTTTAGTTGGGACCTCATTCGTTTTCCATTTTGGGGCTAACAAAACAAGGGCCGCAGTAGTGGCATACATAAATAACCTTTTTCAACACCTGGGAATTTCTTTTTTTTTTTTCATATAAATTTTTATTAAAATTTTTCCATAAAAAACAATAAACAAATCCATTTATATATCACATATTTTGTCTTGTTTGGACCTCCCCCAACTTTTCTGACAATCGTTCGTATTTCAAATCTTCTCTTCACATTCCTTGGTTTTATATTGCCATTAAATATTGTATTTCTATCCTTACTTGCCTTTTGACAATACTCCTTCTATTTTCACAAAGCTTCTTTAAAACACGCTAGCGTTGTACTGTCCTCACATATACTTTCCAAATACTCTGTAAATTTCCCCTAGTCCTCAATAAAATTCTGGTCCTTTTGGTATCTAATTTTCCCTGTTAATTTGTCTAACTCTGCGTAATCTATTAATTTTAACCTCCATTCCTCCAAGGTCGGAACCTCTTCTTGTTTCCACCTTTGGGCTAGCAGTGTCCTTGCTGCAACAATAACATATTGAAACAGTTTACAATCTCTCCTACTGATCTCCGTTCTTGTTATTCCCAAAAGGAAGGTTTCTGGTTTTTTAGCAAAGCTATATTTTAGCATTTTCTTTAATTCATTGTATATCGTCTCCCAGAACCCCCTTACTTTTTTACAGTCCCACCACATGTGCATAAATGTACCCTCCTTCTCCTTGCACCTCCAACATTTATTACAGGTTTTGTACATTTTTGCCAATTTTGCTGGTGTCATATACCACCTGTAAACCATCTTCATTACATTTTCTTTTAGTGTGGTGCAAGCCGTAAATTTCAAGTTCTCATTCCAAATTTTCTGCCAATCGTCGAAGTCTATATTATATCCTAGATCTTTGGCCCACTGAATCATTACTACTTTCACTTCCTCATCTATTGTGTGCCATTCCAACAAAATTTTGTACATTTTGGAAATTGTTTTGGAGTCGTTGTTCACTATCTCTGTTTGGTATCTCGAATCTTTTTCTTTATACCCCTTTTCTTTCACATCCTTTTTAAACATTTCATTTATTTGGTGGTAGTGCAGCCAATCAAAGACATGCTCTTTGACTTGTTCATATGGTTTTAATCTCCACTTTCCTCCTTCTTTCTCTACTAGGTCTCCATAGGTAATCCAGTCACTTCTCATATTAACTTTTTTGACTCCCATGACCTCTAGTGGGGATAGCCAATGTGGCACCCCCCCTTCCAATATGTTTTTATATCTGTCCCAAACTTCCCATAGCGATTTCCGGAAGATGTGATTTTCAAAATTTTTGTATCCCTTCTTCTTTTCTTTCCAAAGGTACGCGTGCCATCCGAATCTGTTGTCGAATCCTTCCAAATCTAGGAGTTTTGTATTTTTAAGTTTAATCCATTCTTTTAACCAGCAAAGACACGATGCTTCGTAATATAACTTCAGATCTGGCAGGGCAAAGCCTCCCCTTTCCTTTGCGTCTGTTAGTAATTTATACTTGATTCTCGGCTTTTTGCCCTGCCATATGTATCTGGAAATCGTCCTTTGCCATTCCTTAAAAATCGCCACTCCTTTTAGTATTGGTAGCATCTGAAATAAAAACAACATCTTTGGCAGCACTAGCATCTTGATCATTGAGATTCTACCCCATAGGGATAGTTTTAGCCTATTCCACACTTCCAGGTCCTTCTTAATTCCGTTCCACACCGGGGTGTAGTTGTTTTGGAACAAATCAATATTTTTTGGAGTTAGCCATATTCCCAAATATTTAACCTTTTTAACAATTTCAATACCTGTTTGTTGCTGCAATACCTCCATTGTTGTTTTTTCCATATTTTTAGCTATAATTTTGGTTTTTTCCCTGTTTATTATAAAACCTGCCACCTCCCCAAATTTTTCAATTTCCTCCAAAATCTCCCCTGCAGTCTCCAACGGATCTTCCGCCATCAGAACTAAGTCATCAGCAAAGGCTTTGACTTTGTATTGGTTTTGGCCTATTGTCACCCCCTTTATACTTTCCTTTTTCCTTATTGAATCCAGTAGCACCTCCAGGACCAGCACAAACAATAGTGGTGACAACGGGCATCCCTGTCTAGTACCCTTGGAAATCTTTATTTCCTCTGTTATCATGTTGTTCACTATCAACTTCGCTTTTTGCTCCGTGTATATTGCTTTTATTCCATTAAAGAAGTCATTTCCCATTTCTCTCTGCTCGATGTTTTTCAGCATAAAATCCCATGCAACATTATCGAATGCTTTTTCAGCGTCTACAAACATCAGCATTGCTTGTTTCTCATTCCTTGCAGACAGATATTCTAGAATATTTATTACATTTCTAACATTGTCTCTCATCTGTCTGTTTGGAAGGAAACCCGCTTGGTCATCGTGAATAATTTCTTGTAGAACCTTTTTTAATCTTTCTGCTATTATTCCCGTAAAAATTTTGTAATCCGTGTTGAGTAATGAAATTGGTCTGTAATTCTTTACTTGAGTTAAGTCCGCGTCTTCTTTTGGGATAAAAGTTATAAGTGCTTCCTTCCATGTCTCTGGGATTTCTCTCTCCTTTAATATGTTGTTCATTACTTCTTTCAGTGGTATCAACAGGGATATTCCCAATTCTTTGTAATATCTTGCACTAAAGCCGTCTGGTCCTGGGGCCTTTCCGTTTTTCAGTTTTTTTATCATCGCTCTTATTTCCCCTATGTCTATCGGGGTGTTCAGCCTTTCTTGTGCTTCTGTCGGGATCTTTTGCACCTCTTTCTCTTTTAAATATCTTTCTATTTTCCTCTTATTATTCTTATCTTTCTTTTTATATT
The DNA here is from genome assembly GCF_964234715.1 of Podarcis melisellensis. Classification (NCBI taxonomy): domain Eukaryota; kingdom Metazoa; phylum Chordata; class Lepidosauria; order Squamata; family Lacertidae; genus Podarcis; species Podarcis melisellensis. Next base: position 17,225,264 of record NC_138544.1, read on the forward strand.
CAACACCTGGGAATTTCGGTCTGAATTATCCCCAACAAAAAGGACTCTGGGTTGGGGGGGAGAGTACTTTTAAACATCTTTTTCAATTCATTTATGGATTATTTCCGAATACTCTTTTACAAGTCCACCACATATGAAAGAACGTTCCCTCAACCTCATTGCATCTCCATGCAATTTAACTATTTCCCTGCACTTATACCTGGTCGCAGGGAAAAGTTAAAATGCATGTATACCTGGTCGTTGGACGCGGGTGGCGCTGTGGGTTAAATCACAGAGCCTAGGACTTGCTGATCAGAAGGTTGGCGGTTCGAATCCCCACAATGGGGTGAGCTCTCATTGCTTGGTCCCTGCTCCTACCAACCTAGCAGTTCGAAAGCACGTCAAAGTGCAAGTAGATAAATAGGTACCCCTCTGGCAGGAAGGTAAACAACGTTTCCGTGCGCTGCTCTGGTTCGCCAGAAGCGGCTTAGTCATGCTGGCCATATGACCCGGAAGCTGTATGACGGCTCCCTCGGCCAATAAAGCGAGATGAGCGCCACAACCCCAGAGTCGTCCACAACTGGACCTAATGGTCAGGGGTCCCTTTACCTTTACCTTTAACTGGCTGTTAAGTCTACTATTTGCTGGTTGAGAAATGCTCATAATTCCAGTCTAGAAACTCCAGGGTTCCTTAAAAACATGACAGAGCTTGTGAGATGCCTCAAGAAAAACAAAACAAAACACCACAAGCCGGGTTGATCAAACATGAATTTAGCACTGCTGAGATTTTATAGCATTCCCACTTTCCCCCCCTCTCTAGTGAACAAACAGTGGCTTACATTTTTCCTTCATTAAAAAGCTCCCACACAAAACATGTTGTAGGAACTGATGTTGAATGCAGTAACCATTAGTGTTAAAATGAAGGCAACTCCTGTGAAGCATTCTGAAAATTAATATTATTTGTAGTGTTAACACAGCTTTCTCTTGATCATTGCAGCTCAACATACGATAATAGCAGTCTGTTTTATTTTCTGCTGTCTGAAAAATTAGCCTCTGCATATTGGAATTCTTTTGTTTTTTGCATCGTTGCTGTTCCCAATACACCTGAAATTATGATGTTTGGGAAACATTAAACATTATCTATTCTTATGGTTTGGTTCACTCTTTCTTGTACCTCGAGAACTGGAGAACTGTGCTGCAGGTTTGGAGAAGTGAAATGTCCAAGGGTGACTGTGTTTCAGTTTGTGTACTCTTTTGAATGTGTGAATGGGATAGTTTCGTCTCTAAATGTGAACTGTATTAACTTTCTCCTCCACTCCTCCCCCCAAATGAATGGGTTTAGGACTGCAGCTTTATTCTGTGTATACACCTTGGTTTAACACCACACACACACACACACAACCTCAAACCAACATCCTAACAGAAAACGGAAAGGAAAGGAAGTCAAAATGGCATAATTGCAGAAGCAGCACACAGGTGATATTTGAAACTATGTATGTCATGATAGGATTTTTAATAAATGGAGAGGATTAGAAATCAGTAAACAGCTGGTCAAATAAATGCATCCCGTGTTCTTTATTCCATGTTTCCCTGTGATAAGGAGCTGTAATTTCCCCCCTGTAATTAAAGAGGTGAAATGACAAATACGACTATTTTCTACTGTTTCATCTTATCACCGAAACATAATGCTATTGTCCCAGTAGCAGGAAGAAGGATTGGGCTGCGAGAAGAAGCCTATCAAGTTCATGACAGTCATGTTAGTGAGGTAAGCTGGGAGTCAGAAGTGACAGTTTTCCTTCCCGGCTTCTGCATCTCACACGTAATATAAATCCTCAGCTGTCATAAGGATATTTGGACTTCCTTATCTCCTCAAAAATAAACCAAGCGCTGCTGCTGCCAAGCAGTAGCCTGCAATGACAGACTTGTTGGAGGCAGCCAGTAAGTTTATGGCATGATTTATTTTAAACCCTATTCCATACCATTCCTAGTTTATTTTTCATCACAAACTGGCTCAGCCAAGCCTTCAGGTGACCTTTTCCATCCTGATTTGCTTACACAAAGCTTACACAGAGGTTAGACTATATCCTGTCCTAATTGAGCATTCACCCCAGTTTGTTTGTTGGGAGGTTTTCAGAAAATGAGTATTCAGCGTGATTTGCGCTCCCAGTGTTCCTATGTCTTCTCATAAATCATTTGTTCGTTCCACAATTTCTAACACATTTCCCCATCGCATTCCTAACAGCAAAAAGTGTATTTATGTAAACTTATTTGTTTTGCCAGGGCAACAGAGCACCTTGATCCAGTTTAATTGTGCAAACATATTTTTCCAGCATGTGCAAGAATCCCTCCTGCAAAATACTGACACTCTGGAGGTGATCTGTGCCAAAGAAAAGTATAAGATAGCACTATGTTAATTTCCAAAAGATTCACAGCGTTGGCACCAAATAAGCTTATAAACTGCTTTCATTTTATCAACTGCATTTGTGGGCATCTGGTGCCACAATTTGTCAGATGCATTATTTGGGAAAGAAAAGAAAAAGACTTCACAATGTAACTTGGTCCCATGTTAGCAAAGTTCTTAAACACATTCCTCACAGATTATAGTATTAGTATGGCATTAGTATGTATGCAGTAGGGATGAGTGAATCTGTCAGTTTTGATTTTTCTCTGTTGCTCATTTTTCTAATCTTAAATTCAGTTTTAACGTGTTTGCAGATTGTAAGTCCTCGTGAAAATTCACAAGCATTTCGGTGTTAAATTTGCCCAATATAGGCATGCTTATATGCAGTTTTGCCTATTATGCATATTTTTGCAAAGCAATAGGATGCAGTTTTGGACATTATCTTCAGCAGTCTATACACTGCCTCCTTATGCAAACTTTACCTTAGTGTACACATTTTTCATTACTTGACTGGAGAACTGCAAAATTCGGAGAACTGAACATTTTGAAGGATGTCTGTGTTTCACTATTGTTGTGGAAGAGGTAGGTTTGTCTTTCGAATGCAAACTTGATCAAATTTATCCTGGAGGACCTGGAGAGCCTGAATGTAAATAGGAGGGTGGGATTTACTGCCTGAGTATGTAGTTATGCTGTCTTTGATAGCAGAAAGAATATTAATACAGACGTGGAGTGGTCCTGATACCTCCAAGTCTCTTAGGTTGCAATCCAAAGCGCGCTTACCAGTTCATGTATTTATGCAACAGCCATAGTTGAGCTGCACATGATGACAGCTCAAAATGCACATCTTCCCCTTTGCTGCGCTTTTGTTTTGACAGCCTTCATGCGCCCAGGGGAACACCCCCCTCACTTGCTACTTTGGGCCTCCATCCACTTGCTCCTGACATGTACCAAATTGTGTTGTATAGAGGCAACAGGAAAATGTTTGTAGGCTTTTAGAAAACAACAACGAGCAGTTAGAAAGTCACTTTGGTTACAGCAGCAGAAGCATTTCTTGGCTCTATCCCAAGGTGGAAAGGGACGATGACATGATAGTCACAGTGGATTTTTCCTTCCCTCCCCTAAATGTTGAGACGGGAGAGATTTCCACACCCTTCCCGTTCTGTGGGATCTTCATTACAGTCATTATCCAGCTTAAGGTTTTGACAGATATTAATAAATCATACGCCATGCCGAAGTCTTTTGCATAGATTAGCTAGCGTAATGAGATGGTGCAATGTGTTTGGCTCCACACAAATTAATCAAAGGATGGTGCGTGTGTTTGAGAGAGAGAGAGAGGCATATTTCTTGCAACAAGCGACAAAGTTAATCAAACAGCTCCAGAGTTGCTTCGGTTTGCTATAAGCAACTCATTTAGGCCGCTCTCCCTAAAAACAAGAGAAATTGCTTTTAGTTACTTTTGCCTTTGCTCTGCTGGGCAAAAGTTGGAAGCTAAAGGAGAAAATGAAAGCCATCACAATTCTGAGCACAATTCAAAGTGTTGGTGGTGACCTTTAAAGCCCTAAAAGGCTTTGGCCCAGTATACCTGAAGGAATGTCTCCATCCCCATAGTTCAGCGCAGACAATGAGTCCATTGAAGTCATCTGCAGGTAGCCCTGTATAAGGGAGTTTTTTAATGTTTAATGTTTTATTATGTTTTTATATATGTTGGAAGCAGCCCAGAGTGGGTGAGACAACACAGTCAGATAAGCAGGGAATAATAATAATAATAATAATAATAATAATAATAATAATAATAATAATAATAATAATTATATAGGACGTCCCTATTTTCGTATAGTAAAAGCTATGGTTTTCCTAGTAGTGATGTATGGAAGTGAAAGCTGGACCATAAAGAAGGCTGATTGCCGAAGAATTGATGCTTTTGAATTATGGTGCTGGAGGAGACTCTTGAGAGTCCCATGGACTGCAAGAAGATCAAACTGATCCATTCTTAAGGAAATCAGCCCTGAGTGCTCACTGGAAGGACAGATCCTGAAGCTGAGGCTCCAATACTTTGGTCACCTCATGAGAAGAGAAGACTCCCTGGAAAAGACCCTGATGCTGCACAAGGAGAAGGGGACGACAGGACGAGATGGTTGGACAGTGTTCTCGAAGCTACCAGCATGAGTTTGACCAAACTGCGGGAGGCAGTGGAAGACAGGAGTGCCTGGCGTGCTCTGGTCCATGGGGTCACGAAGAGTCGGACACGACTAAACGACTAAACAACAACAACAAATTTTCATCAGAGAAATATCCTTAAACTCTGATAAGCCTCTTGTTTCTCTGGGTGGAGGATGCAGAAAGGTCTCTGTGTGGAAACTAGTCTACCATACACATTTGCATTTATTCCTCTGCCCTCTTTTGCATCAGGACCACCCACGGTTGGTATGTGATGGTGAACCAACAACCTCCAAATGCTGCTGGACTAAAATTTCCATCGCCTCTGACCACTGGCTATGCTGGCTGAGGCTGATGGGAAATGGAGTCCAACAACACCCAGAGGGCCAAAAGTTCCCCATTCCCATTCATTATTCAGACAAGATAATTGGACCCATCCAATTATCTTTCCATTTCATCTTGGGCTGGATCTTGTTTCCATGGCCACCTCTGACTAGTTAAAACCCATGTGTGGTCCTTCCTCAGGCCTGCTGTGCCACCTCAATTAGTAGGGTATGAAGAGAACCTCCTTCCTGCCCAGCTAAAATAAAAACTAAGTTTTAAAGGGATTTATTTTTAGATAATCCATTTTAAAAGGATGGATGCTATCTTTTTCCATTAATGTCACTATCTGGAGGTTATTTAGTGCAGCAATACAAGTTCTTATTGATGCAGATTGAATGCTGGGCTTGAGGCTGGCTTCTCCTTCCTTCCTTTTCATTTTGATCTCTAAAATAGAGATCCCTGCTGACTGCGTGCATCTTGCAGGTTTCTCCAGCATGTTCCCACCTGTGTTAAAATCCTGCTCTGAGCAGTCCAAGTACTTTTTTGATTGTACATTCCTGGATATGTTTCTGAGCAGGCTTCCCCTCTTCTGCAAAACAGCATGCCTGCTGAGATACGGCAGGTGCCCACAATCTGCATTTTCTGGAAACAATTGAAGACATTTTTCTTCCAACAAGCTTTCCCAGCTGGATGAATAGGTCTCTGGCACAGGTGCGCGTCTAGTTTGTATTGTTTTAAAACTCACATTTTGCCTTTTTTTGTGCTGTGTTTGTAATTGGCATTTTGAGCTGTTTCTGCTGCATTTTGCACATCGTCTTGGGACTTACGTGGAAGGCGATTAAGTGATAGCTATATCTACAATAATTTGTGCAGGAATGCGGCCATTGGCTTCTGAAGGTTATTATTGGAAACTGGTTGATGAGAGATTCAGACAAAAATAATGATTCACTGAGATTCCATTTCATTTTCATGTGCAGCTACTAAATGCTTGATGGGAACCACTGGGAAATTACGGGCACATTATTTTTGTGAATAGCATATGCTTATCAGCACATCAGGAGGTGGAATTACAGATGCTGGCCTCATAGGAGTAGATAAGCATACATTGAATTTAGCATGCTTAGTGGGGACGCGGGTGGTGCTGTGGGTTAAACCACAGAGCTTAGGGTTTGCTGATCAGAAGGTCGGTGGTTCGAACGGTGAGCTCCTATTGCTTGTTCCCTGCTCCTGCCAACCTAGCAGTTCGAAATCACGTCAAAGTGCAAGTAGATAAACAGGTACCGCTTCGGCGGGAAGGTAAACGGTGTTTCCGTGCGCTGCTCTAGTTCGCCAGAAGCGGCTTAGTCATGTTGGCCACATGACCCGGAAGCTGTACGCCGGCTCCCTCAGCCAATAAAGCAAGATGAGTGCCGCAGCCTCAGAGTCATTCAAGACTGGACCTAATGGTCAGGGGTCCCTTTATCTTTACCTTTAAGCATGCTTAAGTTAACTCAGAGTTGGGTTTGAGCCATTGTTATGATAAAGGTAAAAAAAAAGGTAAAGGACCCCTGGATGGCTAAGTCCAGTCAAAGGCGACTATGAGGTTGCAGCGCTCATCTTGCTTTCAGGCCAAGGGAGCCGGCGTTTGTCCACAGACAGCTTTCCAAGTCATGTGGCCAGCATGACTAAACCACTTCTGGTGCAACAGAACACCATGACGTAAGCCAGAACACACGGAAACACCATTTACCTTCCTGCTGCAGTGGTACCTGTTTATCTACTTGCACTGGCATGCTTTCAACTGCTAGGTTGGCAGGAGCTGGGACAGAGCAATGGGAGCTCAGTGGTTTATGATGGGGACATTGGAAATGGCTGCTGCTGTCATTCCAATTGCCCTGGGTGTGTTTGTAACCTAAATCAGTGGCTTTAAAATTGTGTTCTAGGGTGAGAATTTTTGGAGAGCGGTACTCCATCCCATACATATACTAAGAAGCAACTGCTTTGGCGAGGGTTGCCAACTTTCCTTCACTCCTCCTCCTGTGCCTTTAACAGCAGCTTCACCTGCAGATATTAGTTATATTACTTCACCTTCTAATTTCTGCCAAAGGTGCAGAGAAGCAGACCATGCTACTTCTGCCCCAGGTCATTTGACCACCCTGTCTTAGCCTGCTGCATATATTTACACTTCATAAACATTTACTAGTCTTTTTTAATTGCCAAAGCATCTACCTAATCCTTTTAGAACTATTTACAAAATTGAACTTTAATGCTATTAAATGCAGCCAGATAATTTTGATAACATGTGAGCTACCTAATTTGAAGCTACTGCTATGGGTGGCATTCTAAATAACTTAAGTTAGATTTATATTGCCCATTTAAATATATGGGCCATGCATTATCCACTTACTGGAGTCGAGAGCACATAGTTTATTGCTGGGGAAAACTATTAATGGAACACTGTATATGAAAAGAAGGAGAAAAGGGCTTTGTCGAGTGGAGGATAAGCTGGTGGTTGTTTTTCTCAATACAGATTTTTTTCCCCAAAGTGTTGTCTCTCTATTGATCTGCACGCTGTTCAGTACCTGTAAAGAAAGCTGGCTAAGAATCTCAGCAAAGCACAGAAATCTGGTGGGCATGATCTTCTAAGGCACAAGAAGAGCTGTTGGATCAAGGCTGGATCTAGACACATCAAAGAAGAATTTCAGCTAAACACGTTGCAAACTTTGTATGAGAAATCGGATTAGCAAAAAATGGATCTCCACAGCGCCATCTGGTGTCACAGTGTTACAATGCATAAGCAACGCATATAAAGCGATTTTTCTTTGCCAGTGTAGCTGAGTCCCTAGTCAAGCTTCCTGTTTTCTCAGCAGCAGCCAGCCAAATGCCAGTGAGAATCCCACAAGGAGGACCAGAGCTCAAAAGCACTCCCTGCTCATGTGATTTCTAGTAAATAACAACAACAACAACAACAACAACAACAACAACAACAACAACAATTTATTTATACCCCACCCATCTGGCTGAGTTTCCCCAGCCACTCTGGGCAGCTTCCAATCAAGTGTTAACAATACAGCATTAAATATTAAAAACGTCCCTAAACAGGGCTGCCTTCAGATGTCTCTTAAAGAGAAGATAGCTGCTTATTTCCTTCACATCTGAAGGGAGGGCGTTCTACAGGGCAGGTGCCACTACTGAGAAGGCCCTCTGTCTCCCTGTAACCTCCCTTCTCGCAATGAGGGAACTGCCAGAAGGCCCTTGGTGCTAGATCTCAGTGTCCGGGCTGAACTATGGGGGTGGAGATGCTCCTTCAGGTATACAGGACCTGTATTCAAAAAACCTCCTGCCTCTGCTAGCCTTATCCTCCATGAGTTTGTCTAATTCTCTTTTCAAGCCACCCAAATTGGTAGTCATCGCTGCCTCTTGTGGAAGCAAAATTCCATAGTTTAACTATGTACCGTGCTAAGAAATAATTTCTTTTGTCTGCCCTGATTGTAACAGCATTCAGCTTAATTGGATATCTCCAGCCAAGTCCTGTTTCATGTCAAGTCCTGTCACTGCACTGTGGCGTATTCGATGGAGGTTGTTAGCTATGGATATTTAGTCTGCAATAATCGCTACCAGCAAAGCAACAAGAAAATGAATTGAGGAACTTTCTATCAAGATAATTGAACAGAAGAAAGAAAAGTAACCAGACTTGCCAAGTGAGGCGAAGGAGGTGTGGCTCCCACAGTCCCGTTTTACGAGAGAGCCAGAGACCTCGGGTTTTCCTGACAATTGTAGAATCACAGAATTGTGGAGTTGGAAGGGATCCTGAGGGTAATCTATTCCAACCCCCTGCAATGCAGGAATCTCAACTAGATCATACATGTCAGGTGGCCATGCAACAGGATAAAAGGTAAAGGTAAAGGGACCCCTGGCCATTAGGTCCAGTCGTGGCCGACTCTGGGGTTGCAGCGCTCATCTCTCTTTACTGGCCAAGGGAGCCGGCTTCCAGGTCATGTGGCCAGCATGACTAAGCTGCTTCTGGCGAACCAGAGCAGCGCACAGAAATGCTGTTTACCTTCCCACTGGAGTGGTACCTATTTATCTACTTGCACTTTGACGTGCTTTCGAACTGCTAGGTTGGCAGGAGTAGGGACCGAGCAACGGGAGCTCACCCCGTTGCAGGGATTCGAACCGCCGACCCTCTGATCAGCAAATCCTAGGCTCTGTGGTTTAACCCACAGTGCCACCCGCGTCCATGCAACAGGATAGACATATTCGAAGTTTAAAGTAGTTAAACAACATAGGAACAAAGGAAGGGGCGCTGGGAAACAACTGCTTGTGGGGAAAGAGGGGGAAAATAGTGTGCAAAAAGAACTGAATCACTTAACTGCAATATATTCAACAAATACAAAGCAAAATTGGCTGCGACTCGAGGTATTCTGCAGACTAACATTTCCTGCTCTCTATTTGCTGCAAGTATATTACTACTGACTGGATGACAGAGCATACACGTTGTAAATCATTGCTAATGATGCATATTCCTGAAGTCCTTGTGAAACAGCAATTTATAGAGGCCGTGCTGAAGATGGCTAACTATGGTTAGTTAACGCTGCCCATTGATCACACTGTTACAAGCGGCTGTTTCTTTGCTTACCTGAGCAGCACGCCCGCGTTCATCCTCTCAGGATGAATAAGAACAAGATGACCATCTGCATTTTTTGAGAGAGCAGCGGCTACCCCCAGTGAGCTCAATAAAATAAAATTATGTTTCCACGCTTTGGGTGAAACCAGTAAATCAGCTGTCGTTCTTGCACTGAGGCGAACAATGAAAAATAACATTTTGTGGGAAGGCGTCTTCTGTAGCAGCAGCTGGTTAAAAAAAAAAGTTCTTGAATAAATCTCCTGCGAGGGGTCACTTGGATGTTATTATTGCCGTGGTGATTGTTCACACCTTTTCTGCGGCCTCGGTGGCAATGGGTACCACAAATAGTAGTGCTGCCATGTTGGGTCATCGTTTTTCTAAAACAACAACAAAAAAACCTTATAAAAATACATTCTCTCTCCTCCTTTGGTGTGAAGCCAAAATGAGGGATATAAATTTTAGAAATCTGTATGTAGCCAGAGGTTTGCTTGCTAGGTTTTTTTTCCTTTTCCCTTTTGGAATAGGGGTTTCCGCAGCTGAAGAGAATATGTCTCTTTGACAGTGGCAGTGTGGGACCTGGGATATTTTAATGCCAGAGGCAATGTGGTAAAAAGGCACCTTCTCTCCAAGCTAGGGATAGAGGAATCTCTCAGCTTCGGTTTCTGTTTCTCATTTTCCCAGTCTTCCCTTGGCTGCCTGCTTGGTTCCGATCTGAGTTAAGGTGGCTAGAGCATGGTGCTGACACTGTGAAGCTTGCAGGCTCGATCCCCGTAAGGCAATGTTTCTCAACCTGTGGGTCCCCAGATGTTGTTGGACTACAACTCCCATCATCCCTGACCACTGGTCATGCTGGCTAGGAATGATGGGAGTCGTAGTGCAACAACATCTGGGGACCCACAGGTTGAGAAACACTGCTGTAAGGGATAGCTGCAAATTCCTGTATTGCGGTGGGTTGGTCAAGTCAGGGGTCAGCAGGAAGCCGGTCCACTGTCCCTCAGACCTTGTGGGGGGCCAGGCTATATTTTGGAAAAAAAAATATGAACGAATTCCTACGCCCCACAAATAACCCAGAGATGCATTTTAAATAAAAGGGCACATTCTACTCATGTAAAAACACACTGATTCCCAGACCATCTGCGGGCCGGATTGAGAAGGCAGTTGGGCCGCATCCGGCCGCCGGGCCTTAGGTTGCCTACCCCTGGACAAGATGATCCTCAGGGTCATTTCCACCTCTATGATTCAATGAAATGACCCCCTCATGTGTTCTATGATAGCCCAATTTGAGGAGCAAGTAAGGTAAAGGTAAAGGGACCCCTGACCATTAGGTCCAGTCGTGACCGACTCTTGGGTTGCAGCGCTCATCTCACTTTATTGGCTGAGGGAGCCAGTGTACAGCTTCCAGGTCATGTGGCCAGCATGACTAAGCTGCTTCTGGCTAACCAGAGCAGCGCACGATAATGCCATTTACCTTCCCGCTGGAGGGGTACCTATTTCTCTACTTGCACTTTGACGTGCTTTCGAACTGCTAGGTTGGCAGGAGCAGGGACCGAGCAACGGGAGCTCACCCCGTCGCGGGGATTCGGACCGCCGACCTTCTGATTGGCAAGTCCTAGGCTCTGTGGTTTAACCCACAGCACTACCCGTGTCCCTTGAGGAGCAAGTACTCACCTTTAAAGCCTTGGGCTCACATAGCCGAACAAGCACTCTTCCCAACATCGTGTGTTAAGATCATCTGCTGAGGCCCTACTGCAGGGACCTCCCTTGTTTGAGGTGTGCTCCTTAACAAGGAGAAGAATTGTCAACACTGGTGCCCTGGTTGTGGAATATCCTCCCCAAAAAGAGGCCCACCCATGTTATATTTTGAGCACCAGAAAAAATATTTTTTATTGAACTGGAGATTTTAAATTGTCAAATTATAGATTTACTTTAAGGGTTTTTTTGTTATTATTCCCTTAGTTACGACTTGTGTTGACTGCACACTGCTCTGAAATCTGATCAGAATGGAGGGGTGCATAGAAATGTTGCAAATAATAAGCATCTTCACTGATTCTTCTCTGAACATTGATGGAGAGCAGCAAGAATGGAAGGATGAACTGTGTATTCATCTACAACATATAAGCAGATTCATTTGCCTGAGCAAATTTTTTTCTCCTTGCCAGTTCCTACTCTCTTCTTCCAACAGCTTGTAATGTGGGTTATAGATGAGTCTGGGGAAACCCATCTCATGAGAGTCTGCACAAGATGACCTTCATGATCTGTACAGCATGATCAGTCTATGGATTATGATTTTATCCTTCTGAATCTCCATTGTATCCCCATCTGCTGAGAATCATTAAAGTACTTAAGAGGACATGCGTGAGATCAATGTTAAGCTTTGTAGGGCCTTCCAATAATAACCCCAGCCTGCATAAGAAGTTCAAAATGTGACATCGTTGCTCAGCAGCAGATTTTATCAAATGTGGGCTTCTTTCCCTAACTCCCAAGGGACTTCTGGAATTCTACCATCATTGTTTATGACTGAACTGTTTGGCCTAATAACTCTTTGACTTAATTGACCTATTATGTACGTAGGTGGACACTAGATGTCAGCACTCCCACACACAAGTGCAATTGGACCATCAACCATCTGGCCATTCAAGAAATATCCCAGTGATGACCATTTCTTTATAATATGTGGTCAGGCAAACCCTCTGTTCTTGGGCAACACTATAAAGACGACTTCACAGATGGTAGAAATGTAGTAGGAAATGTTGTGTACAAATAATGTATATTTTGTCATGGTTTCATGTGCATGGGTCTAATGCTCTCCCCAAAGAGATCCATCTGTCCACATCTTTGCTTTCGTTTTATATCGGATGAATACTTTTTCCATTGAGGAAGGTATTTCCTAGCTGTTGGCATTCTATTCTGCATGCTCCTCTTTAGACACAGGTTTTGTTTCCATTCTTTTGCTCCATTAGTAAATTGATTCAATTACCTATGGCTTTAGTGTTGCCATTGTTTATAATGTGGCTGCTGAGTAGGTGCTGGGGCTAAAATCAGAAGCCTTTGGGTTTGGGTAAGCCACTGAATTGCATGAACATTTGCCTAGGCAGCCTACTAGTCTTGGGCTGACCTTGCCCACTCAGGCACTGAGAGCCAGTATGGTGTAGTGGTTAAGAGTGGTAGTCTCGTAATCTGGGGAACCGGGTTCGCGTCTCCGCTCCTCCACATGCAGCTGCTGAGTGACCTTGGGCCAGTCACGCTTCTATGAAGTCTCTCAGCCTCACTCACCTCACAGAGTGTTTGTTGTGGGGAAGGAAGGGAAAGGAGAATATTAGCCACTTGGAGACGCCTTCGGGTAGTGATAAAGCTGGATATCAAATCCAAACTCTTCCCCTTCTTCTTCTTCTTGAATTCACTGCTGTAGGAAGCAGTGTCGACACTTGCAACAAGATCTTCCCAACTCTGACATCTTCTGGGAGGGCATTCCACAGGGCAGGTGCCACTACCAAGAAGGCCCTCTGTCTGGTTCCCTGTAACCTCACTTCTTGCAGAAGGCCCTCGGAGCTGGACCTCAGTGTCCAGGCTGAATGATGGGGGTGGTGACGCTCCTTCAGGTATACAGGACCGAGGCCGTTTAGGGCTTTAAAGGTCAGCACCAACACTTTGAATTGTGCACAGAAACGTACGGGGAGCCAATGCAGATCTCTCAGGACCGGTGTTATGTGGTCTCGGTGGCCACTCCCAGTCATCAGTCTAGCTGCCGCATTCTGGATTAATTGCAGTTTCTGGGTCACCTTCAAAGGTAGCCCCACATAGAGCGCATTGCAGTAGTCCAAGCGGGAGATAACTAGAGCATGCACCACTCTGGCAAGACAGTCCGCAGGCAGATAGGGTCTCAGCCTGTGTACCAGGTGGAGCTGGTAGACAGCCGCGCTGGACACAGAGTTAACCTGCACCTCCATGGACAGCTGTGAGTCCAAAATGATTCCCATGACCTGGTCCTTCAGGAGCACACTTACACCATTCAGAACCAAGGAATCCCCCACACCCGCCCACCCCCTTTCCCCCCAAAACAATACTTCTGTCTTGTCAGGATTCAACCTCAATCTGTTAGCCGCCATCCATCCTCCAACTGCCTCTAGGCACTCACACAGGACCTTCACCGCCTTCGCTGGTTCTAATTTAAAGGAGAAGTAGAAAGCATTTTTGTATGTTAATTTCACTGATATATGCTTTTTAATGCACGTTTTACCTCAGTATATGCCTTTTTGTGCATATTACTTGGCTGTAGAACTGCAGCCCAAGATTCGGAGGATGACTGTGTTTTGATTCTTGTATCATTTTAGGAAGTGTGAATTAGGTATCTTTAAGTTATCTTTAAATGGAGGCACATTTCTCCCCTAGCCCTACTGTAACCAGTATGCAATGGGGAAATTGTTGTGCCACTAGTTATTGATTACTGGTTTGTTTTATTATTACATGTTACTACATAAGCACATTGTTTACTTAGGTTTATGGACCTTGAAATTAAGGGGTGGGCTGAAACGGATAAGAGTAGCCTTGCATCTAGGATAGTTTTGCATAACTGTGATCAGTGTGTAGTTTGCACTTTTATTAAAATGTGACCATAGCTTATAATGGGAAACTATCCTGTGGGCACTCGTTTTGAATCGTTTGATTACAGAGGACCTTGTAGGCTGGAAGCTGTGGCAAACAACTTATGCTATCCCCAAAAACATTTATTGAACTAGTGCAATTATGTACCTTCATTGTGGCATTTCCTTCACACTAATATTTCCTAGCCATGTGCACAGTCTTGCAGTGAAAGTTGTATATTTCTGAATTTTTAGTTTGCTTTTGTCTAATGCTGTGAAGCAGTTTATAAATCTGTAAAACATATGAAATAAGTTTTACTTTCATATGTGAGCTTGCCTTATTTTCCCATGACTTCATGTGTTTTTGTCTCCTATCTCTTGCATTGTGAAATTATACGGCCTCAGTCCAGTATATCTGAAGGAGTGTCTCCACCCCCATCGTTCAGCCCGGACACTGAGGTCCAGCACCGAGGGCCTTTCTGGCGGTTCCCTCACTGGTAGTGGCGCCCACCCTGTGGAACACCCTCCCTTCGGATGTGAAGGAAATAAGCAGCTATCCTATCTTTAAAAGACATCTGAAGGCAGCCCTGTTCAGGGAAGTTTTTAATATTGTATTGTTTTTTACACTTGTACTGTACTGTTTTTAACACTTGATTGGGAGTCGCCCAGAGTGGGGAAACTCAGCCACATGGGTGGGGTATAAATAATAAATTATTATTATTATTTCTATTATGGGGAAAATGCATTGCAAAAATGTGTATATTGGAGAAAATTGAACACAAATGTGCACATGAGGAGAAATTCGCACCAAGGTGTTGATGAATTTTCATGAAGATTTTTTTTTTTGACGAATGAATTCACTGACTAATATGGAGAAGTGGAAAACTGAACTTAAGATTGGGGGAAAAATAAACGAGAGAGAGAGAGAGAGAGAGAGAGAGAGAGAGAGAGAGAGAGAGAGAGAGAGAGAGAGAGAGAGCGCACTGCATGGACAGATTCAACCACCCCCAACTATCTTATTAAACTTCCAATATCACTCTCCCTTCTTTCTTTGAAAAAAACTGCCAGGGACCGGAGCAAGGTCTTTCCTATCACAGCTCAGATACTTGGAAGAAACTCTCCCTCAGAACCACCTACAGAAACCTGTTCCATGAAAGCTGTGAAAGTCTTGACGAAAGGTGGAATGACACCTTGCTTGCAAACTTAGGCAACAGAACCAGCACAGTTGCTTCTGTGAGGGAAAAGCAGCTCTCTGAGGAGATGATTTGGTGAGAAGCAACAGCATGGTAGGAGTGCTTCACCCTTCTTCCCACTTTGCTGTTGCACCTCCTGTCTCTGAGCAGCTTCCTCATACCTGCTTCCCCTTTGCAGAGTTCTGGGTGTGCATTCCCCCTCTGTTTTCCCACACCTATGATATGCCTAGTTTCCCCATGGATGTAAAATTCAAGTTGAGGGATGTTACTTTTAAAAATAACTTTCTTTGAAATTGATTGCGGATGCAAACATATGAAGTCTTTACAGTCCGAACGATCAAACAGTAATCGTGCAACATGCATTAGAATAATATTAATCGGTGATATTAAAAAGGGAGTAATAAACAAATTGCCCCTGGAGAATAAAGGGATAATTTCATTCAGTCATTCGTTGGTTGGTTCAATCATGTCTATAAGTGGAATGATCTAATATCATGTCCTGGGTGTGATCTTACTTTGAAATGTTGGTGCAAATTAGTGAAACTTTTTTTTTGTTAAACATCTCAATTGTTCCAGAATTTATTTGTCTTAAAAATGAATGCATAGTGCTCAACCATTCTGATTTAAGTGGGACATCCAAGAATCACAGAAACCAACCCAGCTTTTGATTGGATCCTTAAATGTCCCATTTTTTGGTCTGGCTCTCTGGACCAAAATATGTTCATTTTTTGGTCTTGTGCAAGTATGCTGACTCCTGTGAGAACTTGGGACAGAAAACCCCAGTGTCCTGGCTGTTGGAGGGTATATGAATGTGCGCCCCCTACTTGCTAAGGAAAGAGGAGAGATGCTCCTAGGTGTAATGATCTCCGGCAGGCAATCAAGCCTCAATAAGAAGTAATGACCCTCCGGCAATTTTATGTACATTTATTTTACAAAAAGACACATCCAGAGCACGGCATTTCGTCCGCTCGCATTTACGTTTGTTGGTCAGCCTGAAGTTTCGCTCCTCCCACAGCAGGAAGGACGCCAGACTCCAACCTTTCCCCTCTTGCCCTTCCGTTGCCTTCTGATTTTATCCAGGCACCTGAATCAGGGACTGAGAGCCTGACCTCCCCCTCCTCCTCACTGCCAGACTCAGACTCGA
Source organism: Podarcis melisellensis (assembly GCF_964234715.1). Lineage (NCBI taxonomy): Eukaryota > Metazoa > Chordata > Lepidosauria > Squamata > Lacertidae > Podarcis > Podarcis melisellensis. Next base: position 17,241,648 of record NC_138544.1, read on the forward strand.
CCCAGTCTCAGACCTCTCTGCTGATTGCCTAGCAACCCTCTGGCTACCTTCCACCTCTCCCTCTCCTTGAGAGCTAATAGAGTCTTCTCTGGGAAGGGGGAGTCAAACTGCCCTTTCTCAATTCTGACAGCCAGTTCTCCTCTGCAGAGTCGGACCCTCGTTCATTTAGTTCAATCTCTGAGTCTAACTCATCCCCTGCACTCGGGGGGGGGGGCACGTTCCTGCCACTAGGCTCTGCAGATAATTGTACTTTGTTGCAGGCATGTTCAGGGAAGTATTCCCCACTGACTGGAATCTGGGCAGTGCCTCAGTCTGGCTCTCTTAAAGTGATATGTAGAACCTCAGCTGATCTCCCCCTTTTGCGAACAAAGGCACTGGAATGTTCTCCCCCATATCCCTGGGGATTGCCTTTGGTGACATGGCTGCTTACTCGTGTGCTGTGATTGGAGAGTATGTCCGAACTGGATGACATCATAGCATTGTTGTTGCTGTGTTTATTAGCACCTTCCTTCATGGATAGCATTGTTAGTGCACAACATTTTGGCTGGGAGATTGAGCTATTAGTGACGCTGTGGGGGTGTATATCAGTGGTGCAACATTAGCTTTGTGCTATAGACTTGCTGCTATATTTAAATATATCCTTTAATATGCCTTTTTAAAATATGTGCTTTCTCTTGGCATAGTCATTTCTCTATGTATTTTATCTCTAAGTACACATCCCTAAATGTATTTATTACAGAATATGCATTTTTAAACACATATTTTTAATGGTTCCGGCAAAAGGAATAAGCAGTGCATCTGAAACAATTTTATTCTCCAGAGTCTCCAAGACAAACTTGTGCAACTGCCTGGATCATGTAACTTGTGGGTAAGTTCTTGCATTACCAACTTCTTAATATTAAAAGGAATACTTCTAAATTAGAAGCTCTTGTCATTACAATATTGATTTTTATTTTATTTTATTTTTACATCAAAGCATTTGGAGAAGTGTAAACTCCCATGGATAACTGTGTTGCAAATCTCACCTCTGCTGGGAGGTGCAGATCATATTGTTCTTGTCAGAATTCACAAGAATCAAATTCTCCAAGCTTCCCCGACTTTGCTATGCGGTCATTATGCCATTAGTTAGCATTGTGGCTGTTGCTGTTGCAATGTGACAATAGAACTGGGCATTAAGCCTGTTTGGATGCCATCGGATTTTTCACTTCACAGGTATGCAGAGAGTTTGTTGGGAAGCTAGCTTATAAAAGCTTTGAGTGTAAGCAACCTTTTTTTGAAAAGCAGCAAGCAAGAATGAAGGTCACAGCACTGGCCCAGGGGTAGAACTTTATCTCAGCAATATTTCAAAGCTGATAAAAAGCAGAAAGCAGGTGGTTAGAGAGATAGACCGAGCCAAAGGGAAGCTTGGGGTCAAGAGTCAGCTGGAGGCTGCCTGCCAATTCCGCTGACATAAAATATGCCATTGAATTGTATATCTCAGCGGCTCACCTTAGACACCTGGTGGATGGGGCAGATTGCACGGCAGCAGTGCGGTCCTAGAAGGATTGCGGTACAAGCAGCTGCTTGTCAACTAGATCTGACCTGTCAATAAACAGAGAGACAGCTCTGAGACTACTACGCTGGAGAAGGAAGAAAACTAGAGCAATGGCTGTGTATGTCGTGAGCAAAGAGTGCAAACCCACAAGGCTTCTTTTATTCTCTTAAAATGAGGAAGTTGCAGCACAATCTGACGCATGTTTATCCAGAAGATTGTCCTACTGCATTCACTGGGGTCTAGTCCTATGCAAGTGCCCTTAGGATAGCAGCCTAGGTCATATTAATGCAGCTAACAAAAGGGAGCAGGTGGCGCTGTGGTCTAAACCACTGAGCCTCTTGGGCTTGCCGATCAGAAGGTCGGCGGTTCAAATCCCTGTGACTGAGTGAGCTCCTGCTGCTCTGTCCCAGCTCCTGCCAACCTAGCAGTTCAAAAGCACGCCAGTGCAAGCAGATAAATAGGTACTACTCTGGCGGGAAGGTAAATGGCGTTTCCGTGTGCTCTGGTTTCCATCACAGTGTTCCATTGCACCAGAAGTGGCTTAGTCATCCTGGCCACATGTCCTGGAAAGCTGTCTGTGGACAAATGCTGGCTCTCTCAGCCTGAAAGCAAGATGAACATCACAACCCCATAGTCGCCTTTGACTGGACTTAACTGTCCAGGGATCCTTTACCTTTACCTTTTTTACCTAATGCAGCTAACAGTGCAATCCAGTTATGCTGGATTTTGGGAAGTCCCAGGATCTGCACTGCTACAGCCATAATGATATAGTAAAAACGGTTACGATATTCCGTTCCAACTTAAGAGGAACAGATGTGTGGAACTGTTACGTGTCACATGTCTGTTTACATTCCAGCACAGCCTGCTGGGAACTTCCTTTGTGTGTATAGCTTTTGCTTATGCTGTTTGCTTGGACACGAAGGGGAGAAGACATGTTTTCCCCTTGGTCCTGATGCTGAATAAAATGCCTGTAAATACGCTTTACACAGCCTCTATCTGCTCTTCTGTTGCAAAGAGTTCTTATCTCTGCTGGTTTGCATGCTCAGCTTCTGAAGGCTTCTGAAGCTCGAGCCACAGTTACCATATTTTTTGCTCTATAATACTCACTTTTTCCCTCCTAAAAAGTAAGGGAAAATTTGTGTGCGTCTTATGGAGCGAATGCAGGCTGCGCAGCTATCCCAGAAGCCAGAACAGCAAGAGGGATCACTGCTTTCACTGCGCAACGATCCCTCTTGCTGTTCTGGCTTCTGAGATTCAGAATATTTTTTTTCCTTGTTTTCCTCCTCCAAAAACTAGGTGCGTCTTATGGTCTGGTGCGTCTTATAGAGCGAAAAATACGGTACATGCTGATCAAAGGACGGAGATTGCCCGCCCGCCAGTGGGCTGGAGTCAGCTGGGGGCCTGTCAATTTCCCCCGCTTCCCTGGACGCATCCCAACAAAAACCAATTGACATGCCTAAGATCCAGGACAAAGCGCCACCTTTCAGAACCGCCCCCCCCCCCATGTCAATTCCACCTTTGATATCCCGGACGTATGGGAACCCTATAATGATAACTATTATAATTTCTTATTTGTACCCCACCCATCTGACTGTGTTGCCCCAACCGCTCTGGGCTGCTTCCAAAATATATAAAACATAATAAAACCTTAAACCTTAAAAAGCTTACCCACTTACCTGGGAGGCAACAGAGGCTGATTTAGGGCAGCACCACCAGTTCTGCCGCACTGGGCACCAAGCCTAAGGGGCACTGCAGGGCGCTGAAACTATGACGTAGTGAATTGAGCAGAACATAAGGTGAGAGGCAGTTGGCATTGAATTTCGGCCTCAGACAAGGCGCCGCTGAAATTTGAAAGACCGAAGTCCGCCCCTGACCGAAGACCGAAGTCTCATTGAACTCAATGGAATTTATTTCTGAGTAGGGATATGTAGAATTGCAGTGTAAGCTACACTGGCATTACACCACAGGATCTTGAGCATAGCAGGACCATTGCTCTGACCCCATTCGAGAAATAGATATATCCCTTTTTAATGAACATGGATACACATTTAAATGCTGAGCAATATCTGGCAGATGAGAATATGAATTTATCTTTGAATTTATTAGTGATCTCTTCCAGCCCCCAGCTCTGCCGCCCTCATATCAATATTAGAATTCTAAAGTAGTTGTTTCAAAGGTTACAAGTATGCTAGAGTGTTCGGTAAACACTCTGAATATGCCTGAAATTATTAACCACAATTTAAGGAGAGGATTTTAACTATGGTTGGGTGATGGACCCCGACCTCATCTACTCTACCTGTGAGCTAGGGCACCCTCACTATTCTCCTCCAGTCTCATTTCTGCTGTTATAAACTCTGGCATATACAACTACATGCTGAGATATAACAGGTAATATATCCTGATAAAATGACGTTTTTTGTGTAATGGGAGGATTGTCAGAGGTGAGGCTGCTGTTGGAGGCTGAGAGCTATTGCAAGCAGAACATTTGGGAAAGGGGTTATTATTGGAGACAGAGGTTACCTTCTAAGCAGTATAGAGTGTCCTTTGCTGCAGTATTATTGAAAAGTAGCTGTCATAGCAAGACATCATGGTCTGATGTACGGCAGATGTTTCATACGTGCGAATCTTTCTGTCTGTTGCAGTCAATTTCATTGGACGCTAAGGGATCACTTTGCTCTTCGGTTTCAATGAAATTGGTGGTACGGCCAGTTCAGCGATTCTTTCACAAGGCACAATTCATAGAGTGCTTAGTTATTAGATGTAGTTGTGACCACTATCTTAGAAGCATAGAAGGGACCCTGAGGACCATCGAGTCCAATATGCAGCTGTCCCATACATACAGTGGTACCTCTGGTTACAGACGCTTAAGGTTACAGACGCTTCAAGTTACAGACTCCGCTAACCCAGAAATAGTATAGAATCATAGAATCATAGAGTTGGAAGAGACCACAAGGGCCATCGAGTCCAACCCCCTGCCAAGCAGGAAACACCATCAGAGCACTCCTGACATATGGTTGTCAAGCCTCTGCTTAAAGACCTCCAAAGAAGGAGACTCCACCACACTCCTTGGCAGCAAATTCCACTGTCAAACAGATCTTACTGTCAGGAAGTTCTTCCTAATGTTTAGGTGGAATCTTCTTCCTTGTAGTTTGGATCCATTGCTCCGTGTCCGCTTCTCTGGAGCAGCAGAAAACAACCTTTCTCCCTCCTCTATGTGACATCCTTTTATATATTTGAACATGGCTATCATATCACCCCTTAACCTCCTCTTCTCTAGGCTAAACATGCCCAGCCCCCTTAGCCGTTCCTCATAAGGCGTCGTTTCCAGGCCTTTGACCATTTTGGTTGCCCTCCTCTGGACACGTTCCTTGGGTACCTCGAGACCTCGACACGTTCCTCTGGACACGTTCCTCAGGTACCTCGGGTTAAGAACTTTGCTTCAGGATGAGAAGAGAAGTGGCGGCAGCAGGAGGCCCCATTAGCTAAAGTGGTACCTCAGGTTAAGAATAGTTTCAGGTTAAGAATGGACCTCCAGAACAAATTAAGATCTTAACCCGAGGTACCACTGTACCTTCTTCCCCAACCATTGACCACAATAGGAGTTGTGATCCAAAACATCTGGAGGATGCACCTGGTTGGAAAAGGCTGGATTTGACACATTAATGGAGTGCAAAACGTAGAATCACAGGGTACGAAAACAACTTCAAAGCTCCCCTATTCCCTCATGGTATGACCATTTTCCATCCTCCTACTTTGACTCCCTGGCACCCTTATCTGTATAATCTAGCAATTCCAAAATAAAGACGTCCCTTTACCCTCGCAAGACTGAATGTACTGCTCTTGGCTATACTTGAGGGACGATTCCAACAGATTCCATACAAACAACATGTCCCTGCGGCAATGGTAGCTCCGAATCAGTGGCCCATGCCCTCCTTGTGTGCACTCTTTACAAAGACCTGAGGAACGAGATTATCACGCCTCTTTTATTGACCATTCTGGGTCGCCCAACCACTGCCACAGTGTCGATTCTCCTTGCAGACCAAGTGGAGCAGATAACTGCAAAGGTTGCAAGGTTTTTAGCTGGGGCAATCAGAATAAGGTCCACTATTTGACTGCTGATTCAGGACCCTAAACTGTGTTTTATATAATAGACTTTTTATTTTGTTCTGTGTTTAAGGTGCTGGTTTTAACTTTAAAGTCCTATACGGCCTACGACCTTCATACCTACGGGACTGCCTCTCCTGGTATGTCCCACGGAAGACCTTACGGTCTTCAAATAAAAACATATTGGAGATCCCGGGCCACAGGGAGGTTAGGTTGGCCTCAACTAAAGCAAGGCCGTGGCCCCAATCCGGTGGAACGCTCTGTCACAAGAGACTAGGGCCCTGCGGGACTTGGCATCTTTCCACAGGGCCTGCAAATCAGAGCTGTTCCACCAGGCCTTTGGCCAGGACACAGCCTGATCCCCCTCTCTCCTTCTGTAATCCTCATAGAACTCTAGCCCAATGATTGCCATTAATTTGATTCTTGATAGATTTTAGAATGTATTTCAATTAATTGACTGATTTTATGTAAACTGTGCTATTTTTACTGTTGTTAGCTGCTATGAGCCCGACTTTGGCTGGGGAGGGCGGGATATAAATAATTTATATTATTATTATTATTATTATTATTATTATTATTATTATTATTATTATTATTGCACAATGTTTTTTGTTGCTATGGCTGATGGCTCACGCAAATAAAGTTTCATTCATTCATTCAGCTGCCCCATTCCAACTCCCCACTGATGCAGGAAATCCATAACTGTAGCATTCATAAGAGGTGGCCATTCATCGTCTGAGAGTCCACCACTTTCTGAGGCAGCATGGCTCACCATCAAGCAGCTCACACCATCAGGAATGTTTAGCAGAAATCCTCTTGTAATTTGAACCTGTTGATTCAAGATATACGTTCTGAAGCAACAGTGAACTAATTTTCTCTAAGCATACCCAACTCTGTCAACCTTTACTGGAGGGCTCTATCAATGGCTATATAGAACGTCCATACTTGGGGGTAGTACTGTTGAGAATTCCGTTTCACCTTAAGGAACAGACATGTGGAATTGTCCCATGTCCCATGTCTGTTTACATTCCAGCACAGTATGCTGGGAACTTCCATTTTTGTATAGCTTTTGTTTTTCCCCATTCTCTCTGAGACAACACAAGAGAGAGAGACGACATGTTTCTTTGTCCTGATTTATGATTAATAAATCTGTAGTTGTAGTATGCTTCCACAAGCCTCACCCCTATTCCGTGTGTGCAGTACACTCTGCTAATAGCGTGCCCTGGCTTTGGAAGCCGGGATCGCTGATTTACGTTGGAGCACGGGCCGATGGAAGGAGACGGCATAGCTGGGGCTTGCCAGCAGGCCTCCCGGCCCTCTGCATGCCGACAAGTACTCACCTGGCTACCACCTGCTGGGAAGCAAGAATGGAGTGGGCTACTGTCTCCAAGCCCTGCTTCTTTGCTTTCCAGAGGTATCTGTGATGCCGAACTAGATTTTGGTCTGATCTAGTTGGGTTCCTCTTACATTCGCATTAGTGCAAACATGTAAATAGCTGTAATGGTGCACAGTCCTCTATTTTATCCAACAACTTCTGCTCAAGTGCTCGATATAACCCCTCTTTTACATGCATCCAAAGTGCATATTTTCTTTGTAATGTCTCAGGAAAAAAAGCTTGTTCTAATGGAAGAAGAAAAATGATGCTCTTGCCTTCAAGCCAGGAGCACTAAAGAAAAATGTGTGTCTCTCTCCATCCCCCCCCCCATATTGAGGAAATGTCTTTTCCTTCCTTTGCACCCCTTGTATCTTGATTTATATTCATTTTTGCAGAAAGCATAATTTGCTGGATGAAAATGCTGTTCTACAAGTTCACCTTTAACACGCTAAATCTCCACCATCAATCCGGGCCCAGTGCCACAATTTTATTTTATTTTTAGTGCAAATCCATTTATTTTACTGATCTTACAGGACATTCAGTCAATCTACATAACTTGTAGCTTGCCTGTGGCCTCGTGGGATTAAAGTGTTCTTGTGTATCAAATGATTATGAAAAATCTGGGAGTTAAATATATGCCCTAAATGATCACTATTTATACATTCTGGCGATGTGCACGATTCTTTAAATGATGAATCAAACAGAATGAGGATGGCTATTAGGGGGCACTTCATACTGATTGGAGCAATTTCTCATTCATTTGCATTCATTTCGCCATCTCCCAAGAATGATAAGTAAAAGTTCCCCTATTTCAAAGATCACAGGACCTTCTTTATTATGGTAAGTCTCTCCACAGCTATCGATCAATCATAGCAGTCAATTGGTATGTTACAATGTCTTCCCGCAAGTTTTCCGTTACAGTTTTGCAAGGTAAATCGGTCTCCTTTGTTTCGTCAGAAGAGGTAAAAAAAAATGAGGTTCCTATTGGATTATTGTTTCGCGGACAAAGCGCAACCGTCCATTGTGCTGCTCACTGTTAAACCTGCCTGCCGCAATTGCACAATTATAGAAATTGGAGCATAGTCGAGCCTCGATACAGTACTAAACACCTGAGGAGCTCAGTGAAAACACATCTTGGGATTGGAAGTTGTGTTCTGCAAACGGGGATAAATATATATATATATATATATATCCCCTATGCCTGCTGTATTGGTTGCATTGCCAATTCAATGGGAGAGCAATTATGTTTTTCAAACTTCTTTTTATTCGTTTTCTATAACCAAACAACAGCAAAAAAAGAAAAAGAAAAATATCCAACACATACCAAAAAAGAAAAGAAAGAAAAGAAAACATCAACCAAATCAAAACACCTAAACCAACCAAAAAAACAAACATTAATTAACAATAAATAACATTTGACTTCCCTCCATCTCGGTTTTGGGTTATGTGAATTTTAAATCCATTCTGCAGTTTTTCATTTTTTAGCGTAAACACATTGCAAGGGTTATATTAAACCTACTGTGATTTTTATATCTCTAGAATTTGTTTCCATATATGTTATGAATTTAGACCAATTGTCGATAAACCTTGAACCTTTTTGCTGTCTAATGTTCTGCGTCATTTTTGCCAGATCCATATACTCAAATAATTTAATTTGCCAATCTTTAACGGTCGGGGTATTTGGGGTTTTCCAATTTTGTGCTAACAGAATCCTGGCAGCTACAGTTGCATATTGAAACATTATATAATCTTCTTTCTTAATCCCCTCCCCGATCATTCCCAGAAGGAAGGCTTCGGGCTTTTTGACAAAGGTGTATTTAAGTATTTTCTTTAGTTTGTTGTAGATGGAATCCCAATTTTTTTTAACTTCTGCACATTTCCACCACATGTGGTAGAAGCTTCCCTCTTTAGATTTACACTTCGAACACCTTTTGTCGCCAGTCTTATACATTTTTTGCAATTTCACAGGGGTGATGTACCAACGGTACATCATCTTTTCCATATTTTCTCTAAGGGTAGTACAGGCTGTAAATTTCATTCCTTTAGTCCACAACTTCGTCCATTTTTCAAAATCCAAATTATATCCAATGTCTATTGCCCATTTTACCATAACCTCCTTAACCTCTTCGTCCTTGGTGTCCCACTCTAATAGCTGATTATACATTTTAGATAGCAGTTTAGTTTTACTTTCTATTATCTCTACCTGGAACTTTGATTTTTTCTCATTCATTCCAATCTTTTTATCTTCCTTCCATAAGGCATTAATTTGATGATACTGCAGCCAACCTGTTAATTTGCTTTTTAACTCTTCATAAGATCTAATTTTCCATCCTCTTTCCGATCTTTCCAGGAGGTCTTCATAGGTCAATCTGTCACCTTCCATATTTGTTTTTTTGGTAGTTAATATGTCGATAGGGGATAGCCACCAGGGGGTATTTTTTCCAGTAGTTTTTTGTTCTTTTCCCACGCTTCTAACAATGTTCCTCTGATAATGTGGTTTGAGAAGCCTCTATGCACCTTTTCCTTATTCTGCCAGAGATAAGCATGCCAACCAAATCTTAAATCGAAGCCTTCTAAATCTAGCAGATCTGTGTTTTTAAAAGTGACCCATTCTCTAAGCCAACAAAGGCACGAGGCTTCATAATACAGTCTCAGATTTGGGACCGAGAATCCTCCTCTATCTTTTCTGTCCGTTAGCAGTTTAAATCTAATTCTCGGTCTTTTACCTTGCCATATAAATTTAGAGAGAATTTTGGGAGAGCAATTATGTAAAGCACTTAGTGTTAAGTTGTGGGTGAACATAGCAGATGACACAGTGATTCTTCAAACAGCTCGTGTTTATTCACAGGCCAGGACAGAACTGAACTGAAGGGTTCAGTCAGCCTGCTTATATAGAGCTCCAGTACAATGTAACTGTAACAATTTTCAAAAACTATCCAATCACTGAACGTCACTTTCGATCCCTTATTTGCATAATCACCTACAGTATCCCCCTGCTGGCCCAGGGTGAGAACTTCAGTACATAACACTTAGAATTCTCAGCTCCATTTCTTGTTTACTTTCTTTGACACAAGCCACTTGTATGTCCTTCCTCAGGACTGTTGTGAAACCTGTAGACCAGCCACCACAAACCTAGGACCGTCTGTCTATATGTTTCTGGGCTAAAATTCCCATTATCCTCAGCCTTTGGCCAAACCGGATAAGGCTGATGGGAGCTGGAATTCAACAACGTCTGGGAGGAATCAGATTTAAGTAGGTTGCTCTGGGCCTTATCCACACATTTTCAGTCTCCTCTGCTGCTGCTAGCCATCCCTAGTTTTCCCTACTAACTCAGATATTATCCTTCGTAACACCAGCCTCAAATGTCAAGGGGCTACAACAGCTTCACTTCTATTACATCCTTTAAGCTTCTCATAATAGTAACATGGAGGCTAGAGAAACTGAATTCCAGTATAAATTGAATTTCTTTTAAGCAGATATGGTGTCTGTTCTGTAATAATAACAATGATTTCTTTATTTAAAAAAACAACCAGGTGTAATTCTACAGCTAGGTTATTTTATTCTTACAGGACCTTTTAAAAAAGAAATATATATCCCTATAGGAAGGGGGAAAGACACACACATTTCACCTTCTGTAAAACCTAGTGGAGCAGATAAGAATCTGGTCATCACTTGCTTTTTAAAAGAGTGAGCACATTCTGCATTTTCCTGTGTCATATAAAGCATATTATGAGACTACAATGCAATTGTTCTGTTGTATTTTCCTCCCAGTGACATTTTCTTTTCTTTTCTCTGGTTTCCTTTTGCTGGTGCAAGTTTTTTTCTTCCTTGATGCAGCATTCAAGTGGGGACATGTCTTGCTGCAGGCCATTGTTTGATTGGTAAACCCTGCAACAGTGGGGGATTATTGTTTAACTGGAAAATACGTGCCAATGAGGAAAGGCTGCATGTAGGCTGTGACTTGCACTTTCTGCATCTTGTCATTTCTTTTAGAACAAAGAGCCATGGCCGAGAGGAATAACTATTCTGTTCCCCTGATTTGAAAGTTTTCTGCCAAGCACTGGTCTGAGGCCTAGATGTATGTCAAGCTGGGGCAAAGCCTTCCACCATCACCTCCATCCTTATTCCATGGAGTGAATTCTGAATGTGCACAACTAAGCAAACATGAATGGGTGTTTTGAGGAAACTTCTCCCCCCCCCCCCCCGATTTCAAATTTGAGTCCACGGAAGTCTGATTTAGGAACAATATGGACCTTTCCATTATACCCAGCATCTTCCAGATTAAACCGAATTCCCAAATGTTTCCATCAAATCAAATCATCTCGTTAACTGCAGAAGGAGAGGTACGTGTTGAGAAGAAGCTGCCAGCTGATGTTCCTGGTTCAGTGCATTGTTGTCATACTGAGTAAGGGACTATTCTGTGCAAGATGGAAATGCAAAGTTTCCAGAATTGTCCTGGCCACACCAGCTTTTGGTGATCTGGATATGAGCATCTACCAGGGTGTGAATTTTGGCACAAAACAGCATAAATGTGATTTTTGAATGTGTTTGAAGGCCTACTTTGAAGGCCTGTAAGGCATGTATGTTCGAATATTTCTCACTGTCCAATTTCTGTGACCATTCACTGAACTTTCTGGTCATACCTTGTACAATGCACCTGCTAAATCTGTAACATGTGGTGCAACCTACTACACCTTCCTTCTTTGGCAGCCATTCAGAGTAGTAATGGGTAAGGCATTTTAAGGTTCATTGGTATTTAAATGTCTTTTTGTGGATGGGTTCAGTCTTTGAATAAAACCAAGAAAAGAAAAGGGTTTCTGACATGCTTAATTCTGACATATTCCAGTCTCTCTCCATGCAGAAACCTGCTGGAGGTAAGGCGTCAAAATCAGGATAATTATGATATAGTTTATACAGGATTTCCACTAAAGCCGTTGAGGAAATCCACAACAAGAACTCTTAAGCTTAAAGGAAGCGAAGATTTTGTATAAGATTGACAGAGGATTTAAGAGGAGGATCGTGAAAATTAACCTCCCTCAAGCAGGAGAGGTCAATTACTTGGGAGTTGGGCCAGATCCTTTTCTTAGTTACTCCATGGAGACCAATTTTCAGAGGCCATGAAGTTCTATCAAGGTAACTGATAGGGCTACGTAGCTCCAGCTGCTTATAATTATGAGAATTTGACAGGATATTTTTTCCGGAAGACTACCCAAAGAACTAGGTCATTGAAGCAGCTGGAAATGGCCTAGGTTCCTAGTTCTTGAAAGTGTAATTTGCAACACTAGCCAGCAAGTGGTCCTCATCCAGCTTTTGCTTCTTAAGAAAAATAGATGGAAAGAAGTTATGAGCACACAAAGCTCTGTGGACCATTTGGATTGTTGTTGTTGCTGTTGCTGCTGCTGGAAGAGATGAAGCAAATGAATAAGGATTATATGAAGCAAATACAACTACCATGAATCTGGTTATTCAATATGAATATGGCTGCAATGTGTACTTGAAGTAACTAATGGTAGAAGATGGAGAAATGTCTTTTGGGTGTATTGAGACATATGGCTTTTGTGTGGTTGGAATGCAGCCAACTGCAGAAAGTGAAAGGCTCATCCATTGCTCCACCCACTCTTTCCACCATTAGTATGCGGCCCCTGGATTCAGGGAATCTGGCCCTCTAGTTGCAAAAATGTTTTTTTCTGCCCTGAAATAGAGAGGAGGGAAAGATTTAGGGGTACTGACCTAAGTTTGGTAGGAATGTGGGTGGGAAAACATATAAATCAAGCTGGTGTCCTTTTGAGAATTTTGTGAATCATAACATTCGTATCTGTTCTAATTCAACATGAATATTTCAGCCTTTAAAAAAATGGTCTTAGGCCATGCAAGTGTGGAAAGTGTGCCCCTCCAAATGTTGCTGGACTACAGCTCCCATTATCCATGACTACTATCCAAGCTCAATGGAGGGTCATGGGAGTCCAGTGATATCTGGTGGATCACAGGTTTCCAGCTCCTGCACTGGCAAATTTATTTTCAACCAGTCTGTTCCCCAAAGAACATTTGGAGAACTAGGAGGGCAAATCTCACTCCATGCAGCATTGACCATGGTCACACCCACACCATACTCTGAATACACATGGGTTCCCTCAAGGAATCCTGGGAACGGTAATTATTAGTGGTCCTGGGAATCTAGCAAATGACAGTTCCTATGATTCTTTGGGGGCAACCATATGCTTTCAACGTTTGATGTCCATGTGACCATGGACACCACATCCACTTTGCGTAAAGGTAAAGGGACCCCTGACCATTAGGCCCACTCATGGCCGACTCTGGGGTTGGGGCGTTCATCTCGCTTTATTGGCCGAGGGAGACGGCGTACAGCTTCCGGGTCATGTGGCCAGCATGACTATGGCGAACCAGAGCAGCGCACGGAAACACCGTTTACCTTCCCGCCGGAGTGGTACCTATTTATCTGCTTGCACTTTGATGTGCTTTTGGACTGCTAGGTTGGCAGGAGCAGGGACCAAGCAACGGGAGCTCACCCCGTCACAGGGATTTGAACCGCCGACCTTCTGATCGGCAAGTCCTAGGCTCTGTGGTTTAACCCACAGCACCACCTGCATCCCCCACTTTGCTTAGAGCTTCAGAATAAGTGGAAAGTAGGCGCAATAATGCTTGGTTGGCATTTTCGAACTCTCCAGTCTATATGTCTCCTTCACGATTGGCCTTTTTAAAGCTCATTAGTAAGATTAGGCTTCGCAAGAATTCTTCCATCTGCAGCAATAAAGCCATATCTTTTCTGGGCCTATGCAAGCCCCAGAATCAAACCAGGGTCCACTGGACTATCACAGATTGGTGACATCCACATTGCCCTTCTTTGGCGATCAATGTTGCAAATGCTACCAGTGGGGGTAGTAGTTAGAGAAAGTTTATGGAACAATTTAACAATATTGATTGGTTTGCATGTTGCCAAAGCACAGTTTTTCCAAAGTACTGTTGCAAATGAGGGAGGCAGGGAGGAGACTCCAGCCCACAAACGACACTAGTTTTTTTGCCAAGAAAGATGGTGTGTCCGAGAGAAACGATACGTAGAAATGGCTGTAGATGTTCAAGAGTCATAATATGAAGGGGCTGCAGTGCAGTGGCCTGCCTGTTTTCTTCCAAATATATCTTCTGCCCTTATGTTGCCCCTCAGCAGAGGAAAAGAAAAAACTAATCTTTTTATAGAACATTGGCAGCAACCTTTAGGTGGTTTATTGATTTAATATTTCTCCAGAGACACCACGAGATACATGGCCCGCAGAGTGCCCTACGATTCGAAAGGTGATTTTGATGGCCTTGTTACGCTCACCTGCTCTTGGCATCCAGCCTCCAGTTGTCATTACATTGTTTTAATTTAAATACAGCTTCGGCTATGTTTATGAGCTATATTCTCCTCTCCCCATTTGGCAACGGCTCAGTCCTTCTGCCTTTGGTCTGCGGTTCTCACGTGCTCACTGGAGTGATCCATTTCACGGTGAAGTAACCTGAATTTAATAGTAGCCTGCCTTGGTGGAGTGTTGCAGCTCAGTATATTGCAGCAATAAAGGCCGAAGGGAATGGGCTGGCGGACCTTCTAGAAATTCAGTTTTATTTATTACTTAAAGCTAATGAAGCAAAATGGATTCGTGTTAAAGTGCTGCATGAATGTTAATCTCCCCAGATGGCAAGAACTGAAAAGTGATAAGTGGATAACTAAGACTTACTTAACATTCGTTTAAAACTTCCAGCCGGCAGCCGAGTGGCTAAATCGGAAAGCTGCTTATCAAAAACTCAATAAAACTTCACACGGCAAAAAGATTTGAGACACACTCCCCTCCCCCAATTTCTCCCTCCCCACACCCCATCTTCACACCCCACTCCTGCAACATTGCCACTCTCCTCCATGTACTTGCCAAATGAGCCCAGCTACTGTTCTCTCTCACCACTGTTGAACTCTTGCTGTGATTCTCAGAAACCCTCTGAACCGTGGTGCTATGGTTTGTACCTCTTTCTTCCATCGCTCTCTCGTTGTCCCATTATGGGCAAACTGGTAACAGCAGGTGACGTTCTTCACCCCTGGTGCCTACTTAGAATCATAGAGTTGGACGGCACCATGAGGGTCACCAACACACTGTTCCAAAGTGGGACTCAAACCCACAACCCTGAGATAAAGAGTCTCATGCTCTACCAACTAAGCTATCCCAGAGAGCTATGTATTCTATCCTACTTCATGTTCTTCAGTGACCTTGAGGTGCCACTGGGCTAGCGACGCTTGATGATTTTGTGTGGGCCACATGTTTAAGCAAACCAAGATGATCACACAGGGTCCCCGGACGTTTCACCGTCTATTGATCCCTGTGCCACCACTTTATTTCTCGCTGCCCCCACCCAGGCCCTACCTGGTACAATACTGAGTCCAGTCAGGGTTAAATTAGAACATAAACTTCTGTTTATTTATTACAGTTTAACAAGCATGTGGTTTCATAAACGGTATCAGTCCATTACAATCATGGGTTGCCTATCCAGACCTATAACTTCTGCTACCTGCTCTTACTCACTAAACCACCTCTCAGATATTTACTTGTCTTCCTAGTTCCTAACTGTTCCTGATTCAGATTATATTGCTACACTAACTCAACCTCCCCACAGACTCTATTCCCATTCACTCCCACTCCAGCCAACCACCCAACGAATTCCTCTCTTCGCCCCTCCCAGAGCTGTTTTTATAGTCCCTCTGACTCCACCCCCTGGGTTCTGATTGGGTAACCTGTTTAACTATTTCACCTCCAGCACTCTCATATGTTAACGTCACACTAAGCTATCCCAGAAAGCTATGTATTCTATTCTTCTCCACGTTCTTTGGTGACCTTGAGGTGCCACTGGGCTAGCGACGCTTGATGATTTTGTCTGGGCCACATATTTAAGCAAACCAATATGATTTGCACTTCCTGGACGAATGCATGGATTAGAGCACAGTTATCCTTCTGTTTCTGCACTTTTCTGAATTTTGCAGTGCACTTCTCAGTTCAACACACACATACACAACTCTTCAACTGAATAGTGTCGGCTCCTGTCAGTTTTTCTGCCTGTTAGGAAACAGCCCTGCAGAGCATTGCTAATGTCCTAAAGCAGGAGTGAAAGCTTTTAATCCTTTGTGTAGCTGTTGGCATTCGTCTATCTTGGGAGACAATGGAGCCCCAAGATCAAGCAAGGAGCTGCACCTAAATCTCTCCAGGAAAGTGCAAATTACTGTCCTTCAAATCACGCTGACTGTCTTCAGGAATGTAGTGTCCAGACAGACATAACACATGTAGTGGGGATCTGTTGCTCAGCCTAAAATCAGTTGCTTGAATGCCTATACAAATGCAAACGTTCAGATGTATACAAAATGCATGCAAAAATTAGTATTTTGGGGTAAAAGCATGTGGAAAAGTGTATTTCATAAAAATTACATTGAAAGGTGAATTTTTATGAATTTTCAAATATTTACAAAATGATGTGGAAATGAGGCAGAGTAGACATATGAAACAGGCATGCACCAGAAATAGACTGATCCATCCATCCCTACTCAGGATCCATCAGAGTGCATCAACAACTTGGACAGCCTTGCATTAATTTGTGAGGGATTCATCTTTAAGTGTGTATGGGGCTGGGATTTCCAGTTCCATACAATTTCCAATACAGTAACACAACTGTGGTTAATACAATATTTGGATTTTGTATTCTGTGACAAGTATGCAGACTGACTTTGAGTAAGTTTGAGTATATGACCCTATTTTTGACAATATTTATATTGACAACTATTTTTGACAATAGTTATACAGGAGAGCATTGCACTTTAAAGAGTTTACAGTTGTTAACGCTGGTAACTGTCATACTGTACTTCATGTAAAGAGATACTTCAACCAACAAAGGGAATTCATTCATCCATTCATAGCTGGTTGGTTGGAAGGGAAGAGCACTACTGATGAGAGTATACAACCCAGAAGATCTTAATCACTATGCTAGACCCCTGTCTTTGTTGACACCTGTACATCAGATGTGGTACCAATTCACACATGCACTTGGTATCTCAATACACTAGAACAGCCTTTCTCAACCTTGGGTCCCCAGATGTTGTTGGGCTTCAACTCCCATCATCCTTAGCTAGCAGGACCAGTGGTCAGGGATGATGGGAACTGTAATCAAACAACATCACATCACCTCTGACATGGTGGCTGCCACTCACACATTCTGCTGTTATTTACTGAATGATGTGGTATCAAGAGATATATTATTATATACTGCCCTTCTTCCAAAGATCACAGTATGAAAACACAAAATACATAACATAATAACAAAACAACAACACCGTTAACCCCCCTCCAAACACATTTAAAAGGCCATATATGTAGAGGCAGCCCTGAAACAAATGAGGAGAAGTGCCATCTGTTCTCCATTTCACACATGCAAGTGTCACTTGATCACTTAAGGGAAGCAAGGGAGAAAGGATAATGTGAGTCGCGCCTCATTCTTTCTCGCAGGATGACCTCAGGGCATCTGCAGCAGAAAAGGCAGTAATTGAAGTCAAGCTGAGATTTGTCAGAAGACATTTTTCTAATAAAATTCCTGATTTTCTTTCTTTCTCTCATCCCCATTTTGCAAAGTTTTCTTATAAAAATCTTCCCATTTTTGGTAGCACCTGCCACTGCCCCTGCCCCAATTGAGTAGCCCAGAATGATAGGCGGTTCATAGCATTGTGGGGGATTAAAAAAAAAAGCCAGCTGGCTTGCCAACACAGTCGCTGCTGTTGTCACCTGCAACAGCAAGAACAAATAACATTTTCTTGGCCGGGGGAAGGGGCAGAAAGAAGCTGTGCCATTGTCATTGCTAATAATAATAATAATAATAATAATAATAATAATAATAATAATAATAATTTATTTATACCCTGCCCTTCCCGGTTCAGAAAACTGGGCTCAGGGCGGCTAACAACAAATTCAAAACACTTAATTGATGCAACAAAAAACAGCATAAAATACAGTATAAAACGTGAATAACAATGAATTCAGAATTCAAAAATCAATTTAGGGGGGAAATCCATCCAATAAACATTAGATGATCACCAGGGCTAGCTGGCTAAATTAGTCCTATTTGGGCCAGCGAGGAGACCAGGGGAGAATTAGCTGTGGGATCCCAGAGCGGGTAATCTTCATAAAAAGGGGAGAGGGAGGGAAGGAAGTGGAATAAAAGATCAGGCTAAGTTCAAATTGAAAGCAGGTGGAATAGCTCTGTCTTACAGGCCCTGCAGAAGGAAGTTAAATCCTGCAGGGCACTGGTCTCAGGGGACAGAGCATTCAACCAGGTTGGAGCCACCACTGAGAAGTGATGAACCCCAACCTCAAAAAAGCACTGGAGATTTTATCCTCCCCAGGAAGAATTTTGGTTAAATGTTCCCCCCAATTTATCTGTCCACAAACAGGATGAAGACAGCTGTAACAGAGATGTCATGAGCCCCACCCAAGCCAGAACAGGTGGCTGCAGTCTTGTCAGCTAAAACCTGGCATCTATTTCACAAATGGCAGCAGACCCACTCACCACAGTGGAGTTTGTGCACTAGCAACCTTGGCATTCCCACAAGGTCTGGTGAGTATGCCGTGCTTCATCTTTAAAAGCTGGTGGGAAGGATGTGGAAACTTGTTGGGACATCTTTTGCATTTCCATCCAGTTATGAGCTTCTTGACCCACTCCTGAATTCCTCCTGAATTGTGTGTCCTGAACATTGTCTCTATTTCCAAGTCTGAATAAATATCTCTTTCTTACTTACAAGGGTAAGTCTGTCTGTGTGTCTTGGGTGGGAGTCAGGGGAACCAGCAATATGATATTTCCTGCACGCAAACTGTATGCTGATTGTGTTATGTATAATAGATTTAATGGAAAATGTATGTGTATTAATGAAGGCTTAAAATAGAAAATGTGTATTGATAACATTGGGGTTTTCCCACAGTAGTTTTCGAAGTTGTCTCTGAGCTCCTGTTGAGTTGATGGCTACCTAATCGTTGTTTTCTGGTAGCTAACATGTGAGTGTTGTAACCTTAGATCAGGTGACAAAGCTATATGGTTGCAAATTCACCATTTTGAAGGGTGTTGCCTTGTTAGCCCTTCTCTAAATCAGAGAATAAAATCATGCGATGATCGTTCTCCAAGAAGCTGCATAGCCTTAGGCAGGCTAAGACAGGCTGGAATGGAGGAGAGAGACAGTTTGAATTTTTGGAGGTTACCTTTTACAGTGGTACCTTGGGTTAAGTACTTAATTCGTTCCGGAGGTCTGTACTTAACCTGAAACTGTTCTTAACCTGAAGCACCACTTTAGCTAATGGGGTCTCCTGCTGCCACCGCGCCGCCGGAGCCCAATTTCTGTTCTTAACCTGAAGCACTATTTCTGGCTTAGTGGAGTGTGTAACCTGAAGCGTATGTAACCTGAAGCGTATGTAACCTGAAGCGTATGTAACCTGAGGTACCACTGTATTTTTAAGAAGCCGAGCCATTGCTGGACAGCGCAAGACATGGTATGGATATTTTGAATGCATCTTTGATGCTTATGTTCTGTTTTTAAAGAGTTCTGCAAGTGAAAGTTTGAATAATATTTTGATGGGTCTGGAGAATGATTTCTTCAAAATGGAGCCAGTTCTTATGCTTCCATTTGCTTCAGACTGCGCAATATCTGCAATAGACTGAGTCGGTTCTGTTGGCGTTACATTTCATTTTCAGTGAGTGGCACTGAATGGCCAAAGACACAGCGGAAACGTCTGCCAATGTTGCTATTTCTTGTTTCTTCAGAATTGCCCTTTTGTTTTGCTTCTGAGAATGCGAAGGGCCACAACGGCTGTTTCCTGGCATAAGACCAGGACAGTTATGGCCTCTTGGCTCTTGATAATACTGGACCACAGGTTAGGCCTGCCAATCTTGTATAATTATGAAGTCTTCTAGAATGAGGCTGTATTTCTCCAGATCAAAGATTAATGGGAATCTGCTTCTGGGCGCTATGCCAGAAAATAATTAACTTGTATTATAAACAAAAACAATAATTAATAACAAGCTTGTCAAAGCTGGATTGAAAAGAGGAAATGTGATGTTAGTAATAGAAAGAAAATGTTATTATGCTGCCGACGTTACGGATAAAATATCAAATATGCAGTCAGGTGCCAAAACCCATTAGCCACCGAATGAGGGGGTGCAATGAACTACTATGGAGCAAGCATACAGTTCCTGACAAAAAATCTGAAGAAATAGTGCGCTGGATTTCTTTCAAAATGTAAGACTAGGTTGCAGGCAGGACACAAAAGTAGCCAAGAGGAGGTTTGTCTTATTATGGGGCTTTTAATGTTTTCTGAGAAGGAAGCACACATAGTAAAATACAAACCTCTCTGTCCAAAAATGGTCCTAGCTAGCAGCCCAATCAAAGCTGGTAAACAAAACATTTATCTTTCTCATGGAAATAAATGGATCTTTAAAAGTTGCCTGGATTGTATCTTATATCCCCCTCTACCTATCTATGGTCTGGCTACCTGTTCATGGCCCATCTACACTATACATTTAACACTGAAATACTTTATTGTCGCTTGTACAACTTGTATACAGTGAGGTTACACGAGCACCCCCACTCAGCTCTCTTAGTCTTAATTCCCCTCGTTTACTGACACCCACCCACCAAACCCGAAAGTCAGTTGCCCTGTTGTTATCTTTTCATTCAGCAGCCTAACAGCCCACAGATAGAAGCTGTTCTTTACCCTGCTGGTGCAACTAATCATGCTTCTATATCTTCTGCCTGAGGGCAGGAGATCAAGAAAGTGCTGGCCAGGGTGTGAATCATCCCTGAGAATTTTCCTCACTCTCCTGAGGCAACATTCTTCCACAATGTCATCCTGAGGATTCACGGGACAGCCCATAATATCTTGTGCTGTATTCACCAGCCTCTGTAGGCATTTCCTATCAGTTGATGTCAAACCAGCGTACCACACCGTGATGCAGTATGAAAGGACACTTTCTATTGTGGACTGGTAGAAGGAGATCATCAAATGTTGACTGACATTGTTCTTTCACAATACTCTGAGGAGATGGAGTCTCTGTTGGGCTTTCTTAACCACCTGGGTTGTATTGATTTTCCAAGTAAAGTCTTCACTGAGATAAACTCTTAGGAATTTAAAGGAAGAGATTCTCTCCACACAGCCCTCCCTGATGTACAGCGGGGCTAGTTCTCCTCTCTTCCTCTGAGAGTCCAACAATTTAAATTTAAAACAATTTAAAGCCGTATCATACCACTTTAAGCTGCTCCAGCCCCCCCCCCGTAATCTTGGGAACTGTAGTTTGTCAAGGATGCTGAGAAAACCTTCACCCCCATCACAGAGCTACAGTTTCCAGAGATCCCTGGGAAGAAGGATAGGTTGTTAAGTCAGCCCAAGAACTATAGACCTGTATGGGCAACAGGAATCTCTCAACAGCTCTCGGCACCCTTTACAAACTGCAAGTCCTCAGATACCCCCGCCAAGGTGACAGACATCATGGTAACCTCTGAGCTGGATTTACTGCAGTGTGAGGTTGCTCTTAAAGACAACTTGGAAACTTCAGTTAGATCAGATCTCGGTAGCTAGAATCTACCCACCATAGCTGTTTATAGATATCTTTTCAAATGTGTATGTACGTGTGTGTGTGTGTGTGTGTGTGTGTGTGGTTAATGCTTTGTTTTCTAAAAAAAACTGTTTAGGGGTACAGTGGTACCTCAGGTTAAGAACTTAATTCATTCTGGAGGTCCGTTCTTAATCTGAAACTGTTCTTAACCTGAGGTACAGCTTTAGCTCCCACTGCTGCTGCTGCACTGCCACTGCACGATTTCTGTTCTCATCCTGAAGCAAAGTTCTTAACCCAGGGTACTATTTCTGGGTTAGTAGAGTCTGTAACCTGAAGCATCTGTTACCTGAGGTACCACTGTACTCTCATTTTCCTACTCATATTGAGATACTGCCCCTCAATGAGGCCCAGCTTAGATTCACAAAATGTTTAGGGGGTATGCGTACCCCTGCGTCCCCCCAGGAAAAAAAAGCACTGTATATGGTCATAGCTCAGTGGTGAAGCATTTGCTTTGAATGCAGACGATCTTCATCCCTGGTAGGGCTGGGAATGCCCCTTGTCTGAAATAATAATAAATATAAATATAATATGCTGCCCATCTGACTGGGTTTCCCCAGCCACTCTGGACTGCTCTCAACAAGATATTAAAAACACAATACAACATCAAACATTAAAAACTTCCCTATGCAGGACTGCCAGTCTGGCAAAGCTCTGCAGCTTTAATTGATACCCCAGTTAATCCAAATCCTGGCATTTATTAACTTATAGGGTTTAGAGGGGGTCCCCCCTTAAATCTATAACAATATTAAAAACACAATAAAACATCAACCATTAAAAAACTTCCCAATACAGGGCTGCCTTTAGATGGCTTCTAAAAGTCAGATAGTTATTTACCTCCTTGATATCCGATGGAAGGGCATTCCACAGGGAAGGTGCCACTACCAAGAAGGCCCTCTGCCTGGTAAGTTCACTTCTCACAGTGAGGGAACTGCCAAAAGGCCCTTGGAACTCAGTGTCTGGCCTGAACAATGGTGGTGGAGACGCTCCTTCAGGTATACAGGGCCAAAGCCTTTTAGGGATTTAAAGGTCAGCACCAACACTTTGAATTGTGCTCGGAAACGTACTGGGGTCCAATGTAGATCCTTTAGGGCCAGTGTTATATGGTCCTGGGTGCTGCTCCCTGTCACCAGTCCAGCTTCCGGAAAGCAGCTGAGAGACAACATAGGCGATACTGACCAATGATCTGAAGCCATATAAGGTAGCTTCCTGGAAGGAAATCCTGTAAAGCTTAACAGGACTTAGTTCTGACCAGGAACACATAGTGCATATCTACTATAGGTAAAGGGTAAAGGGACCCCTGACCATTAGGTCCAGTCGTGGCCAACTCTGGGATTGCAGCGCTCATCTCGCTTTATTGGCCAAGGGAGCCGGCGTACAGCTTCCGGGTCATGTGGCCAGCATGACTAAGCCACTTCTGGCAAACCAGAGCAGAGCACGGAAACGCTGTTTACCTTCCCGCTGGAGCGGTACCTATTTATCTACTTGCACTTGCTTTCGAACCGCTAGGTTGGCAGGAACAGGGACCGAGCAACGGGAGCTCACCCCGTCGCGGGGATTCGAACCGCCGACCTTCTGATCGGCAAGTCCTAGGCTCTGTGGTTTAACCCACTGTGCCACCCGTGTCCCTTATATCCACTATGCACCTCTGCTATTGAAATCAAAGAGGTCTCCAATACTGCTTGAGATCATTTGTGTGTACATGTTTATTCAGAACCTCTTGCAACCACACTTTTGTTTTTAATCTTTCTGCACGGTGCGACCAGCATGAAAATTTAATCAAACAGAATTCCTGCTCCGCCAAATGAAGAGAGATAAATCTTTCTGCTGATTTTGCAGTTGTTGATTCCAAATTTTCAGCCTCATCAGACTCTTTGCACTTCCTAAAAACTCATCAAAGCCCCAAGCCTTCAGAATCCACTGCCCAGAAAGCTATTGCTTTTCCCCGCCCGCCCGCCCCCCCCAGTCGACAGGACATTCCTTCTGGAAATGCCAGGCGTGTTCTTTCAACGATTGTGTTCATTTCAGCTTTCTTAGCGAGGGTCCAAAGCTTATGAAGAAAATGTAACACCTCTAGGTTGGTTGATATATTTTTGTGCTCTTTTCTAAGGGCTTGTGTATACAATCAAATGCCATCCGTGATCGGGAGCTGGAAATGAGATGTGAGAGGGGGTGTTTTCTGCCTTGTTGGGTGTTTCTACACTCTGACTGTTTGAGAAGT
The DNA here is from genome assembly GCF_964234715.1 of Podarcis melisellensis. Classification (NCBI taxonomy): domain Eukaryota; kingdom Metazoa; phylum Chordata; class Lepidosauria; order Squamata; family Lacertidae; genus Podarcis; species Podarcis melisellensis. The sequence continues at coordinate 17,265,552 of NC_138544.1, forward strand.
CTATAATGTATGAGAAACAGTTTTTCCTAAGCAGTGGCATACACAGCCTAAACACTGCAAACATATAAACCACCCTGTCATCCTCGGATGAAGGGCAGTATAGAATTTTAAGTAATAGTTGTCGTTTAGTTGTGTCCGACTCTTCGTGACCCCATGGACCAGAGCACGCCAGGCACTCCTGTCTTCCACTGCCTCCCGCAGTTTGGTCAGACTCATGTTTGTAGCTTCGAGAACACTATCCAACCATCTCGTCCTCTGTCGTCCCCTTCTCCTTATGCCCTCCATCTTTCCCAACATCAGGGTCTTTTCCAGGGAGTCTTCTCTTCTCATGAGGTGGCCAAAGTATTGGAGCCTCAGCTTCAGGATCTGTCCTTCCAGTGAGCACTCAGGGCTGATTTCCTTCAGAATGAATAGGTTTGATCTTCTTGCAGTCCATGGGACTCTCAAGAGTCTCCTCTAGCACCAGAATTCAAAAGCATCAGTTCTTCGGCAATCAGCCTTCTTTATGGTCCAGCTCTCACTTCCATACATCACTACTGGGAAAACCATAGCTTTAACTATGCGGACCTTTGTCGGCAAGGTGATGTCTCTGCTTTTTAAGATGATGTCTAGGTTTGTTATTGCTTTTCTCCCAAGAAGCAGGCCAGTGCTTTATTTGAGAAAAGGAGGTTCTGGTATGCACCATCTTCCTTACCCCTCCTCCCCCTTTGCCTGCCTCCACCATTGCCACCACTTCCTGCCCCCTGGAGGCGTTTTGGCACAACCTGCCAAAGTGGGTCTACCACAAAGTGGTGTGGCTAGAATGGCTGACGCTTCTTTTTCCTCCTTTCCTTGACGTGTGGGCCACTCTAGCCACCCCACTTTGTGGCAGAGCAAAGCAGTCCTCCTCTACCACAAAGTGGGGCGGCTAGAGCAGCTTGCGCACCAAGGAAAGGAGGGAAAGAGGAAGTGTTGGCTGCTCTAGCTGCCCCACTTTGTGGTAGACCTCCTTTGGCGAATGGCACCAAAACTCCTCTGGGGGGCAGGAATCAGTGGCGGTGGTACAGAGGAAATGATCCAAAAGTAAAAGGAGACGAATCACATGTGATATATAGTGTGTGGAGAGTGGCAGTGCATGGGACGTTTGGGAGGTGGTATTCGGCTGATCTGTTGAAAGCTGAATAAACAACAACAATAATAATTAATAATAAAAATAATAATATTTATTATTTATACCCCACCCATCTGGCTGGGTTTCCCTAGCCACTCTGGGCGACTCCCAACAGAATATTAAAAACATGATAAAACACCATACGTTAAAAACTTCCCTAATCAATGCCACTTCTCCAGGAGGGAGAAAGGCGAGTTGGCAGGGAGGTTGGTGCAGTCTAGGTACACTGATGCTTTTCAGTTGAACTGCTGTTGCTTCTCTTATTTCTTATATTGTATTTTACACGCTACCACATTCCATGGAATTCGGATTGTAAAACAACATCAGAAATAACAGAAGCAACAAAAAAGACAGCTAAAAACCATACAGCATCTAGCACACTGCATTATGTTTGCTACAACAGGCAGAGAAAAATCTATTAAGTGGTCCGCCAACGCCCTCAGCAATTTTCAAGGGGTCTTGGGCAGAGGGGGAGAAGAATCTGGGGACCTTTGGTTTAGTGTTAAGTTTGGGGAAACCGTATGTAGTAATGGGCAGGCCCTGCCCTTTTCTGGTGGTTCACAGGAACACAGAAGGTTGTCCTAGAGTACTGAGTCAGATCATTGGCCCATCTAGTCCAGGGGTCAGCAAACTACGGCCCATGGGCCGGATCCATCCCAATTGCCCATTGGAGCTGGCCTGCGGACGTTCCGTGGATCGACGATTCTGTTTGTTAATTGTTTTTCGTTTATTTTTTCGGCGGCACCATTTCTCTCCCTCTCACACACCACGGCACCTCCTCCCAGCTTCTCCCCATCCTGCGTAGTGGAGGAAGGGGGCTTAGCGCCATTTTGGGTAGCGCCTCTCCGGAGCCAGCCAGCCCTTTCGGGCTGCTCGTGCCGCTGCCACCAGCCTCTGCCGCTCGCAAGGGCAGGCACATGAGCCGTGGTTGGGAGAGCGCAACGCCAATGGCAGCAGCATAGGTAGGCAGGGGGAGGGAAGGAGCTCGGGGAGAGAGAAGCCCCCTCCATCGTGTGCACGTACATGGCCCACCACAAGCTATGGGGGACGGTGAACCTGCCCCCTCCCAAAAAAGTTTGCTGAAACCCTGATTTAGTCCAACATTGTTGACATCACCTGGCACCTGATCTCCAGGGTCTGACCTACTAAGAGAGTCTGGAGATTGAACTTTGGGTTCTGTGTATTCAAAGCATGTTCTCTGAAATTTCAGGGGTGAAATTTTCTCTTTTAAATTTTTTTTTATTAATTTTCCAAAATTTAAAACTAACAAACCAACATATATCATAACTGAACTTAATCCAATCTTAATAACATTAAGTGACTTCCTCAAATTCCCTTGACTGAGTTTCAATATATATCGTTGTAACAGTTTTCCAAAACAGATTCTCATAAAATTTACTTAATCCTCTTAACATCTTTGTTTCTTTTCATTTTGCTTTAAACATAGTATTCTATAACTTCACATATTTAAATCCTTAGCCTATCTATTTTCTTGCAAGTATTTCTAATTAATTTACCTGAGCATATTTAAGTAAATAATCTTTGAAATTCTCAGGGGTGGAATTTTCACAAATCACCTTAACCACTGTAGAAATGAGCAGGAAAGTACTTGTTGCAATGCTTTTTGCTGAGATATAATATTTTCAGTTCGAAGAAGAACTCTAATACAGATCCAAATAATATGTGGGTGCACCACCAAATACTCACCAAGCATCTGTACATCCAAGAGGTGGAATATTATTTTTTTAAAGGATCAGGGGCCGAGCAAACTCACTGCTGCCTAAACTCCACATGCTGGCGCAGCTATCTGGCACATTGGCGAGACTGTTTATATTCAACTCTGATCCGGTTTGAAACAACATCTGAACCAATTAATAACAACATAACCGGTCTGAAAGGGGAGACAATTTTTCTTTGTTAATGGAAATGTCAGCAATACAAGCTGGCTTGATTAAAGACAAAACATTAGTAAATCTTGGAACGTTATGAAGCATGTGACAGGAGCGCCCTGTGTGCACATAATCCTTTTTCTCTTTCTTGTGCTGAATTGTTTGTTCGCTCTGTTTTTTCTGCCCATAAGCAGTCTCCCTGAATTGACCACACACACACAAATCCTTCAAAGCAAGTAGGAGACTATACAATGCTTTGTGGCCGTACATACAAAATAGGGCAGAGGCGTCACACGGAATACTATGAGCAGAAGATTCTTTACCCTTCTGAAGGCAGAGCTGCAAATAAAGCTAAAATATCGGCAGAACAATGGCTGCTTTCTCCCATCCTGCTTTTTGTGGGTTGTAATATTTTATGCTTTGATGATGCTTCTCTCTGTAGTTTCAGATTAAAGCAATACCTTCATCCGGCAGTCCATTTCAGAAGCTTGTATGCCACTTAACACCCTTCCTCATTTTGTGGACTTGTGTGGGTCACCTGCAAGTCTTACAGCGCCTCCAGAAAGAGCTCAGGATCAGACTCAACCAGTCCGAGGAGGAAGGATGTTCTATAGATCAGCCATGTGCAGACTCCACACCCATGCCTGGTACAGACTTTGCAGGGCTGTGTAGAGATGCTAGAAGATTAGATAGATGATGATGATGATAGATAGATAGATAGATAGATAGATAGATAGATAGATAGATGATAGATAGATAGATAGATAGATAGATAGATAGATAGATAGAGAGAGATAGATAGATAGATAGATAGATAGATAGATAGATAGATAGATAGATAGATAGATAGATGATAGATGATAGATAGATAGATGATAGATGATAGATAGATAGATAGATAGATAGATGATAGATGATAGATAGATAGATAGATGATAGATAGATAGATAGATGATAGATAGATAGATGATAGATAGATAGATAGATGATAGATAGATAGATAGATAGATAGATAGATAGATAGATGATAGATAGATAGATAGATAGATAGATAGATAGATAGATGATAGATAGATGATAGATAGATGATAGATAGATAGATAGATAGATAGATAGATAGATAGATAGATAGATAGATAGATAGATAGATAGATAGATAGATAGATGATAGATAGAGATAGATGATAGATAAAGGTAAAGGGACCCCTGACCATTAGGTCCAGTCGTGCTCATCTCGCTTTATTGGCCAAGGGAGCCGGCGTACAGCTTCCGGGTCATGTGGCCAGCATGACTGAGCTGCTTCTGGCGATAGTAGTAAATGTAGGAACGTAGGAACGCGGGTAGCACTGTGGTCTAAACCACTGAGCCTCTTGGACTTGCCGATTGGAGATTGGCGGTTCAAATCCCTATGACGAGGTGAGCTCCCGTTGCTCTGTCCCAGCTCCTGCCAACCTAGCAGTTCGAAAGCACACCAGTGCAAATAAATAGGTACCACTGTGGCAGGAAGGTAAACATGTTTCTGTGCGCTCTGGTTTCCGTCATGGTGTTCCGTTGCACCAGAAGCGGTTTAGTCATGCTGGCCACATGACCCGGAAAGCTGCCTGTGGACAAACGCTGGCTCCCTTGGCCTGGAAGCAAGATGAGCGCCACAACCCCATAGTCACCTTTGACTGGACTTAAATGTCTAGGGGTCCTTTACCTTTTACCTTTTTACAATTTACATGTGAGTATTCAAAGTGTCCAGAGTGCAGGCAAGGTGAGCAGGAAGAGTAAAAACATTTTTGGACGCCTTTGTGCCACAGTGCAAGAAGGATGGGAAGCTTTTCCCGTATTTGATCTTGCTGCGACAGCTGCAGCAGCATGTCACCACACGCATACACCACACACTCCATAGTGTGGTAGGTGATTTTTGCACCCACCCACCCTGGGCCTGCGCTCCCAGCAAAGGCCGGTTTTGTCAACCTGTCTGTTAACCTCAGTAAGCTGTACGGCATCAGTTGCAGGCTACATGGGGGCACATTAGAGATGTGTACACAAGCATGAGTGCATCTGTGGATAATTTCTAAGGCCACTTAGCTTCTGATGCCAGCCCTGGGTTACAGATGATTGCAACAGCCCAATCCTTATGCTTAATTCTTCCTATTAAGCACTGTGCCGGCGCATGATACATTTTCATCTCCACCGGCTTTTCTTTTCCTTGTCGACTGCTCTATTTGTGCTCTGTTTATGCAGTTCTTCTGCCTCATCAATTCTTTCTTCTTTTATAGGTTAATTTATCTAATTCTCAGTCAAACAAGGACACAGAACTTTGTCAATTATTTAACTTCTCATTAATCTTTCCCAGAAAGGCTCTGTTTTTGCTCCTCGGTTGTTTGCAGTTTCTGTTTGCTGGGAATGAAAGACTTTTGTGGCTACTGCCTGTTGTCACATGCAAAGCCAGGTTTCCTATCTGCTGGTCTTTTGACCTGGAAGTAATTGGGGTGAATACTGCATGCGTGTTGTTGTTTTTGGGGGGGGGGCCTGCAAAATATGTTTCCCCATTTAACCCATGATCTTTAGTGCACAGAAATGGATGCAAAAGAATATCCTTAGCCTTTTATCTGGAAAAATTATTAATGAATAATTGTGTTAATATCTCTCTGTTGCATATGCGCCTTCTGTCAGTAGCAAGTGACTCTGTCAGATACCTGTACTGTAAACAATTTTGGGTAGCCAATCAGGGGATTCGAATGTCCACCTGGTATTGTGAAATCTCCCCTCCTCTTTGTGAATGTCCCTTTCCTCAGCTCATCTCCTCTGAAAAATACATGCAGCTAATTCTCATTATTATCATTTTGCTCTATTATCCATAGCCTTTTCTTCATCGTAAATATGACACCCAAGGTGGATTTTTCTGTGAGGAAATGGCTGACTGATGCAGTATATTGATTTCAGCAAATAAGACAGGCAAATCCCAAGGTTCAAATCTCAGCACAGCCATAAACTCAAGATGTGTTTTTGGGAAAGTGCTATATTTCAGCATCAGCCGATCCATTCCCCATCAATAAGATGGGTATAATACTGGTTTACACACCTAACAGGATTATTTTGTGTGAAGTAGGATTTCTTCATACTGGGTGAATGGCCAGCAAACCAGTACATGAAAGCCAATGCAAATTAGTTTAAATTGATGCATATCAAGGCAAAAACATATTCCTTTTTTCAATTATATTTTATTAAGTTTCCATGGAATTGTTGTTTCTCTCCTTCTGCTGCACACCACCTTCTATCTATCAATTCATAATCTAATTACTTCTGTTGCTCATAGCTCTAATCCTGCCCGCAAGTTCATACTATAATATTTATTTAAATAATCCCCAAAAGGCATCCGTTTATCCATAAAAACACTCATCAATAGGCAAAAAATAAGTCACACATATATTGATGGTGTGGCTGGACTGGCAGTGACGAATCAGGAGAGATATCCTGGAGTCATGCTGGGTAGCTCAATGAAAACACCAACTGTCAAGGCTTCGGGAAAGCTATTCCTCCCCCTGGTTGCAACAAGAGCAGAGAAAACAAGGTGGAGTCCTTTTTAATGAGATTTATTCAATCCTAATAGCGAGAGACAAAAGAATGCAACAAGCCTTAATAATGGTGTTGCATCAAACTGGGATCAAAGAGAACCAGTGTGGTGTAGTGGTTAAGAGCAGAGGACTCGTAATCTGGTGAACCGAGTTCGCGTCTCCGCTCCTCCACATGCAGCTGCTGGGTGACCTTGGGCTAGTCAGACTTCTCTGAAGTCTCTCAGCCCCACTCACCTCACAGAGTGTTTGTTGTGGGGGAGGAAGGGAAAGGAGATTGCTAGCCGCTTTGAGACTTCTTAGGGTAGTGATAAAGCGGGATATCAAATCCAAACTCCTCCTCCTCTTCTTGGCTGAGGGAGCCGGCATTTGTCTGCAGACAGCTGCCAGGTCATGTGGCTAAGCCACTTCTGGTGAACCAGAGTAGCACATGGAAACGCCGTTTACCTTCCCACCGGAGTGTTACCTATTTATCTACTTGAACTGGTGTGCTTTCAAACTGCTAGGTTGGTAGGAGCTGAGACCGAGCAATGGGAGCTCACCCCGTCATGGGGATTCGAACCGCCTACCTTCTGATCAGCAAGTCCTAGGCTCTGTGGTTTAGACAAAACACTAATATTGAAATTAGCAAAAAACTGCCCCTCCAACAATGGCCCAGCCCAAGAGTCTGTTCAGCCAACCCACACAACTTAAGCCACTCACAATAATTAAGCCTATTTTTTCCTTATTTTAAAAAATTAAATTCTACGTGCCTTGGATGCACTTGAGTCATTTATAAATAGATTAGGTTGAAAAATGGGTCGAGTAAATGATTCATTTTTTAAAGAGAAGTTTAAAAACACACTGCTATTTGATGAACAAAAATGGCATTTTAATAAATAGAGGTTAAAATACTTTGCTGGACCACTGATGAGGCAGTATCAAAAGGGCAGGATTCCTCACTAATGAAAACCAATGAAGCTTTGGTTTAATTTATGTACCAATTAAATTGGTGCCCCTTGCTGATCGCAGTAATCTTTTTAAAGCTAGGTAAGCAAAAAAAAAGTGGCATTAATGATCACTATGATGGCTTGGCGTTTTTGGACTTTTAAAGCGAGCAGGCGGAATCGTTAGTCTATACAAGCCAATGAGTTCAGAATTGCTCTCCCTAATTTCTCTTATCTTTTGTTGACACTGGGTACGAAACCAACAGTGTTCACAGATTCGGCTTCCCCTTAAAATCTTCTGTATTGCACACAACGGTTCTGTCAGCTGATCTTAGGATATAAGAAATAATCTTAGGCAGGAGTTAAGTTAATCGCCTAGGATGTTCCATTTATAATTTTAAAAAAATTATCATTAGTTTTTATAACTAATCCACAGATATTCCAGAGGATTGTCGTAGAATACAAAAGTCCAGCTCATCAGTCAATTTGGTGATTGAGACACTGTAGGTGGAATTCAACTGAATTTTCCTCATAACAGACCCACTGAAATAAATAGCCATGATTAAGTTAGGTCCATTCATTTCAGTAGGTCTACTCAGAGTAAACCTTAATTGAATACCATGCACTCAGTAAATCATTAGTTTTTAAGAAGATAGTAAAAGGTAAAGGTACCCCTGACCATTAGGTCCAGTCGTGGACGACTCTGGGGTTGCACGCTCATCTCGTTCTATAGGCCGAGAGAGCCAACGTTTGTCCACAGACAGCTTCCGGGTCATGTGGCCAGCATGACTAAGCCACTTCTGGTGAACCAGAGCAGCACACAGAAACGCCGTTTACCTTCCCGCCGGAGTGGTACCTATTTATCTACTTGCACTTTGACGTGCTTTCGAACTGCTAGGTTGGCAGGAGCAGGGACCGAGCAATGGGAGCTCACCCCGTCACAGGGATTCGAACCGCCGACCTTCTGATCGGCAAGCCCTAGGCTCTGTGGTTTAGACCAAAGTGCCGCCCGCGTCCCTAAAAAGATAGCAGACACATATTAAAGTTTATGACCCATATATGGAGCTGAGTGAATCCAGCTTGTTTGGTTTTGCGTGGTGATTGCTGCTGTTATTGCAGTGTGAAATAATGGCTGCATTTGGATATCTTGATAAACCATGGTTTAGAGTGATGGAAACAAGTGTGGCCTGTCCTGGGCTCTCATGCTCTCCCTCCTCTTCCTCTGGCAAAGCCATAAGAAGAGTGTTGGGAGTTTTCATTTCCAATTCCATAGTTTAGTGTTCTGTCTGAACCCAAAACTCTGGGTTAATTTTGACTATGGTTTGTTGAAACAAGCCACCTTCAATTAGCCTTGAAGATGGCTTATGTGACAAACAGTGCATGTTCTTGGGAAGTTGCATTTTTGCAATATCAGTCGCTATGCCACCATCACCTTGGAATTCTATCTCGCTCTAAAGCTAAAGGCACTTCAAAGTAATGGGATTCCTTGTGAGTAATGAAGGATGGTCCTCACTGCCAGCTGGACTCAGTTCTGTGATTCCCACCTCACTTTATCACTCCATATCATGGATTAAAACCAGTTAGACAATCCAGAACACACACCAGATCACTCCAGAATCTAGTGTAAGTAGTTTACAAGGAAACAAGAAATAAATTCTAGGTTCCATTAAAACTTGGGTCCGGGATGAAAATTGTTAGCATTTTAATGGACATTTCTCCTAAAAAACACATTTTGTATGCAGTTGTGACTAATATGCACACTTTTGCAAGCAATCTTCTACAACTGAATGCACTTTTGTACGTTACTTTTTCATTAATATGTGCAGTTTTTATACACATTTTTTCCTAACATATGCAGTTTTGCACATTTTTTTTAGTTGGAGAACTGCATCACAAAAATGAGAGCAATGTGAACTTTTGAAGGCTAGCTGTGTTTCAGTTTGTGTGTTGGTTCAAACTATGTATTTTCTCATTGTACTGAAAAGAAAATCAAATTCCTTCCCCAGTCCTAACGCAGAATCACAAAAGGCTACAATCCTGAGACATAGATTTTATGTTTGTGTCAAATCACAGAACGTCTAAGAAGAGTGCAATGCACAATCTAAGCACTTTAAGATTTATAAAAATAAAACTTTTAAACCCAAGGTATGTTATAATGAACCTGAGGCAGCTTACAAAAAAAGAGCAAGAATAAAATGCTATTAGGATAAATGCTATTTTCTTTAAAACACACACAGCCAGTTAAATTTCCCACAATTCTGCTTCTCCAAACATAAATGTCTTGCGGGCTCTTTTAGAGTTTTCAGATATATTGGATATCATGGCACATTATATATCACAGAGATATTTTTCAATTACCTTAACACATCTCTGGCAGAACAGATGCCAACCTGTTCCTCGGCGTTTCTCTATAATAAGGCAGGCATCCAAAATGATGCGCTGGAGCTGTCAGATCAAAAAGTCAAAAGTGAATTGGTATGGAACGGCGATATGTGTGCAAAAGAGGACTATGTATTTGAGATGAGGACATTTTACTTCAATAGCATCTTATCTAGAAACATGTGGCCTCTGGTAAATTGAACAGGATAAATCTTTATAGATCTATGTACACCAGCATCTAGCGGTGCAAAAATCTGAGCGCAATCCTTTCTAAAACCGTAAACTGGGGAGCTGATTCAAAAAGATAACAGCAACGACAACAAGGCACCCTCTTGCTCCCTCTGTACTTATTCATACATTATGTTTATTACCAAATTCACGGTGAGGGCTAACACCGCAGTCCCTTCCAGGTGGTTGGATTCTTCCATTTGACTTCAATCAGTGTATCCCGAAAGCAGCCAGATGTTCAGAGAGTTCCCCCAAGGCATGTGGAGAGTGTTTTCTTCCTCTCCCCCTTTCTTTCTGCTTACAGCAATGGATAAGCCAGAAAAACACACACCTTGTGGCTGAGAAATTCAAGACTGATGAGCAGTTTGATGGGAGAGCCAGCACAGAAAAAGCCTTCCTTCCTATAGGAGCTCCACACCGACCACTGCCCATTTTAAATGTCTTGTGTGGTGCCTGCATGTCCGCAGGACCTTGCAGAGGTCCGGGTCAGGTAGATAATGTGCCCCCCCTTTTTCCCCACCAAATTTTATCCTCGTTGAGCTATATGTACTCCTCGGGTGTAAGTAATATTCCTGGCCTGGTCAACAAAATGTTAAACAAATGGCCACATCTTCATCATTTAAAAAAAAATTAGTGTGGTTTTAATTTTTGGCAAACAAGATTTCAAACAAAAACTCACCAACTTTTAACAGCATGGAAAACTCACGTTCGCGGCGTGCTGGCTGCTGGAGCCTTGGTCGCCTCCACCCACCCAGCGCCCGTTCCACGCTCCTCTGCAGAGCCGATCGCAGGCCCCGCTCCGGACGCCGGGGAAGCTTTTCTCTCTCGCTGCCAGCCATGGCCCCAGGGAATCCGCCCACCACCGCCACCGCCTTTGCAGCTCCGTGTTTGCCCCTGTGCATCCCCTGCGATTGTGAATATACTGACCGAGGCCCCTTTGGAATCAGAGGCCCGGGCCAAGTGACCCATATGCCCACCCCATCTGGGTCTGCATGTCTGCACAGGGCTAAGGATTGATGCAGTACAAAGAATCTTTTAAATGCAACAATGACATTGTGGGTGGTGCCAGGGGGCGGACCTTGGTAATACTGCGCCCTGTGTGAGGCCAGAATTTGAGCTGCCCTCTCCCAGCCCTTGCCCTGCCTTCCCAAAGCGGGGTAAGGGAGGTGCCAGGCTTTGAGAAGGAGGTCAAGGCTCTGGCAGGATCCTAGAGCCCTCCCACCTCCTTCCCAAAGCTGGGCAAGCCTTCTCGGTAATGGTGCCCGCCTCGTGGAACACCCTCCCATCAGATGTCAAGGAGATAAATAACTATACAATGTTTAGGAGACATTTGAAGGCAGTCCTGCATAGGGAAGTTTTTAATGTTTGATGTTTTATTATATTTTTATATTTGTTAGAAGCCACCTAGAGTGGCATTCCCTTGGCCCCCTGTGCTAGGGGACTGGTCTCACTGCCTTAAATCCAACTTTGGTAGCTCTACACCAGGGGTAGCAATATCAAAAGCAACACGATGGCCAGAAACAATAACAACAGTGACTACATAATTGCATGAGCACTGTTCCAGAGTATTTTTCATTATATCTATTCGAAAAAAGATTGGTTAATGAAGAAAATACATATCTTTCTACAGTGGTACCTCGGGTTAAGTACTTAATTCGTTCTGGAGGTCCGTTCTTAACCTGAAACTGTTCTTAACTTGAAGCACCACTTTAGCTAATGGGGCCTCCTGCTGCCGCTGCGCCGCCAGAGCACGATTTCTGTTCTCATCCTGAAGCAAAGTTCTTAACCTGAGGTAATATTTCTGGGTTAGCGGAGTCTGTAACCTGAAGCGTATGTAACCCGAGGTACCACTGTACTTACAAGTGTTGAACTAATTGGCTGATGAACAATTCAACGAAACAGTAGTTGTTATCTGGAAACACTGTTCAGCAGAGTTTAGAGTTGGACATCAAAATTGGACATTTGCTGATTATACAAAGCTTCACATCTTGCTCTACGCCGGGTAAAGTCTGGCACCGTGATTCATTTAAGGACTTTCAGAGACTTCAATTTGTTAGTTTTGATGTTTTGAATTACTCCATAAAGTTGTTCACATTGTTATTGTTTCTGGCCATCGTGTTGCTTTTGATATCGCTGACTCATATTTTGCAACACAGGGGCTGGTTTGTTTACTACACCAGGGGTAGGCAACCTAAGGCCCATGGGCCACAAGTGGCCCTCGGTGGTCATTTAACCGGCCCACGAGCCAGCCCCAAACTGAGCCGCCTGCTCGGCGAGTCCCCGCCCACTGTACTAAACCAGCACAGCATGGCTTGGGGACTCGCTTCTGCAGCGCCGGAAATTGCGTCTGCACATACACAGACGCCGGAAATCGTTCCTGCACAGATGCAGACGCCGGAAATCGCAGGCACACGCACGCACACGCGTGCACAATCTGGCCCACAGAGGGATCTCCACTGGAGTGAACCGGCCCATGCGAGGTAAACTTTGCCGACCACTGCTACACACTGTCAGTGTGCCGCAACTAAATCAACACCAAGCCTGCTGCAATACCTGTTCTCACATTTGAAATGTGAATTTAGGAATCAGAGACACTTCTGGAAAACATTCTTACTGAGTATCCGTCCTGATTTGTTTCCACAAAGTTTGCGGCGAGGTTATATGACATCGGCTGTTTATCGAGCTTTCGTTCTGATCTGTTTGTGGGGAGCTGATGGGATATTGCATCAAGTAGTTGTTATCCCACACCTTGCAGTACATTTTCCCATAATTTCTCTTATACCAAAAAGTCTCTGTGTGTGTGTGTGTGTGTGTGTGTGTGTGTGTGTACATACAGAGAGAAAGCTTGTTGCAAAACAACAACATATCCACTTTAATTGCACAACCTGAATTTTCTCTTTTGTGCTTGAATTCCACCCACAAAACAGCACTCTCAGCTCCTGCGTCCAAGGACGATTTGCTATGATTGGGCTGTCTGCATCTTTTAGTTTTCTTTTTTTAGTTTTATCTTTTTAGTTTTAGTTTTAGCCAGTATGGTGTAGAGAGCCAGTATGGTGTAGTGGTTAAGAGCGGTGGACTGGTGAACTGGGTTCACATCTCTGCTCCTCCACATGCAGCTGCCGGGTGACCTTGGGCCAGTCACACTTCTCTGAAGTCTCTCAGCCTCACTCACCTCACTGAGTGTTTCTTGTGGGAGAGGAAGGGAAAGGAGTTTGTTAACCGCTTTGAGACTCCTTTGGGTAGTGATAAAGCGGGATATCACGTTCAGAAGTACTTCATATTGAAAACACAGGGAAGTCATTTTAAAACCCCTGAACTTTCCCACACTGTTTCATAAGGGTGCCTTGGAGTTATTGAGCATCAGTTGGGAAAAAGCAAACCTATACATTCTTCACCCAGGTCAGGAATTTCCCCAGTCTTGGGTACCAACAGGGCTTTCCCCCCAGCCAGAATTCACTGGAACTCAATTCCAGTACCTCTCAGGAGGAGGGCACCGTTGCCATTATAAGAAAACAAGAGAGGTGTTCGTTGTGAGTCCTGGCACCTCTTTTTCTAGAAAAATAAAACTGGTACCAGCACTGTATATCCCAGAGCCAGCCAAAAAGCCCAGGGAAGTTTAGGCCATGAGAGGAGTGCAGTCCTTGAACTAGCATTGCGTTAGGAAAAGAGCAAAGAACACAGATTCTGCTCACTCAAAGGAGAAACTTTCCCAGAACTGATAAGTTTTGAGTCACTTGTAGCATTTTTATGCCATTTGGCATTCAGGCAGGGTCAAATACGAAACTGGTGAGCTGGACATACTAGTAAAGGACTTCAAAGAGATAGAATGTGACCTTGCTTTTTTCTTTGGAGAAAGTTTAGCCTTTTGAGAGACTGCTCTTCACTTCTGAAAAGGCCTCCCATTTAATGAATCACCGGGAAGCTGTGAATATCTCAAGTGACTAGATGCAAACTCATAATTCATCAAAGGCATGGAGCCCTGTACTTGGATAACACAAAAAGAGGCAGGTGTAGAAAGGGCAGGGACTCAGCATAAAGTATATAAGGCAGCCTGAGTGAAAAAATGTTCATCAGCAACTAATAATAATAATAATAATAATAATTTTATTTATACCCCGTCCTCCTCAGCCAGGGCCGGGCTTAGGGCAGCTAACACTAAATATGAAATACAATAAATGTAATGGGGGGCTGGGGACAACAACAACAACCAGTTAATTAAAATACGGCTTAAAATGCAGCCTCATTTTAGTAGTAGCCCATAAATCAAGACCATAAAGGGAGGAAACATCAGATATTCACCCAAGCCAGCTATCCATGCTGGTCCTACATGGGCCAGCAAAAAAGCCAAGGGAAAATTTATATACCAAATAAGGGGTCAGAGGGAGTCTAAGCTGAAGGCCAGGCAGAACAGCTCCATCTTGCAGGCCCTGTGGAAAGATGTCAAATACCTATATGCAGAATTTGACTCCCTTCTCCCATAAATTGGGAACTTGATTGGCAGGAAGTGAGAAGCAGGAAAAGGAAACAGGCGAGGTGGAATAATATTGATAGCAAAGTAACAAAGACCAAAGGTTCTAAAGAAGACCTTGGGCTGTGAGGCTGACTTGCTGGAGCTTAACTGTTATCACCAATGTTCATGGGAAACAGTAGTATAGCATGTTCTTGAGGACAGAGGTGGAGGTAGGCAACTTTAAACTCTGAACTTAATGGTCTTACTGAATTAGGCATCTTAACTGGTAACGTATATTGCTTCACTTATTCCTTCAGCTTATTGCATGCCAGATCCATGCTGTCTTGGGTGAAAACTATTTCCTGGATCCATTTCATTTGGGGCTTAAATCCAGCTTTGGTTATGCTGCATGATAACCTTTGTTGGGAGAGAGACAGAGGAGTGTGTCCTCCTTAATTCTCCTTGAACTCTTACCTGCTCTCAATCTCAATGACCATGGTATTCTTCTGGAGTAGCACCCTTTGGTGGTTTCCACACCTCATCAGATGGTTATTTTCAGAGTGTGGTGCTTGTAGAATATCGTTTGACCCCATAGAGCCTTCAGTGAGGTGTTCCACAGGGTTCAATTTTATTGCCCATGCTGTTTTAACATCTACAGTGGTACCTTGGTTCTCAAACGCCTTGGTTCTCAAATGCCTTGGTTCCCAAACGCCGAAAACCTGTAAGTAAGTGCTCTGGTTTTCGAACATTTTTCGGAAGCCAAACATCCAATGCGGCTGTCAACTATTGTTTCTGGGGCGCCTGCACCACTCAGAAGTGTGCCTTAGTTTTCGAACATTTCGGAAGTCAAACAGACTTCCGAAACTGATTAAGTTTGGTGCTTTTGTTTTTGCTATTTATTTTGCATTTTTGAGGCTTTTTTGGTTAATTTGTATTTGTGACTGTGTGAAACCCAGTTCAGCTAGTGATTAATTGATTGTATGACTGCGGAAATGGATAAAAGCCCCCACCCATCCAAACAATGACTATCATCAGTGCAGGTAAGAAAAAAAGTTATTTTAATTTTTATCATCTACAATACTGTCTTATTCATTTTATAGTATAGTACATTGATTATTGCTATCATTTTATGGATCAATGGTCTTGTTAGGAAAATTCATGTTAAATTGTTGTTTTAGGGGTTGTTTTTAAAAGTCTGGAATGGATTAATCCATTTTGCAATACTTGGGAAAGCACACCTTAGTTTTGGTACGCTTTGGTTTTGGAATGGACTTCCGGAACAGATTAAGTTTGAGAACCAAGGTACCACTGTACATGAAACCACTGAGTAGGGTAATCTGAACAACTGATTGGTTCAAAATTGGGAAAGGAGTACGGCAAGGCTGTATATTGTCTCCCTGCTTATTTAACTTATATGCAGAATTCATCATGCGAAAGGCTGGGCTGGATGAATCCCAAGCCGGAATTAAGATTGCCGGAAGAAATATCAACAACCTCAGATATGCAGATGACACAACCTTGATGGCAGAAAGTGAGGAGGAATTAAAGAACCTTTTAATGAGGGTGAAAGAGGAGAGCGCAAAATATGGTCTGAAGCTCAACATCAAAAAAACGAAGATCACGGCCACTGGTCCCATCACCTCCTGGCAAATAGAAGGGGAAGAAATGGAGGCAGTGAGAGATTTTACTTTCTTGGGCTCCATGATCACTGCAGATGGTGACAGTAGTCACAAAATTAAAAGACGCCTGCTCCTTTGGAGAAAGGCGATGGCAAACCTAGACAGCATCTTAAAAAGCAGAGACATCACCTTGCCAACAAAGGTCCGTATAGTTAAAGCTATGGTTTTCCCAGTAGTGATGTATGGAAGTGAGAGCTGGATCATAAAGAAGGCTGATCGCCAAAGAATTGTTGCTTTTGAATTATGGTGGTGGAGGAGACTCTTGAGAGTCCCATGGACTGCAAGAAGATCAAACGCATCCATTCTTAAGGAAATCAGCCCTGAGTGCTCACTGGAAGGACAGATCCTGAAGCTGAGGCTCCAATACTTTGGCCACCTCATGAGAAGAGAAGACTCCCTGGAAAAGACCCTGATGTTGGGAAAGATGGAGGGCACAAGGAGAAGGGGACGACAGAGGACGAGATGGTTGGATAGTGTTCTCGAAGCCACAAACATGAGACTGACCAAACTGCGCGAGGTGGCAGAAGACAGGACTGCCTGGCATGCTCTGGTCCATGGGGTCACGAAGAGTCGGACACGACTAAACGACTAAACAACTTGTGTAAGACCTGCCTTCATCTGCATAGATATGCTTTAAGGTTTTTATTAGTTTTGTTTGTTATAATTGGCTTTAATGTTTTCGTAATTCACTTTGGGTTACTTTTGTAGGGAATGCAACTAATAAATATAATGAGGAAGAGGAAGAGGAAGAGGAAGAGGAAGAGGAAGAAGAAGAAGAAGAAGAAGAAGAAGAAGAAGAAGAAGAAGAAGAAGAAGAAGAAGAAGAAAGTAATAAAAAATCACCACACATGTGTGTAACAAGAAATGGACATAAAAATCCTTGATCCTTAATCAATGGGGGGTCACCAGGAATGGAGAGTGTCTTTACACTCGATGTCAATGGTGTCTCAAGTGCCCGTCTTCTGTGGGAATGAGAGTACTGCGCATGGCTTTGTGGGATGGAGGTAAGGTAAACCGAGGAAAGGACAAAAAATACCTAGATTTTCACATCTATTGAATTTCACGTGCTTTTAGTTTGTGGGCTATAATTCTCAACCCCCTTCCTAAGGAATTCGATGGGATTTTCTTCTGATGATACCTGCTCTGTGAAACAAATGCCACTGCAATTGTGCTCCTTGATTAATTACTGGCTGTGAGAACTAGCTCTTGAATATTCGCATGGGTGCTTCTCTTTCAGCTTGCAAGTGATATTGCTCGCTCCCCTCCATTTCGCAGTACAGTGGTACCTCTAGTTACGAACTTAATTCATTCCAGAGGTCCATTCTTAACCTGAAACTGTTCTTAACTAGAGGCATGATTTCGCTAATGGGGCCTCTTGCTGCTGCAGCACCGCCGGCACACAATTTCCATTCTCATCCTGGGGCAAAGTTCTCAACTCGAGGGAACTCTTCCAGGTTAGCGGAGTTTTTAACCTGAAGCGTTTGTAACCTGAGGCGTTTGTAACTTGAGGTACCACTGTATTGAAATGTGGACAATTCTCTTGTCTTCAAGGCAGAGCTCCAAGTTCAAGTGAGCTTTTGACTTCTAGTTTTCAAAGCTGTCTATTCTTCTTTCCTGAGATTTCCCTTCAGCCCAGCTGCCAGAAAAGAGCTGTGTTTAACTTTCTCTTTCCTCCCTCCTCTCTCTCTCTCTCTCTCTCTCTCTCTCTCTCTCTCTCTCTCTCTCTCTCTGATTTACCGGGATTGCAGTTTGATTCTCCCCACTGTCCCACTGTTAAGGTCGCACAGGTCTCAACAAATGGGATTTTTGTAAACCCCCGGCCCTTTCAAGACTTCTTTCCTTTTTTTGCATTTTCCAAATGGAGGATCCCATGTCTCTTAGTAACCTTGACATTTTCATGAGCCCGCATCTGTTCACTAGTTCCTGGTGATTCACTAAACGTAGGGCCTTCCAAGCAGTCAATTATCTTTTTAAAAATATGATAAATGTTCTGTTGTTTCTCAATTGCTGCAGGCAAATGCAATTTACACATATCTCCAAATGCAATATTCTATCACTGGGCGAAATTCAATTCCCTTCTCCGTCTGGGTGTTGATTGCAATAGTTTATTCAGTTCAAGGCCAAACTAGGCAGCACTTTCAATGCATCTTTGCATCTAGCTTGCAGGTTTTAAAAATGCAATTTGCATCTACTGTGGGGGCTGATAATTAATGGGATTTTTAGCTAGCACAGAGAGGGAATCCCGAGGAATATCCTTCCTCTGAAGCTAGGATTTGCATATATATATTTAATTATTTTTTCCAACACTTAACAGAATCAAAAATGAAAATATAATCTCATACAACATTAAAGGGTATTCCAGGTGAACACAACAGAGATGGGCACATAACACTGACAATTTCTGACTGCACAGAAATCGCAGTCATACATTCCAAATGCCTATATATGCTTTCTGAACCTCCCTGCTGTTGCTAGATTTGTATACAATAAAGTCATACCAGTGAATGTGTTTCTGTGTTTCTTTCTGTTCAGTATGGGAAACTTTAGGGTGAGTATTTCATTCAAGGCAATGTGCCATAATTTGACAGATTGCATATTAGCTACCTTTAGGCTACCATCATTCTCACTGTTTTTAACACATACCTTATTAAATTATTAAAGAGGAAGCTTTTCTTTTCCTCCATATATGTTCAGTAAAGCTAGCTGAGGCATTATCACAATGGCTTTTACATATTCTAATCATTTCCAGAAATATGGTGTCCTAGAATTCTGGTACCTTAACACATGGCCACCACATGTGTTGGCATGGCCCTCTTTTTCTGCACACTTTTCAGCATCATTTTGAGTATGTTTTATTTATATATAAAAGCATCAGGTAGGCCAATCTCCTGCCCCCAACCTTTGCTGAAATTTATAGACTCCTGTGACTGCTTTTGGTTTAAAAAGAAATTGGATAAAACAAAACAACATCTGTAATTGACAGCTGTGTTTAGTTTGGGCCTCAGAATTGTAAGCACTTTCCTCTGGTCTCAACCATTATTTATTTAGTCAATTTATATCCCGTTCTTCCATCCAAAGGAGCCCAGGATGCTACAGGTGAAAGCCTTATTTTCCCCTCTGTGTCTCTGTGTGCCAATATATAAATTGTAGATTTTGAAGCAAGGAAGTAAAAATGCACCGTGACAATTTGGTTCCCTGCGTAGACACCCCCCCAAAGACATTGCAAAAAGGGAGTGTGAACCTTCCTTAAATTTTAACCTATTTTGGTGCTATCTATGCAAGTTCAAACTAAAGGTTTTCAATTGTTATTTACAGGAAATATTTTTTGTGGGTTATATCAAGCTAAGTTATACACAGAGCAGACCCACTGAAATCAATGAACTCAACTTAGATTAATAGCATCCTTTATTTTTATTTTTTTTCAGCATCTCTTAGTTCCCACTGCTGACAAGTGACCCTGTGAGAGTGGCTTTGCTGTTGCCTGCTTGGAATCAAGTCCATAATTTTTGTGGGGAAGCCACTACCACATAAATAGATATGGATTAAGTGTAAGGTATTGGTTGTGTTTTTTTAAAGGGATGCAGGTGGCACTGTGGGTTAAACCACAGAGCCTAGGACTTGTCGATCAGAAGGTCAGCGGTTCGAATCCCTGTGATGGGGTGAGCTCCCGTTGCTCGGTCCCTGCTCCTGCTAACCTAGCAGTTCAAAAGCACGTCAAAGTGCAAGTAGATAAATAGGGACCACTCTGGCGGGAAGGTAAATGACATTTCCGTGCGCTGCTCTGGTTTGGCAGATGCTGGCCACATGACCTGGAAGCTGTACGCCGGCTCCCTCGGCCTATAGAGCGAGATGAGCGCGCAACCCCAGAATCAGTCACAACTGGACCTAATGGTCAGGGGTCCCTTTACCTTTTTATTGGTTGTGTTTAGAATAGATTTATGAAAGATTTAGAAAACTCATTTATTAGAATATATGTATGAGATTGTATGGAGAAAATATGGAATAACAGATACAAATTTGCTTAAAATGTATTTAGGAAGTGCAGTGTAAGCTATGGAAGTCAATCAATATTGAGATATTTGTAGAATAAATTTGGAAGAAATTCTTCCAATTTTTCTTCTTATTTTTTCATTTTCTTTTTTTTCTTTTTATGTGTGTGCTTATCTGAAAAATATATGTATGTATGTATTTTGCTTGTATTTTATAATAATTATGTTAAATAAAATTTAATAATTAAAAAAAAACCCAGATATGAAGTTGTCCAGTATTTAATTTCTGGTGGTAGGCTGGAAGACAAGCTGAGGTTTAAAAGGGAATAATACTGAATAAAGAAAAAAAATGTATTGTGACCCAAATGTCAATTCAGAACCACACATTTCATCCTGGAACGGACTCTTCCAAAGCCAAAGGGTAGCTTGCGTGGTTCTGAACTTGGAGCCCTTTCAAGTATTAAGACTCCCCAGCATAAACAACCGACAGAAGTACGTGGCATTTCCAGAGACTATTAAGCAGTCAACACCTACAGTAAACCTGCAGGGGAATATTTAAGAAGTCTGTGGTGCGTTCAGAAACAGTCATCAGTTTGACAGCTGCAGCTGCCTTGGAGATATACTTGCAAGAAGAACTAATCTGAGGCCTCCTCAGATAAAACTATGCCAGTCGTTAAAGTAAAGAGCCCATCTAAAACACAACAATTACCCAACTTCAAAGGCACTCAAGGAACTTAAAACCACAGTGTGGAACGTACCTACATATGACCTGCGCCAAGAAGCGCAAATCGTGCCAGACCTAGGGAGCCTTTATGCCATGCTTGGTAGGATTAAGAAAGACCTTCTCCCCACTGCTGGAAAGTTTGATGGCAAGGAGATCACCAGTAGAAACAAGTACCTCATGCTGGGTGGTGCACTGTTTTGAATTTTATTCTTGTGGAACAAACGTTTCCAGACAGCACTTGATGTACTGCTGTGTGGACATGAAATGGAGCCCAGGGCTGGCCCATGATATATTGCTGCCTGAGGCAAACGTCAAATTGGATCCTTTCCTTTACAATACATATAGGGAACTGATGGTTGAATCTTACTTCAAAATGGATGGTGCGATGAAGGTGATGGACGAATGGAACTGGCAGAAATGACTGGCAGAATCCAAGACCAGGGAGAAGAGTCAGTGGAGGAAGATTGGAAGAAACTTAAAGACTATCTACAGAAACATTGTAAAATTAATGAATGTTAGAAGGATGTTGGAATGAAGTTATGTGGTTTTAGCAGAAATGTTATAAAGGTTTAGGAAAAAACAGACTGCTAATTGGTGAAAGGAGGGAAAGTAAAGTTACATTATATTAAGATAAATTACAGGACAAAAATTGGAAAAGATGGAAAGGATTTGCTGAAACAGTTAACCAAACTAGAATACAAAAAAGGGAGGTGTGAGGAGGTGAAGGAAACAAGCAAATGAAAGATAAGTTATGGGAAGATTCGCTGTATTTTTTTAATGGATTTTATTTTTCTGTTTTTTCTTCGTTCTTTTTCTTTTTTCCTTTTTTCCTTATTGTGATGTGTTGTTTTGTTTTTGTTTAATATGGTGTTTTTACTTTTTCTTTTTGTAACCTTTAAAAATATTATTTAAAAAATTATTTAAAAAAACTAAATGGATGGTGCATTCTCCACGGCAAGCTGAGGGACACATACAGCTCAGACTGAGGGCTTTTCGGCCCTCAGAATCTGCCACCTGATCTGGCTGCCTCATTCTGTCTAATAGTAGGGCCAGCCTTGATGGAGTCCACATTACAACAGCCGAGCTATGTTTTTTAGCTTGTTTGTTACATTTATGCCCCACCTGCAGTGCAGGGGGGTGGACCCTCATGGTGGCGCTGTGGGTTAAACCACAGAGCCTAGGACTTGCCGATCAGAAGGTTGGCGGTTCAAATCCCCGCGACGGGGTGAGCTCCTGTTGCTCGGTCCCTGCTCCTGCCAACCTAGCAGTTCAAAAGCACGTCAAAGTGCAAGTAGATAAATAGGTACCGCTCCAGCGGGAAGGTAAATGGCGTTTCCGTGCGCTGCTCTGGTTTGCCAGAAGCGGCTTAGTCCTGTTGGCCACATGGCCCAGAAGCTGTACGCCGGCTCCCTCGGCCAATAAAGTGAGATGAACGCCGCAACCCCAGAGTCGGTCATGACTGGACCTAATGGTCAGGGGTCCCTTTATCTTTACCTTTTTATTATTCTTTCCACACACAAAAAATGCCTGAGGTGACTGACGATAATATCTCATACATAATAAACAAGCAGTATTGCAACAAATATCACAAAATTAGAATTTTTAACATTTAAAAAGAGGCAGCCAGTTAAAAACACAAAGCAGGAATACAGATTAACACATGGAACAGCAGAGAAAAATAAATCACCTCAGTGGTCCAAGGCTTGTTTAAAGAAAAAGAGCTGAGGGCCGTTAATGTCCCCTCAGCCGGGAGCTCCAAAGGCAGCGGGAAGACACCTAGAAGGATGGCGCTGCAGCTGAAATGCTTAAATCTGGAATGTCTAGCCAGTATGTACACCTCTATTACCTTCTTCCAACTGGAAGGGAAGAGAGATACTATAGGATGTACATAAACATGACACAGACAACTGGAGAATATAACAGCTATTGTGGAAGAATCCCCCTTCTGGCACCATTAGGGACGGCATTTGCCTGGGTATTTTGGTTGATGTCCAATTGAGTAGACCCTGAAACGCTGTGTAGCTTTAGAGTGGAGAGATTCAACAGTGGGTATGATTTTTCTCTCAGTGCCAATATGCCCTGCAGAGAGTAGAGCAAGCTGGTTGGGAACTCCAGGAGCTTCAGGCAAAGATTCAGCCTGTGTGCTCCTGCCAAGCTCTGGTCAGAGCAGTGGATTACAGCAAAGAAGCCTCTTTGCTGTAATTGCAGATTAAGAAGAAGAAAGAGCAAGTAATATGGTAAAGCGGAGCCACAGCTTCTGGGGGCAGGCTTTCTCTTTAATCTAAGTATGGGGAACTTGGTTTCAGTTGCTGCTGATATTTGGCTAGAGACACCTAGAAATCTGCCACCCCTCATGGAAGATCCACTTGCAACAATGAGGAATGAAATTCCGAGATAAGGGTGTGGTCATGCATCCTATTTTGCAGAGGACAGTCCTCTGTCTGAAGGGCTTTCCGAGAGCAGTCACCCTTTGAAAGATGTATTCTCTGTGAAGGGCTGTCTGGACCAATGCTGGTTTAAAGAGCCATTAGAAGAGAGATAAGGAGCGGCCTTGACGTTGACCATTGACAGTGAGCAGCAGATGGAGAGCAGACTGAGCAGATCACTGGGCCACCGTCTTCTACAGCATGGTGGCAAAACGTACTGTATTTTTCCTTGTATAAGACGCCCCTATGCATAAGACAACCCCTATTTTTTGAGCCCAAAATTAAGAAATAATTACAGTGGTACCTCAGATTACATACACTTCAGGTTACAGACTTCGCTAACCCAGAAATAGTGCTTCAGGTTAAGAACTTTGCTTCAGGATGAGAACAGAAATCGTGCTCCGGCGGCGCGGCGGCAGCAGGACGCCCCATTAGCTAAAGTGGTGCTTCAGGTTAAGAACAGTTCCAGGTTAAGAACGGACCTCCGGAAAGAATTAAGTACTTAACCCGAGGTACCACTGTAATTGCAACATTCCGTGTATAAGACGACCCCCAATTTTAAACTTCAAAAAAAATGGGGAAAACCATAGTCTAACACGGAAAAATATTGTATTTCTATTTAAATAATAGAAATTCTTTATGAATATGTATCTATATACATAAATTAGCACATGTGTGTGTTATGCAAACCAGTATCCTCTATTGTCCTCTTCTAAAGCGATGCGTTTCCTCCCTTTGGGCAATGTGCGATTGGCCACTTGTATTGCTGATCCACCAGACCTTGCTTCTCGTTTCCTTGCCATATGACACTGAGCCATGACTCATACTTAACCGCTTCAGAGTTCATGCCACACCCTTGCCACTTGCAAGGTAAGGTCACTGCTGTGGATGTCCTTGCATCAAACCAGCCTACTCAGCATTGGGACAAATTTTCAAACAGAAACAGCTGCGTTCGCCTGGATACGTGCACAGGATGAAAAATGGATCCATCCCAAAAAGTGAAATAGCCAATTCTAAGAGACCCAGAGGTCGCTCAAAGCTCTGATGTAAGAATGTTTGAGTAAGAGGCTTTGACGTGAATGAGTGGAAAGCTCTGGCAAATGATAGGAACATCTGGTGCCACAGAATGTAGGCTGGCACAGCACTGTGATGAGCTATGGCCCCTACAGCTCCAGAACAAACACAACCGTAAGATGCAGAGAGTCACCTAAGACCTTCCTACTGAAGCCTTGCCAATCTGGTATTGGCCTCTTCACACAACAGAGGGAATTTAATTCAAATCATCCAAAGAGGTGCTGCAAGACTTTCATCTTGCACAGATGGACAGCTGCAACAGGAGTATCTCACAGAGTTGATTTGAGAAGAAGCAAGTGCTAGATAATTCACCCTTAATAATATTACAATAAGCAAGCTGGTATTGCAAACTACTGCTATGGCTGGTTATTGGTTCCAGTTATGTCAAATATATGAAGCTGGCTTTGAACTACAGGAACAGGTAATGAAGGTTATACCTTGAGTTTTTGTTGAGGATGCAAAAATCATATTGTGATCTGCTCAGCTGTGTGTGTGTGTGTGTGTGTGTGTGTGTGTGTGTGTGTTTTCATATGGAAATAACAATTTGGGACCGGGCCATTGCAACTGATCATAATGTGCCTCTTTGCACCAGATCAAATGTATTTATGCAAACTACAAAATTGAAATCCAAGAAAATTGCCTTCATTAAGTTATAAATGAAACCATTTGCTGTACTGACAAAGACATTTCCAACCTGCTTTTGGCATAAAAATTTGTCTTTTATAGCCCATATTGGCATGCATGACTCCTGCCTTTCAATTATGAATGCCTTGGGGTGACCAGCAAACAATAATTCCAGCTGCTGCTGACAGAAGACACCGCTGCTCTGCTGCATTATATTGCTCTGATGGATGTATATTCCCAATATGCTAAACACCCTGTGTGTCAGTGGCATCTGCAGCAGCAGGGATTTTGAAATTAGGTCAGGTATATTGATGGGCTGCAGGATAAAAATGATGGATTAAGTAATATGTAAATACGCATTAGCGTATGTATGCAAGAACAGGCCTCAGTACTTCCAGAGTGTGTGAAGTCTGTCGCAGCAAAAAACAAACAAACAACCCAAAGGTGCCACAATAATCTTTATTATTTGATTAATACCGCACTGCTCTTATCATTTGGACACTGGGCTGTGCCTGAATATGCAGATTTTTCAAACGTTTGATTCATTTAAGATATGCATTGGACTTATGGAATGTTAATCCCATACACACAGTCTATCATTATGAACGACAATCCAGGGCTGGATCTACACGGACCTGTTTCACATTATTTCCCCCTCTTAGAATGATATTAGAGACGTCGTTCTAAAACGTTACAGGGCATACTGGTTAGTTAAAACCTTTTTATACCTTGGTTCCCCCCCCCCCCAATCAAATGTAATACCTGGCCACACCATTTTCCAAAACGCTGTTTCTTCCACTGCTGCTGGTTGATTTGCTCCCCCCTCTGGCGTCACATTTTAACTCTTCCTTCCTCCCTCCCTCTCCTTTGTTATCCGCCCCTCAAATACCATTGGAGGGGAGCTGGAGTTTGAATGCAGTAAAAAAAAGGGAGGGGACAAAGCTACATAAGTACATATGAGGAGAGTTTCACCAATAAAGCAGCATAAAATGATTTAAAATTAAGTGATTAAAAAAGACAAGGTAATAAACGTAAAAAGTAGGACATCATGTGTCTATCAACGTTATCAAAACCATACCTTAATCCAGGCATAGGCAAACTCCGCCCTCCAGATGTTTTGGCCTCAGTCCAGTATATCTGAAGGAGTGTCTCCACCCCTATCGTTCTACCCGGACGCTGAGGTCCAGCGCCGAGGGCCTTCTGGTGGTTCCCTCACTGCGAAAAGCCAAGTTACAGGGAAGCAGGCAAAGGGCCTTCTCGGTATTGGCACCCTCCCTGTGCAACACCCTCCCACCAGATGTCAAAGAGAACAACAACTACCAGACTTTTAGAAGACATCTGAAGGCAGCCCTGTTTAGGGAAGCTTTTAATGTTTGATGCATTACTGTTTTTTAATATTTTGTTGGAAGCCGCCCAGAGTGGCTGGGAAGCCCAGCCAGATAGATGGGGTATAAATAATACATTATTATTATTATTATTATTATTATTATTATTATTATTATTATTGGGACTACAACCCCCGTCATCCCTACCTAACAGGACCAGTGGTCAGGGATGATGGGAGTTGTAGTCCCAAAACATCTGGAGGGCCATGTTTGCCTATGCCCTCCTTAATCCTTCCTTAACATTTAAAAACCATGAGTGTAGATTCACCCCCCCCCACACACACACATATTTTATCAATATGAACCACAATTCAGGTCATGCTTGATGGTAGCACAACCAAGAGTGGCAAAGGGTGGTGTTAACAAAAGGTTGTCAAGGGCATTGCATCTATTGAAACAGACACGGCTTGTCCCAGTTTTTGCACCTGTTTCAGCCAAAGCAACTGGGCAACTTCTGAACAGATCCTGTTCATGGTAATGTATGTAGGAGAATTGATGCTTTTTAATTCTGGTGTTGGAGGAGACTCTGGAGAGTCCCATGGACTGCAAGAAGATCAAACCTATTCTTTCTTAAGGAAATCAGCCCTTAGTGCTCACTGGAAGGACAGATACTGAAGCTGAGGCTCCAATACTTTGGCCACCTCATGAGAAGAGAAGACTCCCTGGAAAAGACCCTGATGCTGGGAAAGATGGAGGGCACAAGGAGAAGGGGACGACAGAAGTTGAGATGGTTGGACAGTGTTCTCGAAGCTACTAACATGAATTTGACCAAACTTCAGGAGGCAGTGGAAGACAGGAGTGCATGGCGTGCTCTGGTCCATGGGGTCACGAAGAGTTGGATACGACTAAACGACTAAACAACAACAACAAATGTAGGAGAAGGAGCCAGAGTACAGTTCGTGAGAGGGATATGTTTGTCTTAAAGCTGGTGAATCTGGTGGCATGTGCTAGAGGATCACTAAAGGGCAGCAAATGGCCCGTTTGTTATTATTGCCACCACAGTCAGGAGTTCTGTTTGTGTTCTGTGTCCCAGGCATCACAATGTTGGGGCTGTCTTTGACCTGATGCCCATTTCATTTATTGCAGTGTTTCTCAGAATTTAAAATATTAATGTGTGTGGTTTTCTGGGAGTTTTCTTTTTCTTTGGTATGTTCAGGATGCTGACTTTGTTTCTAATTCCAAGCCTACAAATGAAACCATTTGGCATTTATCGTTTCTTTATCCTTATTCCCAGCTTCCAGCACCCCAGTAAAACCGTGGAAACGCTTATCTCCTTCCCACCCAAACCCTGGAAGAGCTCCAACTCACCACTTTCGAAATAGCTTGGTTTTGGAAAACTCGAGTAATGATCCTTTCCCAAACTGGCTCATCCATCTTGCTCCGATATCATGCATTGTTGCTTTTTTGCTAATTACAATGCTACTGTGGAAATTGGTTTGGTGCCTGTTATCCATAAGAAAGCAATGGGCTAAAAACCATCAGATAACTTATTTTCTTAATGGTCTTACATGTCGGGGCTTCAACCCATGCTGTCACCCAACTGTCCCCACTGCCACACAGCAGCCATTCTGCGTGGCAAGACATTTTGCTGCCTGGGGTGAAGGACAAGATGGAACCCCCAATCGTTTCAGGTTCAAACTGGCAATTGAATCTTCTCCATGACTCTCAGAGGCAGAAGGCTAGTATTGAGGGTATAAAGATTTACATCGAGATCGGCCACCCTGTGGGTCCTGCCGCCTAAGGTGGTCACCTCACCTTGCCTCATGGGTGGACCAGCCCTGAAGACAGACCATGTAGGACATTGAGCTTTGTGCTTCAACAGAAGGGTACAGGAAGACCAGCCCTCTGCTGCACCCCAGCATCTACTGCCTAATGATAGGGCTGGTCCCATGCTCAGTGGTTAGGTTACTGACAGCATCTAATCAGGTTTGTGAGCAGCTGCTCTCTAGATGTTCCTGCTGTCCCTTGCTTTATTTTGGAAGCGTTGTAAACGTGTAAGCCCCTTATATTTGGGCTGGCTTTTGGAAAATCAGGGGCATAGTACATAGGAGATTTGTTATAATTCCCTTAATTCAGATACCGTATATATAGATGATAGATAGACAGATGATAGATAGATAGATGATAGATAGATAGATAGATAGATAGATAGATAGATAGATAGATGATAGATAGATAGATAGATAGATAGATAGATAGATAGATAGATGATAGATGATAGATAGATGATAGATAGATGATAGATAGATAGATGATAGATAGATGATAGATAGATAGATGATAGATAGATTAGATGATAGATAGATAAATAGATAGATAGATGATAGATAGATAGATGATAGATTAGATAGATTGATAGATAGATAGATGATAGATAGATAGATAGATAGATAGATAGATAGATAGATAGATAAATGATAGATAGATAGATAGATGATAGATAGAGATAGATAGATAAATAGATAGATAGATAGATGATAGATAGATAGATAGATAGATAGATAGATAGATAGATAGATAGATATAGATATAGATAGATAGATAGATAGATAGATAGATAGATAGATAGATGATAGATAGATAGATAGATGATAGATAGATGATAGATTAGATAGATAGATAGATAGATAGATAGATAGATATAGATAGATGATAGATGATAGATAGATAGATAGATAGATAGATAGATAGATAGATAGATAGATGATAGATTAGATAGATAGATAGATAGATAGATAGATAGATAGATGATAGATGATAGATGAGATAGATAGATAGATGATAGATAGATAGATAGATAGATAGATAGATAGATAGATAGATAGATAGATGATAGATAGATGATAGATTAGATACCAGTTTGCAGAATACTATTACCTTCCATCAACATGTGAAATGGGACTCCTAGAATAAATCGCCTAGAATATGTAAATCTGTAGACATTTTGGTTCAAAAATTGGGCTGGTGGTTATAGGGAGAGGCAAAATGTGTCCTATTCTGTGCGTCTGCCATAAAACCTAGGGAACAAGCTGCACTACCAAAATGATTAAGGTTTTAAATGACAATTTTAGGTTATATTTTAGTGATCAAGATTTAATATATATTTTTAACAGCTGCTGTATCTGAATTGTCTCTGTTATGCCCAATTGCAATTCAATGTATTCCTGTTGTGTTTTGTGATTTTCCTGATATTGTAAGTGAGCCGGAACTGGTCTGTGACCGTAATAATAAAATTCATTTAATGTGCCCTGAAAGTGTTCTCAGATCTCCACTGGTTTGAATCAGCATGTCAACTTCCTATGCTCCTAAATGGAGGGTTGGGATTTTGACTCAAAGTACAATTTGCAATCCTATGGACACACACCTGGGAGTAATTCTTGCTGAACTGACGAGGCTTACTTCTGAATAGACATAGGTACATACCTTCCTATTTAAGTTAATTGGTGTCTGAATTGAGCCAGAGAGACAGTGCACCAGTTCTATATAACCAAATACTAGCTCCCAGCAAGATACAAACCCAGCACTGCTTTCCCTTCCGATCATGTCCGATGTAGCTTATTAAGTAAAATCTTTGACTACCTATAGCTTTCAGAAATGTTTAATCCATGTTGGGGAGCTTGATATAAATCCCTTAACATTTCCCACTTCAGCAATAACGTTCAGGTTAAATAAATCACACACACACACACACGGAAACTAGAAAGGAAGATCGTAATGATCAGTTTTTTCTCCAGTTTGCTAGCTTCTCTTATAAACCTAATTAGCATCAGCCTCTTCTTGCTGCCGTAATAATTAGAATATTACTTTGGAAAATCCCTTGGAGGAACGAAATTGTGAGTATTATTTTTTTAATTACTATTCTGTGTCAGGTTGCTTATATGAGGATATATTTCTGCCACTAAACTTCCTCCCTTCATTGGAGTCTATTTAATACTCTTCTCTGGAGGGTGAAAACAGATAACCACTTAATGCATGGTTAATGTTTCGAAATGTTCTGAACTCAGCATTTCAGTGCTCCCGCAATTGTAGGTAGCTATGGACATAGCAATGGTAAACTCAGCACATGACTAGAGTCTGCTGGCGAATTATTCCTCGTACAGTTAGAGCTTCCATATGGAATGTTTTGGGGCCATGATCCTATGGGGCAAACAGCATTCTGTTTTCATACCAAGGACCTGTGGGAATGAGATACTTTCAATTCCTACATCATTAATGAGCATAGCAGTTATCCTGAGCTCTTACCCTTGAGGGCTAATTGCAACGAGGAGACTGGAAATTTCCAAACAGCTATTTGGAAGGTCTGCTCTTGGTTCTGATGGACTCTTATATTCTTGAAATCTGTTTGTTTAGGGCAGGTTCTAGCTCTGGGTTCAAGCAGTAAGCAAGGAGGTTGCTCAGGCCATATACATCTATTGTCCCACAGAATCTGAACCAGACCCTGCGATCATCCTCTGAGGCCCTTCCACGTGGGCAAAAGGTTTGGAGGATGGCAACACGAGGAATGGCCTTTTCTGTGGTGGCTTCCCACTTGTGGGATGCTCTCCCCAGGGAGGCTCCCCTGGCACCTTCATTACATATATTTAGGTGCCCAGGCAAAACTTTCCGCTTCTCCCAGGCCTTTGGCTAATTAAACAAAGCCTTTTAAACTGTGTGTGTGGTGGTGGAAGGTTATTGTTTTGTTTGCTACTATATTGTGTATTTTTGTGTTTTTATGTTCCAAACCACCCTGTGATCCTCTGATGAAGGACAGGATAGGAATTTAATAACTAACAATAATAAGTAATACACCGCTTGTATGCCAAAATGGCTTCTGAGCTCATTACAACTATAAAATCAATACATAACTAAAATGGACTAACCCCTGAGTCCTTAATACATCCTTAATCAAAATATACAACAAAGCAATCTATAACAATGAAAACCAATAAAAAACAGTTAAAACAATAGGATCAGAAATTCAGTCTAGGAGGTGTTCATTCCCAGAAGCCCATGAGAAAATTCTGACCATGTATTTTCTTTCTTTCTTTCCTTCCTTTCCCTGCCTGCACCTTTCCTAGTTTTATCTGATTCAACTTTTGGAGAGACCTGCCTGTCTTATATTAATGTTTTCACTTGGTGGTTTGTCTGACGGTTGGCAAAAGTGTGTGTCTTTTGTAGCATGGAGCTGCGCCTTTTCATTTTTCACCAGTTTCCAGTGCTCTTCCCTGTTGTATATGGACGAGAATTCTATTCCACAGAAAAGGGGCAGCCACACAAAAGGCGCTGCTGCAATATACTGCAGAGCAGGCTTCTGATATCTTTGCAAGAGAAACTCTCTCCCAAAAGACTGGTCTGTCTGTCTGTCTGTCTGTCTGTCTGTCTGTCTGTCTCTCTCTCTCTCTCTCTCTCTCTCTCTCTCTCTGTGTGTGTGTGTGTGTGTGTTAGTTAATGTGACCTTTCAGTATACTTTAACATATTATAACAATACAGTGGTACCTCGGGTTACAGATGCTTCACGTTACAAACGCTTCGGGTTACAGACTCCGCTAACCCAGAAATAGTACCTCAGGTTAAGAACTTTGCTTCAGGATGAGAACAGAAATCGTGTAGCAGCAGCAGCGCAGCAGCAGCAGGAGGCCCCATTAGCTAAAGTGGTCTTCAGGTTAAGAACAGTTTCAGGTTAAGAACGGACCTCCGGAACGAATTAAGTACTTAACCTGAGATACCACTGTATACTTATGTACTTGTCCTAAGGTAAATATTGTGCACTTTGACCTGCGCAAGGTGGTGTCGTGCTTTCCCCTTTTCAGCTAATAGTCCTGATCCAAATCACTCCATCTCCAGTGGTTTTTAGGCACCCATTTACTCTAACATCAAGTCTAATTTGGCATTTTGGGTATTGTTCCAGCACAAGGGCACTTAAATGCAGACCTGTCACATTCCTGTAATCCTTGGCTGAGAACTGGATTGTTCCATTACACGTATTGATACATTTTTCACGCATTTTAAGTTATTTTAACACACGTACAATATCTTCCCTCCGTTTGAGTTTGCTTTGCTGAACGATGCCAGCAACCGTGTTACTCTGAATGTTTATTGCATCCCTGGCAAGCTCTGCTCTTAAGTAATCAGCACTTTCCTTCCTCATTTGTTGTGCAGAGTAATTGTGTTTATTCTGCCTACACTGATTCTCTGACCTGTGGACATAGTTATCAGTTTTACCTCCTTGTAAATAAGCCTCGTTCAGTTGGTGATGAATGATTGTGTCTTTCGCTCTGTGCTTATTCAATCCAGAGTGTCCCAAAGAGCAACAAAGCGGTAGAATTCTTTAAACTCTGAATCGCAAGCCCCCCTGGAGCGAAACAAAGAGATTGCAGAACTGAAGTCACTTCGAGTTTTTGATCTATGGAAAAGCACATTTTTTTGAATACTACTTTCTGCCCTGGCCCTCCTATTCCCATTACACTTTATCAGAAAGAATCTGCATAATTCATCTGAAAGATGCTGTACTTTGAACTGCAGCTTTCAAGTCTTAATTGTTAGCGCGCAAGTGGCTATTAGCAGCTGTCTAATTTTCTGCGGAAAGGTGGCGTTACTTGGGTGGTGGTTGTATTTTTAAAAAAAGTTTAAAAGGTTGGAATAAAGATGTGATGCATTTTATTTATTTATTTATTTTCAGCATTTATAAACTGCACACACACACACACACACACACACACAAAGCTACAAAGATTTTTGCCTGGACAGGCGGAGTCCCCAAAACCCTGGGTGTCCCCTGTGTGGAATAATGACTCAAGACAACGTGCTATGGGATTAAAATTGGCCACAACTTTATTAGGTTTCAGATGTGAGTATACCTTGGCTCGCGCTTTGGCCATTTATCCCTCCCACTGGGGATCTGGGGAACATCAGGGTTATCCAGAGGGGGGTGGATGGGCTGGCTCTGGAGAATACATGTATATGTTCAAGCAGAGAGAGCCCGCCCCCGTTACGCCACCATCGCAGTGGAGAGCAATGACAACCCCTTGGCGTATGGCCAAAGCCTCCCCTCAAAACATCCCCTTTAATGGGGAAGCCTGGGATCACCGCCACAAAGAGAAGGGGGGTGAGTCACGCTAAACGCCCGCCCCCAATTTAGGGAAGATAGACTAAAGGCCTGATACCACCAAAGTTTTGACGTTTTGCTATGGGAAAGGCAAACCTGCCAATGCAGGAGCATTCGTTTCCTGCCCTTCAACAGTGACCTTGATGTAGCAGCGCCTGCGTACCTGTGGAGAAAAGGTTAACCTGCAAAAGAAGTCTTAACTGAGGATGGGTAGGGTGAGAGAAGCTATGGAGTCAACTGACGATTCCCAGGTAAGATCCTCCCCCTATTGTGTGGGCAGGGTGGTCCTTCCCCCTACCTGGCCTGATCACCTTGGCAACGCCTCCCCAGGCAGGATTGGGCAGCTGGCTGAGGTAGGTGGAGACCTCCAGGTATCCCACTTGGGGAAGGCGAAGCCAAGCCTGTGTTAATGGTGCCACATAGGGTCCAGGGGGCTGCGGCGACCAAGCAAAGGGTGCCCCCCATTCAGTGTGGGGAGTGGTCATTCCAGCACAATCAACAAAATGGTTTTGCTGGTTCATTTATTGTTGATTACTACTTTTGTTATTATTGTGATTGTGTAAAAAAATAAATAAATCTTGTTGTAAGCTGCGTTGAGCATGGTTTTAACGATGGAAAGGCGGCATACAAATACAATTATGTATGTATATATTATATATGATAACAAATATTCAAATATCTAAAGGGCTATCACATGGAAGATGGAGCAAGCTTGTTTTCTCCTGCTCCTGAGGCTAGGACCTGAACCAATGGATTCAAGTTACAAGAAAGAAGATTCTGACTAAACATCAGGAAGAATGGTATGAGTTGATGGTAAGAGCGGTTGGATAGTGGAATAGTCTCGCTCGGAAAGTTGTGGACTCTCCTTCCTTGAAGATTTTTAGGCAGAGATTGGATGGCCATCTGTCATGGATGCTTTAGTTTAGATTCCTGCGTTGCAGGGGGTTGGAACCCCTCGGGGTCTACAATTCTATGATTGTATGTATGCATGTGGGACGTGGGTGGTGCTGTGGGTTAAACCACACAGCCTAGGACTTGCCAATCAGAACGTCGGCGGTTCGAATCCCCGCAACGGAGTGAGCTCCCGTTGCTCGGTCCCTGCTCCTGCCAACCTAGCAATTCGAAAGCAAGTCAAAGTGCAAGTAGATAAATAGGTACCACTCCAGCGGGAAGGTAAACAGCATTTCCATGCGCTGCTCTGGTTCACCAGAAGCGGCTTAGTCATGCGGGCCACATGACTCGGAAGCTGTACGCTGGCTCCCTCGGCCAATAAAGTGAGATGAGCGCCACAACCCCAGAGTCGGCCACGACTGGACCTAATGGTCAGGGGTCCCTTTACCTATGTATGTATGTATGTATGTATGCAAAATGACATGACATGACATTTAAGACAATAAAACACAATTAAGAGCACCATAGTTTAAACAGCAACAATGCAGAAATACAAACCAATCTAGCGATCCAGAGCAGGCTTAATCAAATCCACTGTAAGATTAGATTAAAAGGGGTTTTTTATTTTAAAAAAAGCACAATAGTTCTGTGTGAAATAGTGCTCTTTAGGCAGATGTAGAAGTTGGAAAAAGAAAACAGAGATTCTCCTGAATGTGCTCTTCACTGTGAGGCTTGCTCAATGTATCTGCTTCTGTGTGTTCACCATAGCTGTCAATTTACAGATTTGAAAATAAGGGACCAGCAGCCTTGAAAATAAGGGATCAGCAGCCAAAATAAGGGATTTTCCGGGCACAGGTATGTTCAACTTCTGAGCCCCTCTGAGCCAAAGGCAGAAAGCCCAGCCAGCAGCCAAATGAAGCCTCATCAATAAGGGACAGCAGCGGGACATGACGCTGGGATAAGGGACTGTCCCGCCAAATAAGGGACACTTGACAGATATGGTGTTCACTCCTTGTTGTATCACTGTGACAAGTCACTGTAGGAAATTCTGTTGTTTGTACTGAAGCTCCTCTACTTTTGCCATGACCTTAAGGCAGACCTGGTCAACTTGTGACCATCAAGTCAAGAACTGTCTATCAACCATGTATGGCTAAGTACACCTCTCCACCTGGTTTCATAGTTTGGGAGAGTTATTGAGAGCTTACATGGTCAATGGGCTGTCTTTGTATAAAGGTCTGGTTTAATGACAGAACATAACTCTGTTCCTTTTGCCTTGCTTGCCTCTCTCGGGTGAGGACACAGCCTGTGAAACATGTCTCAGCTGTGCGTTACTGAAGCTTGGACCCTTACTGTTTTAACTTACAGAGTCTCACTAAGGCAGTTTGAGAATCTCTGGTCTAGCTACAATAATAATGTGAAAACAAACTGACGGCCTGATGCAGAAAGCAAATAAACTTCTCGGACTCTAATATACATTAGATTGTGAATGGAAGATTCTAGGCACACCTGTTTTCCCCTAATGTATTACAACACTTTGCCCCCTAGAGAATTGCGACTGCAGAAGTCTCTATAATATTGTTTGGAACAGAGCTGCCACAACAGAGCCTGATTATTATTTGCATAAATAACACATCTAACTCTCATGAATGAAACCTTCCATTATGTATTTCTAAAAAGGGCATAAAATGTATTCTTGGTCTATTTTTCTCGTGCAGATCCAAATAAATAATGTGTTGTTTTTGATCAGCTTCTGTAGGTTAAAGAATTGCCATTTATCTAAATAATGCATTTTGCATTTACACAATGGAATAATTAACCAGCTTTTCTTCTGCTACTTGTTTTTATTTTATCACAGTGGCACCTACTGACTCAAAGTATGATTATTTTCTACAACGTACCCAAGTGCAAACACCCCCATCTGGAGTTTCATGTGCGCTCATGTGATCATATCCAGCTCTTACAAACGCAAATGTGCCCATTCATCTCAGGAGAGAATGTGGATGATTCTAAAGGAATGTGTACATTGCATTGCCATCTTCCATTGAGGTTAATGGAGCTTTTGTTAGGCTGATAGAGATGAGAGCATTTAGGTGGAGCATTGGAGGTGCTGTACCTGTAAATTTGCTTACTTCTTTATTACTGTTTTGTCATTTGCCATCATAATTAGGCTGGTTTTCTTATGTTGTAAAGGGTTGATCTACAGATAGCAAAATATACTTTGTCTTTTAACTGGTGCCAGCTATCGCCTCACTTACTGAATGTGGCGGCACTTCAGTTTTGAATCCTTCATCCCAAGGAAGTGAGCCACAACCCAAGCATAGTTTGGAAACATGATAAGCCATTTTATTTGGACTGGCTTTTGATAATTAGGGGTAAAGGTAAAGGTAAAGGGACCCCTGACCATTAGGTACAGTCGTGGCCGACTCTGGGGTTGCGGCACTCATCTCGCTTTATTGGCCAAGGGAGCTTCCGGGTCATGTGGCCAGCATGATTAAGTCACTTCTGGCGAACCAGAGCAGCGCACGGAAATGCCGTTTACTTTCCCACCAGAGTGGTACCTATTTATCTACTTGCACTTTGACATGCTTTCGAACTGCTAGGTTGGCAGGAGCAGGGACTGAGCAACGGGAGCTTACCCCGTCGCGGGGATTCATACTGCCGACCTCCTGATCAACAAGTCCTAGGCTCTGTGGTTTAACCCACAGCGCCACCTGCGTCCCATAATTAGGGGTATGACTGGTCTAATGTTTTATTAATTAAATAAATAAATAAATAATAATAATAATAATAATAATAATAATATGCCATATCCAAAGAAGTACTTCTGCTAATGCAAGAATGGTGGCTTGTGTAATGGGACTTCTTCTCCCCACGAAACAATATGCTCTGGAGGGTTGGGCAAAGCCTCAGAACAAATTTAGGGGGCATGCAATGGCCAGAGAGAGAAGGGAAGTTCTGTTGAACAGCCCAAAGTCCTGGTGCTCGACAAGGCACTTCTCTAAACCAATCAACCATCACCTTAATTTATATAGCGCTCTGTTTGTAATACTGTTAACCTGTCCCAAGTCTGTGAAATGAAGCTGCTAAGATAAACAGTTTCTTTTCCAAACGGAATGTATTGAAAATAAGACACCTTGCTTATGAACAGGTGTGGCGTTTGCCCTCCTAGGTGACATCATGCTGAGTCATAAGGAAAGGGTTAAAGGAGTGTGAAGTGATTGACCAGTGGGAACCCAAGGGGAGTGGGAACCCAAGGCCAGTGGGAACCCAAGTCAGAGTTCGAGTTGTTGAGGAGTCAGTTGGGTGTTAGAGAAGAGAGAGGGAGGATAAGTCTGTGGGTTGGGCTAGTTTGATGTGAGAGAGTGAGAGAATCTGTTAAGAGGAGTCAGATAGACAGTTGGGATAATCAGTTAGAAGTTATTAGGAAGGTATAGGCTACTAAAGAAATTAAGATTAAGAAACTGACAAGAAAAATTATCTGAAACCATAAACTTGTTAATGCTTATAAAATAAACTTGTTTATTTGGGTTAATGTTAACAACTGTCTGGACTCTGTGTGTACCTGAGAGAAACGGGTTGGTGGCAGTGGAGAAGCAATCACAGTGGTGGCACAGGGATCAATATACCGTCAAACGTCCAGGGACCCTGTGTGATCACCACAACGGGTATTTAGGATTGGGTCCTATATAGGTGCGCAAGATGAATCTGAATAATTTTAAAATGTGCCCTCAGGAGTAAGCCCGTCCACAGAGCACTCCCAATTTGCAAACCCAGATTGCTGCTTTGAAATGCACTGAGTTTTGCATTGACTGTGCATCTGCTTAAGTTGCATGCATTAACTGGGAAAATACAGCCATGTACCAGCATACCATAAACTGGTAAGTTGGCTATTGCCATTGTTCCACTCGTCTGCTAATGGAATTTTTTAAACCAGACATCTATGACCAACAGAAGTCGAGGGAATCAGATATGGTGAAGTTCTCATCGCTTGTGACACGTGACCAGCTGGCCAAGTGTTTATGCTCACACCATGATAAGTGTACCTGGAGCAACCAGATACCCACATCCCATGCTCTAATAGGCAATTGGGAACACAGTGCTCATCAAGTTAACTCGTGGCATTCAGATCAGTATATGTGATCTCCGCTGTTCTTGAGGCATAAGCTTCCTGGTACTTTTCCGACAGCTTCCTGGTACTTTTCCGAC
Organism: Podarcis melisellensis; assembly: GCF_964234715.1. Lineage (NCBI taxonomy): Eukaryota > Metazoa > Chordata > Lepidosauria > Squamata > Lacertidae > Podarcis > Podarcis melisellensis. The sequence goes on from NC_138544.1 coordinate 17,304,219, forward strand.
AGAGATGCGCTCTTTCAGATTCAACAGCAGAAGTAAGTAAGAGGAACCAAAGGTGCCAAAGGAACTTGATAGCCATTTATTCGGTTTACGGTGCACCGTGAGCTACCTTCACCTTTAGTTGACCTTCATTGTCATAACAACACAGCTTCTTTTGGCACAAGAAGATACTCCTATCCTTGGCTCTCTCTGGCTTGTCCTCTTTCTGTTACTTGCTTTCGTCTGTGAACTTCATACAGGATGATTTGCTGGAGAAAATTATGCTGAGCAAATATCTGAGACGTGACAAAATAAGGTATTATGTCCAGATATATGAAAAGTGATTGTTACAAGGTGCCTTTACTGTAGGAATCCTAGAATTGTTTCACACATGACACTTTCCCTGTCTGCTCAGATAATCTCCACAAAAAGGACGAACAATCTTATTACACATCATTTGTGAAAACAATAAAGGGTCTTGTGGCACCTTAAAGCAAGCTTGTGCCATAATAAATTTGCTCCTCTGTAAACAGGGGTTGCCCATGCAACATCTGTGGATACCAATGTTTCTGCTGGGACCTCCTGTGGTACCTTGGAAAGTAAATGTATTCTCAAATATCCACAATGCATGAGACATTGTTTGCTCTTCCTCCTTCACCTCCTCTTTGTACTGCTTCACTCTCCCCCATTGAACAGGCTTCCTTAAACATGCCCACATTTCACTGAGTGTGTTAAACACCCTCACATATGTTTCAGGAGATGTACAAATACAGTGGTACCTTGGCTTACAGACGCTTCGGGTTACAGACCCTTCAGGTTACAGACTCCGCTAACCCAGAAATAGTACCTCGGGTTAAGAACTTTGCTTCAGGGTGAGAACAGAAATCGTGTGCCAGCGGCATGGCGGCAACGGGAGGCCCTATTAGCTAAAGTGGTACCTCAGGTTAAGAACAGTTTCAGGTTAAGAATGGACCTCCAGAACAAATTAAGTTCTTAACCCAAGGTACCACTGCAATTCCTTCCTTCCTTCCTTCCTTCCTTCCTTCCTTCCTTCCTTCCTTCCTTCCTTCCTTCCTTCCTTTCTTCTTTTAAATTAATCTTTATCAAAATTTAAAAGACATAAAAAGAAAAAATATATAATGGCTGTCAAAACAAATATTATTGTCCAAGCCTCATCTTATTTGTTAATTTTTCTAATAACACCATTTCTAGGGCTTTTTTTCAGCCGGAACTCACTGGCACCTCTCAGGTAGGCACCATTGCCATTATAAGAGAACAAAGGAGGCATTCATGGTGAGTTCTGGCACCTCTTTTTTCTGGAAAAATAGCACTGACCATATCTCATACCACTTGGTAGTGCAGCAGCGGCTGGTGCCGACAACCTTTCCCCAATTGATGGTGGGCCCAGGGCTTCTTTTTCAGCCAGAAATTGCCGAAACTCAGTTCCGGCACCTCTCAGGTAGGTGCCATTGTCCTTATAAGAGAACGAGGGAGGTGTTCGTGGTGAGTTCAAGCACCTCTTTTTCTGGAAAAACAGCGCTGGGTGGGCCCATGTCTTATTTTCTGACATTTTAGGTAAACCAGCTACTTTGTGTCATGCCACCCCTGCATGGCAGTCATTTAACAACTGGTACCCATGGCATTATGGGACACGGGTGGCGCTGTGGGTTAAACCACAGAGCCTAGGACTTGCCGATCAGAAGGTCGGCGGTTCAAATCCCTGCAACGGGGTGAGCTCCCGTTGCTCGGTCCCTGCTCCTGCCAACCTAGCAGTTCGAAAGCACGTCAAAGTGCAAGTAGATAAATAGGTACCACTCTGGCGGGAAGGTAAGCGGCGTTTCCGTGTGCTGCTCTGGTTCGCCAGAAGCGGCTTAGTCATGCTGGCCACATGACCCGGAAGCTGTACGCCGGCTCCCTCAGCCAATAAAACGAGATGAGTGCCGCAATCCCAGAGTCGGTCACGACTGGACCTAATGGTCAGGGGTCCCTTTACCTTTACCCATGGCATTTCCCCCGAATCCCACCAGCCCCCCCCCCCAAGGTGGCCAATGCCTGCTTTTAAAAGTACTACAGGACTCCTTGTTGCTTTTAGTGCAACAGATCAGCGCAGCTACCGCCTTGGAAATAAATTGCCAAGAGCAGCCGGAGTGTTTATTATTTTGCCAGCGTTATTTTACATAGCAGCAACATAATTCAGCTGGGCAGCGCCGTTTGTTTCCCAGCAGTAAGGTATTACTTCTCAGAGTCAACCCCTGTTAAGTCTCTGTTGCATAGCTGATCTCATTATGCAGGATCACAGCTAAAGCAGCAGCAGTAACTCAATCCATTAATGCACAAGTTAAGCAAGCTGCACATAAATATTTTAAATAGGTGCTTATTTACTAGTGTAATATTGCATTATAGAATTAACTATCAGCTTCTGTCTAGCAGCGCTTGTGAAGGTTTGGGCTGCATCTCTTTAATTCTGCTTTGTGCTACCAACCACCTCCTACAGCTCCTCCTTAAGCTCTTCCAGCCAAAGTGAAATCCAGCCAGCTTAGCATAATGAGACAAAACTACGCGATTGTCTTGACTCGGGTTTCGTAATAGTAATTTTAAAAGTCCGCAACAACACTCCATTTATTCCTTAATGTTCTTAATTGGCCCTTAATTCTAGTGCTTTAACCCTGTTTTAATATGTGCTCACAGTGAAGATTTATTCTAAACGCCTTTTCAGAAAAGAATTCGAGTTTCTTAACAATTGCTATCGTATCTTTAAAGTGCAGCATCTGGCTGCAAGGATTCTGACTCTAGATGGAGCCTGTTACGTCAGTTCCGAAGGAACAACGTTGACTGCCTATACACTGTCAAGCCCAGTTCAAGGTGCTTTAAAGACATAAATGGTTTGGGCGCCACATATATGAAAGACTGTGCCGCTCCACATCAATCTTCCCGTATAGTATGATGAAGGGAGTCCTTTCTCTATGCTTTATCTATTGGAAAATTGCATTGTACGTGCACAAAATAGGCTCTTCTCTGGGCTGGAACCTGATCTGTGGAACGCCCTTCCAAGGAAGTTACGCATTACACTAATGTTGTGTATTATTATTATTATTATTAATCATCATTATTATTAATACCCCGCCCATCTGGTTTCCCCAGCCACTCTGGGCAGCTCCCAACAGAATATTAAAAATACGATAAAACATCAAACATTAAAAACTTCCCTAAACAGGGCTCCTTCAGATGTCTTCTAAAAGTCAGATAGTTGTTTATTTCCTTGACATCTAATGGGAGGGTGTTCCACAGGGTGGGAGCCACTACCGAGAAGGCCCTCTGCCTGGTTTCCTGTAACCTCACTTCTACGGTAAGGGAACCACCAGAACGTCCTCAGAGCTGGGCCTCAGTGTCTGGGCTGAATGATGGGGGTGGAGATGCTTTTTCAGGCACCAGGTTAAAACTTTTTAAAAAAAAACAACACCTCCAGGCATTTTAAATGTATTTATTGTATTTTTAACTAATTAACTAGCTTTATTCCTCTCATTTTTACCGTATGCTTGCATAATCTTTTGTATTGCTTCAAAATTACTTTGTAGATTTTAAATTCTTAAGCATACTGCCCCTGAAATCCATTTTTGGACGAAGGAACAGTCTGTACATTTTCTAAATAAATAAAATGTAAGGTATTTACAGCCTTCCAGTCTTTTTTTTTTAAAAATAATATTTATTGAAATTTCCAAATATAACAGAAAAAAAAAAGAACATTTACTTTTAGGCCTTATTTTCATTAACATCTTTCCAGGACTTCCCCACCTCACCCCCTCTTATATTCCAATTCCATTAAATTAGTTCAGCAAGTTCTTACCCCAAATTTTGAGCTTATTATCATTGACCCAATGTTAAAAATATTTTCCCCCCTAAAATCGACCCCTGTTCCCTTCCACGAGTTCCCCTCTTTAATATGCAGAACAGAATGAAGTAAAAAATAAAGAACAAAGTATAATTTTACACCCTTTGGATTCCAAATTTCCCTCCCCCCTTTCCCGGTTATGATCCCCAATGTCCATCAATGTCTGCTGTCGGCCTGGAGACCCCACATCTATATCCAAATCTCTCTCAGCTCCACTTTGCCGTCTTTTTAATAGTCTTTGCCATCTTTTTGGTAGTCTTTAGTTTCGAACACCCAATCTTGGAAGGACTGTATCTCAAGAAGGTCCATTTTTTTCCATCCAGATCTCTATATTTAAGAGTAAAACTCAAATTTTATTTCTTAGACCTTTTAAATCTGGATGTCCCAAATGTTCCCACTTCCAGCTTTGTCCAATTCTTGTTGTTCTCTTTCCTCACTTTCCTCTGGTTTCTTTTCCTGTTCCACTGCAAAAACGTTCTAATTCCAAAAGCTTCTAGTTCCTCTACAGAGGCTTTATTTGTTCAGGAACAAAAACTTGTGTCAAGTCCCTTCCATTCTTCAATAGATAGATCTATTGTCTCCTTTAGTGTAGAGACCTCTGTAGACAAAATAATGTTTCATTTCTGCAGTTTTCCCAGGAGATAAAAAGTCCTGTTCAATTCCATGCGTATTTTTCCACTTACAGCAATACTTGTAGTGTCCCAAAGCCCCCTCTAGAGGGATTATGGTAACTCAGTTTCCTTCCAGATCACACCCAAGAGTCAAAGTAACTTGTTATCCCTTGTTTTCAACAATTTATATCCAAATTGTAACAAATATAACCGGCAAGGTCATCGTAACAAAGTTCTCTTTTTATTCTCCAACTTTGACAGCTACTTTGACAGCTGTCAAAGCCTCTATATCTCCTCACCAGGCGCTCTCACGGATCACTCCCGGTTCCCGGGGGGGGGGTGTTACATTTTAGCTCACACATTCCACTTTTCTCCTCCAGCGCAGTCTTGTAATTTTCCTTCGTGAAATTAATAACGTTATCAATAAAAAGTAGACCCTTCTCTCGATCTTAGTTGTCAAATCCTTGCTTTAAATTCTCTACAACAGGGGGAGACGGACTTCCTTTTTGCACCTCCCCCGCTCGTTCCAAATTAATTTTTTTTTCTTTTAAATCCGATTTCCCAATTACTCACGGGTTATTCTTTTTAGTCCAAATTTTCAATAGAAGAAGTCAGCGCTCTCCGTCAAATGGCATGCGGCTTCGCTCGGCAGGGGAAGCGGAGGACTCATAGTACCACACCACCCCCCGTCCCCCGCTCCGGAGCCTTTAAAAAGGCTCCTTCGCGGGTCGGGGGCGCAAACAGTGCCCGCCGAGTCACCAAGTCCATGGGTTTCAGCGCCCATGGTTTCTGAGGGTCCCCATGTCGCCGGCACGGTGGGACCCCAACCCCTGCCGAGCAGGCTCCCTCCGGAGCTCGGAGGGAGTCCGCCATTCGTGATGGCGCCAACCCGGAGGTCTACAGCCTTCCAGTCTTTCATGGATCAAAATGGTGAGATAATTATTATTATTTCCATTTTACAGATATAAAACTAATGTTCATAATGTACAAAATTTAGCCTCGGCAATGACAGCAGCAGCAGCAGCATGTAGCTATTATTCCTGGGTGCCACTGGGAAGTGGAAGGCACGGATAGAGTTAATAGTGTGCAGCTACCTTGGGTGGTAGAATTCCTTAGGGTAGGGGCTCCATGCCACCTGCCACCCCTTCCACTTCTGGGGTTGTGTGGCTGCCCAGGAGATCTTGTGGAACTTTTGCATGGTTTTCTTTAAAAATGGATTTTTACATTTTTATATTCATCACAATCTTATCATCTCAAATATACACACAGACCCAATTACCCCCCCCCCCACGACTTACCTCAACTTCCTCCTCTGGTTTGTTGTATAGTGATTTCCCTGCTTTTTAATTATACCTTAATACCGTATTCTCTAAACTGAGTCCTTTCTCTTTTCTGTTTTGTAATTGTAAGTGTCAAATCCTGCTAGTGAGTTCATTTCTTTACAATATTTCTGTAAATACATCATAAATGGTTCCCATTCTTTTTCAAAGTCCCTGTTGTTTTTATCACTTAGTCTCTCAGTCAATTTGGCTATTTCGGCGTAGTCCATCAATTTGTCTTGCCATTACGGGTCAAGATCTCCTGAAAGAGGAGAAGAAAAATTTCATGTATGCTACAATGGCGGCCAGGATACTTGTAGCCCAAAAGTGGAAAAGTGATAAGATACCAACTAGAGAACTTTCGCATGATTTAGCTGGAAGCCATCACCGCACAACCCTGGTAAGTGAGTCTTCAGCGAGGGCGTCCCCTTCCCATTTCACCTCAGGCAGCGAAAATAGGACAGGCCACCCCAGAAGGAAATGTCCCATTTGCCCTCAGGGTCGCTTAGCCTTGAATATGATTATTAGTTCTGAAATATACTCGTAGTTGAGAGTGGATTTCATGCTCTTTATTCAGCTCATAGTGGTGAGGAGGAATGGAAGTTCCCCCAGAATGTCTGCTTTATATACATTATTTACACAATGGGCCCCACGTGATTGGCTTATTCCAGGATACTCCTGCAGGCCAATCAGGTTGCGGATTCACTTCCACCTGGAGCTGGATTGGGTGGCTCCTGTGGACCAATAAGACAGCTGCATTCTAGATCCTATTGTTCTAGGACCAATCAGACTGCTGCATTCTGAATCCTATTGTTCTAGGACCAATCAGACTGCTGCATTTTGGATCCTATTCAGCTCAGTACATAAGTTCTTTCATGCTCAACTTATTTTGTAAAGCAGTTGGAAATGTTTAGCAATATTAATTTAAAACGATAAAAAGTAAGAACCCCTGCTGATGGAATATAATACCATTATAAAAGGCGTCGCACACAAGAATTATGTACAACCTGAATAGCAGAAGATTGATCAGGTAGCCAGATTGATTTGGTTGTTTTTTTCCTTACTATCCTTTCACATGGTGGAGGCTGTCTGTTTTTGATTGCTCCAGAAAGGTAGCAACTGCATGGGAGTAAATGCTACAGACTCAATACTAGCATGTGAGAAAATAAAATGGGGGGGGGGTGGCTAATTGCTTAGAAAGAACTACAGAGGCCAGAACATAGCTGTCAATGTTTCCCCTTTTTTAAGGGAAATTCACTTATTCCGAATAGGATTACTCGCAAGAAAAGGGAAAAGTTGACAGCTATGGGCCAGAGACACTCATCCTGTAACCAATCTATCCTAAATAGCCCTTTCTCCTGTTTACAGGCCAGTATGGCAACTTTCCCTTCTCTCTTGTCTGTAGACATTTTGCTAAAGCGTATCCGTATTTATCTCACTCTGCTATAAAATAATACAATAGCGCTGTTCACACTAAACCCACTCTTTATTTTAAATTCCATTTCTTTGATTCCACTGCCAAGCTACCGTTATAAAAGAATGTTTTCATAAAGTATCTTCTGCCTTCAAAACACCATCAACACCCACGTCCGGTTATCTTCATCCCCTGCGAGCAAAATACAGTAATCTCCGAATGCTTTGGCACTGTAATTCCCTAACATTTTACCAACAGGTCTTCACTAGCATTACCATCGTTTGTTTAGGACCCAGCTGCTAGCCATTATTCCTTCTCTCTGTCCCCCTTGTTCTGCACTGCCCTCCCCCCACCCCCTAGCAATAACAGCTATAGAGTTCGGAACACTCTTACTGCTGAAGGGGATACGGAAATGTTGTTGGCAACCTTTATGAGGGAAGTGCATTGTCGGCTTTGCTGGGAGAAAACCTCTCACCCTAGCTGTCAAGCATCCCTTATTTGGCGGGACAGTCCCTTATCCCAACGCCATGTCCCGCTGCTGTCCCTTATTGATGATGTCCCTTAAATTTCCCGAGTTTCAAAGGAAGCAGCTCCTCTCCCTCCCCCCTTGCCGGTCAGGGAGGAGGGAGGCTCCGACTGTGTTGCTTGGCTGCTTTGCTCACCCAATAAGAAGTCTAAGAACGACTGGGGGGGTGGAGCTTGCATGCCTTGTGCTGATCAAATCGGCTGCTTTGCCTGGGGACTCGCCTTTGCTCAGCGCTTCCCAGCGGAGAGGTGACGGTGGTTTTCCTTGAGGCTTGTGGCTTCGTTTGGCTGCTGGCTGGGCTTTTTGCCTTTGGCTCAGAGGGGCTCAGAAGTTGAACATACCTGTGCTTGGAAAATCCCTTATTTTGGCTGCTGATCCCTTATTTTTGAGGCTGCTGGTCCCTTATTTTCAAATCTGTAAGTTGACAGCTATGCCTCTCACACAGGATCGAAGTGCAATCGGGGTGATATACTGCAGGAGTGCTAGGCCTGCGGGCCATGATCTGGGGAGAGATCTTGGGGAGTAGGGAGTAGGGAGTGGAAGAGACAATGAAGATAAATTTCAACACAGAATAGGGACAGGAGGCAATATATGATCAGTGAAGGAGGCTGAGCGCTAGGGAACTGAGGAGGCAGACGACGGATGGGGAAATATCTCCCCCAATGCCTAAGGAAAGAATGGAATGTATCCTTCATAGGCTAGGTGGGTGGGGAGATTGAGTTGTTTGAATAGGGAAGGGACGAAAGAAACTTGTGTAGATTCGAAGGCTGTATTCTGTTGATGAGAAAGGATTAGAAGAGTGAGCAAGAGAACCCAATTTCCTTTGTGACATTAAACAGTCCACTAAATGTTCAGCCCAGGGCTTTCTCCCAGCCGGTGCCCGCAGGAGCTCAGCTCTGGCACCTCTCAAGTGGGCGCCATTGTCATCCTAAGAGAACAAGGGAGAAGTTCGTGATGAGCTCCAGCATCTCTTTTCCTAGAAAAGGAGCACTGGTTTGGCCAAAGATGGCTGCCCAAGAACATTTGTCTCTGAAATAGGAGCCAACTCTTAGAGGCTGAGGTGTCTTCACGTGCGCCCCCTAACATAATTGAGGGACCTGAGGAGCCCTAAAAGTTGGTGGGCATTGCCATTTAAATGGTGTGTGTGCTCTGCATCTTGTGGTCAGTTATGTGGGGTGGCGCTCACCAGCCTCCCTGTCAATATTTTATTCAAGTTGACCCCCTTGGCTCTGATACAGGGAACATAGTGTCATTGCCTTATTTTAATTAAACTTTGGACTGGCGGAACTAATCATAGTTTTTTTAAAATAAATAAACAAACATAAACATATAAACCTGGTTCAGCCTGGTATGTTGTTATGTGTGGATGAACTGTAGCAAGCCTTGGGTTCATGTGCCCCTTGTTCTGCATGTAGGGGTGCCATGACTAAGGTATGGGGTCTTATGAAGCTGAGGTCTTTGGGCTGGCCAGTGCTGTATTGAACACCCCAGCAGTGCCACGACTGAGGAGGTCTTCAGTATATAAAAGCACATCCGGTGTGGCTTCCGCAGCTTCCGATTGCCAATCAGAAGCCACACCTTGGTTTCTGAACATTTTGGAAGTCAAATGGACTTCTGGAATGGATTCCGTTTGACTTCCGAGGTACCGCTGTATATTGACTGTTTTCATTTGCAGTTTGTAACAAGGTGCAGTTTAGTTTGTCAAGCGGGTGGCGCTGTGGGTTAAACCACAGAGCTTAGGACTTGCTGATCAGAAGGTTGGCAGTTCAAATCCCCACGACGGGGTGAGCTCCCGTTGCTCAGTCCCTGCTCCTGCCAACCTAGCAGTTCAAAAGCACGTCAAAGTGCAAGTAGATAAATAGGTACCGCTCTGACGGGAAGGAAAACAGCGTTTCCGTGTGCTGCTCTGGTTTGCCAGAAGCGGCTTAGCCATGCTGGCCACATGACCCGGAAGCTGTACACCGGCTCCCTCGGCCAATAAAGCGAGATGAGCGCCGCAACCCCAGAGTCGGCTATGAGTGGACCTAATGGTCAGGGGTCCCTTTACCTTTACCTTAATTTGTCAATAGCTTCTCCCCTATTTGTTTGCAAAACAACAACAGAGAATCTTCTAATTTCCTGGCCTCAAACGAAAAGGAGGTGGGGAGAGAACATGTTTCAAAGGCTTGCCATGACTTGTATATGTAACACAATCCATGGTTTATTGTTATGTCCAAAAGGCCAGAGTGTTAAAAATGTGGCAAGCAAGCATTTAGTATACACATAAAAGCAACTCAGAGTTCTTTTGTTACATATTAGTGAAATGAGTTGACTGAGGGGGAGTCAGTAAAATTAAGGAAGAAGGCATTTTCTGAAATATTTGGTGAATCAATCAGCAGGGAAGAACTAAGTACTTTGGGGTAAGAAACTGTTGACAAAGAACTTTCTAGCCTAGATCAGTGTGCTTGCCTCCCAAAGCCGTAAAATCCTCAACCCCTTTCTCTGATAAGAAAAGAGCAATATCTATAATCTGCAATGTGGTTTTTTAAGCTGGTTTAAGAGGGAAAACAGCATCAATTATGCTGAAGGATGGTGCTGCTGCATTTTCCTGAGGCTGTTACCAGCTAGCTCAGAGGGAGGTAGAATGTCTCATCTGGGATTAATTTAAAGGCAAGCTTTCTTCCCCGGTGATGAAGGACTTTTGCTTTGTGTGTGTTTTCAATCACTCAGCTGCAATCACACTCTTGGTTCCCACCCCCCTTCTTCTTTCATTTCCACAGGCCCTCATTTAAGTTGCTTTGAGACTGTTGTTACCTACTAATTTAGCTGCAAATTCTACAAACATCCTCGGAAAGAATGCTGCACTTGTTTCTTCAATGCCCACTCACAAAAGGGTGGAATGCAAACTGCCCCCTCCAGAATATTTGTTTGAAGAGCTCATGGTGGATCAGTGGGCGGGAGGGGGGGGGCGCAAGTGTCTGTGAACAATTGCTGTTTGGTCACAGAGTGCCCGACACTGAAATCTCATGTATGTCTACTCAGACATACTGAATTCAGTGGGACTTGCTCATGTGTAGGAGACTGCAGCTCTGCCATTGTTTACTACGGAAGGAAAATAGTATCGGGCAGGCATCTTGAGCAAGTCATTCCAGTTCAATCTCAGTTTCCGAGCCAGAAAATGAGATTAGTGACTTAAACCTTACTTTATATTTGATTGAGCCATTGTTATTATAAGATCTGGACTTGCAATATTTTTTTGCTTGCAGCGGCAAAAGTTTACACACCTGCGGAACGTTAAAGGAGTAGCATGCTGTGCTAAGATGCTCTGAACCACTATAGTCTGCAAATGAAAGATCACATTAATGCCCGCCCCTGTGTCAGGGGTGAGAAACCTGTAGTCCGCCACATGTGATTGGACTCCATTTCCCATCAGTCCATGCCACTAGGGTCAAATTTGCAGGGGTGGTGGGAGTTGCAGTTTAGCCCTGCATTAACTCCATCACAACAAACAGCCAGCACAGTAGTAGTAATAATAAAAAATAATAATAATAAATTCTTATTTATATCCCGCCCTTCCCGGTTCAGAAAACCGGGCTCAGGGCAGCTAAGAACAAATTTAAAACACTTAATTGTAGAAGCAGCATAAAATACAGTATAAAAACATGAATAACAATAAAATTCAAAGTGCAGAAATCAATTTGGGAAACATCAATCTAATAAGCATTAGATAGTCACCAGGGCTAGCTGGCTGAATTAGTCCTACTTGGGCCAGCGAGGAGGCCAGGGGAGAATTAGCTGTGGGGTCTCAGAGCGGGTAATCTTCGTAAAAGTGGAGGGGGAGGGAAGAGAAGGGAAATAAAAGATCAGGCTGAATTCAAATTAAAGGCCAGGCGGAATAGCTCTGTCTTACAGGACCAACAGAAGTAGGTTAAATCCTGAAGGGCCCTAGTCTCATGGGACAGAGCATTCCACCAGGTCAGATCCAGTGAAGTGCTGGCTTGCAACCTTTCTCTCGGACGTTAATTTTTTCTCTTTGCAGGGATTGAAAGCAAACAAACATGGGGGAGCATTAGGGGTTATCCTACGTCTTCTGCCTGAAGAGTTATAGTCCATTTCACCACCTCAGCATTCTTCCACCTAATTTATCTGCATGTGTGCACCCAGCCTTGAGGGGAAAAATACTGGTTGGCGGATCAGTCACACTTATTTAGTCTCGATTTCCTTATCCACTCAAAATAGACAAGTGGGGTACATCTCCCCATCACATTTCCTTGAGTGTTAAGATAGTAATCATTCTTACCCACATGGCATCTTTGCAGTTCTGCAACAGAGGGATTCAATGACTTTGAGCGAGTTACTATTTCAGCATTTTAGGCCCATGCCTCCAAAATATAAATGGGAGCAATTCATCTTTTAGGATTCAAGTTCACCCCATCCCACCAACTGAGCTGCACGGCAGAACTTGCAGCTTCAGAAGCAATCAGGTTGTTCCATACTCCCCAGCTCTGTTTCAATTTGCATTTGCACATTGCTGTACACACCAGACAAGGGCAGTGGTGTATTCATGCAAAGCATCTTACCAGTTGGTTTCCCTGCACCTGCAACCCTCGCTCTCCTTATTTGTGAAATTACCATCTAAACATGTGTTGTCATCAAGGCCGGCCCAATACATTTTGGCACCTGAGGCGAACCACAAAATGGCATTCCCTCCCTGCCAGGAAAGAAGGGATGAGTGAAGATTTACATCAGTAACAAGGGTGTGTGTGTGGTAAAGATCTACATCAGGATCTGCTGCCCTTGTGGATCCTGCTGCCTGAGGTGGTCTCCTCACCTTGCCTCATGTGGGGGGCTGGCCCCGGTTGTCATTTGCGCATGCGCAGCAGCTGTCTGAAATGTATACACCCCACCTTAACTGCAAAGTGAATGTGGCTTACATCTTCAAATTGAATGGAAGGTGGTTTCCGGTGTATGTTTCCAACAGGTAGATATGGATTGTGGCTAACATCATGTGTGCATGGCTTCCAACACTAGGAGTGGGAGTGCACTGGAACTGGAGTAAATGATAATGAGCACACAACCTTCATTTCTAGTCACAGGGGTCATGCTGCAAACAACAACAACAACCAGTGAAATCCTATGGTTATAAAACAAATCTATTAAAATACAGATAGTAAAATGCTGAAGCTGTAGCAGGCAAGAAATGCTTCATTTCAGAAGTGGCATTCTATGCTCTGGTAACCTCTAGGTTAGATTACTGCAATGCGTTATACAGTAGGGTTGCTTCTGAAGATGATTTGGAAACTTCAGCTAATGCAGAATTCAGCAGCCAGGTTGCTCACCGGGCAAGATGGTTTGAGCATATTAGACCAATCCTGGTCTGACTGCACTGGCTACCAATTAGTTTCCTGGCCCAATTCAAATTGCTGGTTTTGACCTATAAAGCCTTAAATGGCTTGGGACTGCAAGGACTGCCTCTCTCCATATGAACCTAGACGGTCTCTAAGATCATCCTCTCAGGCCCTTCTTCGGGTGCCTCCTCCTCTACGAGAGATCCAGAGGGTGGCAACACGAGACCAGGCCTTTTCTGCAGTGGCCCCCCATTTGTGGAATGCTCTCCCTGGGGAGGTTCAATTAATGCCTTCATTATACACATTTAGGCCTTTGGCAGATTGACATCTGATGCCCTTTTAAATGTGTTGGGGGGGTTATTGGTTGTTTTTTCTTATTTGTACTCTCCGTTTTGTAGTTTTTTTATATTGCAATTTTGTGTTGTGAACTGCCCTAAGATATAAATAAATAAATGCACACACAAATATAGACTTACACCTACAAATGTAAGGTAGCCCCCCCCCCAAGGAGGGGGAATAAACAGGTAGTAGTATTGCAGCAGGCACCAAGTGAAACCGCTGGTTTTCAAACAAAAAAAGCCAGCAAAATGTTACTTTCCAGAGGCAGCTGGTGTTAGCACATACTTTTCGAAAGGGAGCTAGGGGGCGTCAATAAATTATAGGCCTGTTAACCTAATATATAGCCAAGATAAATAGATGAAAAGCATTTCTTAACAAAACCCTGTTAGAATCCACCCTGGGCACATGGCAGACTTCATACAGAAGACCTGCAACATAGTCCTTAGGATAGTGTCACCTGCATAATGCACTTTCATTATGTCTCCAAATGTCAACCACTTCAGAGGTTTGCCCCCCATCCCCTCGTATTTTTCTTGCAAAAAAATGCTTTTTTGGGGAAAAATGTTTTTGGGGGGGACAGCTGACCCTCTCCATGCAACTTTCCTTTCTGTGTATTTTCACGTGAGACACGGAAGAGGGGTTAAAAATGTATTTATTGAGGGGGCTAGCTCCTGCCTCTGGGGACAGGTCAAATTTCCGAAGAAAATAATGGAAATCTCTCTCTCTCTCGTGGCGCCCCCTGAATTCTGCCCTCAACGTCCCCTCAGCTCAACCCGCCCCCCCCGCCAGGCAGCAGGCAGGAGGGTCTCCGCGCCTTCGTGTGAGGTATTTATAGCCGGCCTCGCTCGGCAATCCGGCGGCGGCACCAGGAGTCCAGCCGAGCGCCTGAGGGCGGAGCCGAGCGCAGCTCCGGGGCGGGCACGGCGCGCCGAGGAGCCCGGCTATAATTCCACCTGCAGCCATTTGCGTCGCGGCTTCGGCGGCTAGGCGACAGCGCGGAGCCCCGGCGACAGCGGCCGCCGCCACCACCACCGCCTCTTTCTCTGACCAAAAAGGAGTGGCGGCGCCCAATGAACGGCAACGAAGGCGGGATGATGATGGAGGAGGAGGAGGGTAAAGAAGCAAACTGGCCCCGAGGCTTTATTTCTCGTAATGGGGAGGTTCAAAAACCTCCTTTTTGAGGGATACAGCAGGAGCGAAGTCGTGCGCGCTTGGAGTCGCGTTTGTGCGCTCCTGAGGCGGACGGTGCCTTTTGGCGGCAGGCAGAACTGCACCGGCCCAGGGACGCTTCTTTGTTCTGGGTGCTTTATTGAGTATTTGTGTGGTTGTGTGTGTGTGTGTGGTGCTTTTGGTGTGTATGTGAGGCGCTTTTGGTGTTCCTTCTCCCCGCCAACCTGACTCTCCCGGCTGCGCCTCCTTGGGCAGCAGCATCCTCCGTGGCGCGCGAGCAAAGTAAATGGAGAGCTTGAGGTGAAACGGGGCAGACTTTCCCCAAGAACTCCTCCAGGCGGGCGGGGGGGGGGAGTGTGCGTGTGTGGGAGTCAGGCATGCGTGGGGCGGGTGGGGGGGGGGAGAAGCAGGCATCTCTCCCGAGCAGCAAGTGACTAATGGTGCTCCTGCGCTTATCAGTCGCCACCATTAACTTCTGGCTTTGCAAGGGCGCCTGGGAGGGGAAGCCCAAACACGCCGCCACCCACTTAGTATAAACAAACGCACACCCTCAGAGGCGGGGGGGGGGGAGTGGGGGGTGGGGAGAGAACCCAGCAACCCAAAACTTTGCCCACAATCCACCCAGTTTTTAGCAAGTGGGCGTGTCCTTTTTAAATAATGAGCAGCAGCAATGATGATGATGATGATAATAGTGCAAGAAAACGTATTCACGTTGCTATGGGCACAAAAACGAAGTTCTTAGTGAAACGCCCCAGAGGAGATGGTTAAAAAAAAAAAAAGTCCAGTGCTTTTATCAGAATGCAACTGGTATGGAAGCCTGGCAGATCCAAAGATCTTGCATTATTTTTTTTTTAGATTGAGGTAGGTATCTGTGTTGGTCTGACGCAGTCGAAATAAAAATAAAATAAATAAAATGCAAAATTGTCCAGTAGCCCCTTATAGACCAACTAAGTTTGTTCTGATATAAGCTTTTGTGTGCATGCACACTCATTCGGATATTTTAATTTTTATTAGTTTCTACAATACAGTCGCAGCAAAGAGAAGACCGCAGCATAGAGTTTATGGCGTCATTTTACACAGAATCTATATGGACTGCCAATGTTTTAAGGCCATGTAAATAGTTCTTGCATTTAACCACACTGGCATCCTCAAGAGTTGTGCAGCGATCCTAGTCACAATCAAGTGTACGCCTCTTTAAAATTTCGTGGGGCTTGCTTGAGTTTAGCTGCCAGGTAGCTCCATCCAGTTCTTTTTTATTATTATTTAAATACATTTTAAAAGTTTTTAAAAGAGGGGGGAGGGAAAAGGGGATATAGGGTATAGTATATTGCTATAACAATTGATCACATTTTTAACCTATTGTATTTTGCAAAAACGCGTTCCAGATTCCATTATACTTGTCCATGCAATAAGCATATTTGTCCATCTATAAGCAACCTGCTTACAGGTAGCAAGTGTAATCAGGTCTTTGGTCCACTGGGGAAATGGAGAGCTCCATCTAGTTTTTAGCAGCTTTGCTTGGCTGTGGGTAGGATTGGCCCAAAAGTTGACTTGTACTGTGAGGTTGAAACCTGTTTGAGGAAATGTATTATAAGGGGTGAACACACTTGCAGGTATAGGCTGCAGTCTTACGTAGAGTTGGGTGTGCCCAAGCCACCCGTTTCCATGGACTTGGAGCACCTAATTCAATATACCATTGTATTGCTCATACTGCACACTTATGAAGATTAAGCTTTCAAAAGGTTAGAGATAGTGAAAAACTGAGAAATACAAATGAGTTTTCCAGGTATTTCCCAGAGTGTGTGGAGCTTTCTTTCAGCAGTGTGAACGTTTTCCTTTACTAACTTTAATTTTGGTAAACAGCTTTTCAAAGACGTTGCTAATGAAAGCCCTTATTGCTAGTTTAGCAGCATAATGTAGCCACGTGCTTTATTTCCCTGTCCTTCCTTTAAGGAACTTATTCCGTGATTCTCCTCTTTCTCCATGCACCCGTCTTCCCAATTCAGTAACTTGCTCTGAGACATAATGATAAAGCACAGGTCATCCAGCGAGTTTCGTAAAAATTCACACCCAGGTATTTCATATGCAAACCATAGGCCAAAGTTTACCCTATGGTTTGAGGTGCATGGTTTGTTTGGGAGCGCTGAACTTTGAATCCAGTTCAGACAACCCATTGTCCTTCAATGGCTTAGCTCAGCATGGTGCAGCAGAATGACCAGGGAGGAGTAAAAGCAGCTGTGATCTTGGTCATGCATTTAAAGCATTATTGCACCACTGTAACAGTCATGGTGTACCCCAAAGATTTCTGGGACCCCCTCACAGAAGTGCAATTCTTAGCACCCTCAGTTCCCAGGATTCTTTGTGGGAAGACAAGATGATTTACATCTATGGGGCAGGTGTGTTCCTCCTCTTCAGGAGCCTGTAAGTTTGTTCTGAGCCATGTTGTGGCTCAATGTGGTTGTGCAAACCAGGCCACTATGGCAGTAGCACTCCAGGGTTTCAGATGACAATCTTTCCTACCCTGCATGGTGTTTCCAGGCACGCAGGTGGCGCTGTGGGTTAAACCACAGAGCCTAGGACTTGCTGATCAGAAGGTCGGCGGTTTGAATCCCTGCAACGGGGTTGCTCGGTCCCTGCTCCTGCCAACCTAGCAGTCTGAAAGCATGCTAGTGCAAGTAGATAAATAGGTACCGCTCTGGCAGGAAGGTAAACAGTGTTTCTGTACGCTGCTCTGGTTCGCCAGAAGCGGCTTAGGGCTTAGTCATGCTGGCCACATGACCCGGAAGCTGTACGCCGGCTCCCTCGGCCAATAAAGCGAGATGAGCACCGCAACCCCAGAGTTGGCCACAACTGGACCTAATGGTCAGGGGTCTCTTTACCTTTACCTTTATGGTGTTTCCAGGGATTGAACTCAAAGCATGTGCCCTGTTTAGGGGTGCCATATTTCAGAAATGGAAGATCCAGTTTTGTTTGGCAAAGTTGTAGGTTGAGTTGGTTGGATTTCCCCCCCCCAAAAAAAATCTTTTAAAAATGAAGTTTTCGCCATAATCTACACTTCATGGGTTGCCAAGCCTCCG
Organism: Podarcis melisellensis; assembly: GCF_964234715.1. Lineage (NCBI taxonomy): Eukaryota > Metazoa > Chordata > Lepidosauria > Squamata > Lacertidae > Podarcis > Podarcis melisellensis. Next base: position 17,321,867 of record NC_138544.1, read on the forward strand.
GATTTTCCCAGTCATTTTGGCGATTTTTGCCCGGACACTATTTTTCATAGCTGTATTCTTGCTATGTCCAGGAAATTCCGAACATATAGCAACCCTAGCCTCGTCAATACAATTGTACCTTGGTTCTTGAACGTAATCCGTTCTGGAAGTCTGGTTGACTTCCGAAACATTCAAAAAACAAGGCGTGGCTTCCGATTGGCTGCAGGAGTTTCCTGTACTCAAGCGGAAGCCGTGCCAGACATTTGGCTTCCGAAAAACGTTAGAAAACTGGAATACTTCCAGGTTTTCGGCATTCGGGAGCCAAAATGTAAGAGTACCACAGCGTTCAAGAACCAAGGTACTACTGTACTGTTGAGCTGTGGCCCCTTCCTTGAATATTGCATGTCCAGTTTCATTGCAAATCCCTTGCACAAGTGCCCCCTGTTGTTGCCAAGGTGCCATCGTTTGTGTTTTCCAAATTAATAACCCATTTTGGTGGTTTTGGATTTTTTTGTCCATGGACAAAAACATAATCTCTTTTATGTACAGCTGGAAAAGTTACTATCTTGGCGTCTCTTACTGTAGACTCAGGAGTCTTGTTTGAACACAAATGTAGTTAAAATAACAGTTTAGCTTTGCTTTTAATGTTTGTTAGACATATAACAAGTAAATTAAATGATCTTACTGCCTGGCACAGCATGCCCCTTTAATATATTACAGTTCTGTGTGCCAGTGAAGAATGAATTGGCCTAGATAGATGTGTTTAATGTTCCTGCTGATGTCAGCTTTCTTCGATGGAAAAATATGAATGCAAAGTAGCAATCCTATAAAATTAAGTTCCGTTTAGTCCATGCTGGTGTCCAAGGTACTTATTCTGCTTCTTTCAACTGACTTGATTTCGCCCAGATAAAAAGCCATATGTGAGGAAACTTATCACTTTTCTGATGTATGGGATTCAATCACTTTCTGGCACATTAAGATTGCACAAGTCACTGGGGAGACTTGGAAAAAAGAAAAGAAAAAGAAAACACCTTTCCCCCAAAAGATCAGACTTTTTCTGATAAGGAGTGTGATGTGGAAATGCCTTGGGAAGGGTGAGATAAAACTTGTGAGCCTCTTTTTAGATTCAGCATCATTTAAACCCCCTTCAAACAAACTGAGACGAATGCTCAATAAAACAGTGTGTGGGGTCCCACTGCTTGAAAATACTGAGTTGAATCCAATTAAGTCTTACTATGGACAGGCCAATAAAATCAATGGACTTAAGTTAATCATGCAGTCCTAACTGCTCCTGGAAGGAGTCAGGGACCCGAGAGGTGGGTTTCTCTGCTGATAGTGAACTCTGCTACACCTGATGAAAATGTGGGTGGTTGCAGTAACTAACAGAAGGTTCCCAAAAGGGAGTGTTAAACGTCTTGTGGAGGAGCAGGGCCAGTTATTGATTCATTGGCTTAAAAACTTGCCAATTTCTAGGTGAAAAAGCCCAATCTGGCTCCCTCCACTGCGCTAACTTCAAGCTGGTGCAGCAAAAAGAGAATTGGAAGCAAACACAAAGGTAGCTCCACCCTGGCTCCTCATTAGATTGTACAGTAAAGGTAAAGGGACCCCTGACCATTATGTCCAGTTGTGGCCGACTCTGGGGTTGCTGCGCTCATCTCACTTTATTGGCCGAGGGAGCCGGTGTACAGTTTCCGGGTCATGTGGACAGCATGACTAAGCTGCTTTTGGCGAACCAGAGGAGCGCATGGAAACGTCGTTTACCTTCCCGCTGGAGTGGTACCTATTTATCTACTTGCACTTTGACGTGCTTTTGAACTGCTAGGTTGGCAGGAGCAGGGACCAAGCAACGGGAGCTCACCCCGTCGCGGGGATTTGAACCGCCGACCTTCTGATCAGCAAGTCCTAGGCTCTCTGGTTTAAGCCACAGTGCCACCCGATTGTACAGTACTGTAACTTAAATTCGTTGATTTGTATCCTGAAGATTTACAAGTGGAGAAGGTTTGGTTTAAAACTATGGGGAAATGTTCATGATTTTAAGAGTGCTATCTGAGACAGGCACACAGGACTGAGCTGCTTAAAATAATTTATAGCCAACATGGCTTTTTTCTTTTCTTCTTTCTGTACAAAAACTAGACATATTGATGACCATCCCTCAGGCAGACACACACAGTTTGGAATGATCCCTTGGCACCAATTGAAGTGTTACCCCCCCCCCCAAACAAGGAGTTAGTGAGTTATTCCATACCTTAGATCTAAGCAGTGATTCAATCTAAATGAACAATGAAACTTTTGTACCCTGTAATCCAGGGGTAAGCAAGGTTTTACTTGCCTGGGCCGGTTCATTCCAGCGGAGAACCCTCTGTGGGCTAGATTGCGCGCCCACGATTTCCGGCGTCTGCACAGAGACGATTTCTGGCCTGCCTCTGCACAGATGAAATTTTCGGCCCCGTGGAAGCGAGTCCCCGCACTGTTTAGCTCAGTGTGCGGGGACTCGCCGAGCAGGCAGCTCGGTTCGGGGGCCGGTTAAACGACCCCCATGGGCTGCTTGTAATCCATATATTGTATCTATTTTCTTACAATGTATATTAAATCTCTTTCCTTTGCTGGAGCATTCTTCCCAGCTGTTTTAGTGGTAAAAGTAAATGGACCCCTGACCATTAGGTCCAGTCGTGACCAACTCTGGGGTTGCGGCGCTCATCTCGCTTTACTTGCCGAGGGAGCCAGCGTATAGCTTCTGGGTCATGTGGCCAGCATGACTAAGCTGCTTCTGGCAAACCAGAGCAGCGCACGGAAACACCGTTTACCTTCCCACTGGAGCGGTACCTATTTATCTACTTGCACTTCGACGTGCTTTCGAACTGCTAGGTTGGCAGGAGCAGGGACCGAGCAACAGGAGCTCACCTTGTCGCGGGGATTCGAATCGCCGAACTTCTGATCGACCTAGGATGTCTGGTTTAACCCACAACGCCACCCGTGTCCCATGTTTTAGTAGTAGGACTATTTAAATAATCTAACCACGATGATCCTATATGACTCAAATAGCTATGGACACAATGACATTGATGGCTGATTTATTCGGCACATCAAACTGAAAAGGTAGAAAATAACTGTGCTTCTGTGATACCTAAGAAAGCATTTAAACTTCATAAAAGGTTGTCAGGCTGAGGAATTCTATGCAGGGTTATTTGGAAGCAAACTTAACTTACATTCGATGGGGCTCACTCCCCAATAAGTTTATTTGGATAGGTTTGCAGTCTAAACTATGTACTGGAAGATGTGGATGCTGTGTGTTGAACACAGGCAAAGTGTGCACTGCCAGAAGAGTTAGGCTATATAGTTTGTAATGGAAAATGTTGAATGTTGGGTTGGGTTCAATTGAAATATGTATATTTTATTAAAATGCTTTATTGGTTTTAAAAACAAATACCAAACAAAACAATACGCAATGATCAACAATATGCAATCCATGATCAACACTCATTAAAAAGAAAAGAAAAGATTGAATTCACATGTCACGAATTCCAACCTCCCCTCCTCCCTCCCCCTTTGTGATTCCTAATTTGCATTACAACTGCACACTTTACTTTATCTCTCCTAGGTTATTTGGTTGTGTTAATTTTGTAAAGTTCTCTTATTTCATGCAGAAATCAATCCAGGCCTACCGAAGAATTTAGATTATTACAATGTTCTTTTAAGCATTCTCTGTAAATATTCCACTCTCTGTTAAGTATTTGATCAGTGCGGTCTCAAAACCTTGCTGTCAATCTTGCTCTCTCTGCATATTCTAACATTTTATTCTGCCAGTCTTAATTTTGAGGGAGTAGAATCTCCTTTCCATACTTTAGCAATTAAATCAAGTCTTTATAGTGTGGTTCGGTTGAAGGTTCTCCTTGCTTTCCTGCAATTGTGATGGGATAGCAAAGACTACCCTCCATTTCTTGGAGGTGTTAAGAAACATGCTGCGTAGGGCAAATGGAAATTTTAACACTACTAGCATTGTGCTAGTGTGCATTGTGAGCCTAGGACTTGCCGATCAGAAGGTCGGCGGGTCAAATCCCCGTGACGGGATGAGCTCCCGTTGCTCGGTCCCTACTCCTGCTAACCTAGCAGTTCGAAAGCACATCAAAGTGCAAGTAGATAAATAGGTACCGCTCCGGCGGGAAGGTATACAGCGTTTCCATGCACTGCTCTGGTTCGCCAGTAGCGGCTTAGTCATGCTGGCCACATGACCCGGAAGCTGTACGCCGGCTCCCTCAGCCAATAAAGCGAGATGAGCACCGCAACCCCAGAGTCGTCCATGACTGGACCTAATGGTCAGTCGTCCCTTTACTTTTAGCATTGTGATTACTAGTATTGTACCAAGGAGAGACTTCTCAGAGCCCTGCTCCATCATGAAGATTCTCATTGGCTTTTGGCTAGCCTCTCTTTCAGTCTAGCCTACCTCTCAGGGCTGTTGGGAGGATAAGTAGAGGGAAACTATCAACCCTGCTCCAGACGAGTGAGATAAAAATGTAAGAAGTGCCATTTACCACGGGAATGGGAAACTCTTGGCGGGTGGAGGAGGGTTCACATCCCAGTAAACAATGGATGTGATTCTTACCTTTGTATAGTACACTATGCATCAGAGCCAGCGGTTTCTATCCTTGCCCACGCATCTCTCCATTGTCCCATCAGCGAGCAAGATCAATTTATCACAGAGACTCAGTCCAGCCAAGCAAACGCTTTTGAGGTGGGTGCAAAAAAAAGGTCAGCTGGGGGGAATCATTGGGGCCAGTTGCATTTGACCCTTTGGTATGCCAGCCTTGCCCTATCCTGTGCCAGCCCCCAATTAAATGAATAAGACACTTGTAACATCGCTTTTTCTCTTTGCAGAGTTTCCAACAGGGCAAAGCATTTTTCTTTGGGTCAACTTAAGTTGCATCATGTAACAGCTTCTGTTCAGAAAGTTACTGCTTTTGGAAACTCAGTGCTGCAACATAACCAGGCCCTATACTTACTCAAGCAGTGCTTATATCTAATTTCAGTACAAATGCTTGAATGCGCACTGACTCTGACAAGGAGCCTTTTGTCACAGAAAGCTCACGCTTGCCCTGAAGTGTGAGCTCCAAGTATGGGTCAGTCTGTAAAAGTGACCTTTTCTATATAAGCTAAATATAGGTGCAGACATAACAGGGACATAGCCTGTGTCTTCTTGGAGGGAGGCAAGTGTAACTTGGAAAGAGATTTATTGTTCCTAAAAGGGCAAATCAATGGGCATAACCCTCCAGAGAGCTTCAAAGAGCTTTAAAAAAGAAATACCCATCCCGTAAATGTTGTTCTGATCCCTAACAATAACAATAATAATAATAGTTATTATTTTATTTATATCCCACCCATCTGACTGCATTGCCCTAGCCATTATGGGTGAGTTCCAGCGTAGTATAAAAACACAACTAGACATCAAACATAAAAAACTTGCCGATACAGGGTTGCCTTTAGATGTCTTCAAAAGGTTGTGTAATTGTTTATCTCTTTGACATCTGATAGGAGGGTGTTACACAGGGCAGGTGCCACCACCGAGAAGGCCCTCTGCCTGGTTCCTTGTAGCTTCACTTCTCGCAGTGAGGGATAAGTCATTGAAGGAACTTACTGGATTTTACTGTGGGTTTATCTTCGGACTAGATCAGCTGTACAGGTGTATAAAATTTGCCACGTAATCCCTTCCGTCGAGTAATGATGGAGAGGTGAGCTGCTTACAGCATAGTAAATAAAACAGAACACTTTAAAACACACACACAAAAGAACTTTATATAATGAATGGAAGCAGCACAACACCAGTACCAGAATGAGTAGAAGTATTTGATGGCCTGGGAAAATAAATATGGTGAAGTATGTGCCAAAGGAGATCATTTTACAAGTGGGCCACCACTGGTATGATCTGCTGCCTCGCTTCAGATGTTGGGGGGCACCTGGAGGTGGACCTCAAAAAAGATAGTAACAGACAGGCAGGCTGACATGAAGGGAAATTATCGTTCAGCATAACTGGTCCCAAGGCATATAGGGCAAAGCTTTAAAAAGCAGCACCGACTCATTGTGTCCTGAAACAAGGAACGTAGCTTTATAAGCCTCAATGTTTATTTTCTAGTTAGCAGGCCGCACCAGCATCCTTAACTAGCTGCAATTTCCAGGAAGTCTTAAAACAGGCCCCGCTTGGCTGTGAGGTTCACCCATGGCAAGAGTGAACGGCTTCCCTCCATCAAATAGTTGCTACCATGAACAAAGCCTTGAGTGCTGCAACCAGTTTGAGCCGCGAACTTTACGATAGGTTTGTGTGTCTTTGTTACAGAGAACTAGAAAACCCAGAGTCAAGGATATTAGGTGGCATTTCCAGAATCAAGAGTTGTGCACAGGGAGTCATGGTTCTAGCCACAGGGCTACAGAACTGTGATCTGCCGAACTGAACCTTGCTAAATCTCTTGCTTTTTTAATGCACGTCAAGACCACAGAACAGGGTTGTTGTGTCCAGTGCTAGCCATATGCAAGAGTTAGGCCCATTGAAATGAATGGACTAACTTGCATTCGTTAATTTGGGTGGGTCTTTTCTGAGCAGAGCTTCATTGTCTACAAGTGTGAGTTTGTCATGGCTTCGCTATACATGGGTCTTACCTAAGGTATACTTAGGCATACTTCTTATACCTAGGAAGTCTAGCTAATGGTGTCCATCTGTCATACCTTGGATCCCAAACGCCTTGGTACTTGGACATTTTGGCTCCCAAATGCCGCTGTTCTGGTTTGCGAACATTCTTTGGAACTAAAATGTCCAACGTAGCTTCCGCAGCTTCTGATTGGCTGCGGGAGCTTCCCGCAGCCAATCAGAAGCTGCGCTTTGGTTTCCGAACGTTTTGGAAGTCGAAAGGACTTCCGTAACGGTTTCTGTTCGACTTCCAAGGTATGACTGTACCAGCTGAACAGTGGACAAAGAAATGTATGTGTGTGGGGGGGATCAAGAATGTGTATAATGGGGGGAAATCCTCCATTTCACATTTTTCTAGTCAAGTTTAGTGAGATGGTATTAAGGAAAACTTACGACGAATGACAAATTAACATCCTATACTTCATTAAACTATCTTGTCAATTAAGCTTCCGAAATTGCTATCACATTAATGCATTGGGATAGTTGTTGCACATTAACTCAATTTTTCATGCTTATTAGACAAGCTGTATTTTATGTGCCAGATTTTTCTCTCTCTCCTGCTTTAAGTAATTCAAGCTAATTTCCCCTCCCCTTTGTGTGTCTCTGTGTAGGATTTGTGCCTTGGTAAAAGTCAGTGGTATGTGTGGAACACCAAGCACTAAAGTATGGAAAACTACAGCAGTTCATTTAAAAGTAATCCAAAACAGGGATCAGCAGCAAATGGCTTCCAGGCCTCTCCTGAAGAAAAGCTTTATGCCTGAATGATTAATTATCCTGTGGGTGGCAGCCAGATAACAGCACCCTGGCTCTTGCTGGGAAAGAGATATGGGCCTGGTATAAGGCAACTTCCTGTGATATATTTGGCCATTAAAATGTCAGAAGAAGTCACGGTTCAGTTTTTAATTTTTCAAATTATATCTTAAATAACTGAGAATATTAAAACAACCAGAGTAGTTCATTTCCTGTTTTGCTTACGATTTCTTCTTGCCTCTGGCAGTTTCCCTTGTATTATGTCCCACACTTTTCTGCTTTCAGGGAACTCTTCCCATATTGATTTGTCTGCCAAAGAGTCTCAGTGCATCTGCCACAAAATTCTTGCCCGTTACAAAGTCCTGGGGAATGTTTTAGGTTGCATGCCTGAGTAACCCAGAAATTGCAAGATGCACACAACCATCGTGACTTTGGGCGAGATTATTCTGTTCGGGAGGGTCGCTGGCCAGGATTCTTAGGCCACGTTGCAGCCCAGTGTGAACTCAGAATGCATTGAATACAGCAAAACCTCTCTCTAACTCTAAACACTGCAGGGCAAGATCAGGGGTGGCAGGCTGCCTTGAGGGAGAAGCACTGTCATTATAGTGGTACCTCGGTTCTCAAACTTAATCCGTTCTGGAAGTCTGTTCCAAAACCAAAGCGTTCCAAAACCAAGGCGTGCTTTCCCATAGGAAGTAATGCAAAACGGATTAATCCATTCCAGACTTTTAATAACAACTCCTAAAACAGCAATTTAACATGAATTTTGCTTTTTAATGAGACCGTTGATCCATAAAATGAAAGCAATGAACAATGTACTGCAGTCACACAATCAGTCAGTAGCTGACCTGGGTTCCACAGAGTCACAAAGAAGAGCCACAAAAACAAAAATGCAAAATAAATAGCAAAAACAGACAGACCTCAGCGAAACACTCAAAACGGAAGTGTGGCACTCAAAACGGAACACGGTCGGCTTCTGAAAAAAGTTTGCAAACCGGAATACTTACTTCCGGGTTTGCAGTGTTTGGGTTCAAAGTTGTTTGAGTACCAAGGCGTTTGAGAACCAAGGTACCACTGTATTTAATTTCTTATTGAAGAACTCCTGAGAAATTTCCAGAGCTCCAGAAGCTCAGGTATCCAAAGCAGTGATACCAAAATTTATTTTTTCACTTGTGCATATTTTTTCATGTTGCACTGTGTGCTTGTTCAAGCATTGACCTGTTGCATAATCTGCTTGGGCAAGCAATGATGTCACATAAGTCTGAAGTTTGTAGATTGAGGTCGGGGAAACATGCCACAGGGATTGATAAATGCAGATTCTTGGAACACAGCATTATGGCTTCTTACTATATTATGGCTGCTTATGATGTTAATGAAGTTAAAATGGATTTATTTGAAAGGTAACCAAGAGTTTACATTTGTAGCTGCTGCTGTTTGTTACAATTGACTTGTTTTGACATGTGTGTTATCTGAATTGTGTAGGCTTGTAAGCTCTGCAGTGGAAATGCGCTATATAAATATTTTAAATAAATAAAACAAGATGATTTGCACACATCTGAATGGGATCTAACATTTACTGGGGAGTATACCCCATTGAACACAGTTGGACTTCCTTCAGAGTAAACATGTATAGAATTGTGCTAAAACATGGCAGTTCCATGTATACTTTCATGTGGGGAGGTAGGTACTCTCTGAAATTTTAGTTGGTTACTTCTGGGTAAAAACGTTTAGTATTGTGTTGCATGTTTTGGAAGTCTCTAAAATCCTGTTGCAACAGCTAAACAAAGCAATGGGTTTAAACTTTTTTTTAGCTACTCTTGTATCATAATTTGTGAGTTCTCTAGCATCAAGAGCTTGCAGTTTTATTGAAATTCCATTATACAGTGGATGTATGAGGATTACCTAGTATTTATTCTTAGGACTTTTATGACGTGTTATGTAAGAGGCGAAACAACCTCTACTGTTGCTTGTAATTTTATACATTCTTGTTTTTTAAATGTGTGCACTTGTGCGCTGCAGTTTGTTGTGGTATTGCTGCTGATGGTGCACGTTTTAGTTTTGCGCAGCAGCCACATAACACTCTTAACCAAAATACCTTCCCAGATTATCCCATTTTAATCTGATTTGCAACCACTACCACTACCCTATAACCCTATACTGGTAATGTGGACTAAGTTGGGTTTGTACCTGAATATGCATACCAGGATAAACCTAGCCATGGTTTCCTGGGACCGTGATGCGCTGGAGTGGCCCCACTCCCACCAGAGCAAAGTGGGGCTGCACTAAGCCGCCTGCCTACCCATGTAGGAGGGAGCCCACCTGGCTGACGTGGCCCTTGGCAGCTGGAGAGGAGCACTGGGCTGGGCCAGGCTGGGGTCGCCTATGTGGAGGTGCCTGGTTCACGCCCCCACCAAAATTGTGTGCCTGGAGCCCTGGCCCTCCCTGCCACCCCAGACACTACACCCCTGGCATTCAGACACATTTAGATGGGGCATGTCAACCTGGGAAGGTGGTCTATCTGGGAGAAGAAAAACTCTGATCCTAAGCCTCTGCGGCTTTGCGGGGATATCTTTGGGTGAAGTGTTGGGATACTGCCATGGAGAGAGGGGTATTTGGCAGGCTCCTGGCTGGCTCCAGCCACTGGCCGGCAGCCGGGCGATCTCCAGTCCTCAGACAGCGGCACAAGCCTCAGATACCTTTAGAGACTTGGCACGCTCTAGTCAGCAGAGTGAGTAACTTCTCACAACGGAAGTGGCAGACAGAGACATGTGTAAGCATTATTTACAGGCGTTTATTCAGCATAGTTCAGGAACAAAGGAAAAACATGTCTGCTTCCCTTCGTGTCCAGCAAACAGCAGTATAGCAAAAGCAATATACAAACGGAAGTTCCCAGCAGACTGTGCTGGAAGTAAACAGGCATGTGACACACAACAGTCATGCCTGTTCGTTTTAAGGTGGAACGGAACTATATCCTAACATGGATGTAACATGGATCCAAGTCTAAAATGGTTGGATGGCGCCCTGTACACCTCCTTCTGGTAACTCCTGCAGCCAGCTGGTGCCAAACGTCTTGCTCTGCTTACGTTTGGACCACATCAGCAAGGCTGGGTCTTGACATCTGGGCAAGGACCCTGCCCTGCCCCAGGGAGGTCCCTTCAGTGCTGCTAGCACAGTAGTTTGACTTTACCCCTGGAGGCATACCCCATTGTCTCTTGAGACAGACAGATGCCAACAACAATTCAGACACATAATTTCTCACCAGTAAAACAATGTAGTCTGGAAAAAGAAGTATTTCATCTGCTATTTCTGTGCAAATGGAATCTTAACTTTTCTGCATTGCAAATTTCTGACCACGTTAGAAAACTTCAGAGCGCTGCATGCTGGGAGCTACACTGCCGTCGACAAAACTTTCTTTTTTGTAGCTTGACAAATACACAAAATAGATTTACTATGGAGAAATGTATTTGTTTCATCTTGAGACTGACCATTATTTTAATAGTGTGAATTCACAGAGTGGCGACTATACGAAATCAGCATGAGAAGTGAATTCCCTGCCATTCATAAATAATGATATAAGCTTTTGAACACAATGCACGGTACGATGGCAACAAACCAATATTCCTTGTAGGGCATTCAGCTTAAAATCATTGTGGTTCGTCTTTAAAATTTAATTGGTACAACAGGAGATCTATTCTGAAGCGCTGTCTGTTTCTCTTGGCAGTTACCATGAATAAGTAATGAAGGATAGTGATATTTTAAGAGATGTAGATGCTCTAAATATGCATTGTTCTAATACCACTGCATTCAATTATTTACTTACTATATTTTTACCCCTCTTTGCAGACAATTGCTGTTTCTCAAAGCAGCTCATATCAATAGAGAGAGAGACAAAGAGAGAATTCTGCCACCAGGCTTACAAAAAAAAATGACAAGACGCACAAGGAAAGGGGAGTAACAGGTAGCGGTGCGAAACCAGCTCTTTAAAGCCAGAACAAAGTGTTGAGCTAAAAGCACTTATGCCCAGTTTGAGCCAGCCTGATTTTCCTTGATTGGTAGTCTGTCAACTGGTGCCATTGTCTCTTCAGCAGAGAGCCATTTCCCCTTGCTTCTGCCAGCCGCAGGGAACCCTGGAAGCTAGTGTCCTTTCAGGCAGGGAGGAGCCAACTTTTTGGCTGATGGATGGGACCAGGTTGGTCTCCCGCTTGCCATGATGCTCTCACTGGGAGGCAGGGAGTACAGCTGCCCGGTGACTATTGGTCCCCTGGCTGATGGCAGAGGCCAGGGTGTGCTGATCAAATGACTGATCTGTTCCTTTTTGCTGAGCCTCTCTTGCATCAGTTTGCAATTCATGTACCCATCTGACTAAGCGAGTGAAATTTGGTCTTCTGTATGGAGGGACAGTTTGTTTAGCACCAAGCGCCCATCCCCTTTTTGTGAGTTATTGCTCTATTTTTATTGTGAAACACCAGACGGTACACTTTCTTAATTTTTTATTTTACAGTGCACAATCAGTCTCTTTCACTCTCTCTCTCTCTCTCTCTCTCTCTCTGCCTCTCCATGTATGCACTATTTTTGTATATATGCATGCACATGCACAAGGTCACATGCACACTCATCCTTTTTCATGCTCTGCTGCCGAAGAGGATGAGAAAAACCCAGATGTTTTGCATATTTGGACGTTCACATGAGTAACACACACATTTTATTGATCACAACGCTCCACACACCCCAATAGTGTGCTAAACGTAATTTTAAAAAAGCTTCACTCTCTCACCCAAAAAAAGCTCAACTCTGCCCCCCCCCCCAGCTCAGCGATTGCCAGCAAGGGAACAGCTGATAGGCAGCCTGTTAGACACGTGGGGCTGTTAGCCTCTGGGCAATCCTCCGCCCCCCCCCCCAATTTCAACAAGTCAGGGCAATTTCCCCACATTTTGGAGTCCTCAAAAATGGGCGTCGTATACATGAGGGCATCCAATACGCTGAAAAATACGATATATAAAAAAGGATCAGCAAATACTGTCATCTTTCTCACAGAGCTTTGCCTGCCATTTTGCAATTATAGTTGTGACAGTCTTATATATAGTTTAATTCAGTGCATGATGCAATTGTCACTGTTTCCCCCCCCCCCATTTTTATCTTACTAATTTACAGCTAAAATGAATAACCAGCGGGAAGCACCGCAGAGAAAGAAGAACGCAATCTTAGTGGATGGTGTAATTTTAAACGGCCCAGTGGCAGATGCAAAGGCAGGAGAGAAATTTGTGGAAGAGGCCAGCAAGATCATAATGGAGGAAGTGGTAAAGAAAGCTGCGGATGTAACAGAAAAGGTAGTGATCTCAAATGTAATACTTTTCAGTACATAATTCACAATAAACTGTCACTTTCCTCGTCCCTCACATGCCATTATCCTAAACGAGAAGCCATTTTTTTCCTAGTACGGCCATACCTTGGTTTTCGAACAGCTTAGTTCTCGAATGGTTTGACTCTCGAATACCGCAAACCTGGAAGTGACTGCTCCGGTTAGGGAACTATTTTTGGAAGCCGAACGTCCGATGGGGCTTCCGTGGCTTCTGATTGGCTGCAGGAGCTTCCTGCAGCCAATCAGAAGCCGTGCTTTGGTTTCCGAAAGTTTTGGAAATCGAAAGGACTTCTGTAACGGATTCCATTGGACTTCCAAGGTATGACTGTATGTGATTAAAAATTGGCACAGTTATTCTTTAAAGACTTATTTTCAGTTATTTACATTTGTGTATTTAACTGAGGGGTCGGTAGTCGGAGATAATATATGAATGCTGTGTCCTTGGCAAGTTTCTTTCCACTAACCCGATATTTTCCCCAAATTAGGTGTGTGAGTGGCACCCTCCTGAAAAGCTGAAAACGATGCTTGATTTGGAATTGAAAGACACCGGAGAGACCCATCAGAGACTCCTGCAGTTTTGCCAGGATATTATACGTTTCAGTGTCAAAACCAGTACGGATCCTATGTCTATTATCTACTGTTTTTATTCCATTAAATACTATGATGCTCTTTGAAATAGGTTTTCAGAACGTCAGGCTGTTCTTGCTTTTGCTGCCTGACAAACAAGGTGACAGTTTGACAGATTCTTCATTTTCTGCTATGTCAAGTCAGAAAGACCCATAAGGCCCATTTTGGATGTACAACACCAGCTTCATAAGCCATGGTTTATGAAGCTGTGATTGAGCATCAGGGCTGTGCGCTTGTCCATCACCTCCTGATGCTCACTCCTGCGGCGTAATATTCTGGTTGGTTAACCAACATTAAACCAGAATTTTAATGTTCAGGAAGAAGGGCATGACTCAAGTATTTGTTCTTGACTCCATAAACTATGGTTTATGAAGCCAGGAACCTAAGTCTGTAAGAGTTTATTTTACTGTTGCTCTGGGGCAGTTCCTGAAAACTGACATCTGTGGGTGAGTTTTCTATGTCTTGCCTTAATGTGATGCTGCACTCACTGTATGAATTGGGAACATCATGAAACGAGTTTCCCTGCCAATATGCAATTGGCGGTCAGCTGTTATGGCAGAAAAAATCAGTACATGATGGCCCTGGTTCACATTATATAATATCATCACAGACTGAGGATATTTTTTCCCTCAAGATGTCAAGATTTATCGGTAAGGAATATATTGGAAAACATTCCTGTAAAATGCAAATGCAAATCATGGTATAATTAAGTTTAAACCTAACTTTATGAAGAAATGAATATTACGGCTTCATCTAAAGCTTTTATTATGTAGGGGTGTGAGAGGAAAATAAATGTGCAGACAGAGCCCACAATAAATGTTAATCTATTGCTATTATTATTAATTTCATTTCTATATCGCTTTATATTTTTTAAGGGGGGGAATCTCAAGGTGGTTTACAACCTACATTAAAACATCAAATAAAACTATCCAGAATTAAACATTACTGAAGAGAGCCAAATATAAAGTATACATTCAAAGCAACATAACTAAATGGAAACTAAGATATTAAAGATTTCAAAATAAAACATTACAAAGGAGGTCAACTACAGAATGCATATATAGAGCAGCAAAGATAACAAATTTTTTTTAAGCATTTCAAAAGAAAACATCACTAAAGGAATATAAAATGCACATTTAAAACAGCATAGTTAGCAAGAGAATCAAGTACTGATTGATTTTGTAGCTGGAGTCAATCCAGGCCCCGCCTTCCCATGCCAGGTGGAAAAAGACCGGCAATTCAGGGAACAGGTCTTCTAGGACTTCCAGCCAGTTCTTTATTACAGGGCATACTTAAGGATACGCAGAACCGGCACCTCTTTTTGTTGTTGTTAAAAAGTGTGGCACTTACTATAACACCTTCATGGTGAATACTAGCACCTATTTTTCTAGAAGAAGAAGAATAGCACTGGTTGTAGCTAATCAATACTTACGAAAGCTTCAAAGGTAAAATTCCCAAGTGTGCATTAATGTTCTAACATCCCATATGATGGATCTAATTCTAACTCTTTTTATCACAGAATGCTAGATAGCTTTAATATGCTCTTTTTCATTATTGTTGCTGTTTAACTATTGCTTATGCAGCTTGAACTATTCCCATGTAAGATAACAAACTCTGATAAGCTTTTAATTATTCGTCTTTTAACAGAGCCTCTTGTGTGTCTCTTAAAAGGGACAGCATAAGTTAAAAAGTATAGATAAAGGGGGAAAATACCTTTCTGAAACTTTTGGAGAATTCCTCCCCCCCCCCCCTCTAAATTATGGGCAGTGTAATAATATATTTATTTGCAAAAAATTATATACTGCCTACATTAAGAAAAAAATACGCTGGCTGTGAAGAGCATAAACATCAGTGATAAAACTGCAACAACAACAATATAATATTGAAATTTATATCCCACCCTTCCTCTCAAGTGATGAAACAATTCGTCACTGATATAAAAACACATGGAAACTAGGGAAGACCACTCCTTCAGAGGTTTGTTAAAAGGAGAAGATCTTCACTAAGTCGCCATAATTTTCCATGCAGATTTTTTAAACCCTATGTGCTCTATATATATCCACTATTCCTATTGGGTAAACTTGTCCTCATTGTATATAGAAAGTGAGGGCAGATATTTCAAATGCTCAGTTTTTTTCAAAGACCCCTGCAATTAGGTGTGGAGAGGTTTACCTTCTTAGCGACGGAACGGAGACAACCCCCCACCCCCTAAAAAATACCAAAACAAGAAACTATATTTTTGTCTTTACGCCACCCAGTTTCAATTTAGAGATCTCTCTACTTCTGTAGTTAGAAGTAGAGTTGGGGTTATTCTTTAATTTGGGGAGGCGTTCCACCTCATCAAATAGATCAGACCCAATTCTAAGGGGACACAGGTGTATCAATAAGCAGGTGTGCCTTGAAGAGGGCCGGCTCAAATTCAGCTTCGCAGTGGTCCTATGCGCTACCTTTGTCCCTCCCTGACGGTCCATCTCTCAGGCAAAGGAAAAAGCTGGAGCAGGGGGGAAAGGATTAACAGGCAGCACAGAGCTTCTGTCTGTTCAGAAGAGGCTGCAAGTGATACACAGTGTATCTCTTCCTGCAGGTACTTGTGGGACTTAAAAATCCTCCCTTTTCAAGCAAGTGATACGAACGTCCTCTGCCCTCTGATATTTATCAGGAAGGGCTGAGCATCATCTCTAGCTGAAACTGAGAAGAGAGATTGTGCATTGGTTTTCCTGCCCCACTTATGCTAACCAGATTTATGTCTTTTTAATTTACAGATCACCCAAGATTTTTTAATCAGTTGTACGCTGGTATTGATTATTACTCTTTAGCAGCGCGTTTCATTACTGAAGCATTAAACCCGAGTGTGTAAGTGCCTTTTATTTTTAATTGATCTGCTGGATCTGCCATGCTGTTTCAGTGTAACAAATTATGATTTCCTGCAGATTTCCATGTGCGTTAACGGCATTGATGATAGGGGTGTGGTTTTTCAGATGTCGGATGAGTTAAAGCTTATTTTGGCATATTGTAAGTTCAGTATAAACACTCAAGTAAAGATATAGAGGAAACTCTTGGCTTAAGAATGTTAGAGGACCCATGTTAGATCAGACCAAACACTAGTCCAACGCTCTGTTTGCATAGGATCCAACCTTACGCTCACAAGGAATATCAGTGTCTTTTTCATGTTCCCAAACAATTGGTATTATGCTGCCTCCGATGGCAGCCCTGTTTAGGGAAGTTTTTAATATTTAATGCTGTATTGTTTTTAACCCTCTATTGGAAGCCGCCCAGAGTGGCTGGGGAAACTCAGCCAGATGGGCAGGGTATAAATAATAAATTATTATTATTATTATTATTATTATTATTATTATGGCTATGGATGGGAAAGGGAAAGAGTAAGGACCCCTGGAAAGTTAAGTCCTGTCAAAGGTGACTATGGGGTGCAGCGCTCATCTCACTTTCAGACCAAGGGAGCCAGCGTTTGTCCACAGACAACTTTCCGGGTCATGTGGCCAGCATGAACAAAACGCTTTTGGTACAGAACCAGAGCAGCGCATAGAAACGCTGTGTATACCTTCCCGCCAGAGCAGTACCTATTTATCTACTTGCACTTTGACGTGCTTTTGAACTGCTAGGTTGGCAGGAGCAGGGACCAAGCAATGGGAGCTCACCCCGTCGCAGGGATTCGAACCGCCGACCTTCTGATCGGCTAGCCCTAGGCTCTGTGGTTTAATCCACAGCGCCACCCGCGTCCACTATAAAACCTCACATGGGCTTGACTGCTGTTATCCCTGGTACCCTGGAATACTGACTACACTCAAGGAAGGGATCCATCATTTAGCTCGTATTCTTCTTTGTTCAGCTATTCATGATCTCTACCTTTTCATTCAATTTTCTTCAACACATTTTGTCAAAGCATTGTTCGGACAGTTGCCTTTTATGTCACGTTTATATTTATTCAGATATACCTATGAAGTGTCCCCAGTGTTTTTGTTAGTGGAAGAAGCAGTCCTAAAGAAAATGATTGAATTCATTGGGTGGGAAGAAGGTGACGGTATATTTAATCCAGGTAAGAAAGTATTCCCCCCCCCTTTTCTTCTTGCATGCAATTTAATTTAATTTAAAGTTATATTTTACTGCTTTTGCCAGTGCTGTGTATTGGAGTAACCATGAGTGGTTCTTAGGCAATGTCCATACAGGAGTTGCCTTGCTTTAGGCAAGTACATTCCCCTGCTTGTGCAACCTGGTTTTTACAGAGGGATAGAAGCAATTTATGTTACATAGTTCATGGTGCTTCCTCCTGCTGTGTGAACAGCAGTGAAATATGAGGCCAGATCCATACCATTTTTGCGTACTCTGAGGTTCAAATGTGCTACCAGTGTTCAAATGATCTTCCAAATATGATCCTCACTGCGAGAAGTGAGGTTACAGGGAACCAGGCAAGTGAGGTTACAGGGCCTTCTCGGTAGTGGCGCCCACCCTGTGGAATTCCCTCCCATCACATGACAAGGAGATAAGCAACTATACAAACTTTAGAAGACATTTGAAAGCAGCCCTGTATAGGGAAGTTTTAGTATATACTGGAACCTGCCCAGAGTGGCTGGGACAACCCAGTCAGATGGGTGGGGTACAAATAATAAATTATTATTATTATTATTATTATTATTATTATTATTATTATTATTATTATTCACCCCTATCCTTGAAAGCATTTCTGACAAGGTTACTATTGGAACCTCATGGTAACCAAAAGCCCAGATATATTTATTTTAATTTTAAAATGTTTTAAAACGTTTTTTCCCACGCACTGTTAAAAGCTTTTGTCTTTTAAATGTATTACTGTGTATATATTTTTAAAACTTCAGATTTTATTTACCTTACAAAAATTAGGTCAACTTGTTTCAACACCTGATTTTATGGATAATTTAAATGCATATTTCATATGGTTTCGTGTGAGCAGCTTAGAGATTGTTTTAATCGTTATGTGGTATATAAATCCTGTTAAACATTCAGAAAGTTGTACCTTGATGTGGCTAATTTTTGCTGGTAACCCTTCGCTGACATGGCAGATGTCCATGCCTGAACATTGGGCACCTCAATGCTTAGAAATTGGAAATGCAAAGTATTAATGAGTATGAGTGTTGCATGAATATTTTCCTTTCCCTTTTTTAAAGGTGGCTCTGTTTCTAATATGTACGCGATGAACTTAGCAAGATACAGATACTGCCCTTACATAAAGGAAAGGGGCCTTTCAGGGATGCCTCGGCTGGTGGTATTTACGTCAGAAGAGGTAACCAACCTTCCTCCTTTGTAATTATTCAGAAAGTACATTATGCTGGAGGGCAGATTCAGTGCCGGATATACGTACAGTGGTACCTCGGGTTAAGTACTTACTTCGTTCCGGAGGTCTGTTCTTAACATGAAACTGTTCTTAACCTGAAGCACCACTTTAGCTAATGGGGTCTCCTGCTGCTGCCGCGCTGCCAGAGCACGATTTCTGTTCTCATTATGAAGCAAAGTTCTTAATCCAAGGTACTATTTCTGGGTTAGCAGAGTCTGTAACCTGTAGGGTATGTAACCTGAAGCGTATGTAACCTGAGGTACCACTGTATAAGCTAAACAAGCTATAGCTTAGGGCCCCACTCTCTTGGGGCCCCCAAAAAAGATTAAAGGAAAAAAAACCTGGATGTACATTTCCAAAATATAAGATAAAAACAAATAAAATAAAACCTACATACAGCAACAGATTTTTGTGCTGTGTAGGCTCCTGTGATGTAAGTAACAGGCCCTGCCTGCTAGCCTACTCCCTAAAATATCACTGGTTTGCTCATTTCTATATATAGTGTGCCTACATTCTGCATGGACTAGTTGCATGGCAACATGTGCAAATGGCTTCAGATACCTATTAGGTCCGTAAATGACCATATAGCATATATTCAACACAAAAAACAGCGACAATTTGTTGTTGACAAAGGTCAGCTAGACATATAAAGGGCCCCATTACCTTCAGGAGCTTAGGGCCTCATCAAACCTAAATCCGGCCCTGTTCGAAAAAACGTATTTGTTATAGCAGGCTTAAAAGGCTTACCACTAGCATAGTGCTGGTCTAGGATCCAGGCTTGAACTGGTTCTGTCCGCTCCTGAATCTATGAGGCTGTGTACACATTATCCAGTTAAAACACAGCTCGGTTCTTCTTTTTCTCAATTTGGATCAAAAGTTAGTTGAGGGGGAAATGCGTGGAAACACAGCATTTCATAAGCAACGGCAGGATTGAAATGGATTGCGTCGGTGGGATCAGGGCCAGATTTAGGTTTCATGAGGCCCTAAACTACTGAAGGTAATGGGGCCCTTTATATAGCAGGCGGGACCCATGACTTACATCATAGGAGCCTGTTGTTGTTGTTTAGTCGTTTAGTCGTGTCCGACTCTTTGTGACCCCATGGACCAGAGCATGCCAGGCACTCCTGTCTTCCACTGCCTCCCCCAGTTTGGTCAAACTCATGTTGGTAGCTTCGAGAACACTGTCCAACCATCTCATCCTCTGTATTCTCCTTCTCCTTGTGCCCTCAATTTTTCCCAGCATCAGGGTCTTTTCCAGGGAGTCTTCTCTTCTCATGAGGTAGCCAAAGTATTGGAGCCTCAGCTTCAGGATCAGTCCTTCCAGTGAGCACTCAGGGCTGATTTCCTTAAGAATGGATCGGTTTGATCTTCTTAAAGTCCATGGGACTCTCAAAGGTCTCCTCCAGCACCATAATTCAAAAGCACCAATTCTTTGGTGATCACCCTTCTTTATGGTCCAGCTCTTACTTCCATAAATCACTACTGGGAAAACCATAGCTTTAACTATAGGAGCCTACACAACACAAAACACGGTTGCTGTATGTAGGTTTTATTTTATTTGTTTCTTTACTTTATATTTTGGAAATGTACACCCAGGTTTATTTCCCTTTAATTTTTTGTGGGGGGCCCCAAGAGAGTGGGGCCCTAAGCTATAGCTTGTTTAGCTTATACATAAAATCTGGCACTGGGTGGGATCACACTGGATGCAGAGTAAATGGAAGTGTGTGCATAGCCCAGTTAGCAAAAAAATAAAATATAATTGTAAGAAGTCTCATTGGAAATCCTTCCAGGACTGTTTCTCTTCTGCTCTTTTCTAAGCTCATGTAGTAGACAATATGCTGTTTCAGCACCACTTCACTTGCTCTGCTCTCTTGCTCCCTACATGTTTTGCCCACAGTGAGAAGCCTATTGATAGACTTTATTTACATTGTGGGAGGGGGACACGCACCTGTCTGCTTACCTGCAGTCTTTCTGTTCCTTGCTGTATTCCTCTCCCTGGGAGATAGCTTTCCTACAGTGAGTTAAGTGACGAAACATTCATTTATTTCCACCCACCGCTCCAATGTTGGGAGTAGAGAGATACTGTTTTAAATTAAAGCAGAACAGTTCCACGCTCATTTCTCAGTTAAAATAAAAAATAACAACGGCACAACAAAAACATCTGTTTTGTACTTCAAGGGGCTTTCTTGATTATTACACGCTACTCAGCTGATAATGACAAATCACATCTCCCTAAAAGTGACAAAAAAAACCCTGTTCTTAATGGTTTGTCAAGAGGGAACAATCTAGTCCAGGAACAAATTGAAATGCATTGTTTGGAATTTATTATTTCAAGCTGATGTAAATGGAGTGTTCTTCAGTGATTGTATTTTAACAGCAATTTGCAGTAATCTGCATCCCCCCCCCCATGGCAAAACAATTTAAAAATTGGACGAAACATTTCCCCCACCTTTTGTGAGACCATTTATCCTCTGTAGAAGCGTGTTTGGGATATTCAATGTCTTTTTGCAGGGAAGGTGCACTCTAAGAATTTGTGGGTGGGAAGGAGGTTGAATCCTTTACCTTTCAAGTAAGAGGTGGTCAAGGGTTTGTTTTGTTACTGGGAAGAACAATGCTGTATTATGGGGGCAGCCACTTTTTGCCCTCAAGGATGCCCTTGGCAAACACTATGGCATTGCCTCATTCTCAGTGACATTTTGTCCAGGGAACAGATATGGGCTGCTGTCAGCTACCCAACTGATTTCTGTTCAATGAGAGAACAACCTTTTCCCACCTCATATGTACAGGTAGTTTCATCAGATCAAAACGTAAGAAAAATGTCGGACTGAATACTTCGTTGAAACACTTCTATTAACTGCCTACTTTGGTCCGCTTAGTAAATCATGGGAGTAAATTTGGGGGGACTTTGACCAGGTATGGATGTAATGACAAGCCATGGTTGGTTGTTGTGGGAATGTGGCTACACAATAATAATATTAATTATTATTATTATTATTAATACCCCGCCCTCCCCAGCCAAGGCTGGGCTCAGGGCAGCTAACAAGCAATAATAAAAACAAGTTGAATGAATATAACTTAAAAACAAGATTAAAATACAACAATTAAAATATTGAAATATTAAAATGCAGCCTCATCACAGGAGGAGAAAAGAAAAAGGAAAAAGAAAGAGGGGGAGGGAATCTAATTGGCTTCAAGCCAAAGGCCAGGCGGAACAACTCTGCCTTACAGGCCCTGCGGAAAGAAATCAGATCCTGCAGGGCCCTGGTCTCATGAGGCAAAGCGTTCCACCAGGCCGGAGCCAGTGTTGAAAAGGCCCTGGCTCTGGTTGAAGCTAATCTAACTTCCTTAGGGCCCGGGACCACTAGGGGGTTGCCATTTATGGACTTTGAGGCTCTCCGTGGGGCATACTGGGAGAGGTGGTCCCGTAGGTCCCAAAGGTTGCATGCTCTTCCTCTCTTGAAAGCTTCCACTTTTGGACCAACCACAGTTCTCCATTATTTCTGTACTCTTAAGAACTCCATTGTTTGTTTTAGCTAACTGAAATTAGAACAAAGTCGGGACCAAATTATCGTGGGCCCTTAATTGTGATCTTCTCATACTTCTATACTGTTCATAACAAGAGCTGTGATTCATTGTGCTGCCTTTGTTCCCCATTCCCCTGCCCACTTTGGAGATTTTGCTGATCTATTATTTTCTGAGCCCGGAGTGGTTTGACATTTTCTAGTAATTCAATGTCACACTCCCTTTGATTGAGCTTAATAGGTGACTCATAGCTTACTAATAAGGAGCTGTTTTGTGAGAATCACTCGCAATTCGAATGAAACCTTGCTGCTTAAGAGTCCAAATCTCTAGTGAGTGCCACATTGTAGCTTTGCACACGTATTTCATTATTGATGTAATTCAATGTAACAGAAGATTAATTATCTACCTATGTATGTTATTATTCACACAACACTCTGAGTGAATGGATTCTAAAGCCTTTGTGAATGTGCCATGTTAGAAAAGGTTGGCTGGTGGTAGCTGATGATATCTTCTGTGCATTTAGTTAAAAATTGGGGGGGCGGGGAGTGGGGAAAAAAGTCCTGTCAAAAAGGTGGGGCGATCCATCTCATCAGAAAAAGTGTGACAGGATTGAATACCTTTAATATATTCATACCCACACATTAAAGTGCAGTATTTTTCATAATTATGTTCCTCCTTAACTGCATTTGTGTGAACTCTCTTGAAGAAAGCTGAATTAATTAACCACCTGGTTTCACCTGCTGTATGCGAAGGAACAATTTAAGGCGTTTTCAGGGTGGTTGGCAAATATATTAATTTAACCCTTAAATAACTTAACAATTTGCTCCAGTTTCTTGTTCCTCCCTATTTTATTATTATTATTCTACTAAAACAAATAAGCCGCCCTAAATTTCTCTAGATAGCTCAGTCAGTAGAACAATTACTTTGAGCCATGAAACCAGAGGTTTATGTCCAGTGCTTAACTAAATTTAAGGTTCAAAAAGCTCAGAATTCCCCCCTCCCCTACTTTGAGAAGGGAGGATAACCCTCACCTATTTTGCAATTCTGTGGCTGTCGTTGGTTTTGTGAAGCCTTGATTTTTGCCTAAAATCTGCAACATGTGTGCCTCAGGAAAATTATTTGGCGATATGTCTGCCATTAATTGTTTGATTTTTACCCTTACTCAGTGTCATTATTCCGTGAAGAAGGCAGCATCGTTCTTGGGGATCGGCACACAAAACGTTTACTTCGTCAAAAGTGACGAAAGGTAAGGCTACCGAAGCCGTCGAGGCCGTCTGATGATCCTTTTAAAATGCTGAAGTAGTGCTGAAAGCGAGTAACCTATTACATAACTGAAAAGTTTTAAATCTGTGTCCCATAGAGGTAAGATGATACCTGAGGAACTGGAGAAACAAGTCCAGCAGGCAAGGAAAGAGGTGAGAGGGGGAGAGAGAGTGAGAGAGCAAGAGAGAGTCTGTGTGCCCTGTGAAAGGCATACCTTATGTGCGTTTGTGTATGGCAATCTGCTCCAATGGGGGGCAGTGTTGCGCCCGGACCACGGGCCACGGAAGTGATCTGGCGAATGGCTGGGCTGGATGGCTGCCAGCTGGCGATTGACCAATGCTGCCTGGTTTTTGGGCAGGTGCTTCCTGGGGGATGGGGGTGGGCCCAGCCGGCCAATGAGTGCCACCCTGGCCCACTCCCAGGGGGATAAATTGTGGCCTGTCCCGGCTCTCCTCCTCAGCCTCTTTCGTCGGATCATGCACGTGAATCTTGCAACACAACGTTGCGAGATTTGCAGCTGCAGCTGCTGCTCAAAAATTGAGAAGAAGGTGCATTAAGGATAATATGATGGGCTGTAAAGATCTGAGCAGAAATGAATTTTGGAAGCTTATACACACACATGCATGCATACACACACACACACACACAAAATCATATATATATATATATACACACACACACACACACACTACATATATATATGTACAATTAGGGTGATACTACATTGTAATGGTGTATATTTTGTATAGTATGCATATATTTCTTTTTTAGTGGTGGTTGAAAGGCCGTGATGGTCTCAGCAACAACAAAAATCATAAATTCAATTTTGGGTGGCGTTGTTAGAATGGAAGAAGGGTGAATGAACGTGAATGAAAGTTAAAACAGGGTAGTTTCTTGTGTTGCAAATGTTTCAGGTCCACTCTGCTTTGCCACAGATTGCACGGTAAGTCGTGAACGGGCAATGTGATCCCCAGGTATTTTAGTTCATCGCTTAAAAAATAATAACGCTAGAACTCACAAAATGGCGTGAAAGAATAACTCTTGCACTGCAAACCTGAGCCATTCTCATTATGCTTCTCACTGAGATTATATCTATAATTGTGCTCAAAATTAAGGAACACCCCAGCTTTAGCAGGCCAATAGTATCTTCAGGATATAGTATATGCTTAATGACTATGGCATTTTATCAGACATTTCATTCAGTTTGGGCAGATAGGAGAAATGTGGAATAGAATTAAAATAAATCTGTTCATGAATAAAAGATCAGCTGCTATTTTCTGGGCAAAACAACTATTGACAAGCAAACAGCCTTCCCTTCATTGTTTAAATGGATTATTGATGATAAAATCTCCTTTGATTTTAAAGTGTTTTGCTGTGAAAACAGTCCTTGGCTATAGCTTCTCGTCCTGCACTCTTCTTTTAAAAACTATCCTTGCGGATGCGTCTATCTGTGCTTAATATGGTTTCATTTCCTTGAAGTGAAGACTAGAAGCATTTGAAATGTTCTCTTATCTCATTTCATGTTTGCAAGTGTCTCTGCTGAGTTCCATTCAATAACAGTGTTCGGTGTGGGAGGTGTCCTATCTTTTCTGCTTTGCTGTGCATTGCTTCACAGATTGCAGAAAAAGATTGGTGCCTGTGTTTTCATAGGGTATTCACAGAACAGATTCTAATGTTTGAAAGGAGATCCATAGATGCAAAGACATGGGAAACATATTTTCAGTTCCTCACCTTATGATACAGTGGTGCCCCGCAAGACGAATGCCTCGCAAAACGAAAAACGCGCAAGACGAAAGGGTTTTTCGGTTTTTGCGTCGCTTCGCTAGACGATTTTCCCTATGGGCTTGCTTCGCAAGACGAAACGTCTTGCGAGTTCTTGCGAGTTTTTTTCCTTTTTCTTAAAGCCACTAAGCCGCTAATAGCCGCTAATAGCCGTGCTTCGCAAGACGAAAAAACCGCAAGACGAAGAGACTCACGGAACGTCTTGCGAGGCACCACTGTAGTCTCAAGGGCAGGTTCCTGAATGTAACTTCCTCTTCAAACATTAGAGAAAATACAAGATGGATACACGGTCCAGTTATGGAGACCTTGCCGCATGAAAACAAAATTCGTTATGGTGTATAATTTGTTCAACCGGTTTTCCTATAAATGCAAATTTTGTGAGGGTTTTTTTTCCCCCCCAGGTGCTTTTATATACCAAATAATATTTTTTAAAGTTGCG
This sequence comes from Podarcis melisellensis, assembly GCF_964234715.1. Taxonomy (NCBI): domain Eukaryota; kingdom Metazoa; phylum Chordata; class Lepidosauria; order Squamata; family Lacertidae; genus Podarcis; species Podarcis melisellensis. Next base: position 17,347,587 of record NC_138544.1, read on the forward strand.
AAACGGTAAGAGACAAAATGAGTATGATACACACAATCTTGGTCTGGCAGAAATAGAGGCTTTAAAATAGTAAAAGAAGCAAACTGAAATAGTTTTTATTTTGATCCTATCGTTTTCATATTGATTGGGCTTGATGGTTGTAATATCTATCTAACCCCACCCCCGCCCCAAAAAGGTTGTAGTGTCATTACCATTTTTGGTTGTGGGATTGGGTAGAAAAGAACTTATGTTGTGTGTATCTTCATGATGGGATATTCTGTCCGTGTTGTGATGGGTTAGGATGGCTAACACGGTTCCAGAGTTCTTCATTTGTTGCAATGCGCACACAGAGCTCCCTGCTTTCTCATTCACTTCAATGGAGGAACAGCATTTTCTTTTCTTTTCTTTAAGGTATGTTTACCCCCCTCCTTTCCCAAAAGAGCCTCAAGGCAGCTTGCAGTAAAAAAAACAAATTATAATAAGCCACAATAAATAGAACAGGTAAGAAGCAATTTGCAGGAGCCAGTGAAGCGAGCTGAGAAAATAGAAACAGCTGAGACTCCAGCACCATTAAAAGCGTCTGAGAATAGCATAGACTTTGACAGGCACCTAAAGGACAACAGTGGTGGTGCCAAGTGAATTTGGGTGCCACCGCTGAAAAGGCCTTCTTGAGTTACCTCCAACTTTTGAAGACAGGGACATCCAAGGGAGGATTTCTGAAGAGGATCTGAATTGGTAGAATGATTCCTCTGGAAGAAGTTTGATTTTTTGATATCCAGATCCTGGTCAGCCACTTAGCTTTAGTGGTAAGCATGACATATCTTCCAAGTGTCCCTATTTTCCAGGGACGTCCCTGATTTGGAGAACGCCCTGCTTTTCTTTAGGATGTCCCTATTTTCACTGGAGAAATGTTGGAAGGTATGGAGTTATCCAACTTCCGAGCTGTCTGAAGGCAATCCTGTCAGTGGTACCTTGGTTTATGAACTTAATCCGTTCCGGAAGTGCGTTCTTAAACCAAAGCATTCTTAAACCAAGGCGTGCTTTCCCATAGCAGCGGGGGACTCAATTTACAAATGGAACACACTCAACAGGAAGTGAAACATGTTCTTATTCCAAGGCAAAGTTCACAAACCAAAACACCTACTTCCGGGTTTGCAGCGTTCTTTATCCAAGTTGTTCATAAAATAATCTGTTCTTAAGCCAAGTTTCCACTTCATGGGGAAGGGTTTTGTTAATGTTTAAAGTTTCATAATGTTTTTATATATGTTGGAAGCTGCCCAGAGTGGATGGGGCAACCCAGGAAAATGTGGTGGGGAGGTATAAATAATAAAATTATCATTATGGAACGGAACGTCCCTATTTTCTTCAGAGAAATGTTGGAGGGTATGGCATGAGCACTTTGGTTTGGGTCCAGAAGCAAACTTTTCAATCTGTGAAAACTAGACGCTGGCTGTGGTGATCAGCCCCTGTTAATAACTGGGCCGTTATACTCTGCACCAGTTGAAATCTCTAGGTGCTTTTCAAAGGCAATGTGTCATTCTCTCTACGAATCCTTCTGTCTGTTTGAATAAAGCTGCCGGTGAAGCTACCTTTCTCCAGAAGAAATGACTGGACTGCAGCAAGTATGATTTTATTTTAGCCTGACATTCATGGAAGATTATGGTTTTAAATTCACATTTAAATTATCCAGAATGAAGTGTGGAGAGAAAGAAGGAAGAGGGGTGGGGAAGCCTGTTTAATGCACAGGAGGTCTCCCCTTCCGTTCCTTCTGCCCGAATGCATGTCAATATCATTGAAGCATTAAAAAAATATTTCCCACTGAAAATGTGTTTGGCAATCATTTCAGCTAGCTCCAGAGTCTCATGGCAAAGTGAAAAGACAATTTCTGAGAAGTACTCCTCCTTTCCCCCCCAATGTTAAGCTAAAAACCTATTTAAAGTCTCATCAAAGCCAAAAGAATCCAGTTTAGTGGGATTTATGAGGCTGTTCCATTGGCTGCAGGAGAAATTATTTTGGGGTTTTTTTTGTTCAGCGTTTTAAGTTCGTAACCTGAAAGTCACTTTAATCAATAGTTCAGCGTAATGAAAACTTACAGCTGTTGCTTTGGGAGGAAAATGTTACTTACCGGGGGTTTTTGTGTTTGGCTTTTCAGGAGATAGTGTTTCTTAAGATATTATTGCAGTGAGAAGAATTTAAAAGAAAGGTACTAAGTACTGCAGATGGTTAGGTTGTTAGCTCCATAGCTTCAGCATATGTATAAACGCAATATAAGGCTCCACCCACTTCTGTTCACAAACAGCTGCATATAATGACCTAGCTTGCACAGTACAGTAAATGAAACTTTGACTTTCTGGGACCGCAGAAAGATGCAGGCTCCCAGATAAGAGTTTGCAGCTTCTTTGTTTCTCCCCCTACCTTCTTGCTCCTGCACAACGCGGAGGTAAGCCAAAAATGTGGCTTACTGCAAGTGTGGGGAATCTTTGACTTTCCAGATGTTGTTTAACTATATCTCTAGCAAGCATGGCCAATAGCCAGGGAAGATGAGATTTAGAGTTGAGCAAAAGGTTCCCCATGCCTGGCATAGTATTGTCACCTGAAGAAACTTTGCTACAGCTCATAATTAGTGAGGAGAGAGCTTAAATACGAGACTGTGTTCAGGTGGCACACTAAACTGTGGTTTGCATGATCCCTGTAAACCATAGTTTGGCTTACTGTGTTGTGCAAACCAGGCCATAGTGTGCACTTTGAGATTTTAGTTTTAGTGCTATACGGCAATTGAGACTCATGCCTTTGGAAACAAATAACAGAAACCCTACTTCCTGTTGTAAGTTTAATACTTTGGGTGGAAAGTCTTTTCCAGCAGATTGATGAAGACTTGTGTGATAATGATGCCCATGTTGAGATGGAGACTCAACGAGTTTATGCACATCAGTATTATCTGATTTTTGCTTTCCAACTGCAGCCCCTAATGTTTTGTCTGCTGCTGCTCCTGAAGTTTGGAGAGAGTTGGGTTATGGCACACAATGGTCAAAAGGGGCTACTTCATAGCCCTGCTACGTATTTCTTGTGTGACCATTTGGACCATAGGATGCAGCTTGTTGTTGTTTAGTCGTTTAGTCGTGTCCAACTCTTCGTGACCCCATGGACCAGAGCATGCCAGGCACTCCTGTCTTCCACTGCCTCCCGCAATTTGGTCAAACTCATGTTGGTAGCTTCCAGAACACTGTCCAACCACCTCGTCCTCTGTCGTCCCCTTCTCCTTGTGCGCTCCATCTTTCCTAGCATCAGCCTCATTTCCAGGGAGTCTTCTCTTCTCATGAGGTGGCCAAACTATTGGAGTCTCAGCTTCAGGATCTGTCCTTCCAGTGAGCACTCAGGGCTGATTTCCTTAAGAATGGATCGGTTTGATCTTCTTGCAGTCCATGGGACTCTCAAGAGTCTCCTCCAGCACCATAATTCAAAAGCATCAATTCTTTGGCAATCAGCCTTCTTTATGGTCCAGCTCTCGCTTCCATACATCACTACTGGGAAAACCATAGCTTTAACTATATGGACCTTTGTTGGCAAGGTGATGTCTCTGCTTTTTAGGATGCCGTCTAGGTTTGTCATTGCTTTTCTCCCAAGAAGCAGGCGTCTTTTAATTTCGCGACTGCTGTCACCATCTGCAGTGATCATGGAGCCCAAGAAAGTAAAATCTCTCACTGCCTCCATTTCCTCCCCTTCTATTTGCCAGGAGGTGATAGGATGCAGCTATCTGTCTATAAATCCTACCTAGTAGCAGGGCTTTCCCTCCCTCAAGATCCCACCCATTGTGATTAATATGTCATTGGATCAGGGCTCATTCATAACTGTAGTTCTGAAGGGGTTTGCATGTGAAGTTGCCACACATCCAATCCCTGCAGTCATCCCAATAACTTCAGTCTATGGTAGTTCCACACCTGGTGCCTGGTGGGATATGTGCTTTTGGTGCGCCCTGCCTCTCTGGGCCTGTCTTGTCCACTTCTCATGCACATGGTCTCCTGCTACTGCATGGGAAATTGCCGCACATACATCCTGTCCTATTGTAGACCTATCCACATTTGGCGGCAGGTTCAGATTGTTGATGGCAGGAAAAATAAGCACTAATTATGTAATGCAAGATCTTCCTTGCATGAGTAGCCTCCTAGCTGAGCTAATTAGTACTATCATCAACTGAATGTTGTTATTAGCATTTAATACCAGGGACTCTTCTTACTCTTAGTTCAGAAGAAAGTAACAGGGAAGCGAGAAAGATAAGTATGCTATAGAAAGGCGTGGCTATGGCGAGGTGGTAGTAGCAGCACCCTACCTAGTTACACTGTCATCTGCTCACGTTATGGTCTCTGACAACAGTGAAATTCGAGGCTACACTGTGCACTTCTTTAAATGTGTTAATAGTCAAAATGCACTTAAAACAGTGAGTGCCTCTGGTTCATTATTTGAGAAAAGGTCTCTATACATCTTGAACCTATACCACTCCTTCCTTTGCTGCTCCCATCGAGCTTCTAAATTTACATGGAGAAAGAGGAGGAATGGGAGAGCAGCAGGGGTAATGGAGCTTTGTTGTTGTTTAGTCGTGTCCGACTCTTCGTGACCCCATGGACCAGAGCACGCCAGGCACTCCTGTCTTCCACTGCCTCCCGCAGTTTGGTCAAACTTATGTTAGTAGCTTTGAGAACACTGTCCAACCATCTCATCTTCTGTAGTCCCCTTCTCCTTGTGCCCTCCATCTTTCCCAACATCAGGGTCTTTTCCAGGGAGTCTTCTCTTCTCATGAGGTGGCCAAAGTATTGGAGCCTCAGCTTCAGGATCTGTCCTTCCAGTGAGCACTCAGGGCTGATTTCCTTCAGAATGGAGAGGTTTGATCTTCTTGCAGTCCATGGGACTCTCAAGAGTCTCCTCCAGCACCATAAGTCAAAAGCATCAATTCTTCGGCGATCAGCCTTCTTTATGGTCCAACTCTCACTTCCATACATCACTACTGGGAAAACCATATGTTTCTGCAAAACAGGGCACAAAGACTACATTCCCCAGTGCACCATTTGTGCACCAGGTCCATTTGTGCTCAGGAATTACCCTTCATACAATCATAGTTGGAAGGGTCACCTAAGTGCCAACACCCAGCAATGCAGGAATCTCAACTAAAGCATACGTAACAGATGGCCACCCAACCTTTTCTCAAAAATTTCCAAGGAGAGTCTGCCACCACCCGAGGAAGACCGTTCCACTGTCAAATGGCTCTTACTGTCAGAAAGTTCTTCCTGAAGTTGAGTCGGAATCTCCTTTCTTCTAACTCAAATCCATTGGTTCAGGTCCTAGCCTCCAGAGCAGGAGGAAACAAACGTGTTCCATCTTCCGTGTGACATCCCTTTAGATATTTGAAGATTGCTATCATATCTCTCCCCTCCACCAGTCTCCTCTTTTCCAGGCTCAACATACCCAACACCCTCAACTGTTCCTCATAAGGCTTGGTTTCCAGACCCTTGGTCATCTTGGTCGCCCTCCTCTGCACATGTTCAGCTTGTTGATATTCTTCTTAAATTGTAGTACCCCAAACTGGACACAGCACTCCAGGCATAGTCTGACCAAGGCAGACTGGAGCTTTACTGTGACTTCCCTTGATCAGGACACTGTACTTCTGTCCCCACAGCCCAGAATATCATTGGCTTTTTTTTGCTTCTGCATCAGACTGCTGACTCGTGTTAAGCTTGTGATCTACTAAGACCCCTAGATCCTTTTCATCTGTACTACTGGCAAGCCAGGTGTCCCCCACCTTATATTTATGCAGCTGGTTCTTCCTGTCTAAGTATAGAACCTGACATTTCTCTCTGTTGAAATTCATTTTGTTAGTTTGGGCCCAGTTCTGCAATCTGTTAAGGTCCTCTTCAATCCCAATTTTGTTATCTATGGCATTAGCTACCACTCCCAGTTTGATATCATCTGCAAATTTTATTAGCACCCCCCCAATACCTTTATTCAGGACGCGGGTGGCGCTGTGGGTTAAACCACTGAGCCTAGGACTTGCCGATCAGAAGGTCGGCGGTTTGAATCCCCGCAACGGGGTGAGCTCCTGTTGTTCGGTCCCTGCTCCTGCCAGCCTATCAGTTCGAAAGCACGTCAAAAGTGCAAGTGGATAAATAGGTATCGCTCCAGCGGGAAGGTAAATGACATTTCTGTGCGCTTCTCTGGTTTGCCAGAAGCGGCTTAGTCATGCTGGCCACATGACCCCGGAAGCTGTCTGCAGACAAATGCCGACTCCCTCAGCCAATAAAGCGAGATGAGCCCAGAGTCGGTCACGACTGGACCTAATGGACAGGGGTCCCTTTACCTTTAATACCTTTATTCAAGTGCATTATCAGGCATAGGCAAACTCGGTCCTTTAGATGTTTTGGGACTACAACTCCCATCATCCCTAGCTAACAGGTCCAGTGGTCAGGGATGATGTTTTAGTCCCAAAACATCTGGAGGGCCGAGTTTGCCTATGCCTGACTTTATAAAGACGTTGAACAACAACGGGTCCAGGACAGAACCCTGCGGCACCCCACTTGTCACTTTTTCCACAGGATGACGAGGAACCATTAGTGTGCACTCTTGGTCTATCAACCAGCACTGGGACCCATACTGAATCTCCCTCCTTGGTGGGAATGTGATATTCCCTTGAGGAGCTGGAGGGCACTCTCCCCTTATAGTGGACAAATCCCTTTTTGTGCTCACTTGCTTAGAATGGCTAGTGCTTTTGTGTTTGGAGTGCTCACAAAGAATCAAGGCTCTTTTGGGACATGCACCCCCTAGTTACTGCATGCAATGTGACCTTTAAGGGGGGGGGAATCTGAAATAGCCCCTCGGATTTCTGATCCAGATCAGGATCGTGGCACACAGGAAGGGGATGGTTTATTATTTTTACATTTAAAAGCAATTGACCCTTGTCTCCCATGCTGTGAGCTTGCTGAATATCACTCTTCCCCCCCCCCCGAAGCAAATTGCAATATGGGATGGGGGGCAGGTTTTTAGGACCATAGCATTGGAGGAAAGGTTTGGATACTCACCCCACATGCCTCAGTTGCTGGTTTTGATTCACATTAAATTCAGAAAGGCATAAATGCCAGGCACAACTTGTCCCTTACAGAAGAACCCACTTCTCCTTTAAAGTTGACCCAACCAATCAGTTGAAATATCTTAAATATCGCAGTAGTCTTGTGCAGGGCTGGGCTGGCCTTGCCGCGAAGCAGAACATGCCAGCACCATCAGGTTATTTTCTGGGGGGCGGGTGTTCTTTGGTACCATCTAAAAGGCAGGGAATTGTCAGTGGTTAATTGGTTATATTTTCCACTGCTTGGGAGGGTGAACCATTGCTTAGGCTGCAGTTTGGATTTTCCCCTTCAGGTACTGCAAATGTCTTAAGCTAGCCCTGCCATAACAGAAATCTTTCCAACCTGAATTTAGAGAAAGAGAGATAATCAGTTTGCTTCCAGTGACATATGTGTAAAGATTTTGGGACCAGACCGCGAGAGAGCATTGATCATTGACAGTCGATGTTTGACATTCTGGCACTTAAGTAACCCAGGTTTTTCCAATGTTTTGGATAGAATACTTTTAAAAGACCAGTTTGCTGCTGAGAATGTAAAATGTAGACATTGTTAGTCTTGTCCTAGATTCCCAGACCTTATTGTATTAATCGTGTCACCCTCACTGGAGAATTTGAACAGTGCAAACAATCTTTTGTTTTGGATCATTCCACAGGGTTCAGCACCATTTTTTGTCAGCGCTACAGCTGGCACCACAGTTCTGGGAGCGTTTGATCCTCTGGATGAAATTGCCGACATCTGCGAGAAACATGACCTTTGGCTGCATGTTGATGTAAGTTAGTTTTATTAACATTTGTTCTTTGTTTCACTTTATTAATCCTTCTTTTTAACCGCGGAGCCGTTCTCACACATGCTGGGGAGGCGGAGTGTAGCTGATTTTGCAAACCCAACTAATGGTGTTCTGAAAACCGAATAACATTTTGTTTAATGCCTAAATCTGTGGACTGTCTCTCTCTGAAGAGTTCAGAGTATCTTTATTTTGATGTAGCTTAGCTTGAGAGGTTGTTTTGCTCAGACATATTTAGTAACTTTTACTATCTAAGCCCTGTACCACATTACATTTCATTGTGTAATATTAAGAGCTTGCTTGCATAGTTAGAATAACAATAACAATAACAATAATAATTTATTTGTACCCCTGCTAGAGCCGGGCTCAGAGCGGCTAACATCATATAAATAATGCAATAAAAACAAGCAATCAATCGACTAAAATGCATCCCAAAATTAATTCAAATAAATTAAACTTAAAACTGGACAAATGACAATCCTCAGCTTAAAACTGAAAGCGGTTAATACTCGCCAGGACCAACTGTTTCCACTGATATTATAAGGACCTGTGAGAGGGCTGGGAACCCTCCTTCGTGCTTGTTCTTATACAAAGAGAAATGTGTCAGACTGAACCCTGACCAAAGGCTGGTGGAACAGCTCTGTCTTGCAAGCCCTGAGGAAGGATGTCAAATCTCGCAGGGCCCTGGTCTCTTGTGAGAGAGCGTTCCACCAGGCCGGGGCCACGGCCAAAAAGGCCCTGTCTCTGGTTGAGGCCAGTCTAATCTCTGTGGGGCCCGGAATCTTCAGGGTGTTGATTTTTGTAGACTTGGACTTTTCCTCAAAGGTTGTGTATGACATAACATAACCTTTTGTTTTATTATTCCTCCAAGGTGCTCGTGGTTCTTTCATAGGCTCTTTAGTGGGAGAAGGGGAGTTTGAGAGGGACTTCTTCCAGGCACTGTGTTCCCCTTCCACTATGAGAGGATTAGGGGAAAGCTCTGAAGCCTGAAGACTGCTTGCAATCTCCCAGTGAGAGCAATTCCCCATATCTGTTCGAACTCCTGAAAAAAATAGTCAGAAAATATTAGTCTGGTTGGCTGAACCATTGGTCTCCTGAGTCCAGGACGATGGTGTTTAGGAGGTTATTATCCTATTGTTTTGTGAATGTTGAGTTATTTATCCTAAATATCTAGAATGACTCCTAGATTTCCATTTCTTTGCCAGTGGCACTATCCTTTAACAATACATTGTTTCTCTGTGGGAATTCCTTTTAAAAAAAAGAGGGACGCGGGTGGCGCTGTGGGTAAAACTTCAGTGCCTAGGACTTGCCGATTGCATGGTCGGCGGTTCGAATCCCCGCGGCGGGGTGAGCTCCCGTCGTTCGGTCCCAGCTCCTGCCCACCTAGCAGTTCGAAAGCACCCCTAAGTGCAAGTAGATAAATAGATACTGCTTTCTAGCGGGAAGGTAAACGGCGTTTCCGTGTGCTGCTCTGGTGCCAGTTCGCCAGAGCAGCTTCATCACGCTGGCCACGTGACCCGGAAGTGTCTGCGGACAGCGCTGGCTCCCGGCCTATAGAGTGAGATGAGCGCACATCCCTAGAGTCTGTCAAGACTGGCCCGTACGGGCAGGGGTACCTTTACCTTTACCTTTATACTTTTCAGATATATACTTTTCACTGATTTTAATTTTAAAACTTGACTTCCTTCCCCCTCTTTCTGAGGTTCCTCAAATTTATTTTTAATATCTTCTGCATATCCAAATTAACTTACTCATTTATTTATCTTCTCTTTATACACACACACACACACACACACACACACACACACACACACCCTTATATAGCTGCAGGTTATTACAATAATCCTGCCAGTGTTTTTATCCGTTTACAATTTATCTGTAAATATCCAACAAACTATTTCCATCCTTTTATATATAAAAAAAGTTTGTTATCATGATTTCTTCCAGTAGGTTTCGCTATGGGAATTCCAGCACAGTTCTGTTTGCTTAACACCTAAACATTCCAAAACTGTCTGACTTGCAGAAATATTCATTCATGGGGAATGACTAAATAATTTTCAAATTACCTAAGTGGTATTACTGTAGGCTTTCAGTAAAGCAGTTTTTGCAAACACAGCTAAGGAAGATTAATATGACATGAAAGTTTGGTAAGCTTCCCCCCCCCCCCCAAAAAAAACCTGTATTTGAGAGTTTTTGCTATTTTCCTGATCTTCTTGCAGATGGGTTATTGGAAATATGCAAATCCTTTTGTTGTTAAAAGTGGCTTCTTTTGGAATCAGTGAGCTGTTGATTGCTTGGCAATAATGCCTTTGATAAGGCTCTTTATTTCTTCAGAGTAAATCATTTGGAGAAGCTAAAAATAAATTGCTTCCCTAGTATTACGTTTCATGCCATTGGCTGATGTAGCTGTCGTAGGGATGTTATTTGATTCCCTTGGGAAGAAGAGGCCCCATTCATAATTGTGGTCGGAAGATTTCTCTACAGAGTTGGCCCAAGTGGTCTCTTTGTGTGTTTAAGGATGTGGAAAAATGTCTTCCAGGTATGAGCTGATCCCAGAGGGATGCATGCAGAGTCTATCAAGGGCATGTCTGCTGTAAATTATCGCTCTCTTCTGTCCAGGCCTCCTGAGAAAAAGCTATATATAAAATGTGCTAAATTTGCAGTGGCTTGGGAGCAGATTCAGATCACCAAATATAGGCTGTTATTTATGACCCAAGGCTATATACAGCGTGATCCTATATGTGTCTGCTCTCTTGTTCCTAAATCCCATGAAACAACCTTTTCTGCTGAAACGGCCTTTCACCTTCCACATGTTCTGAATTTTCCTTGTGCAACTAGAATGCTTATGAGTATTCCACAACTTCAGAGCATATTCCATGATGGCATAGCAGCTTCAGTAGTGGCTGTGTGTGTTGTCTGGTTATTTTATCATTTATTAAATTTATTTACTAAATTTTAATTCTTCCCTTCCTCCTAAAGCAGTCCCGCGTCACAATTATTCCTGAAACTGACAATAATTCAAGAACCTCCAAGTGTCCCTATTTTCCAGGGACAGTCCTGGATATAAAGAAGCCGTCCCAGTTTCTGATTTGATCCCAGAATGTCCCACTTTTCCTTAGTGTAAGGTAAAGGTACCCCTGACCATTAGGTCCAGCCGTGACCGACTCTGGGTTTGTGGAGCTCATCTGGCCTTATTGGCCGAGGGAGCCAGCGTACTGTGTCAGAGGCTTAGTGCTGTCCAGCTGGCCATAGATAAGACTCCAGGCTCCCAGCCAGTTCCAAACAATTGATTTATTTGACAAAGTTCAAACGTACATCTCCAGCGTTTCCATTAGCCTCCTTCCCCTTGTGCGCAGTTGCTCCCTCTAATCTTACTTCCTCCTTTTCCGCACCCAGCATGCAAGTCGGCGAAAACTCCTCCCCTTACTTCCTCTGTGTACAGCATGACTTGTCCCAGGCTCATCCTCCTCCCCCTCTACGTCTGACTGACTGTCAGACGACAAGCTGCTGATAATCTCTTTAGGCTCTCTATAACTGCTGGTTTCTGTCCTTTCATCTTTTCCCGTTTGCCTCTCCCTGACATACTGCTTCTGGTCATGTGGCCAGCATGGCTAAGCCGCTTCTGGCAAACGAGAGAAGCGCACAGAAATGCCGTTTACCTTCCCGCCGGAGCGGTTCCTATTTATCTATTTGCACTTTGACGTGCTTTTGAACTGCGAGGTTGGCAGGAGCAGGGACCGAGCAACGGGAGCTCACCCCATTGTGGGGATTCGAACCGCCAACCTTCTGATGGGCGAGTCCTAAGCTCTGTGGTTTAACCCACAGTGCCACTCGCGCCCCTTTTCCTTAGGACGTCGCTATTTTCATGTTGGAGGGTATAGGGTTATGCAACCCCTGAGCCAAAGAGATAACTAACTAACTAACTATCTATCTAACCTCCCTGCTTAGGGATGTTTTTAAATGTTTAATGTTTCGTTATGTTTTTACATGAGTTGGCAGCCGCCCATTTTCATTGAAAGAATGTTGGAGGATATGTAATATCAAGTTAGATAGAATAATTGCTGGATAATAATTCACTCTGCTTGAATGTATGCAACAGATAAAGAGATGGGAATATAACTCTTCCAGAATTCATTTTGAGGATTCTCACTAGTTATGGTTAGTTTCCATGATTACTCATGTAAACAAACACCTTTGGTTTTATTCAGCTGTTCAGTGTTCTGTAACTTATTCTGCTGGCAGAACAATAGTATAATATTTCTGAAGAATTTCGAACAAACTTTCGACTGATTGATCCATGCCATGTACGTACGTATATAGCCCAGAGAAGGTACTTACGTCGACATACTGTGCTTGTGTAAGCAAGGCCTTATTCAAGCCAGTATATATATCTTCTTTTGGATTGTTTGAAGTGAGTGGCATAAACAAGAGAATGCAGTCCATACCGTCCCTGCCGTCTAAACTTTTAAAACCCTATAATGAGAGTAATAATAAAATTATACAATTATAACTTTTAATAAATATATCCACAGGCATCGTGGGGAGGCTCAGCTTTGCTGTCAAGGAAGCACCGCAAACTTCTGCAAGGCATCCACAGGTAGATGACGTTTAAATTGGAAAGGGGATAATTAAAGTCAAATGCAAGCATTTTTGAAGTCTCATTGACTTCAGGGAGACCATCATTTCCTCATTGAAACCACAGACACTCACGTTTCATTTTGGATAGATTGTGTCATGGTCACTATGAGGATGTTGATTGGAAACCTGAAGAAAAAGTCTGCTATATCATATGCAATCGCACTGCAATTGCAAAGTAATTTTCTGCTTTTGTCCATTTATCGCTTTCATAGAGCCAATTCAGTGGCATGGAATCCTCATAAGATGCTAATGGCAGGGATCCAGTGTTGCGCCCTTCTGGTGAAAGACAGTTCCGTAAGTCTTCTTTTTTTAATTTCCCAAATGCAACTGAAGTGTGTTTCTGCTGCATTGAGAAAACAGATAAATTAACTTAGGTTTTCCAGTACAAAAGCATAACATTGCAGACAGTGCAAAGAGTGCATGAAGGGCTGATAAGGGGTGACGGGAAATACCTGATTTCTGCATGTGAATGACACCCAAACTTCTACTTATTTGCCAGTGCAGTGGTACCTCAGGTTAAGTACTTAATTTGTTCCGGAGGTCAGTACTTAACCTGAAGCACCACTTTAGCTAATGGGGCCTCCTGCTGCTGCCGCGCCGCTGGAGCGCGATTTCTGTTCTCATCCTGAAGCAAAGTTCTTAACCTGAGGTAATATTTCTGGGTTAGCAGAGTGCATAGCCTGAAGCGTATGTAACCTGAAGCGTATGTAACCCGAGGTACCACTGTATTTTAAAATTAACAGCTCTGATTAGCTAATTTAGGACTGTGTGTATGCCCATTTCAAGTAGCAATAGTTTAAGGTAAAGGTAAAGGGACCCCTGAACATTAGGTCCAGTCGTGGCCGACTCTGGGGTTGGGGCGCTCATCTCGCTTTACTGGCCGAGGGAGTCGGCGTACAGCTTCCGGGTCATGTGGCCAGCATGACTAAGCCGCTTCTGGCGAACCAGAGCAGCGCACCGAAACGGCGTTTACCTGCCCGCCGGAGAGGTGCCTATTTATCTACTTGCACTTTGACGTGCTTTTGAGCTGCTAGGTTGGCCACCTGCATCCCTTAGCAATAGATTGCATGACTTTAAATAGGTTTGAATTTGGATCAAATTTAAGAAATTTATATTGGAGTCTACAAATATAGATACAGTTAACGTTTTATCATTCTATTTGATATATATATATATCTTCATTCTTTTCCGAATCAACGTGATTAGGAAGTGTTTAGAAGTTAAATGCATTAGTGGGCAAAATAATGACTTAAATGAATAGGACTTAGGAAAATCTGGGAAGGCATGTTGGAATGTCATTGAATTAACAAAAAAGGTGAAAGGGTTTTTAAATTGATTGAAATGGGAAAGCGCTTGGGATGCAGAGGCAGTGAAATGCAGAGATTAGTAAATCCATTGTAAAAGCACAGATCAATCAAAGCAATTGCCTGGTGTCCTCTTACGTTGACAGGAAGCGCTGGGGAAGATCACAATGTCTCCCAGGATGTCCTGTTAAAATAAACCTTTCCCTAAACGAACCTTGTCACCACAAGCCTGCATTTAAGTGTCTACCCTTTTAGCTAGGAGAATCATAACCAAGTAGGCTGGCATTCAGCCTTTAAATGTTTGAGATCCTTTAGAAAATAAAATGTTCACTGTACTGAAAAAACATGATATAGATGTATTGTCATTTAAAAATTTATACCAAAAGTCGATGCTTGACTGCCTCTCCAAATCATAACATTGTTCATCATAGGGTGGATTTGACTTAAATCAAATCGATTTAAATCACTAGTCAGTAAGACTTGATTTAAATCTCTCTTTTTTTACAGAATGACTCATTCTTGCTGGTATAATCTTAATATTTACAACCATATGAAGGTTTCATTTTTGGAATGATAAATTTTCAAAGTAGTTTTTACAGTTATGTCAAAAATACTGATTTGGTTATACTATTAGAAATACATTGACAGAAAATTATGAAATTATTGTGAGGTTTAGTATGTTAACTGTTTATATTTGGACAACTTTTCTGCTGTACTTTAATGGAAGGAGAAAAACAATCATTTCTTTAATAACAATTTAAACAATTTATTTAACTAAAGCAATAACAGTATAGCATATGTATCCATGTTTGTTAACTGATGTGGTTAAACAATTATTTAAAAAAACCTTACTGAGTTTTAGCACACTTGAAAAACTTAAATCATTTCCTGATGAATAGCTTTTGGACTATAACGTAACTTAAATAGAAAGCTATCTTTAGAAAGATTTTTCCTCCAAAAGCATTTTATTTTAAAAATCTGAATTAAATAAAAAAAAATCTGATTTAAATAACAAAAATATCAATTTAAATTTTAAAAAATCTGATTTTAAAAAATAATAATCATTGATTTTTATCCACCCTGGTTCATCAAATATATAAAGGTTCCAGATTTCTGTAAATTCAGCGACCAGGTTATTTTTTCATACGATTTGGTAATTATTTTGGATCCAGTAGATCTGTGCTGGCATAGAGCAGAATGTACATATAGAAATACTGCATGAGTTCCCTGTTCACTGTGGCAGGGAAAGATGTTTCATGCGCATAGTTCATAATGTACACGAATTGTTCATCAGCATCGTAATGAACGTTGAGAGCCCCTGTTTGACCAGGCTTTGGGTAGCACGTTAGAATCGCTGAGTTTTCATTCGCATCCTAACTCTACGTCTGTATAGCCATATACCAGTGGCTAGGCAGATGTGAGATACTCGTGCATTGGTGGGCAGATATAAAAGAACAAAAAGCATTACATGGAAAAAGAAAATACAGTGGTGCCTCGCAAGACGAAATTAATCCGTTCCGTGAGGCTCTTCGTATAGCGGTTTTTTTGTCTTGCGAAGCAAGCCCATTGACAGCTTAGCTATTCGCGGTGTAGCGGCTTTTAGCGGCTTATCAGCTTAGCGGATCAGCTGATAAGCGGCTTAGCTGCTTAGAAAAAGGGGGGGGAAAGGAGGGAAAAACCCGCAGGAACTTGCAAGACATTTTCTTCTTGTGAAGCAAGCCCATAGCGAAATTCGTTTTGCGAAGCGCCTCCAAAACGGAAAACCCTTTCGTCTAGTGGGTTTTCCGTCTTGCAAGGCGTTCGTCTTGCGGGGCGCCACTGTATGGTTATGTATCAAAGCACAATGTGGCTCAAGCTTAGCTGACAAGGGTGACAGAAATCACATCAGGAAGTCTGCCCCACGACTTTGAAAGGCCGCGTTCCACACTGGAGAATAATGTTTGCAAACCGAGAAACCTTTCCAATTCCCATGTTGCATAATTAGTATTCCGAGACACAGTTTCTCAGAGAACTGCTAATTTAGTTTTCTGCAGTGTTGAGGTCGTAGAGGGAGGAAAAAGATGAAGGGAGTGGTGGCAGGTGGGCAGCAATAGCCATGGAATCAAAACAAGAAGATACATCCATGTCCACTGTAAGGCTGGGTTCATACGTATACCCCCAATTCTTCATTCTTCATCCAAAGCTGCTTACAACCAAGACACTTGCAAAGGAAGGATGGGAAGAACTTTGAGAAGATACCTGTTTCCATACTTGGAACTGGTTGAAAGTACACACATGTTGAATTCCTGCAGTTTTGAGATAATTATCTAAGTCAGCGGCGTTGCGTATTTACCAGATTAATTGCGCTGCAGAAAGCGTGCTGGGGAGACCACACGTTCAGGAAACAAGGAAGAAACTCAAAAATATCTTTTGCTTGGCTTTAATTACAAAAACTCCTCTTACATTAAATCTATGAGTATGACCCATCCATCGACCCATTCACCAGGGTATTTAGAGAGGCATACGCTGCTCTTTATATAGTATACCCAATTGCTGACACAGCTTAATTAACACAATTTAACAGCATCTGCTATACAATGAACCTTAATATTTAAATAAACCATTCAACAAGTGATGTCCAAATTTTTTTCAAAGAGGGCCAGATTTGATGAAATGAAGGGCCGTGAGGGGCGACCAAAGGGCCAACCAGTTATTGACCTGTTTTTAGGATTGAAGTTGTTGAGCTTTTTTTAGGGTTTTACCCCAGGAAGTAAACTGCCACAGGGGCTGGATTAAACCAACCGGCAGGCCGGATTAGGCCCCTGAAATGGACTATGGACATGCCTGATCATAATGATATATTCGCCGATCTTTTCCTTCTTTTTGCCATTCAACCTGCAGGCTCCATTTCCTGAGTCAATGTTTCGATTTCTTCGTTTATTTCCTCTTGGGTTAAGGCTAAGGGGTTGGGACTTGCCTCAGGCCGCCATGAGCTCACTGCTGAAGTGAGATTTCAGCCAGAGGACTTGGTGGCTCCAAGCTCATTTCCCGATACTGCATCCCACAAACATAATAGGGAGCCAGACACATTGAATACATGAAGCCTTAACTTCCAGGTGACATGTCTAGGATTGCATTGTTAATCACTCTACTGTAGCCATCCGTCTTCATGAGGAAGATTAGTCGCTTCTTGCTGGCAAAGTGTTGCTCATTCTTAATTTCCATGCATAATTATTTGTCAGTTTGATGGGATGGGCTGCAATGTTTAGTCAGTTAATTGGTTAGGTGAATTGTTTGAAAACAATTTGATTGACTGAAAAAAAAAAGTCCTCAGTTAACCCGGCAGCAAATCTCGTAATACTACTATAATAATACTATTAAAAAAAACCCTGTAGATGAAAAGGACCACCTGTCAGCTCTAAAAAGTGTAGATAAAGAGAGGCATTGCTTCCCGGGTGAGAGAGAAGAGAGAAGTTCTTCTTCCAAGATGCTACCTGCTGTGATACATCATCTGAAAACAGAGAATGTGTCTTGTTTTTTCTTTAGAACTATTTTTCAAATACAGCGGTACCTCAGGTTAAGTACTTAATTCGTTCCGGAGGTCCGTACTTCACCTGAAACTGTTCTTAACCTGAAGCACCACTTTAGCTAATGGGGCCTCCTGCTGTTGCCGCACCACTGGAGCCCGATTTCTGTTCTCATCCTGAAGCAAAGTTCTTAACCTGAAGCAGTATTTCTGGGTTAGCGTAGTCTGTAACCTGAAGCGTATGTAACCTGAAGTGTATGTAACCTGAGATACCACTGTAACACAAACTTATATGCATCAAGGTCTAAAATCCTTGCTTAATCAGCAGAGATTTCTTCCATCTTATGACAACCCTGGTTAAAATCACAGGATCAGGGAGGTTGTCACAAATTGCTTAGAATTGTGGTGCCGGTGGAGTCTCCGCAAGCCACCCATTTGTGAGATGTCAAACTGCACATGGATATTAAGTGTCTGCTGAAAACTTTCCTGTTCTGCTAGGCAATTAAGAGTACACCCTCACAATGGTCAGTTGGTGTTTCTTTTTAATTTCTTTCTGCTGTTAACTTTTTATGATTTTATCGTCCGGTTTTTATGTTTTCATACTGCTGTAAACGGCTGTGATTCCCCCCCCCCGATACAGTGGTACCTCAGGTTACATATGTTTCAGGTTGCATACGCTTCAGGTTACAGACTCTACTAACCCAGAAATATTACCTCGGGTTAAGAACTTTGCTTCAGGATGAGAATAGAAATTGTGCAGCGGCAGCGCAGTGGCAGCAGGAGGCCCCATTAGCTAAAGTGGTGCTTGAGGTTAAGAACAATTTCAGGTTAAGAACAGACCTCCAGAATGAATTAAGTACTTAACCTGAGGTACCACTGTACAGTGGTATATAAATATTATTTTTAAATCAATAGATATATAAATATTCTCCTAGAGACTTCCATTGATCTATCTCTATTGTTCAATGTCAGGCTTCGGGGAATTCTATCCCTCCCCCAATCACAGCGAAAAGCATAGAAAAACAAAGAAGAGTTCTTACTTAATGAGTTTATTCAATCATCACAGCGAGAGACGAAGGAAGGCAGTCCGTCTCCCATTAATGGCGTCTCTCCAACTGAGTTCCTCCCCCTCCCTTCCTAGCAACAGCACTTCCCCTTACAGTGGCTGCCAGGGGCTAATTTTCTCTGAGTCTTTTGCTCTTGCACTCTCAACGAACGCCGAGTTCTGGGAAAAAGGGGTTCAGAAATACTCTCCAGTGAGAACGTGTCGGCTGGCTGCTCTGCCTCCCCTGGCTCTGTCTTTCCCCTCCTTTCTTCCAACTCTTCTGTCCATCTGTCTCTGAGCTGTGACCTTCCTCCAACCACTGCTGTAATTCAACACTGCCTTCCTCTGGAAGCTTCAGGAGAAGTGGGGCCGCAATCTCCACCATTCCTGCTCCATCTCGTCCCCTTCAGTCCAGTCCCTGACATTCAAGCACATAGTTAAACTGGTGGAATTTGCTTCCATGTGATGTAGTGATAGGTGGATAGATGGATTTTAAGAAGACAAACCCGTGGAAGTTAAGGTTATCCATGGCTGCTGGTCACAATGGCTACATTCTGCCTCCAGGATGGGAAGGATGCCTCTGAACGCCGCTTTCTGCGGAACTGTCAGAGAGGGATATTGCTATCATGTGCTGCGTTTGGGTCAACAAAGGCAACTGGTCGGCCACAGTAGAATCGGGATGCTGATTTAGAATAGGGGGTGGGCAGGCTCTTTTGTTACATTGCGTAGGGGTGTTTTGCATCTTTTAAACCTTTTCCCTTAGTGATGCTAAATTTAGAAGAAGACCGATTGACATCCAGTCTTCTCTCTCCAATGGCCTCCCTAAAGGATTGTTAAAACTTTCCCTTTTAGGACTATAAATGGCTCCTCTCTTCCTTAAAGTAAAGGTAAAGGGACCCCTGACCATTAGGTTCAGTCGTGGCCGACTCGGGTTGCGGCACTCATCTCGTTTTATTGGCCGAGGGAGCCGGCGTACAGCTTCCAGGTCATGTGGCCAGCATGACTAAGCCACTTCTGGCGAACCAGAGCAATGCACGGAAACACCATCTACCTTCCTGCCGGAGCGGTACCTATTTACCTACTTGCATTTTGACGTGCTTTCGAACTGCTAGGTTGGCAGGAGCAGGGACCTAGCAACTGGAGCTCACCCCATTGCGGGGATTCGAACCGCCGACCTTCTGATAGGCAAGTCCTAGGGTCTGTGGTTTAGACCACAGCGCTACCCACATCCCCCTCTCTTCCTTAAGTAGCTTTAATTGTCAGAAGGTGTCTGGCTAAAAAATTTTTTTAAGCTGTTTGTACTTTTACTATTGTGTGCTGTTTTAGTGCTTTATAGCTGCTTTAGGTAATTATTATTATTATTGTGAATGGTTTTAGAAATGCTTAAGTTATTGTTTTAATTCACTCTGCTTCCTTGTTGAGGAAATGCGGGGTATAAATGTTTTAGTAGATGAATATTGAAAAGATAGATACACAGAGAGGAAGCCTGTTCCAACCTGTCAGTGCCCATAGATGAGAAAATTGGCTCCTTTTCAATCCAGGACTTGTGTTTTGTACATGATGCTGAATAGCTTGTGTCTGGTATGCATATGTTTTAGGTTTTGCCTTGACATATTCCCCCTCTGTTTTATTATAAGCTTGACAGAGCTATCTGTGCTATATTGTAATGCAGATTAAAGGCTGTACATTCAGTTACAGAAATACAGACACTTTCATTAGGCATAATGTCAGAGACCTTGTAAACCCTTTCCTGCAGCAGACAGGCAAGAAGAGCTGCAGAGAAGTGCCGTCAAATACTAAACTTATTTTCTGTCTGTTCACAGTGGACATCTTCTATATTCAATTTTAAAGTGGATTGTGTGCTCCGTTGTGAGATGATATTCGGCAATATCATTATGAATCGGTGTGCGGTTCTATAGCCTTCACGCTCTGCTGGGAAATTGGGCAGGATATCTTTAACCTGAACACTGGCTTGCAGGCCAATTATATTTCCAAAAGCAACTTATTGGACAGAGCTGAATCAGAATTGAAATCGCCCCATTACTGGCTTTAATTCTCTTTTCTAGATCTTCTGTTTCTCCCCAGCGCCTTCTGACTACATGATTCCAGTGACTTTTTTTGCTCAGCGCCTCTTGCCCAGTTATCAATCTGTATCCTTCTCCCACAACTTTCCATTCTGACCTGTGTGCCTCTAATGCATTTCCAAATATTTCCATACTTCCATATGTGTGCAGGATTTCGTAGTCAAAACATTTGGTGTTCCTTGGTGCAGAATTGGTACCTGATTGATGCAAAGACTTTGCTTCTCCTCATCCTATTACTCTTTCAAGCCCTTCTCTGTATCATTTTTCACAATTTTTCACAATTTTGTGACTCAGTGGTCAGAACATAGCATCTTGGGGAACATGGGGTGTCTACCAGTAGCTCCCTGAGTGATCTTCTTCTTTGGCAATCACTCGTAGCCAAGTAAAATTGTCTTCCATAAACACTGTTTTAACAATGAGTCCGTAAGTGACTGTGGAGGCCAATTCTGGATTCACATGTCCTTCCACATCGGTTTTTTCTTTATTTTCCTTTTACAGTATCTCGCTTTCTCTTTCTTTTGGTTTCTCCTTTCTTTGTCTTTTTCTCCCTTCTGGCTTTGTTCTCTTTTAGACGAAGTAGCTGTTTTATCTTAGTGTGTTATAAAAAAGATACTTTGTAATGGGCATGTATTTTTGTATATCTTTCAATAAGTATCAATAAACATTTTTTTTTAATTTATTTTTTCAAGGATAGTTCGGTGAAGATGTAAACTCACGTGTCGGACTGCTGTGAAAAAGGCAGATTCTATGCTAGGGATCAGATATTCAGAGCTGGTGTAGTTTGGTGGCTAAGATGTGAGATTTGAATCTGGCCCATAGTTCACATCTGTCAGAAGCTACCTGTAATTATTATTATTTATTGAATTTATATACCGCCCTATACCCAGAGGTCTCACCAATTTGATTTTTTTTTGGGGGGGGTACATTTTCTGTGCACAAAAATGATAGTAGCATTAAATATTCCTCTGCTGACATCTCAGTTGAGGTTCTCTGCTGAAAAGGTTTCTGTACCAGCCCACAACATTTATTAGAATGTTATCTGTGGATCCCTAAACCTAATTGTTAAGTTCAAGACGTAGTCTTAGAAATCCTAGGTTAATAAAATGTTATAGTTTGAGGCTGGGGATGGGGGGGGGGGCCTTTCTTTTTCTTTTTCCAACAGTCTTCTGTACAACCATGCGAGAAAATACCAAAGGTTAGACTGTCAGAATCCTAAGAAAGCTTCTGAAACCAATAAAAATTGCATAGCAATTGAGACATCTCACCTTTTAATCTGAGCGGCTTATTTTTAGCCCTGTGTTTCTCATTCCTTCAGCTTGCTCTTTACATACCTATATTGGTTGATTTTGCTGTCCTTGAAATTCATTTTCAAGACACATTCCTTGTGGTTTACTATTCCAGTGCTCATCTCTACTCAGATGTTTTGCGTTAGGAGGTGAGAAATAAAGAGGCAAAGACACAGGTTGTGGGATAAACTAGAGCCACTTTCACACAATTGTAGAGTTGCAAGAGACCCTGGCGATGCAGGAATCTCAACTAAAGCATCCCTGACAGATGCTCATCCCAACTTCTTCTTAGAAACCTTCAAGGAAGGAGAGTCCACCACCTCCCAAGGGAGTCCATACTACTGTCAAACACAGGCTTCCTCAACCTCGGCCCTCCAGATGTTTTTGGCCTACAACTCCCATGATCCCAAGCTAGCAGGATCAGTGGTCAGGGATGATGGGAATTGTAGTCTCAAAACATCTGGAGGACCGAGTTTGAGGAAGCCTGGTCAAACAGATCTTACTGTCAGAAAGTCCTTTCTGATGTTTAGTCAGAATCTTCTTTCTTGTAACTTGAATCCATTGGTTTGGGGCCTAGCCTCTGGAGCAGGAGAAAACAAGCTTGCTCCATCTTCCATGTGACAGCCCTTTTATAACTTTAGTACTTAAGAACTTATTAAACTTTCTGAACTGCATCCGGGGAATCACCGTATCTTTCGCTCTATAAGACGCACCAGACCATAAGACGACCTAGTTTTTGGAGGAAGAAAACAAGAAAAAAAAATATTCTGAATCCCAGAAGCCAGAACAGCAAGAGGGATCGCTGCTTTCACTGTGCAGCGATCCCTCTTGCTGTTCTGGCTTCTGGGATAGCTGCACAGCCTGCATTCGCTCCATAAGTCGCACACACATTTATCCTTTTTAGGAGGGAAAAAGTGCGTCTTACAGAGCGAAAAATACGGTAGACCATGTGTAGGAAAATGCCGAAAGCTTCTTAAGCTCCTAAGCCTACTGGCCATGGGCTAGCCCACCCCACATAGTGTCTAGCTGGTCTTAAACCCGACTCTTTCCCTTAAAGGCAGATGTTCCCCATCCATGGCCTTTCCAAGCTGCACAACCTGGAGTGAGGGACCCAGGTTCCCCTCAAAAGTGGTTCATATCGTGCACCACAAGGCCACAAAACCCTGTGTGCGAGTCTCTGGAATCGCTATTCGCCTGAAAGTGCCTCAGGATACTTAATATTTTGTCCACCTCTTACCTTTCCTTTCCCTCCCCACCACACAGGCCTTCTGAAACCAATAAAAATTGCATGGCAAGTATCTGCTATCCACAGGCTTTATATTGACTGTTTATTGAGACACCTCACATTTACATTTCAATTTCTTACTTTTAGTCCTGTGTTTCCCATTCCTTCTGCATTCTGTTTGCAGGTGTTGTTCCTGAAATTCATTTTCAAGGCACATTCATTGCAGTTTAAGATTCCAGTGCTCTAGATGTTTTGCAATGGCATTTTCTATGGAATTAATTTGGAGAGTAAAAAGCCAATGAATCACTGAGTGAAATAATTTCATTTTAAAGCTGGAATCATCATGTAATAAAATGGTCTCCCTGCTGCCTGGTTTTAAATGTGAAGCACTATAGAATTTTAGAGAGAGATCAGAGTTGATGCTCTTCTTGAGTGTATCTTTATGGTGCGGAGTGAGAGAGTTATATGATAACATTTAGAGGCTGCGCATGGTAATAATGAAACATTTCACTGCCCAGCGGTGCAGGTGCTAATGTGGAAAACCTTCGAGCATGTGGCTGTCATTTGTCTCTGAAGCCCATAAACCACTGAGGATTGTGAAAGAAACATAATGTAGCCTTGAACAAGATTCAGCAGCGTTTTACCTAACAGTGCAATCCTATACATGTCTACTCAGAAATAAGGCCTACTGAGTTCAATGGGGCCTGCTCTCAAGTAAGTGAGGATAGGATTACGAGGGAGGGGGGGGGACAAACATAAAAAGATCCTGGCCAGAGATAGTAGAAGTAATAATAATAATTTATTATTTATACCCTGCCCATCTGGCTGGGTTTCCCCAGCCACTCTGGGCGGCTTCCAACAGAATATTAAAATACAATAGTCTATTGTAGTCTCCATCGTTCTGCCCGGACACTGAGGCGCCGAGTCTCCGCTGTCCCGGGAAGGCAGGCGGGGGGGGGGAAGCAAAGACTTTCGCCCCCGCCAGCCTTCAAAAGAGGTCGGGGGACAGACTGTCCGCAGACCTGGTCTGAAGGCGGTTCGGTTTCCATAGGAACGCATTAATTGATTTTTAATGCATTCCTATGGGAAACCGTGCTTCGCAAGACGAAAAACTCGCAAGACGAAAAGACTTGCGGAATGAATTAATTTCGTCTAGCGATGCACCACTGTATTATTATTATTATTATTATTATTATTATTATTATTATTATTAATTATTATTATTTAAACATTAAAAGCTTCCCTAAACAGGGCTGCCTTCAGATGTCTTCTAAAAGTCTGGTAGTTGTTTTTCTCTTTGACATTCGATGGGGGGGGGGCGTTCTACAGGGTGGGTGCCACTGCCGAGAAGGCCCTTTGCCTGGTTCCCTGTAACTTGGAGATGTTGTGTGTCTGTGTTTTAAATACAAATTCCTGGAGCTCCTTGGCTATTGTTGAGTCAGTTTCTGGAAAGAGTTTACAGCAGTTATTCCCAGCTATAGGACAGATGCAGAATTGAATAGTGCAGTTCAAGCACAAGGTTTGTAGGGACTGAATGTGCCGAGTAATTACACCCATCGCCTTGCATTAAATTTAAATTATGGCAAATCTGTTTTGTGAATAAAACCAATGCCCTACTAATTTATGGAATGAAATTCAGTTCCTAATACAGATGGAGATAAGTTAGCCACCAGCTACCCGAATTCATTCCCCTTCAATCTTCCTCCTTTTTCCAAAGAAGTTTGGAATTGCTGAGCTCATCATTTTGCTGGTATCTTGGTAAACATTGCTCCTATTTTGAAACTGTAGCTCCCACAGCAAAGCCAGAACTTAAAGGGTCCGTGCTGCACACAAAAAAAGGCAGCATCAGCTGCATTATTGCATTCCAGCATTTTTAATTACCTGTCGTGAATACTGTAAAGGTAAGACTCATGCTGTTTCATCTCATGTTGCCTCCTATAACAGGACTTGCTTAAGCGATGCTACTCTGCCAACGCGTCCTACCTGTTCCAGCAAGACAAGTTCTATGACGTCAGCTACGACACAGGTGACAAATCGATCCAGTGTAGCAGAAGAGCAGATGCCTTCAAGTTCTGGATGACCTGGAAGGCCCTGGGCACAACTGGCCTGGAGGAGAGAGTAAACAGAGCTCTTGCATTAGCCAGGTAAAGGTAAAGGGACCCCTGACCATTAGGTCCACTTGTGGCCGACTCTGGGGTTGCGGCGCTCATCTCGCTTTATTGGCCGAGGGAGCCAGCGTTTGTCAGCGTACAGCTTCCAGGTCATGTGGCCAGCATGACTAAGCCGCTTCTGGCGAACCAGAGCAGTGCACAGAAACGCTGTTTACCTTCCTGCCAGAGCAGCACCTATTTATCTACTTGCACTGGTGTGCTTTCGAACTGCTAAGTTGGCAGGAGCAGGGACCGAGCAACGGGAGCTCACCCGTTGCGGGGATTCAAACCGCCGACCTTCTGACCGGCAAGTCCTAGGCTGTGTGGTATAACCCACAGCGCCACCCGCGTCCAGGCGTTAGCCTTTCAATTCTGAAGGTTTTGACACCATCTGTATAAAACTATGTCATGTTAAGGAATGATGAGTTGTTGCGATAAGATCCATCTATTAAGCTTAACATGTATTTTTACTAAGTGCCCTAACGTAGGCTTGCCGGAAAATTCTGGACATGTATGGAAATTGGACGCCTAAAATGGCATCCGCGGGGAATATTTTTCCGGGGGCTTTTCATGGAGTGCACTGTGAGGGCTCCATCCACCCATGGCGCCACTGCTGTTGGCGCTGGCTGCTGCCTCCCTCGCTTGGACGTGCACGGCTGCCCTGTCGGGGAACCACTTTAGCATGAGGCAGCAGCACTGTGTCCTGAGCGCAGAGGCCTCTTACAGCGCCATCACCTGGCAGGCCTTTCCCTGGGCCCTGAACCCACCGTTTACATCTCTGAGCCTGCCCACCCAGCCAACAAGGTGCGAGCGCTCCTGCCCGACAGTTCCCACCGTCTCCTGCAGGTAAATGGGAGGCAGCGTGTGCAAGTGTGTGTGAGTCTGTGTGTGTGTTATTCCAGAAACTGGAAGCGAGAGCATTGGTCAGCTCTGTGATCCAGGGAGGTTGGGTGGCCTCTAGCCTTAGCGGAATAGGCTCTCCCCCACCCTCCCCTCTCAGCCTGAGGCAACTCTATGGTTGCAGGAGGCTGGGTAGGTCCTTGCAGGCATCGTGGGAAATGAGAGCGTATTTGAAGGGGAGCTGCAGAGAGAGCAGGGCGGCAATGGCCAGAGTTGGCTGCCAAGGAAAGCAGGAAGGCAGAGGGTCCAGGGTAGGTATTGGGCTTTGGGGAAACGAGGGGACCAGTTACGGCAGCTGCATTATTACATGGAAAGGGTTAACTGTGATGGTGGGGTGGGCAGTGGGTGCTGCCTCACCTCCTCTGCCTTCTTGCAGGGGTCAGTTGTGGATTTTTCGGCGTCAACAATTTTGGTGTTTTCCTTTTTGACATATGGCAAGCCTGCTGTCAGGGAACTGACATCGGAGCCAGAAGTGGAGGCAAGGCTCCCAAGTGATGCTGGAGAAGGGCCCAGCAGGGAGAGAGGGAGCTCATCGGCTGGGGAAGGAAATCAGCGTAACACCAGGGATAAAGGGGGGCAGATGGGGGAATCGGCGAGGGGGCTCCAGGACTCCTCGCCGGAGACCAGCGGGGAGAGCACAGGTCTTCCGCTACCCACACCCACCCTGCGCAGAAGACTTCCGCGCAGGGAAAGCAGGCGTAGACTTGGCGTCAAAGAACTTCTTTGCTGGAAGAAGTTCAAGAAACGCCCACTGACGGATTCTGCTAGCGACTGAAACAGCCACGAAGTGAAGGACTGTCCAGCCAGGAAAAGGTGTAATCAGGCAACCTAGCCAGGAGTGGCGGCAACTTACGCACGAGCAACCCCTTATAAACATTACACTATGCCTAGATTTTTTTTAGTGCTTCACTGTGTGTGGGGTTACAGGGTGGTGAGTATCAGAGTTGAGTTTAGAAGTCCGGATTTGTACTATCCCCTCCATCGCACTAAACTGGTCCTGGGGTGTGTGTGTGTCAATTTGTGGTTTGCCTCAAGGCCCCAAAATGTATTTCCCCGGAACATTCACAGAATTACAGAAGCAATCCTGTGGTTTCTGATTTCATCTGGGAATACCCTGGTTTTCCCCCTCTAGGATTACAGCTGCAGAAATGACTCCACTACATAGAATGTTACCATGAACTCAGCCAGAAATGAAGTTCTGTAGAGGCAAATACTCTGAAAAACAAAGCCGTTGTGGTTTTGCTGGATAGATGTCCTTGAAGCCTGCTGAACAAACCATTTGAGGCACATCCTATTATCCTGTGTATATTCAGAGTCTGTTGGTTGATTCCCCCTACCAGCAAAAGAATTGCTCATCAGGGTCACTCTCCCCAAGTTCACTTTGCTAAGAATATACAGATTAATGATCCTGTTGAGATCAATACTTCCCTTTGATGGTTAGCATTTAGCCAGTGGTGTATCTAAGCAAAAGTGGCATTGTTTTCCAAAGAAGAAAATTGCCTTCATCTGATAATGACCAGCAGTGATATTCAGCAAGGGAGCTAGCTCTGGAGCATTAGGCACCAAGACTTTACAGCTGAAACATCAGTTTCTCTGGGCAATAAGCCAGGTTGGTTAGCTACATGACCAACTGTACTGCATGTTTCCGGATATGTTACAGTAAGCTTCACTCTGATGCTGCAGAGATAATATTTCAAGGTCCCTGAATATAGACTTGTCTTCATTCTGGAGCTAGCCTACTGACCTTATATTTTGAGGTCAAGAATTTTTTCCATTGCCAGACTGAACTGGAAAGGTTTTTGTTGTTGTTTTTTTAAACCCGTGCTGCAGTGTGGTTTGTGTCTTGCACCATTGGTGCACCTTCACCTTTTATTAACATTTCCCCCTGCTTTCTGGGCAGTATTGGGCTCCATAGCTTCTTATTAGACAGAAGATCTGAGACTTGTGTTGAGCCATTTTCCTTACAAGACCTTAGCATTTGAGATAAGTGCGACAGAGGGCTCAGCCGATCCCTAAAGAGACATTTTGTGAGCTTTGTAGCAGTGCTGCAGAAACCTTCTTGTTAATTTGAGCTCAGAGCAATATGTTCCAAAGATATGTTTGCCTTGCTGCTTGTGGCACAGCATCGCCGCTGCGCACTCCTTGGTTGTCTTCTTTTTTTGGTCTACACAATGTGAATAATAGCAACCTTCTGTGCAGCGTGTTTTGAGAAGGAATGAAAAAGAACATTCCAGGCAATTGAAGGTTATAATGATACTAATGAAATGATAAGCGTGAGTTGAAATTATCGTTTTTGTTGCAGTGCATTCATTTATACAGTGTTGGTGCTAGTGGCAACAGTTCACCATGGCAATCTTGGTTGCATGGATATGCGTTGAAGAGAAAGAAGTCACATGCGCAAGTCTTGTTAACAATAAACATCTTGTCAACTCCCCATGCTCCGACATAAACACTCTGTAGAGTGTTCCTTTCATTGACTCCCTGGGCAGTCTTGATAAAAATCTCTTTGCTGCTGTATGCATGGATTGTTCTGAAAGTGCAGAACCATTTAAAACTAGGTTGTATTTCATTTTACTTATTCGCCTCAGACCTCATCCTTTGCTCCTTGTGCTTGAGGGTTTGCTGTGAAAGCCAGGCCACCAAAGGACAGTAAAAGGAAAGGCTATTGTGGAAGTCGGCTCACCTGGTTCTGTGCAGCCTTTGATCAAGCTCGGGGGAAATGGTTTCTGTATGTTTACTGCGGAAAACGGCTGTGCTCAGTGCTGATAGGCTGGGACGTGTGATGTTATAAACCCACCTCCCTGCAGGAAAGGCAGGCTACTTGTTTCTTTAAATATTTGAAGCGCTACACATACAAACATATTGCTCTGCTTTCCTTTGGACCACATCAGCGAGGCTGAGAGGGAGGGTCTTGTCAACTGGGCAACCCAGGACCTCCATGCGTACCACACAGGGTTGTACACTGTGGAACATCACAAAAGCAACAACATGTACATTATTCCACTGATTATTTCTTCTGCCTTCCACAAATTGAAAGTGCCATATTTTTTGCTCCATAAGACGCACCAGGCCATAAGACGCACCTAGTTTTTGGAGGAGGAAAACAAGAAAAAAAATACTCTGACTCCCAGAAGCCAGAACAGCAAGCGGGATCTGGCTTCTGGGATAACCTTTTGCTGTTCTGGCTTCTGGGATAGCTGCGCGAAGCCTCTTCAGGGCAGCGGGATGAAGGCTCCCCCAAGAGCCACGCTCCCTTTAAAGAGCACGCGGAGCATGTGTGCGGCTCTTGGGGGCTTTTCCCCGAGGTGGGAGAACGGCAGCCCTTCTCCCTCCTCGGGGAAAAGCCTCCAAGGGCCGCACACACGCTCCACGCGGCTCTTTAAAGGGAGCGCTGAGCAGAGCCTCCCACCTGCATTCGCTCCGTAAGACGCACACACATTTCCCCTTATTTTTTAGGAGGGGAGAAGTGTGTCTTATAGAGCAGAAAATACGGTAGTTCAAAATGCACATTTAGTCAAATAATGTGCATGCAGTAGTTTAAAACACACACACAAACCAGACTCCTTGCTTGCAGCATGGGGAAAGGGCAAGACAAATGACTGAATCAGCAACTGAATCACCGCTAAGTATTTCTACCATTCATTCTGATGGCAGGAAGAAGTCCTCCAGGGGAAACTGCAGTGGCTCCTTTTCCATACTATGTTTCTGCACAATCTTAGTTTAACACTAGTCAGAGAACAGGAATACTATAATGAATTTTTATATATATATAAAAATCATACTGCAAAAGTACAATGGAACAGAAATGGTGCCAGTCCTCTCCCTATTAAAAAAATACCAGTGGTTATAGAGTTTTGCATGGGCTTAATATTGACTGTGCCTCACTGCTTGCTTCCCCTCCGATTATTCATCAAATTTATCGTGGCCAATTATGATTGTTTAAAAATTATATTTCGTAAGCCACCCGTCTTTCCGTGGCAAACTTAGGCCTCATTGTGGGTTGCTGCTGGCACAGCAAAAGGTGGTTAAGCGGTGTGGGAATTGGGGAAGGTGAAAAGAAGGGTAGTGTAAGTTTGGAGAGAGGAATCAAGGCGATATCGCCTAGCGCAGGAGGGAGATACAGAACTGGTCAGAGTGGGATGGAATACCCAGCCAGGCTATTCTTGGTCCTATAGACAGTAAATCTACTTAGGTGTTAAGAGTTACTCTGTTAGACTTGTTACCAAGCAATATTCCTGCTATTAAGCCTTAGCTAGAATACAAACACAACCGTTCAGGAACAGTTGGCTGATACGATTAATTCTTGTTAGAAGAGATGGTTCTTTCTCCACCTTTGGTGGAAATGCATCTCCCTGGAAATGCTCTGAATGTAGCCATCATAGGAATTTCAGTTTTTGCTTTGTGACTCTTGTTCTTTGGCTAATGTGGGGCTGTATTTTGATTTAAAACAAAAAATACAGTTTCTGCCATGATGTGAAGAACAGACCACATAACGGGGCCGTCCATTTTTAACATACTTTGCTTCTTGGGTTACCCAAAACAATAAATTATGATAAAATAATTATAAAACACACTCACACACATATATATTCTTTTAGCTCTTCTCCCCAGGTTGAGATCAGTTGGGGTATGTGCAGGTAAAAGTTAGCAGTTTGGGATGAGCAATTTTGGGGTGGGGTGAGACACAAAGCAGCAGAAAATGAAATATAGGTCTTGTGAATAAATTGATTGTTTTCATTTATTACATGTTAACCCAATAAACATCTTGTTAATACTAAAAGGGAAATCTCCAGGTGCTTGCTCATCACTGGAGCGCCTTTGCAGTCAATTGTTGCAACACTGAATGCCAGAAGAATATGATAGAATACTCCCTGCACCCTTTCTCTTCTTTCTCCTTAAATAAAATACACCTTCTCATGACTGTAGATTTTGGGTACCTTGGGAATTAATATTAAGTTATTCTGCAGAAAGGTTCAGTCACCATTGCATCATTTTGAGTTCCATCGCGAAGGATCAATAAGAAGGGCCCACCGATATTCCATTTGCAAACCCCACCAAGCATACAGTAGTCATTTTAGGCAAATAAATTCTCTCTACATCTTGGACCAGTTTTGTGTTGGTATGGTGAGTAGAATTGGAGAATTAGTTCCGTGTCTTTCAGTCCAAAGCAAGTGTATATTCTTTAGATATGAGTGTATACATTGAGCAAGGCATGGTAAATTTTGTAGCTAAGGATCAGGCTTAGTAATTTATGCCAACCACGTGTTTAACAATGCATCTCATATTCAGAAATGTAGGCAGTTGACAGGATCTTAAAACTCAAAAGTTAGTGTATTCATGTATATCTTTATGTTTAATTGCAGATACCTAGTGGATGAAATCAAGAAGAGAGAAGGATTCCAGCTGCTGTTGGAGGTTTGTGCCAAGTGCTATACAAATATTGTGTATGTCCAATCATTTTGAAACTGGTGGTGCAAAGGTAGTTGATGCAGGCAGTATTTATTATTATTATTATTATTGTTGTTGTTTTTGTTATTTATTGAATTCATATTTCATATCATCATCCTGATTGCTTCCAAGAGAGCAGACCTTTAGAATGTAAATTATACAGCTAACTGAGCTGCTGCCCGAGAACTAAAAAAAATAAATAAAACTTTAACAGCATAAACTGACAGTGTGAATTCTTCTTGAATGAATAGGCCCAGGTTTCTTGTTCCATAAGGAACAAGCTTTACTTAGTATGGCGGGAAGTCTGAGTCTAAATGACCCAGTGGCTTATCTGTGGCTAGCAAAATAGTCAGGCGATAGGGCTCTCCCTTCTTCTCCCTGAAAACTAAATTCAGTATTCAGCAAGCGCAAGTCTATGCATAGCATACCTGGGCCCAGTTCGTGCTAGAGGAAAAGCTTAACTTCATCTCATTTCATAGCAGCAGGTGGCAAGCTTGCTGATCTCTTCCTGCTGACAACTGTATTCTCCTTGATGATTAAACCGTATTTAATACATTCTTTGAAGGAAGGCAGAAAATGATATTATGAAAAGAACCAGTGCCCTTTCATGAAAGAATTTAGCACAGCTGGTAGTTTCTACCCACTTGGGAGGAAGATTAGAACTGTAATTGAGGTAGTGTTCACACTGGGGGGAAATGACAATGCGCTGTAGATACTGCCCTCCCTCGCCCATTATGGTCTCTCTCCCCCTCCCCGCCCCCGCCAACTTTTATTAATCGGAAGTGTTCAGAAAGAACTGACTATGTGTGGGAGGAAATGTGCTGCAGCTGCCATTGTTCCTTTACAAAATATTTCCAGCCAAAATGTTGATAGAGGACTCAGCTAGACTGGTGAAGAAAAAGCT
Organism: Podarcis melisellensis; assembly: GCF_964234715.1. Classification (NCBI taxonomy): domain Eukaryota; kingdom Metazoa; phylum Chordata; class Lepidosauria; order Squamata; family Lacertidae; genus Podarcis; species Podarcis melisellensis. Next base: position 17,379,945 of record NC_138544.1, read on the forward strand.
GTTTATATGCATTGTGTGTGCGATATAACGTTGTGCCAGCAGGTGGCGATGCAAAGTCCCGTTTTTCTCTACTTGTTTTCCCCGTTTAAATTTACAACGCTTTAAACTGAAACGCTTCTTTGATGTGTCTAGATCCAGCCAGAGAGGGGAATTTCATTCTTTAATTCTTGTGTGGGTGGGTGGGTTTGGGGTTTTTTAGTACATGGACGTATACACACACATTACTTGAAAGAATGGAATCCCACGCTGCAATTACAGGTGAATGAAAGACCTGGAATAAGTAAAAGGTCAACCTTTGTGTTGCTATAAAGAAATATTAAATGAGGTTGGCAATTAATGACATTTAATGAGATTGGCAGGCCAGGCTGATTATTAAGATCATGAGTGAGGTGGAATTTGCCCTCTTCCTATATTGACTCTCCTATATGTACAAAATGAGTGGATTTGCCAACTTTCTTCGTATGCAACTTGAAAACTTTAAACTGTTTCTCTCCTTTAGCCGGAGTATGCAAATATTTGCTTCTGGTATATTCCACCTAGTCTGAGAAACATGGAAAGGGGGCAGGAGTTCTGGGAGAAGCTCAATCACGTGAGTACCGTATTTTGTTCATGGGATTTCTGACTTGAATATTGTGCTTTAAACAGTTGCGTGCAGCACTAGTTTTCTAGAGAAAGAGATACTGGAACTCTCCATGAACACCTCCCTTATTCTCTTATAATGGCAATGGCGCCCACCTGAGAGGTGCCGGAACTGAATTCCGGCGAGTTCCAGCTGAAAGAAGAGTTTGGATTTGATATCCTGCTTTATCACTACCCCAAGGAGTCTCAAAGCGGCTAACATTCTCCTTTCCCTTCCTCCCCCACAACAAACACTCTGTGAGGTGAGTGGGGCTGAGAGACTTCAGAGAAGTGTGACTGGCCCAAGGTCACCCAGCAGCTGCATGTGATGTGGAGGAGCGGGGAAGCGAACCCGGTTCACCAGATTACGAGTCTCTCGCTCTTAACCACTCAGCAGGTGGTGCTTTTCCCAGTATGCGGTGTGTGGATAATAACTTTATCTGTTGGATTTCTGCTTGTCCTCTAGCTCTTAAAGGCATAGGAGCCCTATCAGGAGGGAAGAGGTTGGCAATCACAGTTCTGTACACTGGTTGCTCCTGATACACATTGGAATAAAAGTGAAACCTGCTTTTGCCACGTGCTCACAAGCCTGGTTCACCTTCAGAGCGTTATTTTGAACCTAGATAGGTATCTGCAGGATTCTAAAGTTTGCCGCGATCTCAGTTTAGACAAGGCTAATTAAGTTTCCCCCTTAATATAATAGATGCAGACATTATACAAGCCTTCCGCTTGCTATCAAAGCTGCTAACAGATGGCAGACCTGAGCGAAGATGAACAACTGTGCCTGCATCCATTGTCTAGACAAGAGCATTCATTACCTGTTTTAGACATTTAACATTGTCCTTGGAACTTGCTCTGCATTATCAATACGATAATATGAGGGAGTGGCGGGGGAATCTTAAGTCTGAAATCCCAACCCCACTTACCTGTGAGTAAGCGCCAATAGGACTTATTAGTAAGCATGGTTAAGTGGTACAGCCTGTAAATGGAATTAGAAATCAGAACGGGGTAGAATTCATAGCAAAGGGGTTTTTTGGGTAACCTTTATAAATGATGGAAAATGCCTGAGCTTGAGGGAAAAGGGGAGGGGACATTTAATAACTGGTTTTTTTTTTATAAAAGGTGTTGAACGTCAAGTTAATTGAAGAAAAACATCTGCAATAAGCAGGATACGGAATAGTTTGTACTGCCTTGTTCCAGCCACCCCCATCTTCCTGCCATCTTTAATATTTGCTGTATAAACACTTGGAATATAGGAGTGGAAGAAGAACAACGCAGCTGAAATTCAACAGCAGAGCACATGTGTAGTTAATTCTGGTCCTATATTACTGGATATTAGATTCTGCTGCGGCTGGATTAATCTCTCATTATCCCTGACCGTTGGTCATGCTGGCTAGGACAGGTGGGAGTGGATATCACAACAACATCTTGAAGGACTAGAGATGCAAAAGGAATCCATTGAGAATGGATTAGCAAGTGAATTTCCTTCAGGCTGCCCGTTCACCCCCTGTTGCAGCATGGAAAGCTTTTGAATGTAGGTCTGTACAATTAAGGTTACTTTTTATCATGAATGCATTATGTGTAAATTGATACATAAATGGCTTTGCAATATGCATTACAGTGGTGCCTCGCAAGACGAAATTAATTCGTTCCGCAAGTCTCTTCGTCTTGCGAGTTTTTCGTCTTGCGATGCACGGTTTTCCATAGGAATGCATTGAAAATCAATTAATGCGTTCCTATGGAAACCGCCTTCCCCCGACCTCTTCTGGCGGGCGGCATTTTAAAATCGCCCGGGACAGCGGAGGACTTCTCCGCTGTCCGGGGCGATTTAAAAGCCCCTGGGAAGGCAGGTAGGGGGGACAAAGGCTTTCCCGCCCCGCCGCCGGGCTTCGGGACATCGTTCTGAAGCCGGGCGGCGGGGGGAGGCTTTCCCGCCCGGCCGCCCGGCTTCGGGACATCGTTCCGATGCCGGGCGGCGGGGGGAGGCGTTCCTGCCCCACCGCCCGGCATCGGGACGATGCCCCGAAGCCGGGCGGCTGGGGGAGGCGTTCCTGCCCCACCGCCCGGCATCGGGACGATGCCCCGAAGCCGGGCGGCTGGGGGAGGCGTTCCTGCCCCACCGCCCGGCATCGGGACGATGCCCCGAAGCCGGGCGGCTGGGGGAGGCGTTCCTGCCCCACCGCCCGGCATCGGGACGATGCCCCGAAGCCGGGCGGCTGGGGGAGGCGTTCCTGCCCCACCGCCCGGCATCGGGACGATGCCCCGAAGCCGGGCGGCTGGGGGAGGCGTTCCTGCCCCACCGCCCGGCATCGGGACGATGCCCCGAAGCCGGGCGGCGGGGGGAGGCTTTCCCGCCCGGCCGCCCGGCTTCGGGACATCGTTCCGATGCCGGGCGGCGGGGGGAGGCGTTCCTGCCCCACCGCCCGGCATCGGGACGATGCCCCGAAGCCGGGCGGCTGGGGGAGGCGTTCCTGCCCCACCGCCCGGCATCGGGACGATGCCCCGAAGCCGGGCGGCTGGGGGAGGCGTTCCTGCCCCACCGCCCGGCATCGGGACAATGCCCCGAAGCCGGGCGGCTGGGGGAGGCGTTCCTGCCCCACCGCCCGGCATCGGGACGATGCCCCGAAGCCGGGCGGCTGGGGGAGGCGTTCCTGCCCCACCGCCCGGCATCGGGACGATGCCCCGAAGCCGGGCGGCTGGGGGAGGCGTTCCTGCCCCACCGCCCGGCATCGGGACGATGCCCCGAAGCCGGGCGGCGGGGGGAGGCTTTCCCGTCCGGCCGCCCGGCTTCGGGACATCGTTCCGATGCCGGGCGGCGGGGGGAGGCGTTCCTGCCCCGAAGCCGGGCGGCTGGGGGAGGCGTTCCTGCCCCACCGCCCGGCATCGGGACGATGCCCCGAAGCCGGGCGGCTGGGGGAGGCGTTCCTGCCCCGAAGCCGGGCGGCGGGGGGAGGCTTTCCCGCCCGGCCGCCCGGCTTCGGGACATCGTTCCGATGCCGGGCGGCGGGGGGAGGCTTTCCTGCCCCGCCGCCGGGCTTCGGGACATCGTTCCGATGCCGGGCGGGGGGGGGGAGGCGTTCCTGCCCTGCCGCCCGGCATCGGAACGATGCCCCGAAGCCGGGCGGCTGGGGGAGGCGTTCCTGCCCCGCCGCCCGGCATCGGGATGATGCCCCGAAGCCGGGCGGCGGGGGGAGGCTTCAAAAGCCGTCCGGGGGCTTTTAAATCGCCCCGGACAGTCCCGGGGCGATTTAAAAGCCCCCGGTTAGGCAGGCAGGGGGGGCAAAAGTCTTTGCCCCCCCTGCCTGCCTTCAAAAGCCGTCCGGGATAGCGGGAAGCGCTTCCCTGCTATCCCGGACCGCTTTTAAAATGCTGGCGGTGGGGAGCAAAGCCTTTCGCCCCCGCCGGCCTTCCTGGAGGGGGGGGAAAGGCTTTGCTCCCCACCGCCAGCATTTAAAAAAAGGTCCCCGAGATTTCCCTATGGGCTTTCGTCTTGCGATGCAAGCCCATAGGGAAAATCGTCTAGCGAAGCGTCGCAAAAACCGAAAAACCCTTTCGTCTTGCGGGCTTTTCGTCTTGCGAGGCATTCGTCTTGCGGGGCACCACTGTATTTACATATTGATGTGTATGGGTGCTTCTCTGCTGTTCTTGTTTCTGAAGTGTTGTTTAAAGGCAACCTTTATACACTAATACTCCAATCCTAGCCATGTCTACTCAGAAGCAAATCCTATTGAATTCAGTGAGACATTCACCTAGGTAAATGGGACTAGGACTTCAGACTTAATCTACTACCTGTTATAAAGTTTTCTTAAAATGATGGAATGCATTGCTTATCATTGTTCTTTTCACATGGGAAGAAGTGATCTCTGTTGCTGCTTGTGGATTTTATCTGCACTCCTCAATTAAAGTCCTAGCTTCTTTGTCAAAGTGGGGAGAACCAACTGGATTTGACTGCCTGTTTTTTGGCTACCCTGAGGCCAAGATGGATGAGCCTATTCCCTGTCTCCCTCTTGATATGATACAGAGCAAATCTGTACAATTTGCAGCTTCACATTTAACTTAAACTGGCTGTCTCAGGTTGATTCAAAAGGAACCAATAATTTTATGAATGTCTAATCCCAGTAGATGGTTCGGTTCCCTTAAAAGATGTTAAGTGCTTAAAGCACTGATTCATACACTTGAGCTCAGCGCGTCTATTATATATGTTGGTTTACCTTATGAAATAAATATGGTGACTATGATAAAGCCTAGATGTAATCAGTATTTGCCCTTAAGAGCTTATGTCACTTGTAATTAGCTGTGAGCAATTAGATGACTGTGATCGTGAATCCCTTTGCTAAACAGGGCTCATTGAATAAGCGTGATTATACAGGTGTAAGAAACAAGGAAAGCATTTCTGTCTGTGCAAAAATATAACCTGGCAAATGGAAACCCAATGTTACAAACAGCTAGGAGTTTATAGACAGGACAGTACGTAATTTTTGCTAACCTTATGATGAAAACTACTGTTGAATTGAAACTTCTGTAGCTTTGTAGATAGTGGGATAAACCTTGAGCTGCTTTTGCTAGTACTGTAAATGCCCCCTGGTGGAATTTCTGCTTCTTCTCACTTACAAGAATTATACAATTAAACACAACAGGAAGGGACGTTTGTGACCTATAGAGAGCTATAAAGATGGTGTTTTGCTCCGTGTCATGCATTTGTGGGTCTGGGGCTGAAATTCAAACGTTACTTTCTTCCATCTGTGAAATGCTATCAATTTGAAATACGTGCTTTCATACACTTTACGAAGACAAATCCTGCACAGTGGAGATGGATTGTAGAAGTGACTCAGCCCCTTATAAATTGCGATTAGAGTGTGTGACCCGTTCCTGTCTTTGGCCTGAAGACCAGTGTTTTGTGAAATATACTCTGTGTTGAGTTATTTCAGTACAGTGGAACTTTGTGTTACATGCTGCCCTCCTTACGAATGCTTCGGGTTACGAGCTCCACTAACCCGGAAGTAGATGCTCGTGGTTGCAAACTTTGCCCCGGGATGTGAGCAGAAGTTGTGCGCCGGTGGCGCGGCAGCAGCGGGAGGCGCCATTAGCAAAAGCGCGCCTCATTTTAACCTCAGCTTCAGGTTACAAATGGACCTCCAGAACGAATTAAGTTCGTAACCGGAGGTACCACTGTACAGATCTAGGTTCCTCAGAAAGACCACACATGCTGTGAGAGTTCATTCCTATATTGCTCTATCTGTATATGATACAAGATGTTTTCAAGTGTTCTGTCGTACTTTTGCCAAGGAACAGGTTGGGATTCTGCTGACAGAGACCAGCTTGATTATCAGTGAGTAGGGGGCGGTTTTTGTCTCCTCCCCAATAACGTCCCTAAGGAGACTTCTCTACTTTGCCCCATCAGAAAGGAAAGCAAAACATTCACTGATGTTCTAGAAAATAAAGTGCTTTATGTTGGGACACTTTTGTGAGGATGGTAAATTTGGCTTCCATCATCCACCAACACAAAGAGTCCCTTGTATGCTGACTGCAGACACAACCGGTGGCTGGGGTATATACCGTATTTTTCGCACCATAGGACGCACTTTTTCCCCTCCAAAAATGAAGGGGAAATGTGTGTGCGTCCTATGGTGCGAATGCAGGCTTTCGCTGAAGCCTGGAGAGTGAGAGGGGTCGGTGCGCACAGACCCCTCACGCTCTCCAGGCTTCGCGGACCTCTCCGCAAGGAGCCGGAGCGCTCCGGCTCCTTGCGGAGAGTTGCCAGCATGCCGAAGCCTGCGCGCGCTGAGCTCAGCGCGCCCAGGCTTCGCGGACCTCTCCACAAGCAGCGGGAGTGCTCCCACGGCTTGCAGAGAGCTGCCTGTTTGCGGGCTGGGGTCGGGGGAAGCTCGAGCTTCCCCCGCCCCAGCCCCGCGCCTGGGGGGGAAAAATAATTTTTTCCCCTTTATTTCCCCCCCCAAAAATGGGTGCGCCCTATGGTCCGGTGCGCCCTATGGTGCAAAAAATACGGTAATATAATTATTATTGAAATCAAGTCATGGCTAGTAAGGAAGACCTAGGAGCACACTCAAAGTATATTCCTGATTATTCCTTTGCAGGAACCGCATGCCCCCAAATGCTTTGTGGGCAAAATTCACCATTTCCTGCCGGTTGACAGGCACAAAATTTAAAAGCACCGTATTTTGCCTACAAATGTACACTCCTGTTTCTTCCTTTGCAGCAGTTGCAGCTTGAACTTTCTTGTACCTGGTATATGTATTTGACATCAGGCATAGGAAAGGTGGCTGTCACTCGTCAAAAATGTCTCCCTAGACAGAGCCCCCATCAGCCCCAGCCACCATGGCCAATTGTCAGCAAATACACAAGTTATAGTCCAGAATATTGGGGGGGGGGGACCAGGCTGGAGAAGACAAAGTTAGAAGGGAAGGGGAAAGTTGTGTATTTGGGGGGGGGCTGCTATTATTTGCTCAGTCTATCATAGCAGCATTGCCATTAACATGTAAAATTAAGTGTTCACTGTTAGAAACCAGTTCATTAATGTTACTTAATGAAAACGGAGCATCTTGCATTCTGACCTTAATGCTTGATACAGTGGTACCTTGGATCTCAAACTTAATCCTTTCCATTCCAAAACCAAAGCATTCAAAAACCAAGACATCTTCTGATTGGTGCAGGTGCACTGGAAACAATAGCCGACAGCCGCATCGGATGTTCGGCTTCTGAAAAACATTTGAAAACCGGAACACTTACTTCCAGGTTTTCGGATTTGGAGAACCAAAGCGTTTGAGAACCAAGGCATTTGAGAACCAAGGTACCACTGTAATGAATTCCAGCCATTTCCAAACCATAAGCACTATATACTGACATAGAAATGAGGACTCTTAGTTATCAATGATATTTCTTCTTTAAGCCTAAGGAAAATATTTTTACACCACCAACTGCAGTGGCAGATATACAGTCCTAAGGACCCTGTGCTCATCTAAATAGACATGACTATGTCCAAACCTTTGACCGAGCTAAGAATTAGTTAGTAACATGGGTTGCCTTTTTTTCACTAGTATAATATATTAAATAGCTTTTTGGGGGTTTCTAATTAATGACCCACTCCTATAGAGAGGTAAAAAGAAAACACTTCATCTGAAAATTTATATAAAGGACCAAAACGAATGAAAATTAAAGATTTGGGTCAAATATTCCTATGTATCCCTAAAACGTTTACATGTTATCATTGACATTTGCACAAAACCAGTGATTAGCTTGTCATAATTTAAATCATGCAGTACAAAACTTCTGATTGTTAAATTTGTTTAACTTGTTAAATGCTCTTGAGATACAGTAGAAAGTAAGTAATTTTTTTAACCTTTCACCAGTTGCATTTGTTCTAGGTAATGTTAAAAAAAATATAAATTGTCTCTACATATGGAAATTTGGCACTCAAACCACCAATAACGAGCTTGTAAAGAGCCATGGGAAGATATAAAGTCTATACTGTTGACAAAATGCAGGAAGTGTCGCAATTCATCTTTAAAAACTACAGAATCAATGTCCTCTGAGTACATATTCAGTAGTTTTTGGATGCTGTCGTTTTTCTTTGCCTTGTCAATGTTCTTTACCAAAAGCACCTGGAACAAATCCAAAGCTGATTTTGTAGGATGTCCCCCCCCCCCGCCCAGTTCTACAACAAAATCATCACAAACTTTTGTTTACCTTCTAAATCTGTTTCGTTCTCCTCAGCATCATCAGAACGTTTTCCTTTTCCTTAAACATTTCTCACTTGAGTCTTCATTGGGATTGACTATATATTCTGTTAGAGAAAATGGTTCCTTTTCAAGGGACGGATTTCTTACTTCAGCGATGAAAGCGTTAAGAGCAATCCACAATTCTGCAACCATCAGTACATGACCATCTTTCAACTCCAGTGATTTGTTAACAGAGTTCATTCTTTGCAACAAACTGTTCCACAAAAATATGAGGACAGTATTTTCACCCTCCTTAAACCTTTCATGCGAAGGATTTTGCTTCAACCTTTTGCAAGAAACTTCTCATTCTCTGCTGTAGCAATATCATGGAGGGAATTCTTCATTCCTTAATCATAACATTTATTCTAAGCCAAAATGGTGCCAGACTCTTGTAGGTCACCTTGCATCCAATGCTAGTCCTACTCAAAGTTGACCCTCTGAATTTAATTTAGGTCCATCCATTTCAATGGGTCTGCAGTGAGTAGGACTAGCGTTGGCTACAACAAACCTTCATTGCCAGTTAGCCATATATATGAAGCATGGAACCACTGCTGCTGTTTTACCAAAATGCCAGGGAAAATAAAACCAAAGGCAAGTGGCTTTCGCACCAACAGATAGCAATCACTGTAATCCAGTCCATGTGTTTCAGAATTGTTCCACTTCACCAGAGCCTAAATCAGTTGCAGCTCAGGTTTTACAAAAATTAAAAAAGAAATTGCAAGGCACATAGTACCCATTGCTGGCAAAAAAGCAATACAGTGGTACCTGGGTTCTCAAACATCTCGGTACTCAAACAACTTGGAACCCAAACACTGCAAACCCGGAAGTAAGTGTTACGGTTTGTGAACTTTTTGTAGAAGCTGAACATGCTCCATTTTGAGTGTTACGCTGAGGTCTGCCTGTTTTTGCTATTTATTTTGCGTTTTTGTAGCTTTTTCTGTTTTGTTTTTGTGACGGTGTGGAACCCAGTTCAGCTACTGATTGATTGATTGATTGATTGATGCATTCATTCATTCATTCATTCATTGATTGTGTGACTGCAGTACGTTGTTAATTGCTTACATTTTATGGATCAGTGGTCTCGTTATATAGTAAAATGCATGTTAAATTGTTGTTTTAGGGGTTGTTAGAATGGATTAATCCAGAACGGATTAATCCATTTTGTATTACTTTCTATGGGAAAGTGCGCCTTGGTTTTGAAATGCTTTGGTTCTTGAACGGAATTCTGGAACGGATTCAGTTTGAGAACCAAGGTACCACTGTATATATCCCAGCATGTCTTTGAAGGAAGAAAGCCTGTCTCTGTCCGTCCCCCCCTTCTTCCTTCTACTTTCCTCATCACATAATTATCATCTTAATTCCATCAGCTTTAAATGAGGGTGAACTGTTACAGGAAATATGCAAAAAAAATTAATTTTATTTTTATTCAAATTACCCCATCTTTTAACAAAAAAAGACAAACACACACACACAAAAAACCACTTCATTTATCAAACCAGTCTTGACCAGTAGTGAAAGAATAGGCCATCAGGGGGCACCAGTGCAACAGAAATGTATTTAAACATCTAATTAGTGTGCATGTTGCTAATCTCTTCTTGGTGCAATCATGCAAATCTTAATCTAAAAGAAAAGTCTGCTCCAGTTTTTAATATATATTTTTAAACATCAGCATATTTCCCCTCTGATGCCTTTATAGGATGATATGTTTTTCTGGGGAGCTAAGCTACTACCAGGGAATAACTCACAGCTTGTTAGTATTGTCTTCCGCATTCCATCAGGCAAAAAATCTCTTCTTCTTTCTTATATGAGGCTTTAGGTACTGGGTTATATTTTTTGGAGCATTCTGAGTCTTTAATTCATATCTTTTTTAAAAAAGAGAGAGAGAGAGACTGTGTTCAGTTGAATTTGCTTCATAGTAAGGGTGCTTAGGAGTCAAGTGATGGGACACAAATCCCTATGTAAGAATAGTTTTTTTATGGATATCTTTGGTAAAATAAGAAAGGTCTATTTATTGAAGCTGAGAAAACCGCCTACAAATATTGGTTGTTAGCAGGTATAAATTCAGTAAGTGTATCATAAACTTCTCCTTTTGTAGGAAAGATTGCCCAGGACATTAGTAAATTTGATCTGACTATATCTGAGTACAAGTACTATTTGTTGGAAAGTATAGTATTTTTGAGGGACGCGGGTGGCGCTGTGGGTTAAACCACAGAGCCTAGGACTTGCCGATCAGAAGGTCAGCGGTTCGAATCCCCGTGATGGGGTGCGCTCCCATTGCTCGATCCCTGCTCCTGGTAGGATGACTTCATGTACTTAAGCAAGGGCAGATCCTGAAGAGAGATCCTGAAGAACCTAAGTTTTCCCATTAAAAGGATAATATAGGCAGACTTTGAGGATGTACTGGGATGCAGCTTACCCATTTCTAACTAGGCATTTCTTTACAAATCCATCATTTTTCAAATGGTGGAAATAACATTAGCCAGCATAGCCTTTTTACTGCCTGAGTCGGGGGGGGGGGGCAAGTTAAGCCCTAGAGCATGGGTAGGCAGCCTAAGGCCCGGGAGCTGCATCTGGCCCAATCGCCTTCTCAATCCGGCCTGCGGACGGTTCGGGAATCAGTGTGTTTTTACATGAGTCGAATGTGTCCTTTTATTTAAAATGCATCTCTGGGTTATTTGTGGGGCATAGGAATTCATTCATTCCCCCCCCAAAAAAAATATATAGTCCTGCCCCCCACAAGATCTGAGGGACAGTGGACCGGCCCCCTGCTGAAGGTTTGCTGACTCCTGCCCTAGAGAGCTAGTTGCCTTCTCCTCCCCCATACTGCCACATAGTTTGCCTATTGATCTCGCCATCTCACCTGACCAGCTACCCCCTCAACTGCAAAATTTTGCAGCAGGGTTTTTTCGTTTTTGCATGAAAAAGAATGTTATAACACACAAGAGATGACATACTCAGCTTTTTTAAAAAATATATATTTTCACCTCTCTTCTATGAATGAAAGCTCACTCATTTTTGGACCACAGTGTTTGGAGCAGCAAGCCCTTTGGTTGCACTGAAATGTCCAGGAACATGCCACAAAATCTTAGCAAGATTTACAGGAGTGATATTTTCCTGAAAGGAAGAAAGAGTGAGAATATATAATTGATTGACTAAGGGGTTAATAGCTGTCACCCATGAATAGTCTACAACTGGTATTTGAAAAAGTAGGGAAAGAGGTGCAAGTCCTGTATATCTGAAGAACTATAATGTTATTTACATAATGGCTTGTGTTCATTTAATGGCCTTGGCTTGTATTGTTTGAAGTCCATTGTATTCTTCTGCTGCCTTATATATGTCTCTATCAATAATTGCTTTTACTTTTGCTAAATTGTGTCCCTGTGATTTTGTCTTCTGTTACCCAAAATATCTTGGACATCTGATACTTGAAGATACTGGCTTTCCCATTTAAAACATCCAGCCTTTCAAGGGAGCCCACTGGACGTGCTGAAAAATGATCCCAATCCTGTTGTAGAGATGACAGTCCATTGTGAAATTATCTCCGCCATGTGCGCAGTTCCTTAATTCGCTCGCTAGATGGAGATCAAAAGCAACATAAATGATATCCCCCTCCTTCTTTCCCTCAGTCACCCAGCAGAAAATGAAAACGTATCGACTACATCCTTTGCCAAGCATTTAAACTTTTTCTTTCCACTTCCAGAAAGATTAATCTTTCCCCCCCACAATCCTTTTGGCGATTAAGCTAGGAAGGGAAGGTTTGGAGGGATGGTGAACTGTTAAATCGTTACATGCTATTGTTACAGCAATTATCGTGCTGTTTATTTTACAGCACAAAGGAAGCCATTTCTCTCCCTATCGTTATCAGCTGACCATAATAAAGCGACCTATAACTGCGGGATAAAATTAGATTGTTATTCTTGTAACAGAGGAATTAATCTATAGCAGCAAGGCCAAACTGTATTTTGGAAGCTATGTGTCGTTCCCAAGGCAGTTAAGAGAGTGACTCTTGGTTGGCTTATCTCCATTTACAAGGTTCTCTCTCTTTCTCTTGTCAGAACCTGGAACCAAGGATATGGAAGCAGCAAAACCGGGGCAGAAAAGTTTTATAGTTGTTGCAGTAGCAGCCTGGGCTATGGGGAGATGGACAGTCTTGGGGTAGCATGATTCTCAGATACATGAAGATAAAGGTAAAGGGACCCCTGACCGTTAGGTCCAGTCGTGACCGACTCTGGGGTTGCGGTGCTCATCTTGCTTTATTGGCCAAGGGAGCTGGCGTACAGCTTCTGGGTCATGTGGCCAGCATGACTAAGCCGCTTCTGGTGAACCAGAGCAGCGCAAGGAAACGCTGTTTACCTTCCCGCCAGAGTGGTACCTATTTATCTACTTGCACTTTGATGTGCTTTCGAACTGCTAGGTTGGCAGGAGCAGGGACCGAGCAATGGGAGCTCACCCCGTTGTGGGGATTTGAACTGCCAACCTTCTGATCGACAAGTCCTAGGCTCTGTGGTTTAACCCACAGCGCCACCCGCGTCCCTTATACATGAAGATATTTATTATGTAAATGCCTCCTTAGCTTTCAGAATTCCTGAATTATAACTACATATGTGAAAAGGGATTTGCCCTATCTTTGGCTAACCTTCCTTGCTTAGTTGCAGGCTTGCTGGGAAGGAACTGTTGTAGAAAACATAGGAAGAGCTGCTTTTTCATATAATTGTGGAGTTGGAAGGAACCACTAGGGTCATCTAGTCCAACCCCTGCTTTTTGGCAGGCATCCTTCCCTGGGTTCAAGGGTTGAACCGAACACCTTCTGCATGCAAAGCAGATGTCCACTACTGAGCTATGGCCTTCCCTCAGTCTGTGTTAAAACGGATAACCAAAAGTGGTCCTTTATGCAACTCACCTAGCAATAGATTTCTCTGCTCATTTCATCAGTCATGTGACTTCAAAATTAGATGGTCGTTGGCTGGGGTTTGTACTTGTTACCAATTGGGTAATAATATACATTAGCAGTAAAACAATTATGGGCTACCCTTTTTGGCCACAAACAGTGCTGATTTGCCAAGATGCATTTTTGAATCAAAACGATTCTGGGAACTTTGCATTGCATTTTAACTTAATACATTTGGGTTATCTTGTTTGTTGTTGTGGGGTTTTTTTTTTGTGAGTCACATTGTACTGGCCATTGCGCACAAACAATAAAAATCTGTCTGGCTGACTCATAAACTTTATATGGTAATATTTCACAGGAACTCTTCACAGTTCCAGAGTGTTGGTTCCAGCACTTTGAAAGCTGTCAGAGCTAAACAAATGTTTAAGTAGTAGTAGTAGTAGTAGTAGTAGTATCAGTCACTGGAACTGTTACAGAAAATTATATATATATATATATATATGCAGGTTTTGGTGTCCTCGGGTGTCTTCCCGTGTAAAAGTTGGGGTGTCTAGGCGACGTTTCGACGAGGTCTCACTCGTCATCTTCAGGCTGGTGCTTTCGGCTTCTTGTTACTGGAATAGAGCAGGATCTCAGTGTTTGAGTTCCTATAAATACTGTTGAGGGGGTGTGGTGTATAGCCTCCAATGTTCTGGGCAGAGAGGAAGTTCCCAGGCTAGTGTGCCTTTTCTTCTTTTGTTCCTTAATTACTTGAGGGATATCTTGAGTGATTTCTTGAGTGATATCCTGAGTACCACTTAGGTGGGTCATTAGGTGTGGATTAGTTGCTAAAGTCTTTGTGTCTTGACCTCTTGAACTTTGTGAAGAGTTTTTCTGAGAAGATGGCTGTACTGCACTTAGTTGTGCTCTGGCTTGGCTTCGTGTATAGGGGCGAGCTGTGGTTTTAGTTGTGCTCTGGCTTGGCTTCGCCCCTATACACGAAGCCAAGCCAGAGCACAACTAAGTGCAGTACAGCCATCTTCTCAGAAAAACTCTTCACAAAGTTCAAGAGGTCAAGACACAAAGACTTTAGCAACTAATCCACACCTAATGACCCACCTAAGTGGTACTCAGGATATCACTCAAGAAATCACTCAAGATATCCCTCAAGTAATTAAGGAACAAAAGAAGAAAAGGCACACTAGCCTGGGAACTTCCTCTCTGCCCAGAACATTGGAGGCTATACACCACACCCCCTCAACAGTATTTATAGGAACTCAAACACTGAGATCCTGCTCTATTCCAGTAACAAGAAGCCGAAAGCACCAGCCTGAAGATGACGAGTGAGACCTCGTCGAAACGTCGCCTAGACACCCCAACTTTTACACGGGAAGACACCCGAGGACACCAAAACCTGCATTCCTGTACCCGTGAAAATCTACGAAAGCATATATATATATATATATATATATATATATATATATATATATATATATATTTCCTGCTGGAAAAGATGAGAAAATGAAATGGAGCAGTTTTACAATGTAGCTATTTATTTCGTATTGACTGTAGGTCATAAAAAAACAACAAGTTTTTATATACTTGGAAACACCAGCCTAGCATGTCTTCACAGCACATGTAACATGGAGCTGAGTAGGGCAGGGCAACATTTTTTTTTAAAACTTTTTTTTTAATTCAAAATTAAAACAAAACATATTACCCAGAAATATATCATCCTTATTCCCACCCCCATTTTTTCCTCCCTCCCCCCACCCTCCACACAAATCCCACCCACCCCCACCCCAGCTTCCCTCAGTTCCACTCTTTGATTTCTCTAAGAATGCTGTTTTCTGCATGTTACACAGTTGTATAGATCCTCAAACTATTTAGCTGATTATCATCAATAAAAAAAGTTTGTGAATGTTTATTCAAAGCCAGCCAAGGAGTCCGGTTTGCTTTGTTGCATCTTCAAATACTTTGCAAAGGGTTCCCATTAATCTTTAAAGTCACAGTTATCCTTGTCCCGTAGCTTATATGTCAATTTTGCCAGTTCTGCATAGTCCATCAATTTTTCTTGCCATGATTCTTTAGTTGGGGTTTCTTCAGTCTTCCATCCTTGCGCTATTAGAACTCTCGCGGCCATTGTCGCATACATGAAGATGTTTTTCAGCTTTTTTGGCAGGTCTTTCCCTACAATCCCTAACAAAAATGCTTCAGGTTTTTAAACAAATGTTAAATGGAACATTTTCTTCAATTCATTGTATATCATTTCCCCCTTTTTTTTAATTACATTACAATCCCACCACATATGATAAAATGTCCCTTCCTTTTCCTTGCACTTCCAACATATATTTGAACTAGTTTTGTACATTTTCCCTAACTGCACTGGTGTTGTGTACCATATGTACATCATCTTCATGTAATTCTCCTTCAGTAGGGAACAATCTGTAAATTTTAAATCAGTTTTCCATAATCTTCCATCATAATGTTGTGACCTACATCTTGTGCCCATTTAATCATAACTGATTTTACCTCGTCATCTTTTGTCTCCCATTCTAATAATATGCTGTATGCGGCCTTCAGTAATTTCACTTTCCCTTCGATCACTTCCATTTAAAAGCTAGATCGTGTGTAACTGAATCCTTTCCTTTATGTGTTTCATATAGTTGTCGATAATGCAACCAACTTTTAACCGATAATTAATACTGTGGCAGGGCACAACCGCAACAGGAGTAATGGAATAATTTTATGCAATAATCTTGACAATGGAGATCTCAAAACATCATTGACTGATGCATTCTGTGCAGCAGAGCATCACTGTGCTATTGGAGGAGCATTTCGCCCCTTGATTCCGGATGCGTTCACACCCGCCTTTGCAAACAGCAGTATTTTAATAATAATAATAATAATAATAATAATAATAATAATAATAATAATAATAATAATAATAATTTATTTATACCCACCCATCTGGCTGGGTTTCCAGCAAAATATTAAAAATACATTAAAACATCAAATATTAAAAGCTTCCCTAAACAGGGCTGCCTTCAGATGTCTTCTAAAAGTCAGATAGTTGTTTATTTCCTTGACATCTGATGGGAGGGCGTTCCACAGGGTGGGCGCCACTACCAAGAAGGCCCTCTGCCTGGTTCCCTGTAACCTCACATCTCGCAGTGAGGGAACCGCCAGAAAGCCCTTGGAGCTGGACCTCAGTGTCCGGGCAGTATTTTACTCCCATATTGTCTTCAGAAGGAGAATACGTCACTCCAGCACTGTTCGCCTTTGAGCAAAGAGCAGCTATCCCTTGTCATAAGAGAACTTGGCTCATACTGTTCTCCCCTATCATCGGTGTCCAGGAACGCCAAAGCAATTTCACTCTACCACTGAACCACTTGTATTGTCCAAAATAGCAAGGGAGGTCACAGTACTTTTGTCTCGAAATACTGTGGGCCACTGAGGACACGATTCTGCACCTGTATGTATGTACAGCTGTGGCACCCGTAATGGAACCGGGCATGCTAAATACAACCACCGGTTTGCTAAAAGACGCACGAGAAAGTCACAAGAAGACTGTGGCACATTGTGGCATGAGAGGCCACTGAAATGGAAGCCATAATGAATGGCCAGGGCAACTCCAAACCCCAGAGCCAGGCAAGGAATTTCAATTCCTCATCTGAAGCTTTGACAAACTTATTCTACATATCAAATTCCCATTTACTTGGCAGAGTCTTGAGCTGCATTATTATAGATGGTGAAAGGTGTCCAACGTAATGGCCGTGGAAAGGCTTTTGTAAGCCATTAAGCCCAATACCTTTTAGGTTTCTGAGTTTCTGAAACATGGAAGAACAAGCAGAATTAAACACCTTTCTTTGCTGTTACCTCTCTCTGCCATGTCATTCATTTCACCCCTATCAAAACCCTAGTGATAGTATAGCTGCTATATTAAGGCATGGCTTTCTGCATCAGAATTACACAAAACTGTCAGAACGTTATGAACAGCTAGCTTAAAAAAAGCGGGGGGGGGGGGAGAGAATGAGCCTAACGTTCATTCTAGGTGTGAAAGTAAACTAAAATAATTTAGGGCGAAGCTAGCTGCTACTTGTACATTAGCGATATTTGCTGCCGTCAGGGAATGCACCCAGACTACTAAGCAGTAGAGAAGATTAATATGCCATCTTCCTAATTCAGTTTGGTATGCATCTGATGGTGTAGAAGAATAACGGTTCTGATTCCCAGGTATTTCCATAAAAGTAATAATGCAGCAATGTAAAACTGAATGTGTATACAGTATAATAAGATGTAAGAAATTGTGCTTGTGACAACTGTTTGGTATGTATCCTGGAGTCATGGCAGCAGGAGACCGTATTGTAACCACAGTATCTCAAAGAAAGGAATCATTTGGTTTCAGGTCCAGAGACTGAAGTGATTTCTCATGATTTTATTTTTAACACCATTCTAATTCTCAACGTGTGCTTGTAGATGCCTGCGTTCTTAACTTTCCACATCTGTCTTGTTAATGCTATATTCTTCTCAGGCCGGGGCGGATATAAGGAAAAACTAAACCCACAAAGTATAAATACAGTTAGTTTCAGAAATACAAGTGATGGCATTTAAAAAAAACAGCAACAACTATTTAACATTTTGATATATTGAATATTATTAGATTTAATAATCAGGACTACGGTAATTGCAACTTGCGTTGTGGTAATGAATATTGACACATGACTCACAAGTGTACTGAATTTAATTAACACTAATAGAACGGATTGAATAATAGGAGGATTAACATCTGTTAGAGAGCCAAAACAGCGAGATTTATAGCTCTTTGAATAAATATTGGCCTCTAGAATATGAGGTCAATAAATCTTATGTCTGACCTTCTCTTAAACTGGCCCCTGAATCCATATAGAGGACTCTGTAAGTGTTTGTGAAGTTCAGCTCCCCACCTCCTTTACTTCTCCCTGTTTGAAAAATCAGTGAGAAGATTAGGAGTCTCCTTACTGATTACAAAACAGAAGCACCCTAGCCCTTTCCTTCAAAAATCAGATTTTTCAAGCGAGATTACTAAATTGACAGGGGGGAATCAGCATAAAGAAACGTTATTAAAAATGACCCTACTCAGATGTGACACTAAGCCATGGTCTTCATCTCCATTTCCCTTCCTTCCACCACCTCATATGTGGTGATTAAAGAGTTCCCAATCCTAGTTGAGGAGCAAACCATAGTTTGCTGTTTCATCCAAACTTATGTGTGCAATAATTTGCCTGCAAACCGATTGTTATGTACTGAGTTGAATAGGATCCAAAATGCAGCAATCTGATTGGTCCGCAGGAGCCATCCAATCCAACTCCAGGTGGAAGTGAATCCACAGTCTGATTGGCCTACAGGAGAATTCCAGAATTAGCCAATCACATGGGGGCCATTGTGTAAATAATTTATATAAGGCAGACATTTTGGGGGAACTTCTATTCCTCACTACTATGAGCTGAATAAAGAGCATGAAATCCACGCTCGACTCCGAGTATATTTCACCAATGTTTCCCATCAAGAAGACTTAACCCTGGACCAGAACTTATGTTCTCTGCGTGCAAGGGGAGCCTGAGGCTCATGACTATGATTCTAAACCTTGATTTCATGTGATACCAGCACCCGATATTATTATGGTTACTAATTTGTTCTTTAATTCACTGTAGACAGCTTGCACTCCTCTCCAGCAAACAGACTGGCATGGGTTTCTGGACTAGCTGTGCTCTGCATGCCCCTAAATCACCATGTTTTGGGGGACCTTCCACTGTCATAGTGGAAATAGTTTGCGAGACACTTCAGCTCAGTTGTAATTTTTCTGAGTTTCTCGACTCCTCCTACCCTCTAAGCTGGCTCTCCACCGGTTTTGAGACTTTTGTATTAAGCAGCGTATTAAAGTATGACATGTGGAAACCACTAAACACACAGCTGGAAAACACTGTTTGAAAATTGGCTCTGAATAAAGCTCACAGCATTTTATTAATTTTGCTATAAAGAGCAGCATCTATACAGAGGGAGGACGTAATGTGGCAGATTGTGCCCCTGTGCTTTTTTAAGCATTGGTTGTGGTTACGATAAGGCTGAAAGGCCAAAAATTCTTCATGGTGCATCCACCACCACCAATTATTACAGCATAATTTGTTTCTGATTGTGACTACGCCAACAAAACATTCCTGTCTGAAGAAGGGTACGCAGTGGTTAAAACTTAAAAAATAATAATTATGGACCATAAATAATAACCATAGGTAAAGGTAAAGGGACACCTGACCGTCAGGTCCAGTCATGACTGATTCTAGGGTTGTGGCGCTCATCTCACTTTATTGGCCGAGGGAGCCGGCGTACAGCTTCCAGGTCATGTGGCCAGCATGACTAAGCCACTTCTGGCGAACCAGAGCAGCACACGGAAATGCCATTTACCTTCCCGCCAGAGCGGTACCTATTTATCTGCTTGCACTTTGACATGCTTTCGAACTGCTAGGTGGGCAGGAGCTGGGACTGAGCAACGGGAGCTCACCCCGTCGTGGGGATTCGAACCGCTGACCTTCTGATCGGCAAGCCCTGGACTCTGTGGTTTAGACCACAGCACCACCGGAGTCCCTAATAACCGTATTCCAAACAAAAAATTCAGGATCCATATTGTCATCACTGTGTGTCCTCCCCCTCATTTGTTTTGAAAGTCATTTGTAAAATGCAATAATAATAATAAAGATGTCCTTTTACATTAGCAGATACCAAAAGCCCCTGCAAACTGTTTCCACTGTTAATTCCCTTGGGCTTTCTGGAAAAAGTGAAGAGACTCTAGATTTAAAATTTCTGAATTAATGTGCTGTAAGGTGAACTCTTAACTCTGCTTAAAATATTAATCAGTAGTCAATGGTGAAGGCTTATTGCTATTAATTTTTAATTATAATATTTGGATTGGGATGTTCTCACATAACAAAGGTTACTACTCTTTTACGTTTTAGGGCAAGCATTAATTTTAAAGTTTTTATTGGAGCAGTTGTAAAATATTTAATGAGAACCATATAACGGCATTTAATAAAATTGTTTATTGGCAATATAGCTATAAAGAGAATTAGAATTCCAACTGGTGAACAGCTTTTTCCTTTTAGCAAAGAAAGAAAGAAAGAAAGAAAGAAAGAAAGAAAGAAAGAAAGAAAGAAAGAAAGAAAGAAAGAAATAGCAGAAATATTCTGTGGACATCGGATATGGTTATTTTCTCTTAATTTAGAACTTATTCTAATGTAATGTTTGATATTCCCAGGAAGATTTTATTGGGGAAAAGTGGGGGAAATTACACTGCGATGACCTACACAGCTTTTGCAGGGCTAATCCTAAAAACACATGGCAGCTAGAATTATGAAACTGACATGAGGCTATCCCAGGAAAATATGCATAGATAACCTCTCATTTTAAAAAATGTGAATGCTCCTGGGATCACTTAAAAAAGGCATATTGTGAGAAATGCCTGTGTTAAGAACTATTTTGGATCTTAAGCTGCCAACAAACCATAGAATCGTAGAATTGCAGAGTTGGAAAGGAATCATCTAGTTGAAAGTGTCATCTAGTCACCGTCTCCCCTGCAATGTAGAAATCACAGCTAAATAAACCCTGAGAGATGGCTAACCAATCTCTGTTTAAAAGCGGGTCATTCCACGTCACTTCAAAGAGGTCATGTCACCCTCTGTCTCGGATATTGATGAAATTTGGTGTACACCCTTCCCTTATGGTTGAAAGAAACCCCCTTAAATTTCCCCCCTCTATCTCACACGGTTTTACTTTTATAGCACTTCAAAGTTTCGTTAAATCTGCGTTGTCTGTCCCTCTTGAGACCCTCGGCACAATATATGCTTGTGCACATTTTAATTTTTTCCCTCCATAACCAATGATCAGATCTCTTTGAAAGTTTACACAGAGCTCAATAAAATGATGAGGATTTCAAAGGGGGGGGGATACACCAGCACTCAAAAGATTTTATAAATGCCTAAAAAAAAATATAAATGCACTTGTAGCCTAGTTTTTTTGGTGGAAAAACTAGGTTTAGAAAACCTGATTTACAGCGTGTCAGATTGCTTACCGGGGCACAGTGGCGTAGCGTGGGGGGGCGGGGGGGCGGCCGCATCGGGCGCAATATCTGGGGGTTAGGGTTAGGGGGCGCAAATCCACGGGTTAGGGGGCACAAATTACTTGCCTTGCTCCGGGTGCTGACAACCCACGCTACGCCACTGCCGGGGCAAGACAGTTTGAGCATGTTGCACTGATCCTGGTCCAACTATGCTGGCTGCCCGTTGGTTTCCAGGCCCAACCCAAAGTGCTGTTTCTGACCTATAAAGCCTTAAATGGCTCAGGAACACAATGCCTCATGGACTGCCACCGCCCAACCTCTCCCCATATGAACCGACCCAGACCCTGTGATCATCATTGTGTGCATCCTCCATGAGAGGTATGGGGCAACACAAAAACGGGGTCTCTTTTGTGGTGGCTACCCATTTGTGGAATGCTCTTCCTGGGGAGGCTAGCCTGGTGCCTTCATTACATATCTTTAGGCATCAGGCAAAGACATTTCTCTTTAACCAGGCCTTGAGCTGATTAACATTCTGTGTCATGTTAAATGTGTCTGTGGAAGTGGGAGTTACTGGTTTGTTCTTGTTTTTATTATGTACTTTGTGTTCTCATTTTGTATTTTTATGCTGTGATCATAGTCTAACCCCCTTCAGTGCATAAATCTCAACATGTGGTGCCCCATCCAATTCGAAACCATACCAGACCCAGCTTTGCTTTGCAAATGTGCTAGCAGTTTACAAATATAATAAATAATATTTTTTTAAATAAAAAAGTCATTAAAGAAAACACTCACAGTTTACCACTGTTTAGAAAACATTAGGCAGCCTCCCCACCTTCTCATGCTTACAGGAAAGCCCAAGTGAGGATGCAATGAGGTTTTCCAGAAATGTGGGCACCTAGGGAGGCTGCATAATGTAGACCTTTGGAAAGATGCTTTGGAGAATGAAAGGAAGGACATTCCGAAACATCCCCTGCCACCTTGAAAGTGAAATAAGCAATATACCTTGCCCATGAACTTTCTGCAAAATGTTATCCTGTCTTTCATGATATTTCAGATGTTCCTTTCTCATAAATTGATAGAGAATGGTAAGGGGGGGAAATATATGCAAGAGAAATTTTCAGCACAGCCTTGGTCCATACATGACTGCTACACGCAAGTTACTTGCAATAATATCTGCTTGGCTCAATATGCAGAGATGGGAAAGACCGATTTTAAACAACCCCGAGAAAGGAATAGAAATAAAGAACATGGATAATAGATTTTTGAAATAGAGGTTTCCCCTAATTCTTTTTAATGAGGTTGTATGGCCAGGCATCACTGTATATTTTGCTGATTCTTTTACTTTCCTTGGAGTTGATCTGAAGGTCATTTGCAATGATTTTGTGCTAAACCATATACAAGAGTTTGGGCTTTCTTAAATGTTAATGCTTCCCTTTTGATCTACCTAAAACAGAGGCACAACTATCATTATAACTCTTTAATCCCTACTGCAATGCAAATCTGGAGGTTGCTACACATGCTAGCTCAGATGACGGTAATATTCAGTGTGAATAATAGGAAGCCGTTCCAAATCTCTCATGAGACATTTATTTTTCTACAGTACTGTACAACTCTCTCTCTCTCTCTCCTTTTAATAGCTAGTCATCAAATAATGCAACCTTTCCCGCTGAACGTACATTTGTACTGTGATTTTTTTTTGTTCCCCTAGAGGAAGAGAGCAACAAAAAACAAAACTCACCCCAGTGCACACAAACTATGAAAAGATCTTCAAAATATTCTTTTGAGATGACTTGCTGCAATTTCTTTACTCTGGGGGGCGGGGGAATCACTTTGCAGGAGGTTGGAGGCTGTTCTCTGAACAAAATTTTAATGACATGCTTTATAGATGAGTATTAAGTAAATGACCTGGTTGTGTGTAAACAAATAACTATAGATAGATATTGATATAGATGTTAGCACCGTAGCTCTTGTACTTTTGATATGACCAACCAGGACTCACTACAATGATAAGGATAACTTCTGCTAATTAATAGACCACCTTTAGTTTTAATTTTCCGTGCTCTTGGTGACCTTCATACTTTGTATTTGCAAGGATTGATATTAGGCAGGCAATTTTCTTCTTGTTTAATTTTGCCCCATTAGGCTAATACATTTTTAACAAGCAATTTTATTTTATTCGGTACATTTAAAAAGAAAAACCTGGTTTTACTTGGCTTTTGATCAGTGTTAACTTGCTTTTGACATGAGATTTTTATCAGTGTTTTTAATGTTTATTTTTATGTAAACCGCTTAGACGTTATGAGTGACTAAGTGGTATATAAATCCTGATAACTGCTAAATGCTACTCGTATTATAGGAAGAGTGATTGTGGCATGAAAACCAGTGTGTGGAAGAAGTAGATAGAGGTTAGAGCTTGTATTCAAGATCCTCATTCACGCAGAAGGAGATGTTGGCCAGTAGCTAATATCTACACCATGGGTAAGCAAACTAAGGCCCGGGGGCTGGATCTGGCCCAATCGCCTTCTAAATCCGGCCTGCAGAACGTCCGGGAATCAGCTTGTTTTTACATGAGTAGACTGGACCTAATGGTCAGGGGTCCCTTTACCCTTACCTTTATCTGTAATAGTCAAGCTAAGGAGGTCTTCTGCTCCCAGAAAGCACTGGGCTGCTTGATCTTATTCCATATATACAGAACACATTGAAACTCATCGGTGCACTGAATGGGGCTTTGCTAATTTCCTTTCCTTTCCCAAGCCCTACTCCTGACTTTTGGCAGCTGCTTTTGGGCCCCACAGGAGAATACAGCAGGATGGGCGCTCCTATTCAGCCCTAGCGTTTCACAACCTGGATTTCCTACATAGTTTTTGTTTATCTAATTGCAGTATTTCTCAAGTCTGCTTTCGGGTCGCAGTGTTTCATGGCCGCAATTCCCCATATCGTAGCTGACAGAGACCAATGACACTTGACTGGTCATCTGGCTTATGTGCCTGGTGGTGAAGTCAATGAGGTGAACCTGCCATCTTTGGAATTATGACTAAACATGTCTAAGCCAGAAACGCCCCCCCCCCCTAAATGAAACGGGTAGGGCAAATACGGAGGCATCTGTTTCTTCCTCTTCATAATATCCAGTAGCTCTGAGGAATGTGGAAGCGGCTACAATTATTTTGACAAATGCCTTTATCTCTCCATTTTGTTGTACGATGCAGCGCAAGGGAAACTCTGGTGCACTCATGCGCAGCAATAATTTATTAGTGGTTTAGGGATGTGGGCCCAGAACAAATTCTAGACAAAAGAAAAACATGTTTGGGTTTTTACAGACTGCTTTGGCAAAAGGACCAAAGCTGCAATTGGGAGTGCCAACATTTGGTATTTCGTTTATCCCAGTCGGGGTGACAGCTGACAAATGACCTGGGTTTGGTTTTAATTACCGCTGGAGATGGGGGGGGGGGAAGCCTTTGCATTCATCTGCAACCAATTTCACAATACAAAGCAATAAACAAGCAAAGTATTTGTGGCATTTCACTGATTTTTATTTTTTTTAACGCCAGTAAATGAAGGGTGCAGTTTTAGCACCGTGAAACAATGGCCTGTTTTGGGTTTGTGATGAGTTCCTAGGACTGAAATCAAGACCCAATATTTGGTATTTTGCACCTGATTCTCTAATGTGCTCTGGGGGCTGCAGCTCTTTCTGAAACCTTGCTGCCCTTTATTTCAGTTAAATTTATCTCTCTTTAAAAAAAAGTATTCAGAAGTTATTAACGGAATCTGCTTTCCTTTCAGCCATGTGAGAATGATGACTCGTGAAAGGGAGTGGGTAGCTGAATTTTGCTGACACATGATGGTAGTGGTATTATGGGTTGCATTTCAGCATAGAAAAGCCTATGGCAGGAATTCCCACATATGATCGATTTGCAGAACGTGCAGCAGGGCTGGGGAACCTGTGGCCCTCCAGATGTGGCTAGACCCCCAGGTCCCATCGTCCTTGGCACTTGGCCATGCTGGCTGAGGGTGACCAGAGCCCAGCCACACTATCCACAAAGCATACTGTACAAAGTCAGAATTGTCCACAGAATGGCAATGCTAATCATGGAAAAAGTCATTACTTCTAGAAAGCCATTGTCTGCACAGTCATGCACCTTCCCCAATCCCAATGTGCAGATGTTTTGAACTACAACTCCCATCATGCCTCCTGCCAGCTAGAGGGCATGAGGTTGCCATGGTTTAGCAGTGTCAATCGCCACATTTAAATTACATCCTCACACACTGAAAGACACAATGCAAGCAAAGCACAAATATGTTGTTGTTGTTGTTGTTTATCTGGCTGAGTTTCCCCAGCCACTGAGGGCAGCTCCCAGTCGAGTGTTAAAAACAATACAGCATTAAATATTAAAAACTTCCCTAAACAGGGCTGCCTTCAGATGTCTTTTAAAAATAGGATAGCTGCTTATTTCCTTGACATCTGTTGGGAGGGCATTCCACAGGGTAAGTGCCACTACTGAGAAGGCCCTCTGTCTGGTTCTCTGTAACCTCATTTCTCACAGTGAGGGAACCGCCAGAAGGTCCTTGGTGCTGGATCTCAGTGTTTGGGCTGAACAATGAGGGTGGAGACGCTCCTTCAGGTATACAGGACCAAGGCCGTTTAGGGCTTTAAAGGTCACCACCAACACTTTGAATTGTGCTGTGTAATATATGTGTAATATCACTTTCATGAAGACATCCTGAGCAAGGCAAAGCCCAGAAATCTAAAGAGGATGCCCTTTTCTCTTTTTTTACAGACCCTCAGAGGTCAATGAAAGCTCAGTAAATGCAAGAAATCATTTGCGGATTTCATTGACCCATTTACTACAGGATTTGTTTCGGTGTTTTTGTCTTGGACTTGGGAATGTCCTTATGATTGGCATCTATCCACAGTCTGTTTCACAACTGCAAGGTCTGCTATGAGATCATAGAATCATAGAATTGTAGAGTTGGAAGAGACCCCAAGGATTATCTGACACCTTGCAAGGCAGGAATCTCAGCTAAAGCATCCATGACAGATGGCCATCCAACCTCTGCTTAAAAACCTCCAAGGAAGGAGAGTCCACCACCTCCTGAGGGAGACCGTTCCACTGTCAAACAGCTCTTACCGTCAGAACGTTTTACCTGATGTTTAGTCAGTATCTCCTTTCTTGGAGCTTGAAGCCATTGGTTCAAGTCCTGCCTTCCAGAGCAGGAGAAAACAAGCTTGCTCTTTCCTCCATGTGAGGTAAGAGCAGGCTTCCTCAACCTTTGCCCTCCAGATGTTTTTGAGACTACAATGCCCATCATCCCTGACTCCTGGTCCTGCTAGCTAGGGATCATGGGAGTTGTAGGCCAAAAACATCTGGAGGGCCGAGGTGGAGGAAGCCTGGGTCAGAGACTTGGGTATTGAAGTGACAGCCTCCAGAACTTGTAAGCTCTCAAACACAATGTTTAAAAATCATGTTACAGAGTGAACAATTTTTGAATCACATTAGTGATATATATATTGAGAGAGAAAACCCAGTGCATACAAGTGAATAGTAAGAGTACCCATACACGTAACACTGACACACACTAAGTAGAATAGTAGAAGCATAACCACCTGACCCCCCGCAACTCCCCCTCTCCCTTTCCCCCCCTTTTCCTTCTTCCTAATTGTTTCAACCAATTCATAAACCAAGAACTCATACACTGTCCACTAATAATGAAACATATGTTGTAGATATTTTTCCACATTTATTTTGCTATTTTTGTGATATACAAATGACATTGGGGAGGGACAAAGCATAAGACTGAGGAAAGCCAAGTAATACTTTTTCATTGCTCTTATGTGAAAAACATAAATAAATACTGGCAATCTCCCAAACATTTCCATCTTTTCACTTTGCAAAGTTCCCGAGCACATCCTACAAGATGAGCATTTATCTCCTGAGAATCTCACTAAGCCACAGGGTTGTCCTCAAGCACTAGACTGAATATTGGCATGTAGGCCAGCGAAATGTCCCCAAATTCAAATTAATATAAGCTTCTGCTCCAAAATAGGTCAAGAATAAATTACTGTTCCTGGACCTAGGTCAAGTAGGTCACTATGCCAAGTTCCTATAAATTTCAAAACAAGGACACGGGAAAGAAACTTAGCTAAGCCACTTCAATTTTTACATGGGTTTTATTTAAAGTACTGCAATATTTAGGTTGTGCAACAACACTGCTTTATGCAAATCCCCATTCTTCTGTATAGGAACATCTTTTACGAAGAAAGCAAGCTATTGATGAGATTATGAACTGAGCAGCAACATTATGAACTTGTCTGGGATAAAACACAAAAACAAGGTTTAGGTTACATTCATCATCTGAAGAGAGAATGTTATAGCTATTCTTATTCCTTTTAGAGATGTAGCTTACCAGTTCAAACAGCCCAGTGACACATCTGGCTGCACAGAAAAATGGTAGGAAAATTCTTTTTCCAGTCTAGTGAATTTTTCTACAAGGCTGGTTAAGGGGGCAAAAGGAATTCCATTAGGTATCAACAATTCTAATTATCATTTTCACTTGTCCATATATTTTCCAAATTTATCCCTAGTTCTTTTGCAACACACGTCTTATTAACAATATCTGCTTTCTCTCTCTCTCTCGTATTTTTCCTTACTTTTGAAATTGAAATGAATATTCGGGCCGTGTATCACATTCTGTATTTTGTGTTCATTGATTTGTGCTTGTGTCATGTTGTGATGTGTAATTAATATCCAGAGAGTGGGTTGGCCTATAATAAAAAAGCAGGACTTACCGCAAAAGCAAATCGAAATGAGCAGAGGCAGGTTCAGGTGAAAACATGCCATCTTTTGAATCTAACATTGATTTCAAGCCAACATTCACTTGCACATTAGATATTAAAATAGCGAGGGATGTGTGTACAATATGATAGGTTGGGAAATATATTGAGTAATTTTCTGACATTTATATTAAAATTAATTACCTGGGCTTTATCAAGTGAAGTGTTTCTTTGTTGCAGGAGAAATAATGCTATTAAGTAAAGGTAGGCATCATCATATTTATCGTATCGATCGATCGGCAGATTCTGACACTGCCTTTTTGAGGTTGAGCAAATGAGTTTCAAAATCAGAACACAGTATATTTGCTCATAGGAAGGAGCCCAGAGCAGGTTGAATGGAGGCTGTATTTTTTAGGGTTATATGGCATGTATTTATTTTCTAAATAAGTACTTGTCAGGCCACGATTTCCAGCATAGTCTGGGAAGACCTAGATGTGGCTACTCTTGGGTGAAATTCTGTGCTATGATTATTCGTAGAACACCTATGTTATCCACAACATGCCTGAGATCACATGCTGAAGCTGCAATCCTAAAAGCACACTCACTTGGAAGTGTTCCCAACAAACTCAGTATCCTCCGAGTAAACCTGAACATGTGTAAGATGGCGCTACGTGTCATTTTGGACTTAATTTGCAAAATGGAAGAGGCTGTGTCCTCTCATGAAATCCTTCCTCCTTATCAGAAATATTTATACTGTATCTGAAAGTTGTGCCACGAAGAGAGAAAGGTTTGAGTGTATCAGAAGAATTTACCACCAGCTTGCTGCCTTCGTAAAGTGAATTGGGTTGTGTGTGTAAACCTGGTGAAGAACAAGGGAGAGATTGAGTTATATACTAGTTTTAGTTTGTGGGGCGTCGCATCCAGTGGAATGGGTGTTCACCATCTCGCAAGACACTAGACAGGAACAAAGACTTGTGGGAAATAGGCTAAACCCTCAGTTTTTCCTCCTATCTAGATGCAGACAGTCCATTCCTCCCAGCTCTCCCGACTCACCTAAGTTTTTTACTAGTTTCTGAACCCTCCTTTTTTTCTTTAGATTTCCCGTTTTAGTTTTACAGTTCTTTGTGTTTCCCCCCACAAACAAACAAATCCCTTCATTTGCTCTCTACGTTTGGTCGTTCTGCTTATTTGCCACCCTTCTTTTATTCCTTAGTTGTTTACTTCCATTGATAAATTCTCCAGAACCGGTGCCCTTGCCACAGCACCAACGGCCGTTCCCGCCTTCAGGAGCGCCCTCTGTTGGCGCGCTCTTTTTCTTTCCCTCAGCAGCTGCCCCCATTTTTCTGGGGTCACAACTGTCTTTCTTTCCTTTTGGTGTGTGTGCTACTTGTGTGACTGCTGGTGTGGCGTTTGCATTCTCTTGCTCTGATTTAACAGCCACCTCCTCCCGGTTTGCTGTTTTAACACGGGCAACGGAGTGAGCGTTACCCACTGGGAGCCAGGGTGGTGTAGTGGTTAAGAGCGGTAGTCCCGTAATCTGGGGAACCGGGTTCGCATCTCCGCTCCTCCACATGCAGCTGCTGGGTGACCTTGGGCCAGTCACACTTCTCTGAGGTCTATCAGCCTCACTCACCTCACAGAGTATTTATTGTGGGGAAGGAAGAGAAAGGAGAATGGAAGCCGCTTTGAGACTCCTTCAGGTGGTGATAAAGTGGGATATCAAGTCCAAACTCCTCCTCCTATTACGTCCCTACCTGCCTGCTTCTATTTGCCTTTGAAATTGAGCCCTAAGTGCCTCCCGGTTCGCTTTGGCGGTGATGGACTGCCTGCCCTTGTCCTTATCCTCCTGGTCGGTAGCTGTGACGGGGAGTGTGTGTCTAGCTTCTGTTTTTCCCCCACTCTTGGTCCACGGTGTGGCAAATGGAGTTGAGTGGTTTGGCACGAGGCTTTTGCCCCCTTATTCTCCTGGTCCACGGAGTGGCAAATGGAGACTTTTGGGTCTGAATTTCTATAATCCTCCTCCCGGTCCACGGTGTGACAAAAGGAGTTGAGTGTTTATTTGGTGAAAATCAGAGCCTGTGTGTTTATGTGCGTGCCTCTTTGCCGTTTTAATGGCCGCCATGGAGGAAAACGGACAATTTATTTGTATCCTTTCACCCGTCTACCTTAGGGGTTAAAGTTTCCAAAGCAACCTTAGTGAGGTGGATTAAGGCCTATATTTTCATGGCTTTACAATTCCCTTAAATTACCCCGTCCATCTCACGTTCTGGCGCATGTTGGACATTTGTAGGGCAGCCACCTGGTCGTCATCTTCCACCTTTACCAGACGTTACAAATTGGACCAGCTGTCCTCAGCTAAGGCAGCCTTTGGCTGCACAGTGCTCCAGCAGGCATTATAGTCAGCGTATTGCAGAGACGGGACTCGCCCAAATTGGTGACTCCACTATGGAATGTCCCATTCCATTGGATACGACACCCCACTCCCAAAACTACACTTCTTGTAAGGCCACTTGTTCTTTTTCATTGACACACGCGCACATAAATCTAAAGCAGCATTGCTTGTTTTGAAGTGAGATTGTATCTGGGAGCAGAATCTAACCCTTGTAGTTCTCATTTTCAAGTGATACCTTTTAATCCAACATTTCTTTCTCGATACATTAATTAATTGAGTAACTTGTGTGTATTCTTTTTACTGAAAAAAACAAAGGTAATAACAAAATAAGAGGTGCGCCAGAAATTTTTTTATTCTAATTTTATTTGCATTTTCAAAAATGGGAACAGAGCATATTTAACCCCCCTACCCTACCCCTATCCCACTTACAACTTCATACCAAATACAGCATGTATACATATACCATATGTCTTCCCTTCCACACTTTCCCCGATTCCTTTGCTTTTCTGCTACTCCGCATAATCCACATCTTTTAAATCACCCAGTTTGTTATCTTTTAAATACTCCATCTATTTCAACTCTGGTGGATTTACTCGAGACCTGCTAAGCCATGTATTTGTCTATACTGGTTCTTAAAATATTCAATAAACATTATCCATTCCTCCTTATCCATTCCACCTTATATTCCTTATCTTCGTTTTCTCTTATCCTGTTCATCAGACCAGCCAGTTCAGTATATTGGAACATTTTACACCGCCATCCTTCCTTGGTGGGCACTGTACTTGTTCTCCACCTTTGTGCCAATAAGGTTCTAGCTGCTCGTTGCAAAATTGTCATTTTCTGCCAGTGACAATGCAGATCCACAGTGAACTATTTTGAGTTTTGTAACGTAATGGCTCGGGTATTAAACAGTGAGCGCCTCTTGCTTTTGAACATATATGCTACCACCCATAAAGGGGCACCATGTATATTTTATTGCGCTTGTTATATAATGTTAATTTTAGCTGCTTTGTTGCATTTTCCCCCCTCTCCCTTTATCTAAACCATAGTTTTTAATTCTGCTAACTGATATGAGGCATGATCCTGCCAATGTGATGTTGTGCACACATCTCCCTGTGTGTGGGAGGGAGGTCCGTTTCTGGGTTCACCAGCCAGCCAGGATGTGTTTGTGGGACAGAATTCCATATGTAGAAGCAATGTGGAAGGGGGAGATTTGGTTGAGCAAACAAGCAGAGCCTAAGATTTTAAGGAGGCCAGTACAAACTTGCAGGTTCTTATCAAACCAAGCATATGTAAGGTTTGATACATACATGTGGATTCTTCCCTGTGAACCACCCTGAGACCTCTGGGTATAGGGCAGTATATCAATTCTATTATTACTATTACTATTACTATTATTATTATTATTATTATTATTAATTCTCCCCCTTCTTATTTCATTTCTTTTAAAGGATTTCGACCCTTTCTTGCCTACTTGAGCCCCTTTACAGACTGTTGCTTTGTACTACTTTGCAGGAGAGCCAGTGTGGTGTAGTGGTTAAGAGCGGTGGATTCGTAATCTGGGAAACCGGGTTCGCTTCCCCGCTCCTCCACATGCAGCTGCTGGGTGACCTTGGGCCAGTCACACTTCTCTGAAATCTCTCAGCCCCACTCACCTCACAGAGTGTTTGTTGTGGGGGAAAAAACAAAAAAAAATCCTTCCAGTAGCACCTTAGAGACCAACTAAGTTAGTTCTTGGTATGAGCTTTCGTGTGCATGCACACTTCTTCTCTTGGTATCTGAAGAAGTGTGCATGCACACGAAAGCTCATACCAAGAAATAACTTAGTTGGTCTTTAAGGTGCTACTGGAAGGAATTTTTTTTGTTTTGACTATGGCAGACCAACACGGCTACCTATCTGTAACTGTTGTGGAGGAGGAAGGGAAAGGAGAATGTTAGCCGCTTTGAGACTCCTTCTGGTAGTGATAAAGTGGGATATCAAATCCAAACTCTTCTCTTCTTCTTAATATATGACTCCCTTCCTTCCTTCCTCCAGGTTGCACCCATCATTAAAGAGAGATTGATGAAGAAAGGCAGCATGATGTTGGGCTACCAGCCGCATCGTGGCAAAGTCAACTTCTTCCGACAGGTCATTATCAGCCCCCAGGTGAGCCGAGAGGACATGGACTTCTTGCTCGACGAGATTGACTCACTAGGCAAAGACTTGTAGTTGATGTTTCACAGCGCTAGGCTTTCCTTAGTTGTGCAGAGTTTACGGCATTGTCGCCCAACCTGTGGCCTTCCAAAATGTTGCTGGACTACAACTCCCATAACCCATGACAATCGGCCACGCTGACCGGGGCTGGTGAGAGATGGGGTCCGACAATATCTGGAAGGCCAAAGGTTAGCCACCCCCCCTACCCAGTTTTCTGGGAGTAAGCCTCCTTGAACTCTAGGGGACTGACCTTTGAGTAGACATGTCTAGGTTTGTACTGTAAGAATGTTTGCGACATGAATGGTATTAGACCATGTAATCCATAGATAAATGCCCAGCTGGCTGAAGCCACTGCCAGGAACGCCTGGAGAAGTGGTGGTCAATTCTTTGTAGCCTTGCTTGTAACAAAGAGCCGGTGCTTTTCAAAGCTAGACATTTTGTGTCTAACATTGATATGTCATTGGCTGATAACTGAAGGCTAAAAACGGGCCCCCATTAAC
Organism: Podarcis melisellensis; assembly: GCF_964234715.1. NCBI lineage: Eukaryota > Metazoa > Chordata > Lepidosauria > Squamata > Lacertidae > Podarcis > Podarcis melisellensis. Next base: position 17,413,110 of record NC_138544.1, read on the forward strand.
TGCTAACATATATTGTTATAAATTAGTTAAAGTGAATGGAGTTAAGCCATCGCTGTAGTAGGGCCAGGTTTAGATCAGTGGGTATTAAGTAAAAAAGTACCTTTATATGCATTGTGAAGATTAGATGTTCAGGGTTGGTGGGCTCTACTTATGCAAGAGTTTTTTTCTTCTTCTTATGAACTAGGAAATTAAGTGTTGTGCACTAATTACCATCCACCATTTTTTCCTGGAAGCATCCAAAATGTTACATACAAATTACTGGGTTGGGGCAAGACTAAGTTAATTTTACTTAGGTACCAATTAAAATGGAGGGGAAAGTGGGTGGTGATTTCAATGGGATCTAAGTTCATCAAGTGTGATTTAGTCTGAATCCATCCTATTGTAATTTACACGTCATTCTTTTCTCTTTTTATCTTGGGTCAGAGGGATTGTACACAGTTTCTAAGACAGTTTGTATTAAATTTCTACTGCTAAAACATCAGCAAGGTATTTCTTAAGCATTTTAGAGGCCCATTGAAGTTAAA